>NC_091981.1:152295935-152895935 GCF_044704955.1 Pristiophorus japonicus | reverse complement strand
AAATGGGTGCGTGGTCTGTTGCGTGCTGAGTGGACTGCAAGCAAAGACCATAAGGAATCAGTAGAAAAGACAATCTGGTTGATCTGCTTACAGCGACAGGTCCAGCTCCTAGATAGGAACATTGAAGAACATTGCAGGCAGAACTGTGGGAATGTGCGGAAAAATCACATGAAAGGGCTATGGCAGGAGAAAGGTTATGGGGAGAACTACACTAGCTGAAACTAGGAAAGACTCAGCTAATGGAAATGACTACTTTCAGTGTCAGGTCACAGAGGCTAAGAATAATAAAAGGTACTGTGGGAAGAGAATGCTCGCCTTACCCTTCAAGGTCAAGAGCAGGAGGAGAGGCTAAAAGATGTACAGGTAGCTTACAAAGTAGTCAGCACTAATGGGTTTGAGTCCGTGCCAGTAACAAATCAAAAGTTTAACCCTTACTCTGTCCAAGGCCAAAGGCATGGTATGCCTAATAAGCCGGGGTGCGGCCCGGGTGAACCTGGAAGAGAAGGAGGAAACTGTTCAACCACCACCTGTGGCACCGGGGTTGATACCGGTTCAGCAGCAGGAGGGACGAACGAGTTGTGAGGCGGGCAGGGATTGCAGACCACCACTACCTGGGGAGCTGAGGTTCAGCTCGGTTTAAAATCATAAGTTACAGCACGGAAAGAGGCCATTTCGGCCCATTATGTCCATGCCGACCAACAAGAGGCGACCCGGCCCAATCCCACCCTCCAGCTCCAGGCGAGTAACCTTTCAAGTGCACATCCAAGTACCCCCCAAATGTGGTGAGGGTTTCTGCCTCCACCACCCTCCCAGACAGCGAGCTCCAGATTCCCACAACCCATTGTGTGAAGAAATTTCTCCTCAAATCCCCTCTAAACCTTCTACCAATTACTTTAAATTTATGCCCTCTGATTGTTGACCCCTGTGCTAAGGGAAATAGGCCCTTTCTATCCACTATGTCTAGGCCCCTCATAATTTTATACACCTCAATGAGGTCTCCCCTCAGCCTCCTCTGTTCCAATGAAAACAAATCCAGCTTATCTAATCTGTCCTCATAGCTTCTCCACTCCCGGCAACATTCTCGTAAATTTCCTCTGTACCCTCTCCAGCACAATCACGTCCTTCCTGTAATGCAGTGACCAGAACTGCACGCAGTACTTCAGCTGTGGCCTAACCAGCGTTTTATACAGTTCAAGCATAACCCCCCTGCTCTTGTATTCTATGCCTCAGCTAATAAAGGCAAGCATTCTGTATGCCTTCTTAACTACCTTATCTACTTGGCCTGCTACTTTCAGGGGTCTGTGAACCTGCACTCCAAGGTCCCTTTGTTCCTCCACACTTCTCAATATCCTACCAATTAATGTGTATTCCCTTTCCTTGTTAGCCCTCCCAAAATGCATTACCTCACACTTCTCTGGGTTAAATTCCATTTGCCACTGTTCTGCCTACCTGACCAGTTGATTGATATCTTCCTGCAGTCCGCAGCTTTCGTCTTCATCATCAACCACACAGCCGATTTTGGTATCATCTGCAAACTTCTTAATCATGCATACCCCCTATATTCCAGTCTAGATCATTGACATATCACAAAAAGCAAGGGACATAGTACTGAGCCCTGCGGAACCCCACTGGAAACATCCTTCCAGTCGCAAAAACACCCATCAACCATTACTCTATGCTTCCTACCTCAGCCAATTTTGGATCCAACTTGCCACTTTGCCCTGGATCCCATGGGCTTTTACTTTTGTGACCAGTCTACCATGTGGGACCTTATCAAAGCTTTGCCAAAATCCATATATACATCACACGCACTGCCCTCATCGACCCTCCTTGTTACCACCTCAAAAAATTCAATCAGGTTAGTCAGACACGACCTTCCCTTAACAAATCCGTGCTGACTGTCCTTGATTAATCCGTGTCTTGCTAAGTGAAGATTTATCCTGTCCATGATTTTTTGCAATAATTCTCCCACCACTGAGATTAGGATGACTGGTCTGTAATTATTCGGTCTATCCTGTTTGGCAGCAGGGAGAGGTGGGCGAGCCAGAGCAGGAAGGACCAGAGCCGGGGCCGATGTGCCCGGTCCGACAACAGAAGTTTGGCCCGCCCGTCGGAGGTGGGGGTCAGGGGCCCCTAGAAAGTCAGTTCATGGTTCCCCACACTACCCAACAGCTTAGGGCTATGATAAGCCACCTGGGTAAGCTCACTCAGAAGGGAGACCCCTTGATCCACTTTATGGAAGTGGAACAGGCAGGGGATATTAACGGGTGCGATGATGCCGAGATAGCAAAAATGCTCCTCATCTCACTGGATGGCAATCTGCATCAGTCCCTCTCTGCCGAGAACAAAAGGGGGCAGAGTACATATGCTGCCATCTGGGAGGACATTTTGGAAGCCATGGGCTGTAATGACGGAGTCCCTTCTCCCGAGTGGAGAAGACAGTGCAGCTCACAGGGGAAATCCCACAGGCTTTCACAGACAGACTGCGGCCTGTGTACCAGAGCATTTGTAGTGGGGCTCTCGAATGGGATAACCTGACCCAGGACGAGAGAGCCCGCTGGCTCCGAAGCCTCGGGGCAAACAGCTCACCACAGATCAAAGCAAAGGCTGAGGTTTAGTTTTACCCGAGAGATCCCCGTGCCACCGACGAGGTAGTGGTCAGGCAACTGATCCTAGCCCACTGGAGCGACAGAGGAACGGAAGAACAACCAACCAAAGGAAGGGTCCACGAAATCAGACCTAGTCAGAATAAGAGGGAATGGCACCAGGAAGGGGGCAATTCCTCCGATACGAAGCGTACCTGCTTCGGGTACGGGACGAGTGGGCACTGGAGAAAGGATTTTAGGAATTCATGGAAGAGTAGTGCAGGTAAGAGTTCTCCAGCTCCTGCCCAAAAGACTGAGACCGGGAAACCAGTCTCTCCCCATACATTCGACAGATTTATGACTGCGCTCCGAACAGTACTAGATGGCCCTGGGAGGGTAGCCACCGCCACCGGTACCGTAACCCCATCTGCCCCATCCCATTCGGGACAGTGACTAGAACAGGCACAGCCTGTTCACCTGTGTTCCCTCGAGTACGATGCATGGAGGAGACCGACCGTTCAGATGAAGGTGGAGAAGGTGAAGGGGACTTATCTGCTGGATATCGGGGCATCAAGCACCCTCGTCTATGCAGCTAACTCCGCTGCCTCACCTCTGTCTAACGGGGTCCCATACGGCTTAGTAGGTTTCACAGGCACCGAGCAGGCTGGCTCATTCTCCGTTCCGCTCTCTATTCATTTGGGAACACTCCACATCAAGTGGACTTGTGTCCTAATGATGTGGGAGCAGGAAGGGAAGGGGATCCTAGAGGATTTAAGAAATCACTGTCTTTGGGGGGCAGTATGTATGGGACAGGAAAGTGAGGTGGTGATTATCCCAGAAAAGCAGAGCAAAGGGACGGTGTGCACCATAAAGCCAAAGGAGGGTTACAACCTTGAATCACTGGTCAGTAACACTCGATGGAATTCCAAGAGTATGTGAGGGCACACCTTGCAGCTTTAGCCGACCGTAAAAACAGTACAATTTCCCCAGGGAGGCGGAGGCAGACATGGAAACAGCCTTTGGGTTCTTTGGTTAAGCAGGGGGTATTGAGACCAATAGCTACCCATGTGAACTCTCCATTGTGGCCTATTAAGAAACTGGAAAATTCCTGGAGAGCCATGGTGGACTATCGAGTACTCAACCGTAACATCCCCACCTGTGCACCCACGGTTGCTGCCGTCGCCGACCTCATTGGAAGTATTCCAGCCTCCGCGACCACCTTCACGGTGCTGGATATTTCCAACGGGTTTTGGTCCATCCCTTTATGAAGAGAAGATCAGTACAAGTTTGCTTTTACCTTTAAAGGCCAGCAATATACTTGGAACTGTCTCCCTCAGGGCTTCCACAACAGCCCTAGCATTTTCCATCAATGTATGGCAAATTGTTTAAAGAGCTTCAGCAAACCCCAGCAGTTGGTACAGTATGTGGACGACCTGCTCCTATTCACCGATGAGGGGGAGGAGCATGACCCATTGCTGGTTGAGCTGCTGGAGCTGCTGAAGGAGGAAGGGTTTAAAGTGAATCCCAAGAAGGCACAGATCAGCCAGAAGGAAGTAAAATTCCTGGGACTGATTGAGCGCGCTGGGGAAAGAGCCACTGACAAAGCTAGAAGGGAAGCAGTGCAGGAGTTACCAGCCCCCAACACAGTAACAGGAGTAAGACCTTTTCTAGGGCTAACCGGGTACTGCAGAGATTTCATTGAGGATTATGCAGCCACAGCAGCCCCTCTGCTCCGACTCCTACACAAGGGAGTGGAGTGGGATTGGGACGAGGGTTGCAAGGCAGCATTTATCCAACTCAAGAAAGATCTGCAGACTGCGCCGGCTTTAGGGGCCATTGATGGGGGTAGACCTTTGACCTTTAGGTCCATCTGGGAGAGGAGCAGGGTCCAGTGAGCAATGCGGGCACTGCTCACTGTCCCGTCCTTGATTCTCCCGTCTAGGAGCATCTGGGTGGGCACGTGATGGGTAAGGAGTGTGATAGGGGACCCTCCCTGTGAAGATCAATGATCTTTTCACAGCCCAGTGAGTGGCTAGGAGGTGCATCTCACAGTTGGAGTACCCTTTCTCCACATCAGTGAGTATCCTGGAGGAGTAAACCACTGGTCTCAGCCGGCCGTGTTGCTCCTGGAGCAGTACTGTGCTCAGACTGTCCCCACTGGCTGCTACCTCCAGGAAAAACTCCAGGCTTTCGGGCCAGGTTACAACCCACAGGCTGAGAAATCTATGTAGATGGTTCAAGCACTGTATCTGTGGGTGAATGACTCACAGGCTGCGGAGTTTATGACCCAGAGGCAGGCATTGCTCTGGCGATTAAACTCCCCAGTACTATGAGCGCCCAGCTTGCTGAACTGTTGGCGGTGGTGTATGGGGTCACACACCCCGAGGAATTCCCTACCCCGTACACGATTTGTTCGGACAGTATGTTCACATGCAATTCGCGTACGGAATACCTGGCTATCTGGTCCTGTTGCGGATACACATTTGCAGACGGGAGACCCCTGGTGATTAAGCCTTAAATGGAAAAGATCATGGCAGCCGTAGGGAAGAAAGGGATGGTCTATTTACACAAAGCGAAGGCACATTCAACCACTGAATCCCGTAGTGAGGGAAACCAGCAGGCTGACATGTTGGCCAAGTAAGATGCCGCACGGGCAAGCTCTGGGATCCGTATAACCCAAGCCCCATCGCAGTAGGGGGCAAGATTGGATGACAGGGAGGGCAGGGGTAGCATTGCCCCTGACCTGAAAACGGTTCAGACCCAAGACCCCATCCTCAAAACTGTCCTGAACACGCTAGCTAAAGGGGAAAAGGTAGACGGCCCATACGGCACTGCAGCTATTGTCATTAAAGAAGGCATGCTGTTCAGGGGGGAGCAATGGGTAGTACCGCAATAACACCAGGGAGAATTCCTTCAGCTGGCCCACGAGGGTCCAGGAGCAGGACACCCCGGACCTGAGACCACCTGGCAACTGGTGGAACAGGCAGGGAGGTGGCCGGGACTCAGGGAAGATGTCCGCGAGTTCTGCACCAGCTGTCTGGTGTGTGCTGTCAACAACCCTGACCCCCAGAAAAGGAAGTTGTCTATGGGACATATCAGGAGGGTAGAGGGACCCTGGCAGTCGATCCAGGTCGATTACATTGGGCCCCTACCCACTGCCCAGGGAGGCTACAGGTGCTGCCTTGTGTTGGTGGAAGTATTCACCAAATGGGTGGAAGCCTTCCCATGCCGTACAGCTACTGCTTTGGGAACAGCTAGGATCCTGGTCAGGGAAATGTTCACCCGATGGGGACTACCACAATACGTGGAGTCCGACCAAGGGAATCACTTCACCGAACAGGTGATGCAGGAGACCCTTAAGGTGCTCGGCATTGAGGGGAAATGGCATATCGCCTACAACCCACAGTCATCTGGGCCTGAGGAGCATTTCAACCGCACTATTAAAGAAAAGTTATGAAAAGAGACGGGGGACTCACCCAAGAAGTGGGGGGAGGTCTTGCCACTGGTCCTCATGGGGATCCGGACCAGCCAGTCAAAGAGCACGGGGTACTCCCCGTACGAGCTCATGACCGGCAGAGCCATGCGTACCCCCACCCATGTACTAGCCCCGGTGCTCATGGAAGGTCAGCTCAGGGAAGTGAGCTGGGACAGCTTTGTCAGGAATCTGTTTGAACACCTGAAACAGATTCACTGGCAGGCTGCTAACAACATGGGAAAACAGCTTCGGAGCAACCGGCTGCTGCTAGAGCCACGTAAACACCACGAATCGGAGATAGGGGACAGGGTTATGTTATGGAATTACGCTCGAGTAGGAGCTTTTGAGGCACTGTACATGGGGCTTACCACATTGTCGACAAGGCAAGCCCCATGGTCTATGCCGTAAAGATGCCCCACCGTACAAAGTGGTTCCACATAAACAGTGTAAGCTGTTTAACCCTGGGATAGCTGCTAAGCGCAAGGGGCAGCCAGGAACAGTGAACCGTTCTAGGGACAGGGATCCTCAGCCAGCAGTCTTCGACTGTGGAAAGCCCACAGGGGACGTTGCAGACCCACAGACTGTACCTAGAGGGGCGGTGAACTGTGTTACTGGAGGAGCTATCCCCCCAATCATTTGGGACTCGGACGCACCCCCAGTAGCCAGAGCCTTAAGAAGGACTCCCCGCACACCACGGCCATAGACACCATGGTCACCAGCATCCCAGTTTCAGTGGGTCAGCCCCGGGAGGTTTGTCATCCGTAAAAGAATACCCAAAATCATGGACCAGTCTGCGGACAGGGGCCCCCAGCCGGTAGCCTTGAGCGGTGAGGGACTCTCAGGAGAGGTAGTGGTGGACCAGCCACCAACTGAGAGTCCCCAGCCTGCAGCCTCCGGCTGTGCAGAACCCACAGTGAACGAAATGAGCTCTGCAGCTACATCTGAAGAGGCAGTGTGCTGTAGCACCGGAGGGGCCATTCCCCTGATAAGTGGGACTCAGACACACCTCTGGTTAGAACACTCCGGGTCCTGCGGTGTAAGCCGCCTTACCGCTGGCCATACAAGCAGCCCAGAGGCCGCAAAAGGAAGGAGAACAACAGGGATTAACCTGGCCACCCGGAGACGGGTGGCAAATGTATATAATAGTACGATGTGAGTTTAAGAATGTTTAAGCGTTTTAGTGTAAGTTAAGCGTGTAATGATTTCAGGTCACCACAACCTCAAGAAGATACCATGCGTATAGAAGTAGTGAGACGAATATAAAAATAGGATCGGTTATGAAAGAGTTTCGGCTGGCTAGTGACCGAGACCTGGTGGCATTTGGGAAGGTATGGAAGAACCCATTCGGGAGTAAGAAGAATCCACCTTTACAGCTATTAAAGGAGGCACTAGCGACATTTACCTGGTAGGATTTGGGGGTAAAAGAAAGACCCCACCTTTGTAGTCATTAGAGGAGGCACTACGAAGACAAAAAGGTTAAAATGACCAAGAAACAGAAGTTAAAACAGACACCAGTTCCGAGGTTGAAACTGGGATGAAGACAGCCCAGTTGTTTGAAGACTTTATTAAGTTTCCGTAAAATAAATAAGCTTAAGTTAGATCTCGATCACCTTTTGTCAAGCTGGAGAGCTTTTCTCAGGGCTGGGCTATCAATGTTATGTGTCCCTACAGGAAGAAGATAAACATGAAAAGGGTCCTGCTCCTCCTCACCCTGATTTATTTCCACAAAGGAAGGTGGCCAGGGTGGCTGGGGTCTAACTCCACTCGATACTCCAGCCAGGCGGGGTTTACTTACGGGGAAGCCTCCTTCCCATGCCCCAGGATGCAGATCTGTAGGGGGTGGTCTTGGGGCCAGGTTCACCTCTGATCTTCTGAGCGGTTCGAATCGCTCCCACTCCCTTGGGTTCTAGATTCTGGATTTATTTGGGGATGTGATAAAGTGCAAGAGACAACTGGTTTGGTGCAAAAGAACTTTGATTTTATTATAGGCAAGAAAATACAATGTCAAACTTATAATCACTCAAATAAAGAACAGTATATCACACATTCAAAGGGGTTACAGTGACTAATACACCTCCCACCTCCCAATACCTAACACTGATTAGATTAGGCTCCCGAGGTAGACAGGGTCTATGCTTGCCAATCCTTTACTGGTAGTTAGCGGTGGTTCACAATTTTGGGGTTCGCTGGATTCTGTAAGTTCTGCTTGCCGTATCCCGAACGTCGGAGAAGACTTCTTACTGCGCAATCTTCAGTTGGATGGTGTCCGCTGATGCGGTAGTGCGCGTTTTGGACTTATGGGGTAAGTACCCTTTTTCTTTCGTTAGAAATAGTTTCAAAGTCTTTTTTGATAATGTTTTCAACTGTTGGTAGTCAGGCCTAGGTTGTAGAGTGGAAACTATCGATTCTTCGGTTTCTTCCTTGTGGAATTTTGTTTCAAAGTTGGTCGATCGCGGTGCTTTTCGTGGTACCACGTTGACTGTGGTCGGTTGCTGCTGCAATGATGATGCTCTTCCTTCCTTTTTTATTTCAGGATGTCGGGGCTGGAGATGTTAGTTACAACTGCTGCGGTGGTCTCGCTCCCTTCTTGATGCTCTGTGATGCTATGCTGCTGCGTGCATACCTTCTGTTAAGCATGGCATGTCCTTTGGTAAAGCAGGGCCTAGTTATACCTTTGGGGCTGTTCTAATCTTTGCGCCAAATCAGCCCGGATTCTTTGTTTAATTTTGGCGGCTTGATATTTCTTTGTCATATTTTGGCGGGCTCATTTAAATGTTAACCTGTCTCGGGTGTGTCGATCTTCTAAATCTGTTTCTTGATGGAAATATTAGCTTGGTATTTGCAAGGTCTGTCTGTGCTTGGGTTTTTTCATGCAGGCTGGATGGGCCTTTGTTTTATGCATATGCTGGATGATGGTTAGCTATCTCTAGGTTAATTGTTGCTAAGTTAATGTCTCTTGTGGAGAAGGGTTTTCCAGTATCCATAATTCTCCAGACAATTTACTTTAGTTTCAATACCCCAGAATACTCAAACTGGTTTCCTTCTAGGATAGTCATCCTTTAGTTCTCTAGCCTGCCCACACAGACTAAATTTGTCTCATAAAATCCCAAATTCGATTAAAGTTCGTAATTTCTTCCATGTATACTTTAGGATTTCAAACTTTCTGGTAGATAGTTCCAAATTAAATTTCCTTTCCAATGAGTCCAAACACTCCCACAAATTTTGCACCCTTCAGTCCCCCCTGTGACACTCTACACACTTGAGTGTCACGCTAGGTGAGCAAAATTCCTGATCTCTCGAGAGTCAACCTTTCCTGTATTTACCTATCTAAAACTTTAACGTACATCCCCCTTTGAAATACAATGCGGTTTACAGGCAAATGCAGTCATTGCAATTCTGTTACAGCATAGAGGGGGTCCGACACCCCTCCATCACTCTGCTTTTATGTAAAATAAAGGAACATAGTCAAACACATTTTTAAATAACATTCTTACAACACTCGATTTCTGCATTTTTACAGCAGGTAAAAATTGAAACAAATCAAACAGGATAATCTGGTGTTACGCCTCCCTGCGCGATCCCCAAGTTTGGCCAGGGAGCGTACAGCACCCTTTGGTGCCTGACCTGACGGCCTCGGCGTTTCACTCGGCAAGTGACCATAAGTAAAGAATAATCGCGAGTTGACAGACAACCAAAATGTGGGAAGCTATTCTGATCCCGGCAGAAACTTAAATATTTCTGAAAATGTCCCACCAAGGTGGAATTATGATCTGTAGAATCTTTCTCCCTATCTCAATTGTTTTCTGTTCTAGAGTATAGAAATGTTTTTGTGAGATTACTACAGCTGCTAGCAGAGAGGTACGATGTTCGGGTAGAGGGGGAATTTCATAGCTAAAATGTGTAACATAATCCTGCAGGTTGTGGTGTTTTCTCTCACAGTGAGGTGAACAGTGAAGGGTCCAGGAATGGGGACAATCCATTCCTGGGCCACTTGAACTGATGCCTCGGGTTTAAAGCAAAAACTGCTGTCACTGACCGGACACCAGAAGTGTCCATGTTGGTAGTGGGGCGCACTGGTGGTGACACAATATGTCCCACCCACTATGTATGTTACCTGTGGGGGAACATGGTCCTGTGCCATTACCTCCATGGTACAGTTGATAGGCTGTGCACCAGCAGCTTTAAACCCGCATTGTGGTTTAGAATAGGCGTTCAAGTGCTGGGGACACAGTATTATGTGTGCACCCCAGCTCCGGCGTCCAGAGAGGTCAGTACCCGTCATAGCATGCTCCCATTTTATGATAGATGGTGGGACCGCTGTGAAACGAACGTGTGCACCTCCTTGAATGACTCTAATGTTCTCCACCCTGTATACCGGTGCGGGTCGGGCTGTTCCACCCATGACCGGCATCCTTAGTACTATCCCCATGATGGTGTGATTAGAATGCCTGCAGTGGAGGGCAGAGAAACCCAAGGCAAAAAACAAAAAGGGCCAATGTACAGCAAAATTCTAAAGGGTCAAAGCGTAATAAAAAGGCAAGCCTGAAAGCTCGGTGCCTCAATGCGAGGAGTATTCTGAACCCAGGAGAGGGCTCTGAGCTAGTTAGAGTGGGTGAGAGTGCAGATGAGCAGGACCCCAAGAAAGAATGCAAAAGGCAGGAGGCAACAGAGCAGAATAGCACTGGGGTAAGTGTAAACCACAAGTTAATAGGAAGGGACAATATGTATGAATTTAAAGGGGCTGCAGGAGGGGTCAAAACTAAAAATCATGGTTTAAAAACAAGTATTAAAACACTTTACCTAAACGCACGCAGCATTCGAAATAATGTAAATGAGTTGACGGCACAAATCATTACTAAATGGGTTTGGTGGCCATTACAGAAACGTGGTTGCAGGGTGGCCAAGACTGGGAATTAAACATACAGGGGTTTCTGACAATTTGGAAGGATAGACAAGAAGGGAAAGCAGGTGGGGTAGCTCTGTTAATAAAGGATGATATCAGGGCAGTTGTGAGAGACGATATTGACTCTAATGAACAAAATGTTGAATCATTGTGGGTGGAGATTAGAGATAGTAAGGGGAAAAAGTCAATGGTGGGCATGGATTATAGGCCCCCAAATAATAACTTCACGGTGGGGTGGACAATAATCAAGGGAAAAATGGAGGCATGTGAAAAAGGAATGGCAGTAATCATGGGGAATTTTAACCTCCATATCGATTGGCCAAATCAAATCGCACGGTGTAGCCTGGAGGAAGAATTCATAGAATGCATACGGGATTGTTTCTTAGAACAGTATGTTACAGAACCTGCAAGGGAGCAAGCTATCTTAGATCTGGTCCTGTGTAATGAGACAGGAATAATAAACGATCTCCTAGTAAAAGATCCTCTCGGAATGAGTGATCACAGTATGGTTGAATTTGTAATACAGATTGAGGGTGAGGAAGTAGTGTCTCAAACGAGCGTACTATGCTTAAACAAAGGGAACTACAGTGGAATGAGGGCAGAGTTAACTAAAGTAGACTGGGAACAGAGAGTAAACGGTGGCACAATTGAATACTTTGAAGGAGCTCTTTCATAGTGCTCAACAAAAATATATTCCAGTGAAAAAGAAGGGTGGTAAGAGAAGGGATAGCCAGCCGTGGATAACCAAGGAAACAAAGGAGAGTATCAAATTAAAAACCAATGCATATAAGGTGGCCATGGTTAGTGGGAAACTAGAAGATTGGGAAAATTTTAAACAACAGCAAAGAATGACTAAGAAAACAATAAAGAAAAGTAAGATAGATTACGAAAGTAAACTTGCGCAAAACATATAAACAGATAGTAAAAGCTTTTACTGATATATAAAATGGAAGAGAGTGACTAAAGTAAATGTTGGTCCCTTAGAAGATGAGAAGGGGGATTTAATAATGGGAAATGTGGAAATGGCTGAGACCTCAAACAATTGTTTTGCTTCGGTCTTCACAGTGGAAGACACAAAAACCATGCCAAAAATTGCTGCTCACGGGAATGTGGGAAGGGAGGACCTTGAGACAATCACTATCACTAGGGAGGTAGTGCTGGACAGGCTAATGGGACTCAAGGTAGACAAATCCCCTGATCCTGATGAAAAGCATCCCAGGGTATTAAAAGAGATGGCGGAAGTTATAGCAGATGCATTCGTTATAATCGACCGAAATTCTCTGGACTCTGGGGAGGTACCAGCGGATTGGAAAGCAACTAATGTAACGCCTCTGTTTAAAAAAGGGGGCAGACAAAAGGCAGCTAACTATAGGTTGGTTAGTTTAACATCTGTAGTGGGGAAAATGCTTGAAGCTATAATTAAGGAAGAAATAGCGGGACATCTAGATAGGAATAGTGCAATCAAGCAGATGCAGCATGGATTCATGAAGGGGAAATCATGTTTAAGTAATTTACTGGAATTATTTGAGGATATAATGAGCATGGTGGATAGAGGTGTACCGATGGATGTGGTGTATTTAGATTTCCAAAAGGCATTCGATAAGGTGCCACACAAAAGGTTACTGCAGAAGATAAAGGTACGCGGAGTCAGAGAAAATGTATGAGCATGGATCGAGAATTGGTTGGCTAACAGAAAGCAGAGAGTCGGGATAAATGGGTCCTTTTCGGGTTGGAAATCGGTGGTTAGTGATGTGCCACAGGGATCGGTGCTGGGACCACAACTGTTTACAATATACATAGATGACCTGGAAGAGGGGACAGAGTGTAGTGCAACAACATTTGCAGATGACACAAAGATTAGTGGGAAAGCGGGTGGTGTAGAGGACACAGAGAGGCTGCAAAGAGATTTAGATAGGTTAAGCGAATGGGCTAAGGTTTGGCAGATGGAATACAATGTCGGAAAATGTGAGGTCATCCACCTTGGAAAAAAAAACAGTAAAAGGGAATATTATTTGAATGGGGAGAAATTACAACATGCTGCGGTGCAGAGGCACCTGGGAGTCCTTGTGCATGAATCCCAAAAAGTTAGTTTGCAGGTGCAGCAGGTAATCAGGAAGGCGAATGGAATGTTGGCCTTCATTGCGAGAGGGATGGAATACAAAAGCAGGGAGGTCCTGCTGCAACTGTACAGGGTATTGGTGAGGCCGCACCTGGAGTACTGCGTGCAGTTTTGGTCACCTTACTTAAGGAAGGATATACTAGCCTTGGAGGAGGTACAGAGACGATTCACTAGGCTGATTCCGGAGAGGTGGGGATTACCTTATGATGATAGATTGAGTAGACTGGGTCTTTACTCGTTGGAGTTCAGAAGGATGAGGGGTGATCTTTTAGAAACATTTAAAATAATGAAAGGGATCGACAAGATAGAGGCAGAGAGGTTGTTTCCACTGGTCGGGGAGACTAGAACTAAGGGGCACAGCCTCAAAATACGGGGGAGCCAATTTAAAACCGAGTTGAGAAGGAGTTTCTTCTCCCAGAGGGTTGTGAATCTGTGGAAGCAGTTAAGGCTCGCTCATTGAATGTAATCAAATCACAGATAGATAGATTTTTAACCAATAAGGCAATTAAGGGTTATGGGGAGAGGGCGGGTAAGTGGAGCTGAGTCCACGGCCAGATCAGCCATGATCTTTTTGAATGGCGGAGCAGGCTCGAGGGACTAGATGGCCTCCTTCTGTTCCTAATTCTTATGTTCTTATGTTCTTATGTTCTTACAGACCCAATCCACATCCGGACCGGGGTCAAACAGGGCTGCGTCATCGCTCCAACCCTCTTCTCAATCTTCCTCGCCACCATGCTCCACCTCACAAACAACAAGCTCCCCGCTGGAGTGGAACTAAACTACAGAACCAGCGGGAAGCTGTTTAGCCTATGCCACCTGCAGGCCAGGTCCAAGATCATCCCAACCTCTGTCGTTGAGCTGCAGTATGTGGACGACACATGCGTCTGCGCACATTCAGAGGCTGAACTCCAGGATATAGTCAATGTATTCACTGAGGCATATGAAAGCATGGGCCTTACGCTTAACATCCATAAGGTCCTCCACCAGCCTGTCACCGCCGCTCAGCCCTCCAATCATCAAGATCCACGGCGCGGCCCTGGACAACGTGGACCATTTCCCATATCTCGGGAGCCTCTTATCAACAAAGGCAGACATTGATGCGGGATTCAACATCGCCTCCAGTACGCCAGTGCAGCCTTCGGCCGTCTGAGGAAAAGAGTGTTTGAAGACCAGGCCCTCAAATCTACCACCAAGCACATGGTCTACAGGGCTGTAGTAATACCCACCCTCCTATATGGATCTGAGGCATGGACGATGTATCGAAAGCACCTCAAGTCGCTGGAGATATATCACCAACAATGTCTCCGCAAGATCCTGCAAATCCCCTGGGAGGGCAAGCACACCAACATCAGTGTCCTCGACCAGGCTAACATTCCCAGTATTGAAGCACTGACCACACTTGATCAGCTTTGCTGGGCAGGCCACATAGTTCGCATGCCAGATACGAGACTCCCTAAGCAAATGATTTATGCGCAGCTCCTTCATGGTACGAGCCAAAAGAGGACAGCGGAAACGTTATGACACCCTCAAAGCCTCCCTGGTAAAGTGCGACATCACCACTAACACCTGGGAAACTCTGGCAGAAGACTGTCCGAGATGGAGAAAGTACATCCGGGAGGGCGTCGAGCTCTTCGAGTCCCAACGCAAAGAGCATGAAGAGGCCAAGCGCAGGCAGCGGAAGGAGTGCCCGGCAAACCAGCCCCACCGACCCGTTCCCTCGATGAATGTCTGTCCCACCTGTAACAGGGTTTGTGGCTCTCATATTGGACTGTTCAGCCAGCAAAGAACTCACTTTGGGAGTGGAAGCAAGTCCTCCTCGATTCTAAGGGACTGCCTGTGACACTGTGCAGTGGCTTCAGTTATTTTAAACCTTACCGAGGTGCACTTACTTACATGGTGCCCGAAGGAAACGGAGCAGCTATACCAGGCTCTACTCAGAGAAATGTTCAAGAAATGTTATGAGTTAGATTTTGGCAATGTAGAAAAAGCAGATTTATAAACGCTACACGCAAGGGTCACTATGGGCATGGGGAGACAAAGAAGGGGAACCTGGAACGACATTTTTACTGCATATAATACAGGATCCTCTGTGATAAACAGTATGGACGATATAGAACTGCAAATGCAAATAAATGGTCTAAAGAATCAACTACGAAAGATCCTAAAAGAGGAAAACACAGTGCTGGGCGCAGAGCTACATGAGGACCAGGCTATGGCGGTCCATTTAAAAGAGATTATTGCTGAGCTGGAAATGCATGCACAAACAGTGAATGCACTCATACAGGAGGATAGGAATGCTTCAGACCAGGCTGCACAGAATGAGGTGTGTGTGCTGTAGGGGGCATAGTTATTGGACGAGGGCTGCAACAATCTGGAGGATTTAATGCAACGTTTAGTCTCCTCCTGGATCAGCAACAAGCACCTCGCAGCCCTCCACCCGTATAGTAATTCACTAAGCCCATGTCAGCTCCGTCTAGCTTCTGAAGCCTACCCTGTCCCAGTGGATAATGGGCATTCTAACCACACCATCATGGGGATAGTACTAAGGATGGGACAGCCCGACCCACACTGGTATACAGGGTGGAGAACATTGGAGTCATTCAAGGAGGTGAACACGTTCGTTTCACAGCGGTCTCACCTTATGTCATAAAGTGGGAGCATGCTATGATGGGTACTGACCTCTCCGGGTGCTGGAGCTGGGGTGCACACATAATACTGTGTCCCCAGCACTTGAACACCTATTCTAAACCACAGTGCGGGTTTAAAGCTGCTGGTGCACAGCCTATTAACTGTACCATGGAGGTAATGGCACAGGACCATGTTCCCCCACAGGTAACATACATAGGGGGTGGGACATATTGTCTCACCACCAGTGAGCCCCACTACCAGCATGAACAACACTTCTGGTGTCCGGTCAGTGACAGCAGTTTTTGTTTTAAACCCGAGGCAGAAGTTCAAGTGGCCCAGGAACGGATTGTCCCCATTCCCGAACCCTCCACTGTTCACCTCACTGTGAGAGAAAACATCACAAACCTGCAAGATTATGTTGTACATTTTAGCTATGAAATTCCCCCTCTACCCGAACATCTTACCGCTCTACTAGAAGCTATAGTGATCTCTCAGAAACATTTCTACACTCTAGAACAGAAAACAATTGAGATAGGGTAGAAAATTCTGGAGATCACAATTCTACCGTGCTGGGACATTTTCAGAAACATAGAAGTCCCAGCCGGGGACAGAATAGCTTCCCACATTTTAGTTGTCTGTCAACTCGTGATTATCCTCTACTTGTGGTGTATTACTTGCCAAGTGAAAGGCAGAGACCAGCGAGTTCGGCACCAAAGGGTGCTGTACGCTCCCTGGCCAAACTTGGGGATTGCACAGGGAGGGGCAACACCATATTATAATGTCTGATTTTGTTTTCTGTGATTTTACCCGCTGTAAAAACGCAGAGGTCAAGTGTTGTAAGAGTTTTACTTATGTGTTTTGACTGTGTACCTTTATTTTCTGTAAAACCGGAGAAATGGAGGGGCGTCGGACCCACTCTATGCTGTAATGTCATCAAAATGACTGTATTTGCCTATAAACTGCATTACATTTCAAAAGGGGGATGTACGTTTAAGTTTTAGCTAGGTAAATACAGGGGAAGTTTGGCTCTCGGGAATCAGGAATTTTATACACTTAGCATGACACTCTAGCATGTAGAGTATCACAGGAGGGACTGTAAAACTCGAGTTTTCTCCAAATTCAAAGATTCCCCCTCTGTATGAAAAAACCTTAAGGAAGGATCATTTTGGACTTGTTTAAAATGAACTTTGGGATTTTAAAGGATGCATAGGTCTGCAAGGGAATAGGACTGCAAAAACCAGGGGAATATTAACCTCTAAAAAGACCAGTTTTTGGGTATTGGCGCTGTCTGGGATATTCGAGCAAAAACAAATTGTCTAGGGAATTGTGTAAACTCCAAAAGTCTGCTCCCCAGGAGACATTAACATAGCAACAATTGACCCAGAGATAGCTAGCCTTAGTTCTAAGCATGAAACCCATCCAGCACATGCATAATGTTAATCGCCTATCCGGCCTGCATGGAAAACTCAGGCCTAGGCAGACAACGTAAACACCGAAAATAATTCGTACAATCGCAACTCGAATTCAACCGATCGACACATCTTAAATCAAGTTACATAGAAACATAGAAAATAGGTGCAGGAGCAGGCCATTCAGCCCTTCTAGCCTGCACCGCCATTCAACGAGTTCATGGCTGAACATGAAACTTCAGTACCCACTTCCTGCTTTCACGCCATACCCCTTGATCCCCCGAGTAGTAAGGACTTCATCTAACTCCCTTTTGAATATATTTAGTGAATTGGCCTCAACTACTTCCTGTGGTAGAGAATTCCACAGGTTCACCACTCTCTGGGTGAAGAAGTTTCTCCTTATCTCGGTCCTAAATGGCTTACCCCTTATCCTTAGACTGTGACCCCTGGTTCTGGACTTCCCCAACATTGGGAACATTCTTCCTGCATCCAACCTGTCCAAACCCGTCAGAATTTTAAACATTTCTATGAGGTCCCCTCTCACTCTTCTGAACTCCAGTGAATACAAGCCCAGTTGATCCAGTCTTTCTTGATAGGTCAGTCCCACCATCCCGGGAATCAGTCTGGTGAATCTTCGCTGCACTCCCTCAATAGCAAGTATGTCCTTCCTCAAGTTAGGAGACCAAAACTGTACACAATACTCCAGGTGTGGCCTCACCAAGGCCCTGTACAACTGTAGCAACACCTCCCTGCCCCTGTACTCAAATCCCCTCGCTATGAAGGCCAACATGCCATTTGCTTTCTTAACCGCCTGCTGTACCTGCATGCCAACCTTCAATGACTGATGTACCATGACACCCAGGTCTCGTTGCACCTTCCCTTTTCCTAATCTGTCACCATTCAGATAATAGTCTGTCTCTCTGTTTTTACCACCAAAGTGGATAACCTCACATTTATCCACATTATACTTCATCTGCCACGCATTTGCCCACTCACCTAACCTATCCAAGTCACTCTGTAGCCTCATAGCATCCTCCTCGCAGCTCACACTGCCACCCAACTTAGTGTCATCCGCAAATTTGGAGATACTACATTTAATCCCCTCGTCTAAATCATTAATGTACAATGTAAACAGCTGGGGCCCCAGCACAGAACCCTGCGGTACCCCACTAGTCACTGCCTGCCATTCCGAAAAGTACCCATTTACTCCTACTCTTTGCTTCCTGTCTGACAACCAGTTCTCAATCCACGTCAGCACACTACCCCCAATCCCATGTGCTTTAACTTTGCACATTAATCTCCTGTGTGGGACCTTGTCGAAAGCCTTCTGAAAGTCCAAATATACCACATCAACTGGTACTCCTTTGTCCACTTTATTGGAAACATCCTCAAAAAATTCCAGAAGATTTGTCAAGCATGAGCTCCCTTTCACAAATCCATGCTGACTTGGACCTATCATGTCACCATTTTCCAAATGCGCTGCTATGACATCCTTAATAATTGATTCCATCATTTTACCCACTACTGAGGTCAGGCTGACCGGTCTATAATTCCCTGCTTTCTCTCTCCCTCCTTTTTTAAAAAGTGGGGTTACATTGGCTACCCTCCACTCGATAGGAACTGATCCAGAGTCAATGGAATGTTGGAAAATGACTGTCAATGCATCCGCTATTTCCAAGGCCACCTCCTTAAGTACTCTGGGATGCAGTCCATCAGGCCCTGGGGATTTATTGGCCTTCAATCCCATCAATTTCCCCAACACAATTTCCCGACTAATAAAGATTTCCCTCAGTTCCTCCTCCTTAATAGACCCTCTGACCACTTTTATATCCGGAAGGTTGTTTGTGTCCTCCTTAGTGAATACTGAACCAAAGTACTTGTTCAATTGGTCTGCCATTTCTTTGTTCCCCGTTATGACTTCCCCTGATTCTGACTGCAGGGGACCTACGTTTGTCTTTACTAACCTCTTTCTCTTTACATACCTATAGAAACTTTTGCAATCCGCCTTAATGTTCCCTGCAAGCTTCTTCTCGTACTCCATTTTCCCTGCCCTAATCAAACCCTTTGTCCTCCTCTGCTGAGTTCTAAATTTCTCCCAGTCCCCAGGTTCGCTGCTATTTCTGCCCAATTTGTATGCCACTTCCTTGGTTTTAATACTATCCCTGATTTCCCTAGATAGCCACGGTTGAGCCACCTTCCCTTTTTTATTTTTACGCCAGACAGGAATGTACAATTGTTGTAATTCATCCATGCGTTCTCTAAATGTCTGCCATTGCCCATCCACAGTCAACCCCTTAAGTATCATTAGCCAATCTATCTTAGCCAATTCATGCCTCATACCTTCAAAGTTACCCTTCTTTAAGTTCTGGACCATGGTCTCTGAATTAACTGTTTCATTCTCCATCCTAATGCAGAATTCCACCATATTATGGTCACTCTTCCCCAAGGGGCCTCGCACAATGAGATTGCTAATTAATCCTCTCTCATTACACAACACCCAGTCTAAGATGGCCTCCCCCCTAGTTGGTTCCTCGACATATTGGTCTAGAAAACCATCCCTTATGCATTCCAGGAAATCCTCCTCCACCGTATTGCTTCCAGTTTGGCTAGCCCAATCTATGTGCATATTAAAGTCACCCATTATAACTGCTGCACCTTTATTGCATGCACTCCTAATTTCCTGTTTGATGCCCTCCCCAACATCACTACTACTGTTTGGAGGTCTGTACACAACTCCCACTAACGATTTTTGCCCTTTAGTGTTCTGCAGCTCTACCCATATAGATTCCACATCATCCAAGCTAATGTCTTTCCTAACTATTGCATTAATCTCCTCTTTAACGAGCAATGCTACCCCACCTCCTTTTCCTTTTATTCTATCCTTCCTGAATGTTGAATACCCCTGGATGTTGAGTTCCCAGCCCTGATCATCCTGGAGCCACGTCTCCGTAATCCCAATCACATCATATTTGTTAACATCTATTTGCACAATTAATTCATCCACCTTATTGCGGATACTCCTTGCATTAAGACACAAAGCCTTCAGGCTTGCTTTTTTAATACCCTTTGTCATTTTAGAATTTTGCTGTACAGTGGCCCTTTTTGTTCTTTGCCTTGGGTTTCTCTGCCCTCCACTTTTCCTCATCTCCTTTCTGTCTTTTGCTTTTGCCTCCTTTTTGTTAACGAGCTCACCAAAATCCAACAAAAAATTGCCAAGCCCACCAAAATTAAGACAAAGAATCAGGTTTGATTTGGCGCGCAAATTAGCAAGGCTCTCAAGATATAATTGAGGCCCTGTTTTACAGCCAAAAAAGTCTCTTTACTTCTACACCAGCTTTGTATGCTTCAGACCTGGCAGACTTCAAGATCAGCGCACCAGTTTTCGTTAACCTGGTTCTTCAGAACATCGACCAAGACAGCATCGCAAACGACCAGGACATCAAGCACGCCGTGGCAGCAAGAGGCTTATGAAACCATCACCAAGATATTACCAGCAACCAAATTGGTAATATTAAGCCACCGCGACCAACGATTTCCAAACCGAAGTCAACTTGACGAAAACCCGAAGATTCGCAAGCTGTTTCCACTCTACATGCTATCCCTGAGCTACCAATGGGTAAAACATTACCTCAAAGAACTTTAAAACGTACTCCTACCAGAAAAAAGTGGGTATTCACCCCATAAATCCAATACACACCCTATCGCATCAGCGGACACCACCCATCTGAAGACTATGCAGTAAGAAATCTTGTCACGACGTTCGGGGTACAGCAAGCAGAACCTACAGAGTCCAGCGAACCCCGAAATCGCGAACCACCGCTAACTGTGAATAAGAGGATTGGTGAGCATTATCCTTGTTGCCCTAGAGTTTAACGTAGTCAGACTTAGGTATTGGGAGGTGGGTCGTGTATTATCGTCTGTAACCCCTTTTGTATGTGTAATAAAGTGTTCTTTATTCTAGAGATTGTAAGTTTTGACATTGTACTCTCTTTCCTGAATAAAATCAAAGTTTCTTACGCCAAAACCAGTTGTCTGCTGCACTTTGTCACATCCCCAAATAAATCCAAAGTCTAGAACCCAGGGAGTGGGAGCGATTCGAACCGCTCAGAAGGTCAGAAGTGAATCTGACCCCTACACCACCCCCTACAGTGTATAAGTCCTTTCTAGCCAACATTTTCTCGATGTTGGAATTATGCCTCGCCTGGGGTATCCTCTGTTTCTTCTATCTTTCCTCCACTTGGGGTCTTCTCTATTCTGTCTAATTCTGCCCCACCTGGGGTATCCTCTGTTTCTTCTATTATGCTCCACCTGGGGTATCCTCTATGTTGTCGAATGGTGTCCAATTCAGTCGAGTTTGTTTTTCTTTCAGTTCGCCGATCGGTTTTCCTTGCGGCCTGATGGCCTTCGCATAACCTCCTCGGGTAATGTCCATCATCGATGGTTTCCTCCTTTAGTTCAGGGGTTATAAAAAACCTGTTTATATCTGTCTCATCAAGCTGAGTAAAGCAGAAGCCAGTATCCATAATGGTGCATGAGGTGTTCCTTTCTTCATTTCAGTTACCATGGTGTCTAGTGAGAAGGAGGAACTGAAGGATATCATTATTAGGCGGGAAATTGTGTTAGGGAAATTGATGGGATTGAAGGCCGATAAATCCCCTGGGTCTGATAGTCTGCATCCCAGAGTACTTAAGGAAGTGACCATAGAAATAATGGATGCATTGGTCATCATTTTCCACCAGTCGATCGACTCTGGATCAGTTCCTATGGTCTGGAGGGTAGTTAATGTAACACCACTTTTTAAAAAGGGAGGGAGAGAAAAAGTAGGTAATTATAGTCCGGTTAGCCTGACATCAGTGGTGGGGAAAATGTTGGAATCAATTATTACAGATGAAATAACAGCGCATTTGGAAAGCAGTGACAGGATTGGTCCAAGTCAGCATGGATTTATGAAGGGGAAATCATGCTTGACAAATCCTCTGGAATCTTTTGAGGATGTAACTAGTAGAGTGGACAAAGAAGAACCAGTGGATGTGGTGTATTTGGACTTTCAAAATGGTTTGACAAGGTCCCACACAAGAGATTGGTGTGAAAAATCAAAGCGCATGGTATTGGGTGTAATGTACTGACGTGGATAGAGAACTGGTTGGCAGACAGGAAGCAGAGAGTCGGTATAAACGGGTCCTTTTCAGAATGGCAGGCAGTGACTAGTGGAGTGCCGCAGGGCTCAGTGCTGGGACCCCAGCTCTTTACAATTTACATCAATGATTTGGATGAAGGAATTGAGTGTAATATCTCCACGTTTGCAGATGACACTAAACTGGGTGGTGGTGTGAGCTGTGAGGGGGACGCTAAGAGGCTGCAGTGTGACTTGGACAGGTTAGGTGAGTGGGCAAATGCATGGCAGATGCAATATAATGTGGATAAATGTGAGGTTATCCACTTTGGGGGCAAAACCGCAAAGACAGAATATTATCTGAATGGTGGCAGATTAGGAAAAGGGGAGGTGCAACGAGACCTGGGTGTCATGGTTCATCTGTCATTGAAAGTTGACATACAGGTACAGCAGGCGGTAAAAAAAGGCAAGTGGTATGTTGGCCTTCATAGCTAGGGGATTTGATTTGGGAGCAGGGAGATCTTACTGCAGTTGTACAGGGCATTGGTGAGGCCGCACCTGGAATATTGTGTTCAGTTTTGGTCTCCTAATCGGAGGAAGGACGTTCTTGCTATTGAGGGAGTACAGCGAAGGTTCACCAGACTGATTCCCGGGATGGCTGGACTGGCATATGAGGAGAGACTGGATCAACTGGGCCTTTATACATTGGAGTTTAGAAGGATGAGAGGGGATCTCATAGAAACATACAAGATTCTGACGGGACAGTTAGATGCGGGTAGATTGTTCCCAATGTTGGGGAAGTCCAGAACCAAGGGACACAGTCTTAGGATAAGGGGTAGGCCATTTAGGACTGAGATGAGGAGAAACTTCTTCACTCAAGAGAGTTGTTAACTTGTGGAATTCCCTGCAGCAGAGAGTTGTTGATGTCAGTTAATTGGATATATTCAAGAGGGAGTTAGATGTGGCCCTTATGGCTAAGGGGATCAAGAGGTATGGAAAGAAAGCAGGAAAGGGGAACTGACGGAATGATCAGCCATGATCTTATTGAATGGTGGTGCAGGTTCGAAGGGCCTACTCCTGCACCTATTTTCTATGTTTCTAAAACAAATCAAACATGGTAGTATGGTGTCACCCCTCCCTGCGCAATCCCCAGGTTTGGCCAGGGAGCGTACAGCACCCTTTTGGTGCCTGACCTGACGGCCTCTGTGTTTCACTCGGCAAGTGTGACACCATAAGTAAAGAATAATCATGAGTTGACAGACAACCAAAATGTGGGAAGCTATTCTGATCCCGGCAGGAACTTCTATATTCCTGAAAATGTCCCACCAAGGTGGAATTGTGATCTGTAGAATCTTTCTCCCTATCTCGATTGTTTTCTGTTCTGGAGTATAGAAATGTTTTTGTGAGATTACTACAGCTGCTAGCGGAGCGATAAGATGTTCGGGTAGAGGGGGAATTTCATAGCCAAAATGTACAACATAACCCTGCAGGTTTGTGATGTTTTCTCTCACAGTGAGGTGAACAGTGGAGGGTTCGGGAATGGGGACAATCCATTCCTGGGCCACTTGAACTTCTGCCTCGGGTTTAAAGCAAAAACTGCTGTCACTGACCGGACACCAGAAGTGTTGTCCATGCTGGTAGTGGGGCTCACTGGTGGTGACACAATATGTCCCACTCCCTATGTATGTTACCTGTGGGGGAACATGGTCCTGTGCCATTACCTCCATGGTACAGTTAATAGGTTGTGCGCCAGTAGCTTTAAACCCACACTGTGGTTTAGAATAGGAGTTCAAGTGCTGGGGGCACAGTATTATGTGTGCACCCCGGCTCCGGCACCCGGAGAGGTCAGTACCTGTCATAGCGTGCTCCCACTTTATGACATAGGGTGGGACCGCTGTGAAACGAACGTGTGCACCTCCTTGAATGAC
Source organism: Pristiophorus japonicus (assembly GCF_044704955.1). Classification (NCBI taxonomy): domain Eukaryota; kingdom Metazoa; phylum Chordata; class Chondrichthyes; family Pristiophoridae; genus Pristiophorus; species Pristiophorus japonicus. The sequence goes on along the minus strand of NC_091981.1, from coordinate 152,871,775 downwards.
TCCAATGTTCTCCACCCTGTATACCGGTGCGGGTTGGGCTGTCCCATCCATGACCGGCATCCTTAGTACTATCCGCATGATGGTGTGGTTAGAACGCCTGCAATTTACTGGGACAGGGTAGGCTTCAGAGGGTAGGCAGAGCTGGCATGGGCTTAGTCAATTACTGTACGGGTGGAGGGCTGTGAGGTGCTTGTTACTGACCCAGGAGGAGACTAAACCTTGTTTTAAATCCTCCAGGTTGTTGCGGCCCTCGCCCAACCACCATGCCCCATACAGCACACACACCTCATTCTGTGCAGCCTGGTCCGAAGCGTTTCTATCCTCCCATATGAGTGCATTCACTGTTTGTGCATGTTTTTCCAGCTCAGCCATGATTTTCTTTAAGTGGACCATCATAGCCTGGTCCTCGTGTAGTTCTGAGCCTACTACTGTGTTTTCCTGTTTCAGGATCTTTCTCAGTTGGTTCTTTAAACCATTTATCTGTGGTTGTAGTTCTATATCATCTAGGCTATTTATTACAGAGGACCCTGTATTATATGCAGTAAAAATGTCGTTCAAGGTTCCCCTTCTAGGTCTCCCCAAACCCATGGTGTCCCCAGCGTGTAGGGTGTATAAATCTGCTTTGTCTATGTTCCCAAAGTCTAACTCGTAAAATTTCTTGAACATTTCTCTAAGTGGGGCCTAGTGTAGCAGCTGTTTCCTTCGGTACCAATACTAATCCGTTCCCTGGTCCCTTGGTGGTGGTAGGACACCTTTCTATTACTGTGTGTATTGGTGGGGTCGTGGGCAGGGGTTTCTTAATGTGTGCTCTAAGTTCGGTTGCGTTAATTGGGAGTGGGGAGTGGGGAGTGTGGGACTGCACTCATGTCGGCTAGAATCCCACCCCATCCCTTCCCCCTCATCTTGCCATTGCCTGGCGAAGACGATTGATGTGCCTGCGGGACAGATCTCCTCTGACCCCCACATGCAAACGTAAATTACCTGTTCAGACTCCCACCACTTATCCCAACACACCTTTACTCCTCCCCGTGTCCCCGTGATGGTACGGTACGTATCATTACCGAATCCTTCCCAGTCAGACTCCTGGTCCCACGCGTCGTTAACCAGCTTTCTGAGCCACCACCATCTACTCAGGCGAATTTTTCCCTTACAAGTCAAACATACCCCTGTACTCTCCGTAACACTGACCCGTGCAGCAACAACCCATATCCTGGGGCATAAACGGAGGCCTCCCCATAGGTTGGAGTAATGGGTGGAGTTAGATCCCATCCATCCTGGCCACCTTGCCTCGTGGGCGTAAAGGGCGAGTTCTTCCATGTCGGGAGTGCCATCCCCGGCGATTACGATCGGTGCTCTCTCCCCTGAGCACCCATAAATGAGGGATTCTTCCACGTCTCCTCGGCCGCCGCTGCTTATCCTTATCAGGGCGAGCAGGAACAGGACCCTTTCCATATTGTCCTCCTTCCTGTAGGGGCACATAAAACAGATCGCCTAGCCCTGAGAAAAGCTCTCTGGCTTGAGAAAGATGACCGAGTTCCAATTTGGGCTCATTTCTTTTCAGAGGACACAATTAAGTCTTTAATCAGCTGGCTATCTTATTCAGTTCCTTATGGAACTGGTGTCTGCTTTTAACTTTTGTCTCACAGCCGTTTTATTCTTATCTTACCGGTGCTTCCTTTAATAACTATACCGGTAGATTCTTCCTACTCCCGGGTGTTACCCGGCCTGTGCCTCTTAATAACTGCACAGGTGGATTCTTTCTCTTACCCCACTAACTGGTACATATGTCACGATCATTACACAGATAATCCTACACTACACTAGATCCTTACTAAACATATTTAAATTCATATCGTGCTATTTATGTACATCTGCCACCCGTCTCTGGGTGGTCAGGTTAATCCCTGTCCTTCTCCTTTCTTCTCTGGCCTCTGGGTTTCCAGCGCAGCTGGTAATAGGTCGGCTTGTACTGCAGGACCTGGAGTGTCCTGATCGGAGGTGGGTCTGAGTCCCACACTATTGGGGGAACGTTCCCTCCAGTGCTACAGCACACCACTCCTTTGGGGGTGGCTGCCCAGTTCATTTCTTCACCTGGGGGTTCTGCCTGGTCGAGGGCTGCGGGTTGGGGATTCCTAATTGGTGGCTGGCCCACCACTCTCTTCTGGGGTCTCTCGTCGCCCGAGGCTACTGGCTGGGGGTCCCTGCTCGCAGGCTGGTCCCTGATCGTAGGTATCCCTTTGCGGCTGGTCCCTCTCCCGGGGCTGAACCACTCAAATTGGGGTGCTGGCGACCATGGTGCCTTTGGCCGTGGTGTGCGGGAAGTCATTCTCAAGGTTCTGGCCACTGGGTGTGCATCCGAGTCCCAAATGATTGGAGGGATAGCCCCTCCAGTAACACAGTTACTCTAGGTGCAGTCTGTGGGTCTGCCACGTCTCCTGTGTAGAGTCAGGGGCTGCTGGCTGGGGATCCCTGCCTCTGGTATGGGTCACTGTTTTTGGCTGTCCCTTATGTTTAGCTGCTATCCTGGGTTTGAAAAGTTTGCACTGGTTTATGTGGAACCACTTTGTACGGTGGGGCATTTTCACAGCATTAACCATGGGACTTGTCTTGTCGACAATGTGGTACGGCTCCATATACAGTACCTCAAAAACCCCTGCTTGAGCCTAGTTCCTTACCATGAACTGGTCCCCTATCTGCCATTCGTGGTGATTGCGTGGTTCTAGCAGCATTCGGTTGCTCCGATGCTATTTTCCCACATTGTTAGCAGCCTGCCAGTGAATCTGTTTAAGGTGTTGAAACAGGTTACTGACAAAGCTGTCCCGACTCGCTTCCCTAAGCTGACCTTCCGTGAGTAACGAGGCTAATACATGGGTGGGGGTTCGCATGGCTCTTCCGGTCATGAGCTCGTATGGCGAGTACCCCGTGCTCTTTGACTGGCTGGCCCTGATCCCCATGAGGACCAGTGGTAGGACCTCTACCTACCTCTTGGATGAGTTCACTGTCTCTTTACGCAGCCTTTCTTTGATAGTGTGGTGTAAACGCTCCACAAGTCCGGATGACTGCAGGTTGTGGGCGATATGCCATTTCCCTTTGATGCCGAGCACCTTAAGGGTCTTCTGCATCACCTGCCCGGTGAAGTGGCTCCCCTGGTTGGACTCAATGTACTGTGGTAGTCCCCATTGGGAGAACACTTCCCTGACCAGGATCCTAGCTGTTCCCAGAGCAGTAGCTGTTTGACATGGGAAGGCTTCCACCCATTTGGTGAACATGTCCACCAACACTAGGCAGTACTTGTAGCCTCCCTGGGCAGTGGGCAGGGGCCCGGGCCCGATGTAGTTGATCTGGATAAACTGTCAGGGTCCCTCTACCCTCCTGATATGTCCCATAGACACCTTCCTTTTCTGGGGGTCAGGGTTGTTGGCAGCACACACTAGACAGCTGCACAGAACTCGCGGACGTATTCCGTGAGTCCCAGTCACCACCCTGCCTGTTCCACCCGTTGCCAGGTGGTCTCAGGTCCGGGGTGTCCTGCTCCTGGACCCTCGTGGGCCAGCTGGAGGAATTCTCTCCGGTGTTGTTGAGGCATTACCCATTGTTCCCCCCTGAATGGCATGTCTTCTTTAATGGCAATCGCTGCGGTGCCGTACGGGCCGTCTATCCTTTCCCCTTTAGCTAGTGTGTTCAGGACAGTTTGGAGGATGGGGTCTTGGGTCTGAACCGTTTCCAGGTCCGGGGGCAATGCTACCCGTGTCCTTCCTGCCATCCCAATCCTGCCCCTGACTGCTGCGATGGGGCCTGGGTTGTATGGATCCCAGAGCTTGCCTGTGCGGGCACCTTGCTTGGCCAAAATGTCAGCCTGCTGGTTTCCCTCGCTATGGGGTTCAGTGGTGGAATGTGCCTTCACTTTATGTATAAAGACCTTCCCTTCCTCTCCCACGGCTGTAATGATCTTTTCCAGTAAAGGCTTAATTACCAGGGGTCTCCTGTCTGCAGATGTGTATCCTCGACGGGACCAGATAGCCAGATACTCCATACTCGAATTGCATGTGAACATACTGTCCGAGCAAATCGTGTATGGGGTAGGGAATTCTTCGGGGTGTGTGACCACGTACACCACCACTGACAGTTCAGCATGCTGGGCGCTCATAGTACTGGGGAGTTTAATCGCCAGGGCAATGCCTGCCTCTGGGTCATACACTCTGCAGCCTGTGAGTTGTTCGCCCGCAGATACCGTGCTTGAACCGCCCACATAGATCTCTCGGCCTGTGGGGTGTAACCCAGCCTGAAAACCTATGTTAATTTCCCATACCCCTTCTACGGAATACCGGTGAGCTGTCCCTGGAAAGATCATGTTGGCTGTGAGTCTTGGCTCGCAGAGACCCTTCACCCTTAGGTCCATTTGAAAGAGGAGCAGGGTCCAGCGAGCAATGCGGGCACTGCTCACTGTCCCGTCCTTGATTCTCCAATCCAGAAGCATTTGTGTGGGCGTATGGTGGGTAAGGAGTTGATAGGGGACCCCCCCCTGTGAAGATCAGTGATCTTTGCACAGCCCAGTGAGTGGCTAGGAGGTGCCGCTCACAGTTGGAGTATCCCTTTTCCACTTCCGTGAGTATCCTGGAGGAGTAGACCACTGGTCTCAGCCAGCACTGCCGCTCCTGGAGCAGGACTGCGCTCAGACTGTCCTCACTGGCTGCTACCTCCAGGAAAAACTCTTTACCCCCATCAATAGCTCCTAGAGTTTGCGCGGTCTGCAGGTCTTTCTTGAGCTGGATAAATGTTGCCTTCGTCCCAATCCCACTCCACTCCCTTGTGTAGGAGTTGGAGCAGAGAGGCTGCGGTGGCTGCATAATCCTCAAGGAAATCTCTGCAAGTACCCGGTTAGCCCTAGAAAAGATCTTACTCCTGTTACTGTGTTAGGGGCTGGTAACTTCTGCATTGCTTCCCTTCTAGCCTTGTCAATAGCCCTTTCCCCAGCGTGCACAGCCAGTCCCAAGAACTTTACTTTCTTCTGGCCGATCTGTGCCTTCTTGGGGTTCACTTTAAACCCTTCTTCCTTCAGTAGCTCCAGCAGCTCCGCCAGCAGTGGGCCATGCTCCTCCCCCTCATCGGTGAATAGGAGCAGGTCATCCACATACTGCACAAGCTGCTGGGGTTTGCTGAAGCTCTTTAAACAATTAGCCATACATTGATGGAAAATGCTAGGGCTGTTGTGGTAGCCCTGAGGGAGGCAGTTCCAAGTGTATTGCTGTCTTTTAAAGGTAAATCAAACTTGTACTGATCTTCCCTTCTTAAAGGTATGGACCCAGAACCCGTTAGAAATATCCAGCACCGTGAAGGTGGTCGTGGAGGCTGGGATACTTCCAATGAGGTCGGCGACTGCAGCAACGGTGGGTGCACAGGTGGGGATGTTACGGTTGAGTACTCGATAGTCCACCGTGGCTCTCCAGGAGTTGTCCGGTCTCTTAACGGCCACAACGGAGAGTTCACATGGGTAGCTATTGGTCTCAATACCCCGTTTAACGAAAGAACCCAAGGCTGTTTCCATGTCTGCCTCTGCCTCCCTGGGGAAGTTGTACTGTTTCTGTGGTCGGGTCATGGGGTCCCCATCTATGCTAACCTCAACCCCGTTTATCCTCCCACAGTCGTGTTTGTGAGTGGCAAAAGCTGCAAGGTTTGCCCGCACATACTCTTGGCACTCCATCAGAGTGTTACTGACCAGTGATTCAAGGTCATAACCCTCCTTTGGCCTCATGGTGCACACCATCCCTTTTCCCCATTTTTCTAGGATAATCTTCACCTCACTCTCCTGTCCCGTTCATACTGCCCCCCAAAGACAGTGGTTTCTTAAATCCACTAGGATCCCATGGCCTAGAATGAAGTCAGCCCCCAGGATCCCTCTCCCTTTCTGTTCCCACTTCATCAGGACACAAGTCCACTTAGTGTGGAACGTTCCTAAATGAATGGTGAGCGGAACGGAGAATGAGCCAGCCTGCTCAGTGCCTGTGAAACCCACCAAGCTGTAGGGGACCCCGCTAGACAGAAGTGAGGCGGCGGGATTAGCTGCATAGACGAGGGTGCTTGATGCACCGGTATCCAGCAGGTAAGTCCCTTTCACCCTTTCCACTTCCATCTGAACGGTCGGTCTCCCCCACGCATCATACTCGAGAGAACACAGGTGAACAGGCTGTGCCTGTCCTAGTCACTGTTTTGGTTGAGATGGGGCAGATGGGGTTTCGGTACCGGTGGCGGTGGCTACCCTCCCAGGGCCATCTAGCATTGTTCGGAGCGCAGTCAGGAAGGTATCAAATGTATGGGGAGGGACTGGCTTCTCGGTCGTTTGGGCAAGGGCTGGAGAATTCTTTCCTGCGCTACTCTTCCATGGATTTCTACAATCCTTTCTCCAGTGCCCACTCTTTCCACACCCGAGGCAGGTACATTTTGTATCGGAGGGATTGCCCCCCTTGTGGTGCCATTCTGTCTTATCCTGACTAGGTCGGACTTTGTGGGCACTTCCCTTGGGTGGGTGCTCTTCCGTCCCCCTGCCGTTCCGGTAGGCTAGGGTCAGTTGCCTGATTTCTCCTTGTTCGGTAGCCTAGGAATCTCTTGGGTCAAACCAGGCCTCAGCTTTTGTTCTTATACATGGTAAACTGTTTGCCACCAGGCTTCGGAGCCAGTGAGCTCTCTCGTCCCGGCTTAAATGATTCCGGTCGAGATCCCCTCCACAGGTGCTCTGGTACACAGGCCACAGTCTGTCTGCGAAAGCCTGTGGGGTTTCCCGTGAGCTGCACTGTTTTCTCTAATCTGGAGAAGGGACTCCCGTCATTACAGCCCATGGCTTCTAGAATGTCTTCCTGGACGGCGGCATATGTTCTCTGCCCACTTTTGTTCTCGGCAGAGAGGGACTGGTACAGCTTGCCGTCCAGTGAGAGGAAGAGCATCTTTGCTATCTCGGCATCATCGCACCCATTAATATCCCCTGCCTGTTCCACTTCCATAAATTGAATTGAGGGGTCTCCCTTTGGAGTGAGCTTTCCCAGGTGACTTATCATAGTCCTAAGCTGTTGGATAATGTGGGGAACCACATAGTGACTTTCCAGCATCCCCAGACCCCCAGCACCGGTGGGCGTGCAAAATTTCTGTTGCTGGACCGGGCACATTGGCCCTGGTTCTGGCTCTTCCTGTTCTGGCTCGCCTCCCTCTCCCTGCTGCCAAACCGAGCTGAAACCCGGTGCCACAGGTGGTGGTGGCTCGCTATCTCTGTCCGCCCCGCAACTCATTCGCCCCTCCTGCTGCTGAACCGGTGTAGTCACCGGCGCCACAGGTGGTGGTTGAACAGTTTCCTCCTTCTCTTCCAGGTTTACCTGGGTCTTACCCGGGTTTATTAGGCATACTATGCCTTTTGCCTTGGACAGAGCAAGGGTTAAACTTTTGATTTGTTGCTGGCAGGGACCGTGTGCTCCTGACTGAAACCCATTAGTGCTGGCTACTTTATATGCTGTCTGCACGTCTCATAATTTCTCCTCCAACTCTTTTACTTGAAGGGGAAGGCGAGTGCTTTCCTCCCGCAGTATCTTTTCATTATTTTTAGCCTCGGTAACTTGACACTGAAAATAGTCCTGACTGTTCTTAAACCTTTCCATTAGCTGGATCTTTCCATGTTTTAGCTTATGGAGTTCTCCCCATATCCTTTCTTCTGCTCTAGCCCTTTTATGTGTTGTCTCTGCGCACTCTGATAGTTCTGCCTGTAGTGACTCAACGGTTTTGTCTAGGAGTTGGACCTGTCGCTGTGGACAGACCAACCAAATTGCCTTTTCTACTGGTTCTTTGTGATCCTTGCTTGCTGTCCACTGGGCTGCAGTGTCTCCCGGACGCTCAGCGTGCAATAGACCAAGCACCCATTCTTTAGTGACATTCACTTTCTTATACACATAGGAGGAAATCCTCTCTTCCATCTTGGTTCTTTCTTCCAAAACAGCACTCTCTGCATCACATCCCTTATATCAGAGTCCCTTCGTGGTCGCCATTTTGTTGGGGGTGGTGTGGGGGTCAGGTTCACCTCTGACCTTCTGAGCGGTTCGAATCGCTCCCACTCCCTTGGGTTCTCGACTCTGGATTTATTTGGGGGATGTGATAAAGTGCAAGAGACAACTGGTTTGGTGCAAAATAACTTCGATTTTATTTAGAACAAGAAAATACAATGTCAAACTTATAATCACTTGAATAAACAACACTATAATCACACATTCAAAGGGATTACAGTGAATAACACACCTCCCACCGCCCAATACCTAACACTGCCTAGATTAGACTCCAGGGCAAACAGGGAATATGCTTACCAATCCTTTACTGGCAGTTAGCGGTGGTTCGTGATTTTGGGGTTTGCTGGATTCTGTAGCTTCTGCTTGATGTACCCTGAACTTCGGAGAAGACTTCTTACTGCGCAATCTTCAGTTGGGTGGTGTCCGCTGATGCGGTAGGGCGCGTTTTGGACTTATGGGGTAAGTACCCACTTTCTTTCGTTAGAAATAGGTTTCAAAGTCTTTTTAGATAATGTTTTCAGGCCTAGGTTGCAGAGTGGAAACTTTCGATTCTTCAGTTTCTTTCTTGTGGAGTTTTGTTTCGAAGTTGGTCCATCGCGGTACTTTTGGTCGACTGTGGTCAGTTGCTGCCGCGATGGTGATGCTCTTCCTTCCTTTTCGATAGCAGGACGTCGAAGCTGGAGAAGTCAGTTAAAAAGCTGTTGCGGTGGTCTCTCTCCCTTCTTGATGCTCTATGATGCTAGGCTTGTGTGTGCATACCTTCTGCTAAGCATCTCTAGCAGTGTCTTCTGAGGCAGTAGCATTAAGCAAGCAAACCCTTTGTTAAAGCAGGGCCCAGTTATACCTTTGGAGCTGCTCTAATCTTCACGCACAATCAGCCCGATTCTTTGTTTAATTTAGGCGGGCTTGATATTTCTGTGTCATATTTAGGCGGATTCATTAAATGTTAACCTGTCACGGATGTGTCGATCTTCTAAATCTGTTTCTTGAGCGAAATATTAGCTTGGTATTTGCAAGGTCTGTCTGTGCTTGTGTTTTTTCATGCGGGCTGGATGTGCCATTATTATTATATATGGGCTGGAATGGTTTTCAAGATCAGAATAATGGTTAGCTATCTCTGGGTTAATTGTTGCTATGTTAATGTTGCTATGTGGCTCCAGGATGATTAGGGCTGGGAATGCAACATCCAAGGGTATTCAACATTCAGGAAGGATAGAATAAAAGGAAAGGGAGGTCGGGTAGCATTGCTGGTTTCAGTGGAGTTGAATGCAATAGTTAGGAAGGACATTAGCTTGGATGATGTGGAATCTATATGGGAGAGCTGCAGAACACCAAAGGGCAAAAAAGGTGAGTGTGAGTTGTGTACAGATCTCCAAACAGTAGTCGTGATGTTGGGGAGGGCATCAAACAGGAAATTAGAGGTGCATGCAATAAAGGTGCAGCAGTTATCATGGGTGACTTTAATATGCACATAGATTGGGCTAACCAAACTGGAAGCAATACGGTGGAGGAGGATTTTTTGGAGTGCATAAGGGATGGTTTTCTAGACCAATATGTCGAGGAACCAACTAGGGGGGAGGCCATCTTAGACTGGGTGTTGTGTAATGAGAGAGGATTAATTAGCAATCTCATTGTGCGAGGCCCCTTGGGGAAGAGTGACCATAATATGGTGGAATTCTGCATTAGGATGGAGAATGAAACAGTTAATTCAGAGACCATGGTCCAGAACTTAAAGAAGGGTAACTTTGAAGGTATGAGGCATGAATTGGCTGGGATGGATTGGCGAATGATACTCAAGGGGTTGACTGTGGATGGGCAATGGCAGACATTTAGAGACCGCATGGATGAACTACAACAATTGTACATTCCTGTCTGGCATTAAAATAAAAAAGGGAAGGTGGCTTAACCGTGGCTATCAAGGGAAATCAGGGATAGTATTAAAGACAAGGAAGTGGCATACAAATTGGCCAGAAATAGCAGCGAACCTGGGGACTGGGAGAAATTTAGAACTCAGCAGAGGAGGACAAAGGGTTTGATTAGGGCAGGGAAAATGGAGTATGAGAAGAAGCTTGCAGGGAACATTAAGACGGATTGCAAAAGTTTCTATAGATATGTAAAGAGAAAAAGGTTAGTAAAGACAAACGTAGATCCCCTGCAGTCAGAATCAGGGGAAGTCATAACGGGGAACAAAGAAATGGCGGACCAATTGAACAAGTACTTTGGTTCGGTATTCACGAAGGAGGACACAAACAACCTTCCGGTTATAAAAGGGGTCGGGGGGTCTAGTAAGGAGGAGGAACTGAGGGAAATCCTTATTAGCCGGGAAATTGTGTTGGGGAAATTGATGGGATTGAAGGCCGATAAATCCCCAGGGCCTGATGGACTGCATCCCAGAGTACTTAAGGAGGTGGCCTTGGAAATAGTGGATGCATTGACAGTCATTTTCCAACATTCCATTGACTCTGGATCAGTTCCTATCGAGTGGAGGGTAGCCAATGTAACCCCAACTTTTTACAAAAGGAGGGAGAGAGAAAATGGAATTATAGACCGGTCAGCCTGACATCGGTAGTGGGTAAAATGATGGAATCAATTATTAAGGATGTCATAGCAGCGCATTTGGAAAGAGGTGACATGATAGGTCCAAGTCAGCATGGATTTGTGAAAGGGAGATCATGCTTGACAAATCTTCTGGAATTTTTTGAGGATGTTTCCAGTAGAGTGGACAAGGGAAAACCAGTTGATGTGGTGTATTTAGACTTTCAGAAGGCCTTTGACAAGGTCCCACACAAGAGATTAATGTGCAAAGTTAAAGCACAAGGGATTGGGGGTAGTGTGCTGACGTGGATTGAGAACTGGTTGGCAGACAGGAAGCAAAGAGTAGGAGTGAATGGATACTTTTCAGAATGGCAGGCAGTGACTAGTGGGGTACCGCAAGGTTCTGTGCTGGGGCCCCAGCTGTTTACATTGTACATTAATGATTTAGACGAGGGGATTAAATGTAGTATCTCCAAATTTGCGGATGACGCCAAGTTGGGTGGCACTGTGAGCTGTGAGGAGGATGCTATGAGGTTGCAGAGCGACTTGGATAGGTTAGGTGAGTGGGCAAATGCATGGCAGATGAAGTATAATGTGGATAAATGTGAGGTTATCCACTTTGGTGGTAAAAACAGGAAGACAGACTATTATCTGAATGGTGACAGATTAGGAAAAGGGGAGGTGCAACGAGACCTGGGTATCATGGTACATCAATCATTGAAGGTTGGCATGCAGGTACAGCAGGCAGTTAAGAAAGCAAATGGCATGTTGGCCTTCATAGCGAAGGGGTTTGAGTACAGGGGCAGGGAGGTCTTACTACAGTTGTACAGGGCCTTGGTGAGGCCACACCTGGAGTATTGTGTACAGTTTTGGTCTCCTAACCTGAGGAAGGACATTCTTGCTATTGAGGGAGTGCAGCGAAGGTTCACCAGACTGATTCCTGGGATGGCGGGACTGACATATCAAGACAAACTGGATCACCTGGGCTTGTATTCACTGGAGTTCAGAAGAATGAGAGGGGATCTCTACCACAGGAAGTTGCCAATTCACTAAATATATTCAAAAAGGAGTTAGATGTAGTCCTGACTACTAGGGGGATGAAGGGGTATGGCGAGAAAGCAGGAATGGGGTACTGAAGTTGCAGGTTCAGCCATGAACTCATTGAACGGCGGTGCAGGCTCGAAGGGCCGAATGACCTACTTCTGCACCTATTTTCTATGTTTCTATGTTAATGTCTCCTGAGGAGAAGGATTTTCGGGTATCCATAATTCTCCAGACAATTTACATTAGTTTCAATACCCCAGACAGCTTCAATACTCAAACTGGCTTCCTTGCAGGACAGTTATCCTTTAGTTCTTTAGCCCTGTCCACACAGACTCAATTTGCCTTATAAAATCCCAAATTCGATTAAAGTTCATAGTTTCTTCCATGTGCACTTTAGAATTTCAAACTTTCTGGTCGATAGTTCCAAATTAAATTTCCTTTCCAATGAGTCCAAACACTTGGGGGGTTCTCCCACGAATTTTGCAACCCTTCAGGTCGGGACCCTGGAGTGCTCACTGTTACTGAAGTAGTGGGTGGGGCTGTGTTGGTGGGTCTATCTCGGGAGATATCCCTCCACCACCATTCATAGATGTTGAGTGAAATCTTCCCCCGGGGGCAGTATCTTTGTCCCTCCTGATTATAAAACACACCGTGTTCTTATTCACACTAATTATTGATCCCGTATTACAGGCCCAGCCCCAATGTTGTTTTATATCCTTATTACGTTGTTTTATGCCCATTATTTAACTCTATTGTTGCTCCATCCGTCACCATCAGTGTTTTTGATTCTTTATTAAACTAATGTCGCCCGAGTCCCTGTAATACAGGCCTTGCCATCCCTCAGCCTGTTGTCCTTGATATGAGGCTGCGTTACCCCACGTTGTTTCCACGAGCACTCGAGTCCTGCAAAAAACAATATTTCCCAGTCGTCACCGGTTGGTTTGTGACCATGCTTTTTTTAAACTGGGTCCAGTGTTTCCACTTGCCGATACCCCTTATAACTTCGCAGGTGCACATGTCCCTTACCATCCTCACCATCACCTGATTGGTCCTTTGGGCTATTTGGACCTTCTGTTCCTTAGTGTCATTCTCAAAGTCCTTGATTACCTGCTGATCTCTAGCCTGTGCTTTTAAGTCATGTAACTGCTCAGAGTTCCATCACAAACTTCCATAGCCTGTCTTTCTAAGGTCCTTCGTCCTCGTTTCCTGTTACCAAGACTTCTGGCAGTCTCATTGGTTCAAAGGGTGTCAGTCCTGTCGTCCAAATAGGGGTTGCCCTGAGCTTCATCAGTACTCGGGGTAACATCTCTACCCACCCTTTTCCTTGATTGTTTTAGCTCGGGTCCTATTCATTCGTTCCACTAATCCGGAGGATTCCGGATGGTATGGAATATGGAACCTTTCCCTAATCCCTAGTAAAACGCAGCCCTGTTTCATCACCTTCCCTGTGAAGTGGGTACCTTGATCGGAGTCCAGCTGCAGTGGCATTCCCCATCGGGGTATTATTTCTTCTGCTCGGATCCTGGCCACGGTTTCTGCTGAACAATTTCCAGTGACGAGAACTTCTACCCACCGTAAACTGGTCTATTATAACTAGGGAGTATGTCTTCTCCTTGATGCTGGGTAGTGGTCCAGTAAAATCTATGTCCCATTCTGACCTTACTTTCCCCCCTGGGTTGTATTTTGCGTATGTCAGGCACCTTCTACAGTGGTTCTCTATATCTCTACCCATTCTCTTCCACCACCAGCATATGGACATCGAACTTATCATGTTGGTTCTACCTGTAGTGACATACCATGGTATAAATTTGGTAGACTCCCCAGCTGCATTCCAGGGCCACCACATTCACATCTTTCCTCCATATCCTGTCAGTCCCTTGTGGGGCCCCTCTCTGCTTTCACCTCTCCTTTTCCTGTGGAGTGGCTTCTCCCTGTACCTTAAGCATGTTTACTTCCTCAGGCCCGATGGTACATGCTCTGACCTCTGCTTCCCCGGCCAGTGTACCTGTATCCACCACCCGCTTGGCTGCCTCGTCTGCCCATGCATTTCCCTGTTGATGTTGATCGGTAATGTTTGTGCACTTTGACCTTTAATATCGCACACTCTTGGGGTTGGAGGGAGGCTTCCACTAATTGTTCAACAATATCCTTGTGTTTTATTGTCCCTCCTCCTGAAGTCTACTCCAAGCTATCAAACTACTCCAAAAGTATACCGACTGTCTGGATAGATGTTTACTCTTTTTCCCTTAGCCAGCCTCAGAGAGAGCCACCAATTCAGCCACTTAAGCCGATAGATCCCCTTCTAGCCGTCCTTCCCTTCTAACCTGTCCACTGCTATCTACCACTGCCCATCCCATCCGTGGTGTCCCGTTAATATAGCGCCGAGACCCATCTACATATAGAGCCATGCCTGCCTCCTCAAACCTGACTACTTCCTCGTCTTCTCCAGTTGGGCTACACTGATGCTCCTTTCCCTGCGTAATGTTCCATGGTCTTTACTGTGGTGGGTATAGATGTGGAAGGGCCTATCCTGGTTGGGTAATCCCAGGGCTGGAGCACTTGGGAGAGCTTGTTTTTTCTGCAGTAATTGAAAAGCCCTAGTACCTGCCTGACCCCTTTCACAGTTCCTGGCCTGGGCATTGATTGAAATGCTTCTTTTCTGTCCTCAGGTAACTATCTCTTCCCTTGTGATATGATGTATCCTAGATCTGTTACTTCGTTCCTTCCTACCTGCTCATTCCTTCCTACCTGCCCCTTCCTAGGATTTATTTTTAATCCCGCACTCTACAGAGCTCCTAGCACTGTAGTTAAAGCTAGTACGTGTTGTTGTTCTGTACTGGAGACAATAAGGTTATCATCCACAGACTGCAAAAGGGTGCTCCCATCTTTGCTTGTTGGGGGTCGGGCCTCCCCTTCCTGCACCTCCTCCCTTGTTGCTGCTAAAACATATGAGGGGAGCTGCGCGGAGGTATGTCTCCTCCCCCTTCATCTCTGCTGCTACCGTCATTGCTGCTATTTTTGCTATCTTCTCCCTTTGATCTGAATTTAACCCCTCGATGTGTTCTACCCACTCCAAAGTTTCATCCCGCACTCTAAATCCCAACTTAATTATCTTTTGATGGGCTTCCCCTAACCTGTCTTTAAACATCAAAAATCCAATTTTTGCTACGACTGTGCACTGCACTATTCGTCCGGTCCCGTCTTTTATCTCTTCTAGCTTATTTATCTTAGCTTCTCACTCTTGAATTTGTTTTGTCTGAGTATTTATTCTTATTCTGACTATCCCATAATTTCCTGTGTCTGTCCGGTGAGTTTTATGGCTGCCATTCTTGCTTTTTAGAAACATAGAAACATAGAAAATAGGTGCAGGAGTAGGCCATTCGGCCCTTCTAGCCTGCACCGCCATTCAATGAGTTCATGGCTGAACATGCAACTTCAGTACCCCATTCCTGTTTTCTCGCCATACCCCTTGATTCCCCCTAGTAGTAAGGACTACATCTAACTCCTTTTTGAATATATTTAGTGAATTGGCCTCAACAACTTTGTGGTAGAGAATTCCACAGGTTCACCACTCTCTGGGTGAAGAAGTTTCTCCTCATCTCAGTCCTAAATGGCTTACCCCTTATCCTTAGACTGTGACCCCTGGTTCTGGACTTCCCCAACATTGGGAACATTCTTCCTGCATCTAACCTGTCTAAACCCATCAGAATTTTAAACGTTTCTATGAGGTCCCCTCTCATTCTTCTGAACTCCAGTGAATACAAGCCCAGGTGATTCAGTCTTTGATAGGTCAGTCGCGCCATCCCGGGAATCAGTCTGGTGAACCTTCGCTGCACTCCCTCAATAGCAAGAATGTCCTTCCTCAGGTTAGGAGACCAAAACTGTACACAATACTCCAGGTGTGGCCTCACCAAGGCCCTGTACAACTGTAGCAACACCTCCCTGCCCCTGTACTCAAACCCCTTCGCTATGAAGGCCAACATGCCATTTGCTTTCTTAACCGCCTGCTGTACCTGCATGCCAACCTTCAATGACTGATGTACCATGACACCCAGGTCTCGTTGCACCTCCCCTTTTCCTAATCTGTCACCATTCAGATAATAGTCTGTCTCTCTGTTTTTACCACTAAAGTGGATAACCTCACATTTATCCACATTATACTTCATCTGCCATGCATTTGCCCACTCACCTAACCTATCCAAGTCGCTCTGCAGCCTCATAGCATCCTCCTCGCAGCTCACACTGCCACCCAACTTAGTGTCATCTGCAAATTTGGAGATACTACATTTAATCCCCTCGTCTAAATCATTAATGTACAGTGTAAACAGCTGGGGCCCCAGCACAGAACCTTGCGGTACCCCACTAGTCACTGCCTGCCATTCTGAAAAGTACCCATTTACTCCTATTCTTTGCTCCCTGTCGGACAACCAGTTCTCAATCCATGTCAGCACACTACCCCCAATCCCATGTGCTTTAACTTTGCACATTAATCTCTTGTGTGGGACCTTGTCGAAGGCCTTCTGAAAGTCTAAATACACCACCAACTGGTTCTCCCTTATCCACTCTACTGGAAACATCCTCAAAAAATTCCAGAAGATTTGTCAAGCATGATTTCCCTTTCACAAATCCATGCTGACTTGGACCTATCATGTCACCTCTTTCCAAATGCGCTGCTATGACATCCTTAATAAATTGATTCCATCATTTTACCCACTACCGATGTCAGGCTGACCAGTCTATAATTCCCTGTTTTCTCTCTCCCTCCTTTTTTAATTTCTTTTATTAAGAAACCCAAATTAATAATGTCCAGTATAAAACAGTAATCACTGGAAAGGGTTAACTCCTTTACAAGTTTGTAAGGCGGCCTGACGTCATTATGTGACTTCGTGTAATTTTTTAAACCTTTCCCGATATCAGAATTTTTTCCCAAGTCTTTGTGCCTTCAACACTTGCTTAGAAATTAGGAATCCGTTAAAACAGCAGAAATCATTAGTAAAGCTGTCATTATTAACTTTAAATAAAACATTCTCATCGGGAAGGATAGCATTTTAGATTAAACTCCAATTGTTTCTAAACTTCCAATTCAAATACATGCCAAGGAATTTTTAAAATTGATTTAAAACGAGGCCACACATTTTTAATAGCCATTTTGTTTACTGAAACCCAATTTAAAATAAAGTACTGGCAACTGTGGCTTATTTATCTTAGCTCTGTAAATCATAGTCAAAACAATCAGAGAAACTGCCACACTTTTTACATTTTCACACAAGCTATATACATTCCAGCATTTCGTTTTTTTAAGGTCCCATTCTCTGAGCAAATCTTGTGTTTTATTTATCTCGGCACAAAAGCTAAAACATCCGTGCCGGTTCCATCTTTTTCAAAAAATTGTCCTCGCCGCAACATTTTCTAATTCCCATTTTTTTTCCCTTCCTTTGCTGAGTTCGCATAGCTTAGATCTTTCCCCCTTGTTATTTTCAAAACCCTCTCCTGCTTGTTTAGACTGTTCAGGACTTTTCACTGTCCATTTTGAAAAGATTTTCAAACCTAAAATTTAAATCTCCTTTACTGCAGTGAAACTTTCTCATAATATTCATACTTTGAAACAATGCTGAAATTTCACTCTGGCCATTATATTAATTTTGAAAAGATTTTGTATCTAATAAACATTTTACACAGAGGGCTTGTGTCTGTGAATTTGTTAATTTACACTACATAAGACAATTGCAAACACTTTTTCCCCCAATTAGATGTTCAATTTGTTTTGTTTTTAGCAGTCTAGCTTCAAGGTTGCATCTTTATCTTTTGATAAAAACAAGCCGTCCTTTGTGAATTTAATGTTTTTTCCAGCACTTATTCAACAGTCAAAAAAGCTTCCACGCGAACACTTTCACTTAAAGACAGACATTCATACCAAATGCAACTCTTTTCTTCAAATTAGTTTTTGTTTTTTCATCTTTCCTGCTAGCATTTATCCTAGGACCCTGTTGGTCCATTTCTCAGAGACCCCTCCCTTTGGTCTTCATTTTATCCCACTGGCCAGTTTTCCTAAACATCCTGGGTCCCAACCTCCTTTTTCGGTTGTATTCCTTCTTTTTCAGACAGACAATACACCTATCCCCAACCTTGGTTTTTGTCCTTCCATGGTTCATCATAACCTGTTCTACAGATTACCCCCTTCTAGTTCTTTATACAGATTACCTCCTTCCCAGTCAATGCTACAGCTGCAAGTGGTACAAAAAACATACTCACTGCCATTGCTAGCTGTCACATCATCCAGGTCGGAGGGTCTGTACCCTGCTCGCAGCACCAATTGTTGGGGTAAAAGGAGGACTTCTCTCCCTCGGGGCAGACTACCCGATATAGGTAATCGACACCTCGCCCATCGCCCTCCATATAACGACCACGGAATTAAACAAACGAAACCTTAGGTTCAACTGGCTTTATTTCAAGCAAATGCAAGGGAAGGTTCAATTGTGGAACCATCAAAATACAAGACGTTTCGCTAATAATTTATACAGGTTTTGGAAAGGAGCTATCCTCCTACAAAATCATCGATAGGTCTATTGCTATCAGCGGAGTTACATTCATTTGTCGACTCTTATCAGACTGGCTCTGAGTGGTCCATTTCCCATCATATGTTAATTGTGTTGTTCCATGATTTGCTCTTTGCTATAGTCTATATATCGCCTGAAGTAACTGTTTTAACATACTGGCTTTCTTATCTCTTCCTCAGAGATTTCTAATCAAAATTGTAACTGCTGACTTTGGCTGTTTTGTTAAGTGTTACTAAGGTTAACCATACAGTTTTAATGCGTTAGAAGTGTGCTATACCTACATAAGCAAGTGTTACATGCATAGGCAATTATTCCTCAGACCCTCCTTACACTGATTAGTTCACTACCTTCAGCATTGTGTTATGACCATCTATCTGTCTGCTCTTTGCCTGCTACAATTCTATATCCCTTACAGAGGTTAGGCTAACTGGTCTATAGTTTCCTGATTTCTTTCTGCCTCCTTTTTTAAATAGTTGCGTTACATATTCAGTTTTTCAATCCGCTGGGACCTCCCTCAAATCCAGGGAATTTTGGTAGATTACAACCAATCCATTCACTATCTCTGCAGCCACTCCTTTTAAAACCCAAGAATGCAAGCCATCAGGTCCAGGAGACTTGTCCACCTTTAGTCCCATTATTTTACCGCATATTTCTTCATTAGGTGATAGTGATTATTTTAAGTTCCTCCCTCCCTATAGCCCCTTGATTATCCATTATTGGGATTTTTTAGTGTCTTCTACCTTGAAGACAGATACAAAATATTTGTTCAAAGTCTCTGCAATTTCCCTGTTCCCCATTATTAATTCCCCAGTCTCATCCTCCAAAGAACCAACTTTTACTTTAGCCACTCTCTTCCTTTTTATGTAGAAACTCCTACTATCTGTTTTTATATTTCTTGCTAGTTTATTCTCATAATCTATCTTCCCTCTCTTTTAATTTTTTTAGTCGTACTTTACTGTTTTTTTAAAAAAGTTTGCCAATCCTCTGGCCTCCCACTAATCTTGGCCACTTTGTATACCATTGTTTTCAATTTGATACCATCCTTTATTTCCTTAGTTAGCCACGGATAGTTATTCCTTCTCTTAAAGTCTTTCATTCTCATTGGAATATAATTTTGTTGAGAGTTGTGAAATATCTCCTTAAATGTCCGCCACTGCTCATCAACCATCTCACACTTTAATCTGTTTTCCCAGTCCATTTTAGCCAAATCTGCCTTCTTACCTTTGTCGTCTCCTTTATTTAAGCTTAGGACACTGGTTTGGAACCAACTTTCTCACCCTCCAACTGAATTTGAAATTCAACCATGCTATGATCACTCCTAGAGGATCCTTTGCTAGGAGTTCATTTATTAATCCTGTCTCATTACACAGTAGCAGATTTAAGATAGCCTGCTCCCTGGTTGGTTCCACAATGTACTGTTCAAGGAAACTGGCCCAAATACACTATGAACTTTTCCTCAAGGCTACCTTGGCCAAGTTGATTTGTCCAATCAATATGAAGATTAAAATCGCCCATGATTATTGCCATTCCTTTTTTACAAACCTCCAATATTTCTTGATTTATGCTCCACCAGTGCAACTACTGTTAGGGGGCCTATAGACTACACCCACCAGTGACTTCTTCCCCTTATTATTCCTTGTCTCCATCCAAACTGATTCTACATCTTGATCTTCTGAGCCAATCATTTCTCACTACTGCACTGATCTCATCCTTTATTAACAGAACTACCTCATTTCCTTTTCCTTTCTCTCTATCCTTCCGAATTGTCAAATACCCCTGAATATTTAGTTCCCAGCCTTGGTCGCCTTGTAACCACGTCTCTGTAATGGCTATCAGATCATACCTATTTATATCTATTTGTGCCATCAACTCATCTATCTTGTTACGAATGCTGCATGCATTCAGATAAAGAGCTTTTAATTTTGTTTTTTGAAATCATTTTTTCCTGCTTTGACCCTACTTTCTAACACACTCCTATGTTTATATATTCTGTCCATTCCTGTCATGCTCTGGTTATCATTTCCCCCAGTGCTACCCTGCTCTAATGCCTTCTCCTTGCTCTTTGACTTTTTAAATTTCCACTCACCTGAACCCTCACCCCCACTAATTAGTTTAAAGCCCTCTCTATAGCCCTAGTTATTTGATTTGCCAGGACACTTGTCCCAGCACTGTTCAAGTGGAGCCCGTCCCATCGGAATGGCTCCCTCTTACCTTAGTACTGGTGCCAGTGTCCCACGAACCAAAACCCATTTCCCTCACACCAGTCTTTGAGCCACGTGTTTAACTCTCGGATCTTATTTACGCTATGCAAATTTGCCCGTGGCTCAGGTAGTAATTCAGAGATTATTGCCTTTCTGCTTTTTAATTTGGCCCCTAGCTGCTCATAATCCCTCAGCAGAACTTCTTTCTTTGTCCTATCTATGTTGTTGGTACCCACGTAGACCATGACAACATAATCTTCCCCCTCCCACTCCAAGTTCCTCTCCAGCCCTAAGGAGATGTCCTTAACCTTGGCACTGGGCTAGCAACACAGCCTTTGGGACTCACGCTCTCTGCTGCAGATAACCTTATCTAGCCCCCTAATGATACTGTCCCATACCACTACAAAGCTTCTTTTTACTCCCCCCACCTGTACCATGGTGCAGTGGTCAGTTTTCTCATCATCCTTGCAGTACCTGCTCTCGTCCACACAGGGAGCAAGAATCTCATACCTGTTGGACAATTGCAAGGTCCGAGACTCCTCCAATGCTAATTCCTGGGTCCCCATACCTGCCTCACTCATACCCTCCTATCCCTGACCATGAATTAAATTTGAATTAATCTAAGGGGTGTGACTGCCTTTTGGAATGCAGCGTCCCCCTCCCTGATATGTTGTAGTGTCTGCAGCTCGGATTCCAGCTTATCAACACGGAGCCGAAGTTCCTCGAGCTGCAGACACTTGCTGCAGATATGGTCGCGGTGGACATCAATGGTGTTCACCAGCTTCCACATGTTCCAGCAATAACACATCGCCTGCCCGGTCATCTATAATGTATTTAATTAACTAGATTTAGTTTTTAATTCCGGCTCTTAATTTAAAGCAATGCCCAAGAAAAGAGAGAGAAACTCACAAACCAATCACTTCCCTGCCTTCCTGTGACATCACATGTTGATTATGATGACTTACATTAGCAGGTCAGTTGCTGTTAGTTGGGCCCGCTGCCCGGCTCTCTCACTACCTTTCCGAACTCCGGTTGCTCAGCTCTCTGGTCCTTTGTAGGGTTGCTGTTCCTCCTGCTCTCGCACCCTTTCTGCTTCATGACACCCTAACAATCCGCTCTCTGGGCTCCGGTGACATCGAATGGAATCGCCCTGTTCGCCTTTGTCACCCTCTGAGCTGCTTACGCTGCTCCCTGTGCTGGCTGCTGCTCTATTATCCTCCACTGCCACCGGTGTTGTGCCCTCACAGGTCGGGGGGTCGGCGCTCTGCCCATTTCACCAGTCTGTCCATGTCCTCCTGAAGTCTGTTACTATACTCCTCATTGTTTACTACATTTGTGAGTTTGTATCAACTGCAAAGTTTTAAATTATGCCCTGTATACCCAAGTCCAGGTCATTAATATATATTAAAAAAAAGCAATGATCCAAATATTGACCCCTGGTGAACGACACTGTTCACAATTACTCTCTGCTTTCTGTCCCTTAGCCAATTTTGTATCCACACTGCCACCGTCCTTTTAATTCCATGGGCATTAATTTTGCTAACAAGTCTATTATGTGGCACTTGGTCAAACGCCAAAGTCCATGTACACAACATCAACCGCACTTTCCTCATCAACCCTCTCCGTTACTTCATCAAAGAACTCGATCAAGTTAGTCAAATACATTTTGCCTTTAACAAATCTGTGTTGACTTTAATTTATTAGCCCATACTTTTCCAAATGCCAATTAATTTTGTCACGGATTTTAGGCCAGAAAATTCAATAAGGCCCGAAAATGGGGAGTAGTGTGGGAGATTTGCTTGCGCCCGTTTAGAATGCGCAGACATTTTATTGATATGGTGCTGCCCGCTAATTAAAAAAAATGTTAGTGCACATACCAGCAACTATCACGCTGCTGACAGGCATGCACTCAGCAGGAGGCCCAAGGTCACATCGCTGGAGCGATGTTGCATTTTCTTAAGGCAAGGCTATCCGGTTTGAAGGTAGTCTCGAGCCCTTAAAGGTTAACAGCATTCTGAAAAAAAATTAAAATCATGCAAAACTAGGCAGTCTGCAGCCCTTGGGATGGGGGAATTGTTCTATGAGGAGAGATTGAGTAGACTAGGCCTATATTCTCTAGAGTTTAGAAGAATGAGAGGTGATCTCATTGAAACATACAAAATTCTTACAGGGCTTGTCAGGTAGATGCAGGGAGGATGTGTACCCTGCCTGAAGAGTTTAGAACCAGGGGTCACAGTCCCAGAATAAGGGGTTAGCCATTTAGGACTGAGATGAGGAGAATTTTTTTCATTCAGAGCTTGGTGAATCTTTGAAATTCTATATCCCAAAGGGCTGTGGAGGCTCATTGAGTATATTCAGCCAGAGATCAATAGATTTTTGAACATTAAGGGAATCAAGGGATATGGGTATAGTGCAGGCAAGTGGAGTTGAGGTCGAAGATCAGCCATGATCTCATTGCATGTTGGAGCAGGCTCGAGGGACTGAATGGCCTACTCCTGCTCCTATTTATGTTCTTATGTTCTTAAAGCTGAACTGCCTTCTGCACATATTAAATGCTAAAAGTGTTTCAGCATGAACATGGCTCAAAAGGTCAGGGAAAGGGCACTCAGGCTCTGTGCAGTGGTGGGGTTAACACTGGAAGAAAGGTCCTCTACCAACAGTTGCCCAGAAGGATGTGGGACCACCCCACTCCCCAAATAACTCAACTACCAACAATCTTTACCAAACACGAGGCGCACCTTACATTCCTAGTTTCACCTAACCCCTTGGTGGATGCAGTGCTAGCCATTCTTGGCAGGGGCATGGCTGAGCGGCGGGGCTGAAAGAATACAAGATGCAGGTATCCTCCTACATTATCCTCCTTCTCATATCCCAATTACCCCTCATCTCACAATCTCTTCTAATGTACAAGCTGCACACGGTTTAAGTATGTATCTCTTGTTTTCCTGCCCTCCCCTCACCACATCCCTACATTTGTGCCTTTCTCATTTCAGACACCCAAGAAATCCACCTGCCCAGCCAGTGGCTGACCAAGAAGAGGGAGAGAAAAGTGAAGAAGTAACACGATCACTCAATTTGACACTCCCAGCCACCAGCTCCTCGAGGTTGTCCTCCAAGGCCATCTGCAGTGTCACCCACTGAAAGTCAGCAGCCTTCCACCAGCCATGCTGCAGCCACTGCGTAACTGCACTAGGATAAGTAAAGGCCGTCACTACGGAATGCACAACGATGATTAGTTGATTTTTTGATGGAATATTGGATGCATATATGGATAAAGTTGGATTGGAAAGTTTAATTGGTGGTGGCTTTTATTTAGGCATTGTGGCCACGAGGATGTTGTGATGATCAGTAACAGATGGATTGTAAGGTGTGGGACAAATATTGAAAGGGGAATTGGGGTTGTGGTCACTGGTACCACAAAGGGATGATTCCATCCCGGATATCCCAGCCAGAAAGGGGCTGTCTGGGTTGCATCCTTTTTTCTGCATCCTTCTCTTCTGCTTCTTCCTCTTCTCTCTGTGAGCAGCTTGTCCCCTTTGCTGCCTTTGCTTCATCTCCATGTGATCTTGCAGCTCAAGGGAAATGGCAACTAGAGCTCCCAGGACTTTGAGTAATTGCTGCTCTCAGAGGCCTTCCTTTAATATCCAAAGCCCTGCAAATATCCTGCAGCACTCCTTGCACATTTTAAAAACTTTTTAAATGTATTGCACCATGCTACTACTCCAATAAAATGTGAAAACAGTCCAAAAACTGAAATCGAAACAAGATGTGTCTGTCCCTTTAAGTGCTGACAGTCTCTCTGTAGAATTACTGCATGCACGTTTTTTCACGCGTGGTTAGGAAAGGACGGCACGGAGAACGGCAATGACCAAAATCGCAGTCGTACATCAATTCAGGTGTTGACGTCATGATCTGCAAGAGGGAGATAGATATGGCCCTTACAGCCAAGGGGATCAAGGGGTATGGAGAAAGCAGGAAAGGGGTACTGAGGTTGAATGATCAGCCATGATCTTATTGATTGGCGGTGCAGGCTCGAAGGGCCGAATGGCCTGCTCCTGCACCTAATTTCTATGTTTCTATGTACGTCTGACAGGCAAACGCGGGCAACAGTAGAGCTAATGACCTCTCCAAAATGGCAGTCGCCATGTTCTGGTCCAAAGAGGTCAGAAGCGAGACCACTGGCAATTTTTCAACAAAACTGGCTTTAATAGTCAGCACTAAAACCCAGAATTTTGTGGCCATTGTCTCTAATGGTTTCCCCACCGACATTAGGGTGACTGGTCTGTCATTTCCGGGTTTATCTCTCATCCCCTTTTTTTGGCAGGGGTTTATATGTTTACAATCTTCAAGTTCTCTGGCATCAATTCCATATCCAAGGAGGCTTGATGCACGTAACAAATTTTATATTAATTCTGAAGAAAGCTTCTGTGTGTGGCTTTTAATGCAACAATAAAACTGTGTTATTAATATGAGTCAGAGGTAGCAGCCTCTGTGCCTTAAATACTTGTAGTATTAGGCAGTCCCTTGCGTCGAGGATAATCCGCTTCCACACCAAAAAAGATGAGTTAAATGAGGGACCCGACATCTAGGTCCCGAGCTACGTCTTTAAGGGTGGAAGTTGCCCGTGCAAGAATTCTTTTAACGTGGAGTGGCTGTTGCACACCAGCCACCACACGGGCTTGACAGAGCAAGGTCTTGGTCCAGTGGCAAGGATTAACCAAGACGATGAACCATCCCTGCTGCCTGACCCCGCTGTTGTTATATGCTGCGCTGCTCCTGGGCCATGACCCTGCCGCTCCTCAACTCCGACACTTAAACTAACTAACAAAGAGGAAGACAAACAAAAATAATTAGATTATAAAATCTGTATCAGTAGATTTGGCTCCAGCAAGTGACAATTCATCACTATCTTTTCAATGTCCTGAGATATATACCGTAAAACAAATTGTTTTAAGTATTACTGCACTGTCAAAAGCATTGCTTTTCTAACAGGTAAGCAAACTTCACCTTTCTTCCGCAAAGATTTACTTGATCATGCATTAGACTGCAAAATTGAAATAAACTGCCTCTTGTATCCTGAATTGTAAAATGCACTTGGCATGTTATCATTTATCAATGTAATCTGCACCTTTCAAATCAGTCTATAGTTTCACAGCAAAGACATCTGAGGATTACACAACTAAATTGCTTCTCTCACATGGGATTGCTGGTGCAAACTAATCAGATAGTGGTTCTAATTAGAAAAAAGCAGTCAACAAATTCAAAATACGGTTTGCAAATTACTTGGTGCAGAACATTGCTGAGAAAAGCAATCCATGGTGTCTTTAACCCACCTAGCTTAGCCCTCAGTGGATTGTTGCTCAAATAAAGTAAATCAGTCAGTGTTCATCACTTCAAGCAGGCTTGTCATTCAATGAAATGCAGCGGTCAGTTTTAAAAGATTCTACATTATTAATTGAAATCAGTTGAACCTCTGGACAAAACATTAAATTGTACTTTGGATAGTGGCTCGCTGTCAGCCATGTATAAACTGATGTTTTCACACAGAGCATCATCAAGATTCCGACTGGGAGTGATTGCACAAAACAGGTATCTTCGCAACTCAGTGTTCTTCAGTTAAACTTGTGTTGACTGAACTGTAGCAGGAATTTAAGTAATTGAATCTGAATTCTAAATCTATCCATTGTTGAGGTTATTTGTAGCAGAAACCCATCCATCTTCCAGAGCAGAAAGTATAGGGGGTCATTGTAACGTAACCTGCCCAGTGGGAAACTGGCACAAATCAGATTGACTGCACTTTTTACAAGCCATTTGCAATGAGAAGGGCGATAGGAAAGGGAAGGGGATGAGAAAGGAAACAAAGGAGTAACAAATATGTCAACTTGCAATTTTCAGAAATATTAAGTTATTTTAAAAGTTT
This sequence comes from Pristiophorus japonicus, assembly GCF_044704955.1. Classification (NCBI taxonomy): domain Eukaryota; kingdom Metazoa; phylum Chordata; class Chondrichthyes; family Pristiophoridae; genus Pristiophorus; species Pristiophorus japonicus. The sequence goes on along the minus strand of NC_091981.1, from coordinate 152,845,479 downwards.
CAGATTACATTATAAAGAAAGACTTGATTTGCATTTATACAACACAATTTTCAGAACAGTTCAAAAAAATCTTAATATACAATATACTGCCTTGTAAAACCTTTATAACACACTGAAATCGGCCTCAACTGAAGGATCATGTCCAATTCTGTGCTCTGCACTTTAGGAAGGATGTGAAGGCCTCAGAGAGGGTGCAGAAAAGATTTACAAGAATGGTTCCAGGGATGAAGGACTTCAGTTATGTAAATAGACTGGAGAAGCTGGGATTGTTGTCCTTGGAGCAGAGAAGATTGAGAAGAGATTTGATAGTGATGTTCAAAATCTTGAGGGATCTGGACAGAGTAGATAGAGAGAAACTGTATCTAATGGCAGAAGGGTCGAGAATTAGAGGTCACAGATTTAAGGTGATTGGCAGAACAACCAAAGGTGACACGAGGAAAAACATTTTTACGCAGCGAATAGTTATGATCTGGAATTCACTGCCTGAAAAGTGGTGGAGGAAGACTCAATTGTGGCTTTCAAAAGTGAATTGAATAATTACCAGAAGGAAAAAAAATTGCAGGGCTGCGGGGCAAGGGCGAGGGAGTGGGACTAGCTGAGGTGCTCTTGCAGAGAGTGGAATGGCTTCCTTCTGTGCTGTAACCATTCTATGATTCTATATAGGCAAAACTAGCACCCAATTTGCATGTACAAGATCCCACAAATTGGGCCCAATTTTGGCCATGACTTGCATCAATTTTTTTTGGAGTAAGTTGTTTTTTTCTGGAAAATGCCATTTTCCCCCCAAAATTTACTCCAGAGTAAGTCAGTTAGGTCAGATTTTTTTTAGTTCAGTGTTTTTTTTTCCCCAGACACTTACGCCAGTTTTGGCCATTTATGCCACTTTGGCCAGCTAAAACTTACTCCAAATTGACTTGGGTCAGTGTATGTGGCCAGCTCTGAAAAACGTTGTGGGCAGTTAAGAAATTGGTGCAGGTTAGTACATTTAAAGCACCAAGACTTACAAAGTACTAAACAAACCACAAAAGGTAATAAGCAAATCAATCAAGAATAAAAAATAGAAGTCCTACCTTTATGCCTGAATCAAAGTTTTTTTTTAAAGTTCTCTCCCCCCGCCCCCCCCATCAAAACACTCTTTCTCCCCCCCCGCAAAAGAAAACTCTCCTGCCCGCCCTCGCGAATCAAAACTCTCAAGCACAACCATCAATGAATAAAAAATAAAACTGAAGTTCTACCTCAGCCCGAGAACTCAGCGGGCCGGCCGGCCGGTGCGGGAGGCCACTCGGCCGGGGATAGGGTGCAGCAAGATCGGGACGCCCCTTCGGCCGGGGATAGAAGCTGCGAGCCTCGGGTCCTGCTCACAGCCCGCAGGGAGGCAGGAGCATGCGCGCAGACTTCACTGCACATGCGTGCAGGCGCCAGCACTCTTTTTGGCACTGGACTGTTGCTCCGCCCCCCATTTCACAATGCACGCCACCCTGGTACTCAAGAGTGGCCAGGATGGGGCAACTTTTTTCCGGCGCCATTACCAGCGTGCAAAGTCAGCGCACTTAAGGTAAATGCGCCGAAAAAAGGGGTTGGGCAAAATTGAGCCCAAACTTTTAAAACTTGGGGAAATTTTTAACCTTGGAAGAAACTTCCCAAAACATCCCTCGGAACCCCAGCAGACAGCTGACCTTCCCAATGCCTGCCCCCCAACCAAGCCTCGGGCCATCTGTCATCAGTGGCGCTACTCGACGCCGAGCTTGCGGCCAACACCTCGCCGTAGGCATTTAGGCTCATACAGCAGTGCCTGGTCTCCAATCGTCTTGGACCCCCTTGCTATTGGACCAAGACCTTGCTCAGCTAAGCCCATGTGGTTGCCGGTGTGCAGCAGCCACCCCACATTAAAAGAACTCGCGCACAGGCATCTTCCACTTCGTTAATATGAAGTTCGGGACCTGGTAAATCAGGACCATCATGGACAATTCTAACTGCAACAGGCTGGAATGCCACACCGCCATAGTTGCCCGGGAACTTTGACATCGCCGCCCTAAGCGAGACCCGGCGGGCAGGGGAAGGCCAGCTCAAGGAACATGATGGAGGTTACACCTTTTTCTGGAAAGGAAAACCAGAGGAAGAACGCCGCCTTCATGGAGTCGGCTTTGCCGTCAAAAATGAACTGGTAGACCGCCTCAAAGACTCCCCCTGCGGGGTTAACAAATGCCTCATGACTCGTCGCCTTACCCTATCCCGGAACCAATGTGCCACAGTCATTAGTGTGTACGCCCCAACACTCGATGCAACGGATGAGGCTAGAGGGTTTTTATTCCAACCTCGAGACATCCCTGTCCCGCATCCCCATGGGCGACAAATTGATCCTCCGAGGTGACTTTAATGCCAGGGTCATCAAAGACATAGCTCTCTGGGGAGACGTGATTGGCAGAGAGGGGGTAGGGAAAGTCAACTCCACTGGTCCCCTACTCCTGACAAAATGTCTAGAACACAAACTCATCAACACCCTGTTCCACCAGAGGGACAAATACAAGGCATCGTGGCAACACCCTTGCTCCAAACACTGGCACCTGCTCGACTAAGTCATCATCCGAGCCAGCGATCGCAAGGTTGTGCATATCACCCACGCCATGACAGGAGCTGACTGCTGGATGGACCATCGCCTAATCCGATCCATCATCGACATTAACATAGCCCCAAAGCAGAGAGGACAGCAGAAGCAGTGCCGCAAAAAAGTTAATGTCGGGGCACTTAAAGATCCAGCTAAGAGAGCCCTATAAGCCAGTGCCTCAGCTAATCTGGTGCACCTTGATGACCCAGAGATGCAGAATGCCCACAGTGCTTGGTCTGTCCTTCAGGTCTCCATAACCAGTGCCTGTGAAGTGACACTTGGTTACTCAACCAGAAAATACCAGGACTGGTTCGATGAAAATGATCAGGAGATCCAAGAACTAATAAATTGCATCACAGAGCATTTCTGAGCCTCAAGCAACAACCCAACTCGGGAGCTGCAAAGCAACATTACAGACGGCTCAAGGCTGAGGTCCAACAAAAAACCCGGGACTTAAAGAACAGGTGGTGGATGGAGGAAGCACAGGAGATACAACAACTGGCTGACAGCCACGATATGCAAGGATGATTCTTTGCAGTCAAGGCCACCTATGGTCCAAACTCCCAAGGCCCCACCCCACTCCTGGCCAAGAATGGGGAAACACTCATCAAGGACACCGAGGCTGTCAGGGCTCGCTGGAAGGAGCACTTTGAAGATCTCGTCAATTGAGACTCTATCTTTGACTTGAGTGTTCTCAACTCCATCCCGCAGCATGCGACCCACCACCACTTCAGTGAAACCCCAACGCTGCACGAGGTAGGCAAAGCCATAAAACAGCTCAAGAACAACAAGGCTATGAGTGCGGATGGAATTCCTGCTGAGGCGCTAAAGTATGGCGGAGAGGCGCTGTTGGCGTGGATACATGACCTCATCTCTCATCTGGAGGGAAAAGAGCATGCCGGGAGATCTCAGATGCAGTGATCGTGGCCATCTATAAAAAGGGGGACAAGTCAAACTGCGGCAACTACAGGGGAATCTCCCTGCTATCAGCCACTGGGAAGGTTGTCGCTAGAGTTCTCCTGAACCGTTTTCTCCCTGTGGCTGAGGAGCTCCTCCCGTAATCACAGTGTGGATTTCGTCCCCTACGGGGCACAATGGACACAATCTTTTCAGCGCGATAGCTGCAGGAAAAATGCAGGGAGCAGCGCCAGCCCTTATACATGCATGGTCTTTTTCGATCTTACAAAGGCCTTTGACACTGTCAACTTTGATGGCTCATGGAGCGTCCTCCTCTGTTTTGGATGCCCCAAAAGTTTGTCAAAATCCTTTGCCTGCTCCATGACAACATGCAGGCCGTGATCCTTACCAGCGGTTCCATTACAGACCAAATCCACGTCCGGACCGGGGTCAAACAGGGCGCTGTCATCGCACCAACCCTCTTCTCAATCTTCCTCATTGCCATGCTCCACCTCACAGTCAACAAGTTCTCCGCTGGAGTGGAACCAAACTACAGAACCAGTTGGAAGCTGTTTAACCTATGCCGCCTCAAGGCCAGGTCCAAGATCACCCCAACCTTTCTCGTTGAGCTGCAGTACGCGGACGACGCCCGTGTCTGCGCACATTCTGAGGCTGAACTCCAGGATATAGTCGATGTATTCACTGAGGCATAAGAAAGCATGGGCTTTACGCTTAACATCCAGAAGACAAAGGTCCTCCACCAACCTGTCCTTGCCGTACAACACTGCCCCCCCAGTCATCAGGATTCATGGCACGGCCCTCGACAACGTGGACTACTTCCCATACCTTGGGAGCCTTTTATCAACAAAGGCAGACATTGATGCGGAGATTCAACATCGCCTCCAGTGCACCTTTGGCCACCTGAGGAAGAGAGTGTTCAAAGACCAGGCCCTCAAATCTATCACCAAACTCATGGTCTACAGGGCTGTAGTAATACCCGCCCTCCTGTATGGATCAGAGGCATGGACCACGTACAGAAGACACCTCAAGTCGCTGGAGAAATATCACCAACGATGTCTCCGCAAGATCCTGCAAATCCCCTGGGAGGACGGCGCACCAACATCAGTATCTTCGCCCAGGCCAACATCCCCAGCATTGAAGAAGTGACCACACTCGATCAGCTTTGCTGGGCAGGCCATATAGTTTGCATGCCAGATACGAGACTCCCTAAGCAATTGCTCTATGCAGAGCTCCTTCACAGCAAACGAGCTAAAGGTGGGCAGTGGAAATGTTACAAGGACACCCTCAAAGCCTCCCTGGTAAAGTGCGACATCACCACTGACACCTGGGAGTCCCTGGCCGAAGACCGCCCTAGGTGGAGAAAGTGCATCCGGGAGGGCGTTGAGCTCTTCGAATCTCAATGCTGCAAGCGTGAACAGGTCAGGCGCAGGCAGCGGGCTGAGCGCACGGCAAGTCAGTCCCACCCACCACTTCCCTCGACAAATGTCTGTCCCACCTGTGATAGGGTCTGTGGCTCTCCCATTGGACTGTTCAGCCACCAAAGGACTCACTTTAGGAGTGGAAGCAAGTCTTCCTCGATTCCGAGGGACTGCCTATGATGATGATGGGGGATCAATAACCATTAAGGGCTACGGTATAATTTCTCATCCAAAAGGACGGTACTTCCAACAATAAAGCATTTCCTCAGTCCTGCACTGAAGTGCCAGCCTAGATTGTGTGCATGAACCTCTGACTCAGAGGCAAGAGTGCTATGAGATAAGCAAAGATGGCACGGTTTTTAATATTTATAGCTTTTCTGTCAATTAAAACATCAATTGTATGGAAGGTGCTTTTTGAGAGTTTGAAGTTTTGCTTTATTATTGAAACAGATTAAAAATCAACAGTGCAAAATAGATGTGCTCAGATTGTGAGAATTCCCTCCAGATTGCAATAAACACAGGGGGGAGAAATTTGGTTGGATAGCGCGAGGGGCGCTAAAGGGTTTGCAGCTGCGAGTGTCGACATTAATGCCACTTGGCAATTCATTGTGCTGGTACTGGCGGTGCTGAGAAATATCACCCGGGAGCATCGCGCCTGTGTGCAATGCTCCCGGTATTGACACAGAAGCAAACTTTGGTTTGTGCGGCACCCATAGCTCCCCAGAGTGACCCCACCAGAGAAAGCTGCCACGCACGACTGTCTCAGGGCCCAAAGGGAAGGAATGATTGCATGAGGTAAGTGTGATTGATATTTTCTTTTTGCGATTTAACTTTATTTGGGGTGAGTAATATTTGAGGAATGTTTTTTGTGTTTTGTTCTGATTTCATTGTTGCAGGGAGGCCTCTCTTTGGACACTACAAAGCCGGCTCTTTAGCATGGTATATTCAGCTGAGCATCCGCCCTAGCACCCCAAGAGAAGTGTGGAACGTTTCCGTTAGTGCTCCACTCCACTCAGGGCACAAAAACTGAATTTTGTTGTTCCCGTCGCTAAAAATTTCTTGGTGCTAAATATAGCATTTGCCCGACACTAGTGCCTTAGGAACCCTCCAACCAAATTTCTAACCCACAGTATTCAGCTCCATAATTCAGACATTGTGTTCATAGAATTACTCCCCCATCCCTCTGTTTTACCCACACTTTTGACTTCTGTGATTTGCAAGATCCATCCATTTCATTTTCCATTAGTCAGTGAACTTTGAAAGGGCTTGTACCATCACCGAACTTAATGTCGAAGTGATAATCTAAACACTGTCAAAATGACATTTTCATGAATTTTATACAATCTGACTACATATTTATTTTGTCCAGTATTTTTTTTTCCCCTTAAAATAAGTTATTTCTTTCAAGATGACAGTCATGGCTCAGTGTTAGCACTCTTGCCTGAGTCAGAAGGTTTTGGGTTGAAGTCCCACTCCAGAGACTTGAGCACATAATCTATCTGGCAATTCAGTGCAGTCCTGCGCTGTCAGAAATGCTGTCTTTTAGATGAGATGTTAAACTGAAGCACTGTCTTCTCTCTCAGGTACTATTTGAAGAAGAGCAGGGAAGTTCTGTGTGTCTAGGCCAAATCTGTCCCTCAAACAACATTACTAAAAATCAGATTATGCAGTCATTTATCTTATTGCTGTTTGTGGGACTCTTACTGGGCACAAATTTTCTATTGTGTTTCCTACATTACAACAGTGACTAAACTTCATTGGCTGCAAAGCGCTTTGGGACGTCCTGAGGATATTAAAGGCATGTCCTTTTGAATGATACAATGTTTTTAAATCTTTTTCCCAACTTTGCCTGATATTGAAGATATTGACACATGCTTGGTTACAGTTCCATGAGTAGCAGTCAATCAATTAGCATCTCACTCAAGTCATATCGGAATCTAAACAGTGATCTATTCAATATGGGGAGGGATCATCATAGTTGGACCAACCTGGTTCTCATTGAATCTTCAAACACAAACAGCTCCAGTAGGGTTTTCTGGATAGCAATCAGAAACAGAAATCCTGATTTATATTTTTCTCATTCCAATCCAAGGAATGCTGAAAAGACTTTCAGGGAGAAATTTGGCTGCTTTGAGTCTCCCATTAGTGCCTGTGGGGAGCACAAAGCAGCCAAATGGGACAGAGCAATTTCCAACCCAAAGAATCTTGCAACCCCACAATTGCCCTTCCCTTTAAGGAAGGGAAGGAGCCTGTGATGCCAACAACACTGCACTGAACATCTTTCTGCGCTACTGCGCCTCTCACACACTTTAGCGCTCTAAAAGAAGTGGTAGCGCTTGATTTAGCACTCCACTTCCCTCTTGGAGTGCTAAAGCTGATGTTTGTGGGATGAAAAAAGGAAACTTTTGGCAATACTTTTCTCATTTCACAAAAGTTATCGTCCCAAACGGGGCGCAACGGAATTTCTAGCCCTTTATTTTGAAATCTAATTGAAATCAAATATTAAACCTCAGATCTTCCTTGTCTGCATGGTTCAGCATCATATCATGTGGTGCATTTACTAACTGACCTATCTTGGGAAGGGGAGAATTACAGAATGTAGGGCTCAATAAATAAAAGGATATTTCTTGTCATCAATTCTTTATCAATCACTGGAAGCACTATAGAATTACTAGTCCTGGGCATGAAATTTGGTTACACTTAGATTCATATAATCTTATAGCACAGAAGGAGACCATTCAATCCATCACGCCTGTAACAGATGGGGTCGGCTCTTTGGTAGAGTTATCCAATTAGTCCAACTCCCATGCCCTTTCCCCATAGCACTGCAATTTTCTCCCCTTCAAGTATTTATCCAAGTCCCTTTTGAAAGCTAATATTGAGTCTGCTTCCACCACCCTTTCAGGCAGTGCATTCCAGATCTTAACAACAGACTACCTATAAAATTCTTCTCCACTCACCTCTGGCTCTTTTGCCAATCACCTTACTTCTGTGTCCTCTGGTTACCGACCCTTCTGCCATTGGGAAAAGTCTCTCTTTATTTACTTTGGCAAAACACCTCTTGATTTTGGTCACCTCTATTAAATCTCCCCTCAACCTTCTCTGCTCCAATGAGAACAATCCAGCTCCTCTAGTCTCTTCACATAACTGAAGTCCCTCAATCCTGGTATCAATCTAGGAAATATCCTCTGCACCCTCGCCAAGGCCCTGACAGTCTTCCTAAAGTGTGGTGCCCAGAATTGAACAATACTCCAGCTGAAGCCTAACCGATGATTTATAAAGGTTGAGCATAACTTGCTTTTGTACTCTATGGCTGGAATTTTAACTTAGAAGCGGGTCGGGAGCGAAGAGGCTGGAATGCGGGAGAAAGAGTTTCCTTCAGGCCCTGCCAAATTTAACGTCGGGGCCTGATTAACATTTTGCTTCTCTTTTTTTCCTCGCCCGCAGCCAGCCAAATGCCATAAACAAGACTGCCCTGATAGAAACATAGAAACATAGAAAATAGGTGCAGGAGCAGGCCATTCAGCCCTTCTAGCCTGCACCGCCATTCAACGAGTTCATGGCTGAACATGAAACTTCAGTACCCACTTCCTGCTTTCACGCCATACCCCTTGATCCCCCGAGTAGTAAGGACTTCATCTAACTCCCTTTTGAATATATTTAGTGAATTGGCCTCAACTACTTCCTGTGGTAGAGAATTCCACAGGTTCACCACTCTCTGGGTAAAGAAGTTTCTCCTTATCTCGGTCCTAAATGGCTTACCCCTTATCCTTAGACTGTGACCCCTGGTTCTGGACTTCCCCAACATTGGGAACATTCTTCCTGCATCCAACCTGTCCAAACCCGTCAGAATTTTAAACGTTTCTATGAGGTCCCCTCTCACTCTTCTGAACTCCAGTGAATACAAGCCCAGTTGATTCAGTCTTTCTTGATAGGTCAGTCCCACCATCCCGGGAATCAGTCTGGTGAATCTTCGCTGCACTCCCTCAACAGCAAGTATGTCCTTCCTCAAGTTAGGAGACCAAAACTGTACACAATACTCCAGGTGTGGCCTCACCAAGGCCCTGTACAACTGTAGCAACACCTCCCTGCCCCTGTACTCAAATCCCCTCGCTATGAAGGCCAACATGCCATTTGCTTTCTTAACCGCCTGCTGTACCTGCATGCCAACCTTCAATGACTGATGTACCATGACACCCAGGTCTCGTTGCACCTTCCCTTTTCCTAATCTGTCACCATTCAGATAATAGTCTGTCTCTCTGTTTTTACCACCAAAGTGGATAACCTCACATTTATCCACATTATACTTCATCTGCCACGCATTTGCCCACTCACCTAACCTATCCAAGTCACTCTGTAGCCTCATAGCATCTTCCTCGCAGCTCACACTGCCACCCAAGTTAGTGTCATCCGCAAATTTGGAGATACTACATTTAATCCCCTCGTCTAAATCATTAATGTACAATGTAAACAGCTGGGGCCCCAGCACAGAACCCTGCGGTACCCCACTAGTCACTGCCTGCCATTCCGAAAAAGTACCCATTTACTCCTACTCTTTGCTTCCTGTCTGACAACCAGTTCTGAATCCACGTCAGCACACTACCCCCAATCCCATGTGCTTTAACTTTGCACATTAATCTCCTGTGTGGGACCTTGTCGAAAGCCTTCTGAAAGTCCAAATATACCACATCAACTGGTACTCCTTTGTCCACTTTATTGGAAACATCCTCAAAAAATTCCAGAAGATTTGTCAAGCATGATCTCCCTTTTACAAATCCATGCTGACTTGGACCTATCATGTCACCATTTTCCAAATGCGCTGCTATGACATCCTTAATAATTGATTCCATCATTTTACCCACTACGGAGGTCAGGCTGACCGGTCTATAATTCCCTGCTTTCTCTCTCCCTCCTTTTTTAAAAAGTGGGGTTACATTGGCTACCCTCCACTCGATAGGAACTGATCCAGAGTCAATGGAATGTTGGAAAATGACTGTCAATGCATCCGCTATTTCCAAGGCCACCTCCTTAAGTACTCTGGGATGCAGTCCATCAGGCCCTGGGGATTTATCGGCCTTCAATCCCATCAATTTCCCCAACACAATTTCCCGACTAATAAAGATTTCCCTCAGTTCCTCCTCCTTAATAGACCCTCTGACCACTTTTATATCCGGAAGGTTGTTTGTGTCCTCCTTAGTGAATACTGAACCAAAGTACTTGTTCAATTGGTCTGCCATTTCTTTGTTCCCCGTTATGACTTCCCCTGATTCTGACTGCAGGGGACCTAAGTTTGTCTTTACTAACCTCTTTCTCTTTACATACCTATAGAAACTTTTGCAATCCGCCTTCGAAAGAGCTACTACTGAATAAGTTGATTGCCCTTTAGTGCTGCCAAGATTTTATTACCAGCAAGTTATGACATTCTTTTCTTTTATGATATACCCATCATTTCAGCCAGTTCTTGCCCATGGAACTGATTTCTTCCTATCTCGACTCTTTGTTTTCCCCGCTTACATCCACAACTCTTCTAATGTTCTCTGCCACTTTAACAGTTTCCATTTTCCTGGCCCTAACCATTTCCTTTTCACCATGGTCGTCCAATCCCTCTACACTGCTAACCCTACCAGGATGGCCTAATGGTGCTCCGCTTCTTCCATGAACAGAGGCTGAACCAGTTCCCATCCACCACCGCCCTCCTCTGCCTGGCTGAACTTGTTCTCACATTGAACAACTTCTCCTTTGACTCCACTCAAATTAAAAGGTGTAGCTATGGGAATCTGTTTAGGTCCTATCTATGCTGTCTTTTCATGGGACATGTGGATAATTCTTTGTTGCAGTCCCATCATGTCCCCTCCATCACCTCGTTTTCCAATACATTGATGACTGTATCAGTGCCGTTTCCTGCTCTTGCCCTGAACTGGAAAATGTCATTCACTTTGCATCCAGTTTCCACCCTTCCCTCACCTTCACATGGTCCATCTTCGACTCTTCCCTTCCCTTCATTACTTCTCTGTCTCCATTTCTGGAGATACGCTATTGACAAATATCCACTATAAGTCTACTGACTCCCACAGCTATTTGGATTACACTTGCTCCCACCCAGCTTCCTGTAAGGACTCTATTCCATTCTCCCAGTTTCTCCGTCTTCATTGCACCTGTTCGGATGATGCCACCTTCCAAACGAGTGCTTCTGATATGTCCCTTTTCCCGAACTAAGAATTTCCTTCTACTATAGTTGATATTGCTCTCGACCATGTCCGTTCCATTTCTCGCACTTCTGCTCTCACTGCTTCCCCTCCCTTCCAGAACCACGACAGGGTTCCCCTTGTTGTCACCTTTCACCTCCACATTCAACGGATCATCAGCTGCCATTTCCGCCACCTCCAGCGTGCTCACATCATCTAACACATCTTCCGCTTCCCTCCCCTTTCAGCATTCCGAAGGGACCGCTCCCTCTATGACAACCTGGTCCACTCCTCAATCACCCCCAACACCTCCTCCTCCCCTTCCCACGGCACCTTCCTGTGCAAGCGCAGGAGATGCAGCACCTTTTATCTCTTTCCTTCCCACCGTCCAGGACCCCAAACACTCTTTCCAGGTGAAACAGAGATTTATTTGTACTTCTTGCAATTTAGTATACTGTATTCGCTGTACACTATGCGGTCTCCTCTATATTGGGGAGACCAAACACAGTTTGGGTAACTGCTTTATGGAACGCCTCTGTTCAGTCCGTTAGTGTGACCCCAAGCTTCTGGTTGCGTGTCACTTTAATTCTCCGCTCTCCTCTCACTCTGACCTCTCACTCTGACCTCTTACACTGTTCCAACGAAGCTCAATGTAAGCACCTCATCTTTCTATTAGCCACTTTACAGCCTTCTGGATGCAACATCGAGTTCAACAATTTCAGACCATAACCTTTGCCCCTATTTTTTCACATGGCAGCTATTGATGATTCTGCCATTCCCATTTGCACCTCTTCTAGACTCATCTTCTGTTTCTTTGCTTGTCCCATTACCATCTCCTTTTGCTTTGTACAATCATACCTTTGCCATTTAATCTCTCCTGCCTTCCACCCTATCACAGACCTTCCCTTTTGTTCTTTACTCCCCTCCCTCCTTTCCCTGCCTCTGCACTCTCTTAAAATCTGGTGCATCTCTAACTTTTTCCAGTTTTAACGAAAGACCATCAACCTGAAACGTTAACACTGTTTCTCTCTGCTTGACCTGCTGAGTATTTCCAGCATTTTCTGTTTTGATTTCAGATGGAGAGGCTAGCTGGCTGTCGGGTGGTAGGCCTGCAGCACCAGGCCACAGAGGGGAGGGAGGGAGGGATTGAGGGTGGCGGGGGGCTGGTGGCATCAGAAGCCTGGAGATCTTCAGTGGTTTTTGGAAGGCTGGAGAGTGTCGGAGGGGGTTGGAGGGCTTGAGTTTGGAGGGAGGGGTTGGGAATTGGAGGACGGAGCGGGGATCAGAGGCGGTGGGGTGGGGTGGGGTGGGGTGGTCGGAAGGCCAAAGCGGGGGTCAGGTGCCAGGGGATGGAAGGCCAGAGGAGGGGCTGTCGGGGGCTGGAAGGCCAGAGGAGGGGGTGAGATCAGAGATCTGAGGCCTCATGTGGGTGGCAGGGTCCGGGGGGAGATCAGAAGGGTGAGGGGGGCTGTCCAATCGCGGGGAGATTCAGAATTTTATTATTTTAGCCTCCACCCGACCCTAACACACCCTTTTTGGGGGTTAAAAATTCCCCTCATTATATTTGAAATGCCAACCTGCCTCCTGGGAATGGGTTGGCTGCCTGCCCCACCTCTGTTAAAACCAGACAGGGCCAGGCTGGAGGCAAGTTGGGGTAGGGATTCAGATTTTTAATACCTTAACCTTCCATCCGACCCCAACCCATCCATTTTTTGGTGGTTTAAATTCACCCATGCCTCTATTTATAAAACCAAGAATCCCGTATGCTTTTTTAACAGCCTTCTCAACTTTTCCTGCTACCTTTAAAGATTTCTTTCGGCAAACCTCCATGTTCTTGCACCTCTTAAAATTGTACCATTTAGTTTATTTGCCTTTTCTCATCCTTCCTTCCAAAATGCATCACTTGCATGAACAAAGGCAACCATTTGCAAGTAGGCAGTCGGCAGCAATATTTAACCAATGTAGGTGCAAGATCAATAATTATTTATAGATTTGTAAATACAAAATAAATAGTTTTACCAGCTGAAGATTGTAGTACAAAACAATAAATGCTTAAAATGTTCAATTTAAAAATAATAAACTCAAAAATGACAGAAAAAAAAATCAGAAAAATTAATTTCATAAAGAATACCTCAATAGATAGGAGAGAACTCTGAGTAGGCAGCATATCAATAGATTCATTAAAGAGTTTAAGGCCTAGAAATTTGGGTTGTTTGCATCTCCCGTTAGCACCCCCAGGGCACGAGTTAAAGGGGAGTTGTGGGCCATTAAAAAAAATTCAGCCGATTTTGCCTAGTGCCCCATTGGCGCTTTGAACGCGGGGTCCACACTCTGCTTGAGTGCCAGGCTTTTGGCACGGCACCCTTGCTCCCTAATGGTCCAGGGAGGACCCTTTCATTACTGCAGAGTTTGCAGCTTGGGCACAGCCCTTTAATGAAGGAAGAGCCCCTCCCATGCAATAGCGCTACGCAGTCCAGATGCGTCCATCCCATAACTGCCCCAGAAAGGAAGCGGAACGTGTTATTTTGCACTCCACTTCCTTTCAGGGGCTGTAACTCCAATTTCTGGCATAAAGTCTCACGCCTCACGAGTGTTACCACTCCCAAATGGAGCAACTGAATTTATGACCGTCATTTTCTCTACAGCCTAGTTTTATTGCACTGGTTAATATATTACAATTTCTTGTTTGTGCTATTTTAACATAGTTGTTAGCCTGTTTATTGTAAACAATATCTGTTAGAACAGGAAAAACAGGAAGTTGTTGGGAATACTATACTAGAAATATTAAATAGTGCACAAAGGAAATTATAACTCTAAATTGAAATGATGGGAGACATGTTGGGTTAGATATATGTTTAGGCCCATTATTGGGCCCGAAATACTGGCATGAATCGAGCCTGCGCCAGAACCCAAAGATGCTAGGTTCATGCAAAATTGGGCCTCATCAGCATATTTCTGGTGAGCTGAGGAAACCAATCAGGCATCCCAGAGGCAGCTCGTCGGTTGGCTCCCCAGCAATGTGGGCTTGCTCCACTGAATACGTGTACATTTATTGGAGACTAATTTCTGGGAGGGATCCATCAACAAGCATTAGGTTCTTCATTAGCACAGGCAAGAGGCCTGACGCTTGGTTAAGGTAGCCTCCAGGGATGCCTGAATATCATCCGAGCCAAAATGGCAGTGAACATATTTCGGCTGTCATTAGGACGAGGGACATAGCCCTTCTTTCTGCTCCCATTTTGTGCCTGAGAAATGGGCATGACAAAGTCCAGTCTCCACCACCCTTCTCCCACCCTACCCCGCAACTTTTATTGGCAAGCAAAGAGTAAGCAGACTTTTATTTTCTCATGCCTGGTAAAAAAAGGTTCTAAATTTTAAAAAGGGCCCAGACTTACAATCTTAATGTTATTCTTGTTATCAGATATTTTCAATTCCAGAATCCTGCTCTCTCGTTCAGCTGGGGTGCCAGACCAGAGATAGTGTTTTGAAAGATTTATATCTAGTAATTAAAGGATGGTGAAGAACACCATTTATTTTGAAGATTTCGCAGCATAAATAAGTGATGAGTAGGTTAACTAATCAGATAGCTACCCTGGCTGTGCCATATCAAATAATGAGTGAACTGAATGGGGTGATTTAATTCACTTGAGAAAATAACAGTGGCATTAAAATTTGGATACAGAGAACATCTAAAGATAGATTGGGATTTTGTACTCTTTTATCATAATGCTATTACTGTGAGTTTATGTTGAGATACAAAGTAAGTCTTTGTATCGAGAACACCACAAATAATGGCATCCTGACCAGATAGCATCCTACTTATCCTAACAGATGGTGAGTAAATTCCTCCTCTGAGCGGACTTCCAGCAAATGAGCTGACCAACTGTCTGATAGTTCCAGTGGGAGGCCCGGTATATTTGTCAATTTTGAGCACTGGCCAATATGAGCATCAGAGGGGGACTGTGGCCAGAGATCAAGAGCTCCGGGGTAGCCCACTGGCTCCGGGCTGCTGCAATATCTGGGCGGAACAAAGTAGATCCATGGTGGTGGGGAGAAGGATATCTGGAGGGAAGGGAAGCTGGATCAGCAGTGGCTCAGCTTGGTTTTGTGGACCCTGAAGGAATGTTCCTGCTCTGACCAGTTCAGTCCACCAATGACAGTCAGGGTCCCATGTGCATCATAGGACCCCCGATTTGCAGTTAAAAGAGCCTAATGCATGAATCAGTGTCACTCAGGCTGCCCAGCGTTTGACCCTGGGGAACAGTGCTGCGGCCACAGCAATAGGGCAATGGTAGGTCAATCCTCACCATTCTCGTGATGCCAATGCCCCATTTCCGCCAGACGGGAGGCTTGAAAATTCAACCGTGTGAAGGTTAAACCTACACAAATTCTTAATTCAGATGAAAGATCATCGACCTGAAATGTTAACTCTATTTCTCTCACCACAGATGCTGCCTGACTTGCTGATTGTTTTTAGCATTTCCTATTTTTAATTTCAGATTTCCAGCATCCGCAGTATTCTACTTTGTCTATATAAATCATTGGTAGGCCACAATTGGAATATTGTGTCCAGTTTTGGGCTCCTTACTTTAGGAGGAACATGAAGGCTCTGGAAAGGGTGCAGAACATTTGAAAACATCTTTCAGGAAAAGACCAGCTGGTCCATGTAGTCTGTCTCATACAGTTGTGAAACCTTATGTCAACAAACTCCTTACCTCATAACATAGAGAAACATAGAAAATAGGTGCAGGAGTAGGCCATTCGGCCCTTCTAGCCTGCACCGCCATTCAATGAGTTCATGGCTGAACATTCAACTTCAGTACCCAATTCCTGCTTTCTCACCATACCCCTTGATCCCCCTAGTAGTAAGGACCTCATCTAACTCCTTTTTGAATATATTTAGTGAATTGGCCTCAACAACTTTCTGTGGTAGAGAATTCCACAGGTTCACCACTCTCTGGGTGAAGAAGTTCCTCCGCATCTCGGTCCTAAATGGCTTACCCCTTATCCTTAGACTGTGACCTCTGGTTCTGGACTTCCCCAACATTGGGAACATTCTTCCTGCATCTAACCTGTCTAACCCCGTCAGAATTTTAAATGTTTCTATGAGGTCCCCTCTCATTCTTCTGAATTCCAGTGAATACAAGCCCAGTTGATCCAGTCTTTCTTGATAGGTCAGTCCCGCCATCCCGGGAATCAGTCTGGTGAACCTTCGCTGCACTCCCTCAATAGTGCCATGTAGTTTCCTGGGAGAGGTGAACAACCTCATCAAAAACCCAAGGCCAAGTAGGAAAACAGAAATCTGGAAAATTCTTCTCCAATCACACTTGACAATCAAAAATAGTCCAGGAGACTACATCGACCAGGACTTATATTATTTGGTCCCTACCTCTTGTATAATGCGATCTCTTTGCCAGCCAGGAGTGGATCAAGATGAGATTTGATGAGATGATGCCAAGGATGAGAGGCTTTAGTTATGAGAACAAATCAGAGAACAAACAACACAGAAGGTTAAAAAGGAAGTATTTAAATTTGAGGGATTTTGATAAGATAAGTAGGGAACAACTTTCCCAGTGATGGTTGAGTCAGTAACTAGAGGGCATAAATTTAAGTTCATTAGAAAAAGAGAGAGGTGAGGAAAATGTATGTTAGACAAAGGAGGGGTAGATTTTGATGTGGGCCTGTTTTCAAGCTCAGACTCCGTTCTATATGACCAGTGCACCTTAAATAAGAAGCCTGAGGAGCGATGGAACTTGGTCCTTGAGCCTCCTCAGCATGAGCTGCCAGTGCTGGTCACAGTCATAGGCAGCTCAGATGTTGGCAATGGCACTTAAGTAAGTCCTGGGTGATCGCGACTCTTGTGGAGTCGGAAGAGCTCATCAGCTCCTCTTGCCACCACAGAAATATTTTTTTAAAAAAGGCAAGAATCAATTATTAACTTACCTTTCATTGGCAGCTGCAGGGGCTGATGAAGAATCCTGAGCAGAGCAAGCCCAGTGCCTACCCTGCTCATCACTGACAAATTTCTTGATGAGGTCCTTCAACAGGCATTAGGCCCCTAATTTACATATTTAAGAGGTCTGATGCCTATTTTAGGTGTCTGCCCAGGATGCCTAAAAAAGAGGGGACTACAAGTTTAGCAGTTGGACCAACACCTGCGCAGATTGGGTGCAGACAGTTTCAGTGCTAAATGGTATGCTTTGTGCCTGTTTACACCCAAAAATGCGGGTGCAATGCATACCAATTTCTACCCTGGAATGCTTTACCAGAAAGAATGATGCAAGCAAAAGCGAAGTGGATAAATATTTGAAAAAAAAATTCATGGATATTGTAAAAGGACAGAGGAAATGAGACAAAGTGGACAGCCCTTTCAGTGAACTGGCACAGGCATGTTGAGCTGAATCACCTCCTTCTGTGCTGATCCTATGACACATGAAAACACACAAAATTGGGATAATTGAGTGAAAGTGAATATGACCAAACCACTATTTTATAGAAAGCCACTAAAGATCTTTTACTGTGAACTGTGCTCAATTTTATACTAAAAAGTTCTTAGTTGTGGAATATTTTATCCCCACCCTAAAACATAATACAATTAGCAGGGCAATAAAACTAATACTGAATGTTCTTCGTGAATATACAGCATGCTATTGTCTGCTTCTGTAATCAGTGCTGCTCAATGCCAGAGCACTTGCTGATGCACTAAAATCATTACAGATACATCCTGTCTCGTGCATTATTTGCCAATGCTGGCCTTGAACCTAGTTTCCAATCATTAATAGATGCACCAAAGAGGTTAGCATGTCTCCAGATTTGCAGAAACCTCAGACACCAGGATCTTAGACATAGTATCTTTGAGGTTGAATCTTTTTAAAAGATAATGATCATCTTGACCATATGTATAGCATGATTAGGTAACATTTCTATTATCATTGTATCATGCAATTACCAGGTTGGTAGAAGGTGAACTAAATGGACCTTGGTCTTTTTTCATTTAGCATTTCCTATGTATAGGATAAATATTGGGCAACATTAGCATTTTCCCAGGATTAATGTACACAATGTCCTTAATACATCTGTGCAAGAAGAATAGTGCCCATCAGGCAATGAAAAATACATATGTTCAAATCTCTTGTTGCTTTTCAATTGAGTGAAAATTGACCTTTGATTCTTTATTAAGATGTAATTGGCAAGGACCTTATTAGTGAAAATGTGGATTTGTTAATTCCTTAGTTTTTAACCCTAGTTTACAATAAGCTGACTTTAAATGGCAGCTAATATGGAGTTGCAGATATTATTGAGAAAAAGATGAATGGACTAGTGCAGAGAGCAGGGGAGGGGTTAATGGTAATAGTCTACATAGGGATTAACAACATAGGGAAGCAGCAGTCACAGAGGTATGGAGGTATTTTGCTGGAAATTGAAAGACGGGTCTTTCGTTGAGGAAATACATTTATTGGGGGAATTTTCTTGTGTCTGCATACCAGGAAAATTGGGCAGGTTTCTTTACTGGTGGGTGCTCTGAGCTGGCCAAATTTCTGAAATTCACCATGCCTAGGTGCATCAGCATGTTTGGATGCAGACTCAAGGAAATCTCCCCTTTAGAGTATATGCATGAGTGTAAATAAACAGGTACTGGGCAGTTAGTACTGATCGAAGGGTATTTAAAATATAAATAACTGGGATTGATTTTTGGAGTAAACCACATTGATGCAAGAGGGATACTCAAGTGTTATATATCTGTTGTTAACCACCTTCTTGTATGCTTTTTCACTGACACTACTGTCTTTAAGAAAATTTTAGAGGACATGATAAAAATAATTGTCACATACTGCACTGCCACAATGTATCGCTCACAGTTGAAGAGCTCATTTTTCTAACTGACTTAATTTCCTATAGTTGTGGGAAAGTGTTCCATCTTTAGCAGGAGTCCTTTATTTTGATGTACTACCTGTCATCTTTGCAGTGGAATGATAATCTTTTCAGGCTTACCAGACAAAGTTATAGTAATTGCTAACAAGAAGCTACCACAGCACTAAATGTTTTAATTGATTCAAAAATCTACCTGGAGACCTCTCCAGTTTCCATAGTACTGCTGTATCTCCAGGTTAACAGACCAAGGACTCCTCTAGATAGACTCTGCCGAGACTCTTTAGGCTGACGTCTGTGGAAGTGTAGTTAATGAGGCAAATTGTAGATTTAAGGAGCTGCTGGCACTCCATATTTGTTTCTAGATGAATAGATTTTTAAGTTTAATTCGACACTTAATTCCAGTCCAACAATTCGAAAGACATGGGGCTAGAACCTGCATTTTTTTTGCATCCTTAACGCCACTTAACACCCATTTTTACCGCTGAAATGATGTATAATGCCCAGATATCGCCCATTTAGCCACAAAATGGAAACTGACGGGCATTTTTCGGAAACTTATCGCCGAGCGTTACTTTTCCCTTATGCTTAACGCCGGGAAAAAATATTACCGTCCGCTCACTTTTTTTGGTCGGAATCATCAGAATGGACGAAATCAACGTCCATAATATTGCCCAGCGTTAATTTCCACAATGATTTAACGCCGAAATTCAATAATACTGCCCGCCCACTTTTTTTGTCGAAACGAGCATACTTACCAAAACTAACGCCCAGCAGATCGCCCAGCGTCAATCTCACCACCTCGTACATATATCGGCCACAATATCGCTCGCCCAAAAAAACACCCACAAAAAGTGGAACTGTTCTGAATGAACGCCAGCAGTGTGGCTGGCATTTTTTAAATCCCACTTTTACGTGAGGAGCTGATATCTGAACGATTTGTCTGAAAGAGCGTTGATGTGAGTGACAATGCTGAGATACTGCTGTGTGTGCAGCTCAGACATCAATGGTGCCCATCAACTTGGTGCCAGTTAAAGTTTACATTGATTGATGTTAAGTTGTATTTAACTCTTTCATGTTAAGGAATCACTAGTGTGTAACGGTGCAGCTATCTGAGACAATGTGCAACAAGGTTATGTTCAATAACAAAAATGTTATACCAACATTGGTCTGAAATCATAAGCATCACAGGCAATAACACCCAACACCCACTTTTCCCACCATTGACATAAATCACATGGTCAACATGTCCAGCAACACAGAATACAAAGGCAAAGCAAGAGCATGGTCCCCAACCCCCATACATTGCAACAAATTGCATACACCCAGATGGAGATATAACACAGCCATCACCTGCACGCATGCACCTCACTTTCCTTCCCCCCTTCCCTTCTTTTCACCATCTCTACCCCTTCCCCTCCTCGTTCCATGGCGCGGGGCCGAGGAGCTCCTCAGGTGGTGCCTCATTGGGGGGGGGAAGAAGGCAGATGCAGTCATTGGACAGATACGGGAGTGGGGGGTGCCAAGGGGGCAACATTCTGTGATACAGAAGCAGGATCTTGGTCCTTGCTCTCATATGTTATTCGCAGTGGTAGTACAGAACCTAAGGGTGGAGTGCCGGGTTCGGGGACCACTGGGAAGCCTGTGGCAGCAGTGTTCCTGGCAATCTGCGGAATGTACTTGGTCATGGTGCCGGTGATGGTAGCCAGCTGTCGGGATATACCCCACAATGCTTCGATAAGCTGGTCACCAATGTCTACAGTCCTCGTGGACAACTGTACCATCCCTCTGTAATGACCCTATGTCTACAGGACCTCCGTGGGGTCGGCGCCGTCGTGGGGACAAATGGGGTGCCCTGTGGCGAGGTGCTTGGTACCTCCAGAGTGGAGGCGGGAATGACCGGAGGACCAATAGATGGCCTTGGGGTGGAATGGCTTCTGGAGCGTGGCGATGCACGTTCCTCGAAGTCCGCGCTCTCATCCGTGGAGAACAGACCCAATGGATTAACGGGCGAGAATCAGAGCTCCTCAACACCAGATGTAGGAGGATCATCCGCCGACTCCTGCCCCGTGCCCCCACCTTCTGGCCTCTGTGGTCTTTCCTTGGGACGTGCTGCTGGCTGAGCTGCAAAACACAAATGAGGTTATTAGAGGAGAAGGGGTTGCAAGGGTGACAAGGTGAGTCCAGCGCTACACACAGCATATGCACGACAAAAGCAACACCACTACCAAAATCATTACAGCCATCACATTTCATGGCCATCAACACATTTGCATTCCAATGATTTTCATTAGGCCATAATTATTTATATGACAATTTTAGAAATCATCTATCATATATGATTGTTCGGATATGAGTGGCTGTGGCATCTATTGACTTTACATTACGCAATGGTGTAAGCTTTACTCACTTGGCATCACTTTATGGTCAGCAGATGCATCCGTGGCTGTTCGGGTGTGCTTCCCCATGAATGCGAGCACATGCTCCTTCATGTCAGTGATGTCGCTGGGGACTGGTGGCCCCCCACCCATTCACCTCTGCATGGACCTCATTGTCGATAGCTTCTTCTGTAAAAGGTGACAGAATGACATGGCATGAGATCATTGCGTGATATCATTGCTAGGTACTGTCACAGACACTGACACAACATATAACCGACAGATGTAATCATGATTGTTATGATAATTATCATTCTTTACCTAAAGACGTACACCGTAACTGTAGGCTTTGAGTAAAACATTCCCGATAAAAGCGAACGACCTCACATCTGATGATAGTTACTCAGGACTGTTACAAATCAAATTATATAAATACATAAGCACATGTAAATCAATGTAATACTTACTTTTGCGGATCCCACAAGGTCGTTCCATTGTTTGCAGCATTGGTTGCCCTCAAGAACCTCGTTGGTCACTGACGAGACAACCTCTGCTATCTCGGTCCATATCTTCTGGTATGCCTTTGGGGTACGTCTTCCCTGTGTTAAATCATCCCAGTGTAACTCAATCTCCTGCAGGAGGGTGGCATTTGCCTCATCCGAGAACCTCCTGGCTTTTTTGTGCCCCCCAATGTGCTCCTCTCCCACCTCACTGCTCTCTCCAGCATCAGTCTACACAATGTGCTGTGATGCCTCCTCCTCTCTCTCCATTATAGGCCAAATTCAGTCAAATATGTGACTGATAACAACTATGTTTTGTTTGCCTACTTGCTGTGAAGCTCTAAAGTCTCCCTCCTTCCTCCCAAAGCAGCCATACCACACCCAGCCATGCCTTCAGTCCCTCTGAGCTCCCTCTCTCTCTATCTCTTCTTCTGTGCATACCATGATGACCCTTGACCTCGCTGGAATTGAGCATTGCCATGCCGTTGCTAAGGACGGCCACACTTTATGGCAGAAGGTCAAAAAAATGTAACACTACCGCCCATTTTATATCGCTCGCGGTAACGCCCATTTTCAAAAGTGGAAACTAGATGCTTTGAGAATGGGCGAGAAGCCGACGATCTGAAAACCCTTTTTTAACGCCCACGCCGGAAATATTGCCCAACCACAAAAGTGCAGGTTCTAGCCCATGATCCTCTTATTTAACTACAGTGAAGTTCCTGTGTTTTCCATTGCTGGAAAGAAGAAAAGATGTCAGATCATAATTAAGGCAAGATATTTGTTGCAGCAAGTAATTTGTTACCATTTAAATCCACTTGGAAGACAGTTT
Source organism: Pristiophorus japonicus (assembly GCF_044704955.1). NCBI lineage: Eukaryota > Metazoa > Chordata > Chondrichthyes > Pristiophoridae > Pristiophorus > Pristiophorus japonicus. The sequence goes on along the minus strand of NC_091981.1, from coordinate 152,822,777 downwards.
CATTGCCTCCAGGAACTTTTAATGCAAAATTGCAGTTCTTAGGCAACAAATCATAGTGTTAGAAATTCTCAGGATATTTTGGCTGATGCTACAAGTCATTGGTCTAGAAATTGCCTACCTTAGCGTCGGCCATTATGCTGGTTTTCTTGTTCCGGCCGCTTCAGACGCAGTATACGACGGCCGCCGTTTTGGTAAGGGCCACTTTGACAGTGCTGGCCAGCACGTGACATCAATCAGTATGCAATGCCTGACTTGATGCCACGATTGCTAACTTGGTCATTTTCGATTTTCATGACACTGGGTCCTAAGCATGGACAAAGAAGCATGCATGAAGCGGCCCTGTAGAGACACTATCAGTGCTTCTTAAAGGATCTGGCACATCTTTCAGGTAAGTTTTGATTTAAGCTGTTGGACTTTTAAAACAGATTTTTATTGAAGTGGTGGCTTGGTGCAATATATGTTGTTGCTCGAATGGCAATTTCGCTAGTCATGTGACTAGTAGTTGCCTACGACGGTTCTTGAGTTAAATACCAAATGACACACTAGACAATGGCGGTACTGTTAATGTTCGTTTAATACAGAAGAAGTACAAGACTCACCACTTATACTTTATAGTTACCCAATAGGTCCCCGGATGATCAGTCCGTCCTAATACTGTTCCGTCAAGGATCTCTTCCCTGGTGCCTACTTCTGCCGAGTGTTGCTCCTAGGTCCTCGTTATGGCCTAACACTTTTCCGTCAAGGGTCTCTTCCCTGGTGCCTACTTCTGCCAAGTGTTACTCCTAGGTCCTTGCTATTGACTGTCCAAACTTGTCTATCTTTATACCCTCCTTTTCATGCCTAACTAGTCGAGTTGGTGCCAGTAAGTCTGAGGCGATCAGAGTCTTTCCTGCTGTCGAGTAGGTGCCAGTAAGTCTGAGGTGATCAGGGTCTTTCCTGCTGAAATTGACAGTGCATACTCGGTCTTTATGTTGGGGGAAATTGGGTCCGTTTTGGCTGCCCAGACCGGTGATCTTATAGCCAGTACTTCCACAGATGTTAAAAGTTTTTAAAGTGTACAGGAAGTGCAGGAGTACTGCTGAATGCATGCAAGGCTTTGGATGGTAAAGGAAGGCCACTGAGATGACCAAAAATGCTGGAAATACTCAGCAGGTCAGGCAACATCCATTGAGAGAGAAACAGAGTTAACGTCTGAGGTCGAGATGTTGCCTGGCCTGAGTATTTCCAGCATTGTCTGTTTTTATTTCAGATTTCCAGCATCCATTGGAAAAGGGAAGAGGAAGATGTAGAAGAGGAAGAAGGCAAAGAGGAGAAAGCAGAAGGAAGAATGCATCCCAAACAACCCTTTTCTAGTCAGGATATCCGGGGTGGAATCAACCGCCTGCAGTATCAATGACCACAACCGCAATTCCCCTTTCAACATCTGTCCCACACCTTCCCTTCCCTCTGTTAATCACCATCACAGCATTCTCTTGGCCACAATGCTGAAATAAAAGCCACCACAAAGCAAACTTTCCCTGTGGGTAGAGGATCTCTCTTGCAGTGTTGACTCCCTACACAAAGCTGGAGTTCTGCGTGTGTGTCCCTGGGTGCCTCTTCCCTGGTTTGTTGAACCATTTGTGTTAGTGCTGAGGCACCTTTTTCATTTTTTTATGTCTGGAAGTCAGTTCAGCTTTAAGAGCTGAAGATTGCCATTTCAGAATTATTTTTAATGATTATATTTTTTTCAGAAGGCAGCTGAGCTCTAAGGGCTAAAGGGATCAAAATGACAGCCTTGCTTTAAGAGAATGCTACCTCCCTCCCTGGATGCTACGGCGACACTATATTGGGCCTCCTGCTGGGACTACCACCTGAAACAGGGTGTTAAACTGCAGGTTTTGTGCTGCGCTAATGTACATCAGCAGGCAGCAGCAAAATACCAGTGCTGCCTATGCTCTTATTGTGGGTGCCCGTTAACTTCGGCCTCCGGTGGCTGCGGCAGGTTTGTGGCCTCCCCCAATTTCTAGGCCCGAATTTGGTGAAGGTCCCGGCCCGCCCACATGCCGCCCAAAAAACCGCTGATGGCCGCCGAGGTCCCTGATGGTTCTTTGGGTGTTGTTTTCATCAGCAAGGTCCCTCGAAGGTCAACAGGCAGCAAAGCAGCGATGTACGCCGCCAATGTGGGAGGGAGCCGGCGGGAGCTCTCATTCTCGGCAGCAAATGCACTTGTCGCCCAAATGCTGCTGAGGATGGAGTCGGGCCCACGGAAGGTCGAACACCTAAAAATATAAAGCTTAAAAAAAATCTGATGAAATAAATTTAAAAAATGTCACTAACCTGTTTTCTCCCATCTTCACACGTACTGTTGAGGACAGAGCAGCCTCCACGCGGTGATCCACCGCTGTCCTGCCGCCAACTCCAGCTGACTCCTGCCCGCATAAATATGGCATTCCGGCGGGCACATCGGCTGCCTGTTGATATCGGCGGGCATTTCCTGGCGGCACTCCCCTCCCGCCCTGTAGGGGGAAATGGGAAGGCTTCTCCTCCCACTCGATTGGGCCCTCTGAGTTAGAGGGTCGACGCTCGCCCCAACCCGCGTAGCAGTTCTCGAAGTTCGCAGAAAGAAACGGATGGCTAGGTATAACGATCTTTAATTACGAACGTCCGGGAACACCTCTCATCACAGCCGCCTGTGAGTGGAGATGCTCCCTGAATAGCAAAATTTATACATTTCATAGATCCCTTCGCCCCCCCCGGTACGAACTCCCTCGATCTCTAATTGGATTACCTTATTAGTAATATTTTGGATTGACAGACCAAGATCTCAAGGCAACTTTTAGACCTTAACTGGGATGACCTCATTGGGTTAGAATTTGCTGATCGTACGTAGCGCCTAAAAGTCTGTTTAGAGTCTTTTCAGAGAGTTATCTTAACGGACTGGATGCATCTTAATGTTATTTAATGTTTTGGTACATCAATTGTACATCAATGTTGAATTAGAGGCCTATGGGTCCTTGGTGCTGGAATATGTCAGAATGTGAGGTCAGCCACAGACCTTCTGTTCCTTTTGTTGAGCCAATGTAGAAGCCGGCACTTTAAACCTTATTTCGCTTATACCCCTAATGCCAATTTTCTCTTACACGCCCGCTCCAGGCCACATCAAAAGTGGCACTGGGCGGTTCAAGCAGAGGAATGTTGACGGCAGTCGATGGTGAGTGCATCAATTTCGGCCGCAGTCTTTATCTGATCGTCAAAATATTTATATTTCATATGCTGTTCATATCCTTTCATATCCCCCTCCCTCCTTTTCCAACATTGCTTCTACATTTATTACAACATGTTATGAGCTCAGTATATCCTGAAAATACTCCTTGGATCAAGTACAACAAATTATAGCACGTGTGACGTCCGTGAGCTTTTTAGGCTGACAGTTAGCTTTTCAACCCTTGTCAGTGCTTCACAAGAAAAGTCGGCTTTATACACTGGGTTTGGAGGTTGTCAGGATGAACTGATCAGATCAGTTGGAAGGCAGAACTGTAGACTGTCAGAACCATTCCGATCAGTTTGAAGGCAGAATCAAAGGCTGTTACAACCATTTTACAACAAATGAACTGCCGAAATTCAGCGTTTAGAAACTTTTAATCTTCCACAAAAGAACTTTCTGGACATGCCCGACTGTTACCTTATATGGGAGTTAACTTTCCTCAGGATTGGTTGATGTGGCTTATTTTTTTGAGAAACTGAGGATATTTCCTTGTGTGAATGCATTAACTGGTTTTATTAAGCATTTCAATTATTGCATGAGTGCAATTGCCAGAATTTAGAAATAAATGAGCTAGAAATGGTAATGAGCGTTACTTAATTTAAAGAAATTGCTCTAAGATTCCCTTATTTAGGATTTTACGACAATATACTGCTGTGGTGTGAATGATTGGTTTATTTGTGTGTGAGTAGTAGCGTCCACTGGGCAAGTTTATTATATGGCATTTTAGGTGCTAGGGCAGCCCAATTTCACAAAAACTGTCCTACATCAAGTCTATGGACCTTATTTAAATATATTAATTATGTTTTAAATGCCTACTGGGCATCCCATTCAAAATGGCAGGAGGCACAGTTCTGCTGCGGGGCAGGCATCTGCACACCGCTCACCATATTGAATCCTTAGCCACCCATTTTATGCCTGAAAAATGTATAGGCTCAGGTGTCCTACTTATGGTGTAGGCTGCACCAGAGGGCAAAAGAAGGGCATCATTTACCATCATCTGAAGCAGGCATTAGGCCATTAACATGTGCAAATAATGGGCCTAATGGCTGCTCCTGCTACCTTTTACAAACTTGGTTTGTGTTTGAGGCAGCCAGTGCAGCTGATGTTTACTGGCGGGTAAACTAACACTAAACGGCGCCGAATGAAAAAAAAGGTAAATGCTTACCATTATCATCTCTGATGTCACTCCTGACTCCAAACTCCAGGCCCTCTCTGACCTCCCGCTGATGCTTACCCCAACATAACCCGATGTTGGCCCCAACCTGGCCCCGATCCTGGTCCCGATCTCTTGGCCCCCCCCCCCCCGCCCCCCATGCTGGTCGTGACCCCGCCCAATCATGGCTGTGACCTCCAGGCCCCCCCCCCCCGATGCTGACCCTGACCTCCCCCTGATTCTAGTCCGACCTCCCCCCCCCCAATGATGACCCCCATTTCCCCCCGATCCTGGCCCTGACCTCCCCACGACCCTAGTCCCGACCTCCCCCTGATCCTGGCCCCGACCTCCAGGCCCTCCCCCCAGAGTCCTTGATGGGTGTTCAGCCTTGCACTGGGCTGAACACCACAATAACGCTAATCAGCAGCCAGCACCAAAATAATTGCGTTGCCTGCAGTCTTTTTACTGGAGCGAGCAATCTCGCCCTGCAGTGGCACCGCCCATTTTGGGCCCTTATCAAATTCCCAGGCCAATCGCCATGTCTTAAACTGTTGTCAGCTCATGAGGTCCACAAAATTAGATATCTTTTATCCAAAATATCACTGGAAAGCGAACTTTTATCTATTTGATTTCCAACAGAGCTGCTAAGCAACACCAATGCTTTAATCACAGTCAATCAGCCTTAACAATGACAGAAGAGGAGTACAAACAGCTCAGAAAATGCTTTATATATTTGCTCAATTCACTGGAGTGTGGCTTAGACCTATGATCTTTTGTGTTAAAGGTGAGATTGTAAAGAAAGAAACAATGCACTTGCATTTATATAGCACATTTCATGATGTCAGGACACCCAAATTGCTTTACAGCAAATCAAGTACTTTTTAAAGTGTAGTCACTGTTGCAATGAAGGGAAATGTAGCAGCCAATTTGCACACAGACAGGTCCCACAAATAGTAATGAGATACGTGGCCAGGTAATCTGTTTCAGTGACATTGGTTGAGGTACAGATGTTGTCCAGGACACCAGTAAAGCTCCCCTGCATCTGAGCAGGCAGACAGGATCTCAGTTTAACATCTCATCCTAAAGATGGGACCACTAACACTGCAGCAATGAAGTGTCAGCTTGGATTATGTGCTCAAGTCACTGGAGTGTAGCTTAAACCTATGATCTTCTGTGTCAAAGATGAGACCATTGCACAAAGCCATATTGAAGTCAATGGAAAAGAAATTTCGACACAGTATAAAATGGGCTGACGATTCAATATGAGCCCATTTTGTCCTACCAATTTCACCCCCATTTTGTCTATCATCTTCACATGATCCACATAAGCTAATGATTTAGGAGGCAAAATTTTCCAGCGCGCCGTTTGGGAGTGGTAACCCTGTCTGGGAGGGACATCCTGCACCCGGCGCGGAATTTCCGTCCTGGCCTCAAAGTTGCAGTTACCGCCTTCACAAAGTGGATGTAATGTTGTGTGATCCATGTCCTGTTGGGGCACGTTCGTGGGTGCTACTTGAGCGCATTTGTCACTGCTACGTGGCTGCTCCGCTTAGCGCTGACGTGTTTCAATGCCCTTTAAAGGGGAGGGCCGCTGTGCACTCTACACGGCTCTGTTGATCTTCACTGGGCCGCCAGGACAGCATGGTGCCAAGGCCGTAGCCCGGCACCCAAATGGAGTGCCAGGCTTCACAATGGTGGCCCGGACCACGCAACGGAGGAGCAATATGGGCCAAGTGGTGAGTTGACCAAACGTTCAAAATGGCGGCGTGCTGCGCTCCCCACCTCCCCTTTAACTGCCGCCCGGGAGTGGAAATCAGCCCGGTTCACGACCTGCGAGGCTGGCACTGACACCGCTCCCGGCGCTGGCCAATTTCTGCCACGGGGCGGAAAGAGGTTGCCGCACGTGGCGATGACGCCATTGCCGGTTGTCTGGCGGCCCGGGGCACGACTGTGTTAGCACTTCTGCTAACTCCCGCGCAATTTCGCGAGAGCCAGTAGTGCTCTTCCCCCGTGTGAAAACTATTTCCCTCCCACCCCGCCCGGAGATGCTAACGGGAGGCATAAAACAGGGCAATTTCGGCTCCTTATGGTTTAAAAAAACAACAAAATCAGACATTATACTTGAATTATGTTTCAATTTGAAATTAATCTTTTAAAATTCACGCTGCAAAACTAAAAATGGCTGCTATCCACATCTAACCCAATAAATGTAATTATACAGTTGTTGGATCGCACAAAATGGCTACTGTTTTATTTTTGTCCTTTTTTAGGATAAACAATGTTAGTAAGTTCTGATAAAGGGTGAAGTGTCCATACCAGAAACATTAAGTTGTCTCTTCTCTCCACAGATCCTGTCCGACCTGCTAGATACTTCGAGCATTTTCTATTTCTGTTTTTAAATAATGTTAGTGCGGAGGAATTAAATATTGTCTTGCTTATTGCACCAGTGCTACTGGCATGAAGCTGGCTCGAGAGCAATTCATAGAAAATGTGAATCCTACTAACATTATTGATCTTAAATTAAAGCCCAAAGTTTCTGAATTATTGGCCCTGATATTAACTCGGGGCTAAGAGAGCAGTGGAAGGATTCCTGGACGGGAAACCCAGAAGTAAGCGTTTCTTACATGTGTTGGGTGGAAAGGCAGCAGTGGAGTGGATGTTAGGTAAGTGTGGAGGTTGGAGATCGCGGGGCTGGGGGTCAGAGATTGTGGGGCTGGGAGATGGAGATCGCTGTGTGTGGGAATTGGAGATCGTGGGGCTGGGGGGGTTGGAGATCGTGGGGCTGGGGGGGTTGGAGATCGTGGGGCTGGGGGGGTTGGAGATCGTGGGGCTGGGGGGGTTGGAGATCGTGGGCTGGGGGTCGGAGATCGTGGGCTGGGGGTTGGAGATCGTGGGCTGGGGGTCGGAGATCGCGGGGCTGGGGGTCGGAGATCGCGGGGCTGGGGGTTGGAGATCGCGGGGCTGGGGGTCGGAGATCGCGGGCTGGGGGTAGGAGATCGCGGGCTGGGGGTCGGCGATCGCGGGGCTGGGGGTCGGAGATCGCGGGGCTGGGGGTCGGAGATCGCGGGGCTGGGGGTTGGAGATCGCGGGGCTGGGGGTAGGAGATCGCGGGGCTGGGGGTTGGAGATCGCGGGGCTGGGGGTAGGAGATTGCGGGGCTGGGGGTAGGAGATCGCGGGGCTGGGGGTTGGAGATCGCGGGGCTGGGGGTAGGAGATCGCGGGGCTGGGGGTAGGAGATCGCGGGGCTGGGGGTTGGAGATCGCGGGGCTGGGGGTAGGAGATTGCGGGGCTGGGGGTAGGAGATCGCGGGGCTGGGGGTTGGAGATCGCGGGGCTGGGGGTTGGGGATCGCGGGGCTGGGGGTAGGAGATCGCGGGGCTGGGGGTAGGAGATCGCGGGGCTGAGGTTTGGAGATCGCGGGGCTGGGGGTTGGAGATCGCGGGGCTGGGGGTAGGAGATCGCGGGGCTGGGGGTAGGAGATCGCGGGGCTGGGGGTTGGAGATCGCGGGGCTGGGGGTTGGAGATCGCGGGGCTGGGGGTAGGAGATCGCGGGGCTGGGGGTAGGAGATCGCGGGGCTGAGGTTTGGAGATCGCGGGGCTGGGGGTTGGAGATCGCGGGGCTGGGGTTCGAAAACGCAAGATGTGTGAGTTGGAGATCGCGGGACTGAAGGTTGGAGATTGTGGTGTCGATGAAGAGGTAAGCTTGTTGGCCCTGGAAGAAACATTTCTGCTCCTCCTGGCTCAGAAGAACTTCTGGAAAGACATTACTTCATGGATCCAGCCTTTCTCGCCTCCTTTTATCTGTTGGGTTTACCAAGCCCCTGGAAACATGGCTGACATTAGTTAAAAATAAAAAACCTGTTAAAATGGAGGCACGCAGCCTCTTTAAAGGTCTTCAGTGATCGACCCATCTCCTGAGAGCAGATTGGTCACTCGCCCCCCAATCTGCCTTCATTAAAAAGTGAGACGGTTCGAGTCGGGTTTGAAATGTTATAAATTTTTACTTCCCATCCGAACCAAACCCACCCGTTCTTGGAGGTTAGAATTACTACCAATACCTCTTTGTTCTTTAAAAAAAATATACAAATTATACGTTTATGGGAATTTTATTGTTGAAGATATGAATGGAATGTCCTATAGATTTTATAAGAACACTTCGCATATCTTACTGTCATTTGCCTGATCCCTATCACTACTAAATGACGATGTCCTCAGAATCCCGTGATTGTGCTACACTCAATGTGGGACATTAACATCCACTGATATTAACCATACATAATGATTGATATATCATCTCTCAGAAACAGCTCAAAGTGCTTTGAAGTGCAGCGACTTCTTTTATAGATGTAGATAAATGCACCAGCAAATACACGCAGCAATATCCCACAAACAGCAAATGATCAATTCATTTGTTTTATCTGTAGAGAATTTCTATAATACCTGGAAGCCTATTTGCAGATAATTGGTTAAATTGCAAGAAGAATTTATTTAGTTTGTCTGAACTGAATTAAAATGGTCTGTCCCCATTTCCCACAGGAAATTAATCATTTAGAGGTCTTACCCCAGCCAAAGACATTTGCCCCTGGAATAAACATTTTCAGTTTCTTTATCAGCAATAATGGGATGATGGGAGTTGGGCTCATGTAATCCATTGAGTACGTCATCATCATAGGCAGTCTCTCGAAATTGAGGAAGACTTGCTTCCACTCAAAGTGAGTTCTCAGGTAACTGTACAGTCCAATATGGGAATTGCAGTCTTTGTCACAAGTGGGACAGACAGTTGCTGAAGGAAAGGATGGATAGGATTGGTTTGCCGCACGCTCCTTCCGCTGTCTGCGCTTGATTTCTACATGCTTTCGGCGATGAGACTCGAGGTGCTCAGTGCCCTCCCGGATGCTTTTCCTCCACTTAGGGCGGTCTTTGGCCAGGGACTCCCAGGTGTCGGTGGGGATGTTGCACTTTATCAGGGAGGCTTTGAGCGTGTCCTTGAAACGTTTCCTCTGTCCACCTGGGGCTTGCTTGCCGCGAAGGAGTTCCAAGTAGAGCGCTTGCTTTGGGAGTCTCGTGTCGGGCATGTGGACAATGTGGCCTGCCCAGCGGAGCTGGTCGAGTGTGGTCAGTGCTTTGATGCTGGGGATGTTGGCCTGGTCGAGAACACTGACGTCGGTGCTGGTGATATTTCTCCAGCGCTTTGAGGTGTCTACTGTATATGGTCCACGTCTTTGAGCCATATAGGAGGGCGAGTATCACTACTTCCCTGCAGACCATAAGCTTGGTGCCAGATTTGAGGTCCTGGTCTCCAAACACTCTTCCTCAGGTGACCGAAGGCTGCGCTGGCACACTGGAGGCGGTGTTGGACCTTGTTGTTGATGTCAGCCCTTGCTGATAGTAGGCTCCCGAGGTATGGAACGTGGTCCACGTTGTCCAAGGCCGTGACGTGGATTTTGATGACCGGGGGGCAGTGCTGTGCCATTAGGTACAAAGATCCCGTGACTGCCTTCTGAGGGAATCTGATCTGCAGCTGCCATACAATTTATGCTTTTCTTTTGGAGAGGTGGTGGGAAGGAGTGCAGAGAACAGTTATCTGCATCAAAGTTTGGACATATATTGTGAGGAAAGATGGGGGAGTAGGGCCTTATGTATAGTTCAAATTCTGATTTATACAAATTTTTAGTGAGCTTATTCAGTTCAGCCCCTTGTGATATATTCCTACGACATCACTAACAAACACACCCTACAAGATGGCTCTTGCACAGAAAACCTGTCAACATGTGACCTTGTCAAATGATCCTTTTATTATTTACATCAGTACCACAGTACTCCATTAGGTGGAGCAGTAGCCCACTAGGGGGTGCTCTATTACACCCCTTCCTGCCAATTACATGCTCTTCTAACAATCAGGTCAAGAAGGTAACAAAAATTACCGTGGGGAGATGAACTGCTACTTGGTGTAGATTTGTTCAAATCAGATTTGCATATAAGTGGATTTGACTGGATTACCAATTGCACCACTCTCTGTTGTACAAAGATCTACAAGCTCATTACCCACATAAATACAGATTTTGTTCCTGCTTGTAGTGACTTCTGTTATAGAACTGAAGCTGCTCTGGCCTCATTGCACTACAGTTTTATCTGTATGAATGATGAAATACAATTAATGATGACTGTGATCCTGGTTTTTGTCCTTTGTTCAGTAACAGAGGATTTTTACATTCTGTAGGAGCCAGGATTCCAGCTATCTGATTTGCATGCAATCAGGAACTGCCGTAAATTGTCTATACAGGGGGTCCGTTGTACAATGTGTATCTTTCTTATCCAATCTGCAAGGTAATATTTGTGAGATTTGGTGAACAGAAAGTGACCTCGTTTTCCTTGCATTTCCTTTTCTTTTAAGAAGTAATGCTTCCTTTATTACAATGACTCTAAGAGCATCCTTTTAAAATTGTTGAACCTCATAAACTATTACATTAAGGGCTTTAAATTTTGAAACAGACACATGGAATTTGTGTGCTTTAATGAGATATTCCTTGCCCGCAGTCAGAAACCGACCCACATCATTGGTTTCTCAGCATGCCACCTCCGAATTCTAGTCTATAGCAGATTTTATTATGCCCATAATAATGTTAGCCATCATCAAACTAATGACTAAAAGGCTCAGTCCTTATGTTTGCTTTAAGTCTTCCAATGACACTTACAGCATACTAACAAGCTCTAAATAATACAAAGAAAGAAAATTTATTTTTATGGTGGGAAAGCTGTTTGGAAACTTCATTTTGGTGAGATCATTTCTTAAACATATGGCTTAACAAAAATGAAATTATTGAAATTATATTAGTTCAATGAATCGAGATGCTAGAAGGTTTGGTTGTCAGGTCAGGACGCTTACTATATTGAAATGTAGATTTCTACAGACAAGCTATCCTTTTCTGAAGGGTCCAAACCCAGAACCTAAGTTAGTCTGTTCTCTCCTCAGATGCTGACTGATCTTTCAGCACTTTCTTTTTTTGTCCTTTTTAATGTTCTCCTGTTTTACACAGATTACAAATCAAAATTAAAAGGACCTATTTTCTGTCTTTAATAAAATGAATAAGAAAAATTGGTTGCTTTCAGGATCATTAATTCATCCAGATTAGATAATGGCCCAAACATTGCTGTGAAAATAATAATGAGGCTAATAGCATCACTGTTATTTATGGGCAAATGTCATGGCAACTTCAGGCAAGGGCAGATGTGCGATTTAACACGTAAATTGAAGAGTTGCTGTCGAAGATGTGTCGCTCCGCTGTTAGCGTCGTGAAATCAGCATCTCTCTGTCTGGCTCCCCAGTCAAATGCATTGAACGGTCTGAAGCTCCTGTACTTACATGGTAGATACGTAGTAAACTCGCCACAGAAAGTTAGCACTTGTCCTTTTCAGTCTAAGTACCTAACAGCGAGATGTGTTAATTACTGCCAGTCAACCTCTCCAGCACTGAAAATTAACTATTACAAGTGTGCAGTTGCATTCCTTCAGGTTTTGATTGTTGTTTGAGAATTTTTAAATTTAAAATTAAAATGTATTATTATTCCTTTCTGTCTCTCTTTTCTCTTTCTCTTGATCCAATCTTTCTTTCCATCTCTTTGGGATGGATTTTGTTCTTTCCCTCCAACCTGGAGTGCGGGGAGGGGGGTACTGGCTTGGCTTTCAGTGGGGCAGGGAACGCTGGCCAAGGATGTCACAGAACCAAGTAGGTGTGGAGTCCAGGTGGGATACCACGCCTGGGGGAGAGGGTCTGATCTTGGGGGGGTCTGATCCCCGACCCTGGAACTGAGTTCAATCCCAGAGGTGTTCGATCCTGGGAGGAGGGACTGATCCGCAACTGCGGGGGGAAGTGAGATCGAACCCTGGTGGTCAGAGGGGGTTGGGTCTGATCTTTGACCCCATGGGGGAGAGCGGCTGTTGGTGGATGAGCTTAGGGGGCCAAGGGGAAGCACTCCTGCTCCTCTCGGCCCTCAAGGATTGCTTCCCGAGGCTGTGCTGCAGCTACCGGGAATCCCGAGGCCCAGAATCCCTGGTCATCTGCAGTAAAAGCTGCACAGCAGGTTAAAGCAGCGGCTTCAGGCCTCATTATAATATTTAAAATGCCAACCCCGGCTCCTGACAGCGGGTTCGCTGCCCATCCCCCTCCCCGTCCCGCCTGAATAAAAGATGAAAGTGAGCGGTTGGAAGTGGGATGGGGTCAAGCTTTATATTGTTAAAACTTTAACTATCGCCCCTCCCACCCCCCACCCCTCACCCCTCGCCCATCGCCTCCAGCCCACACTTTTTGTGTGTGACAATTCCCCCCTTTATTTCTCTTTCTGTACCTGATTCGACATTGAATTCTTTGACTCTAATTTACACTTTCTTCCCAGTGTAATTTCAGAATTCTTCAATCTTATTGGTTAAGGAGATACACAGTTGCTTCTCCTGTTTGCTCAGATCCCAGAAGCCTGGTAGATGAGGCCATGACGTTTCCATTTCACACTTCCAAGAACTTGCAGGGAAAACATCGTTGACAGTAAATGGTCAAGGGAAAGTCTAACTAAAAGCGGCTACTATTCGTTGGCCTGACACAGGAAATTTTGGGCCATTATGTTCTGTAATTTCACAACAGCTTGGTCATTTCACATATTTAAGTACTTGTTAAATTCCAGATTTAATGGTATTGGAAAATCATTCAGAAAGGATTACCAGAATACATATCCTGGGTCAATGCACAGAGAATATTTGTATTGATATGTCATGTCCTTGGACCACCAAGTCAAAGTTTCAATTTTACATCGAGGGGACTCTCTGCAGACCATTTGGTGCACTATATTCTAAATGAGTTTGTGTCTTCCAGTTACTAAATCAGGAAAAAAGACAATTAAAATTTATTTTTGTGTGTATTTTCAGGTCTGTACGCTTAAAGAGTCTGCTTGTATCTCTTACTTTCAAAGATATGGCCTGTCAAGCTCCAGCTTGACAGATCCTCCATATCTTGGGAGCGAGGCCATTTGCAAGGGCAAGATTACAATATTTACCCATATCTTGCCCAGCAAATGTCTTCAAAACTCTTGCGTCTGATAAAAGCAGGCACATAGCCTACTTTTACAGGTGTAAGAGTTTTAAAACATAAAAAACATAATTAAATTAAATTAAAAAACACATTTTATTGTTAAAAACCCTGCCCACTACGGTAAGTTTATTTTAAACCATAATTTAAAAAACTTTTAAAAAATCGGATTTTTTTTTCTAAGACATTTATTAACTTTAATTTCAATTGATTTTAATTATGTGAGGTGTGTTTTTTATTTTTTATTATGGTGTTTAGTGTGTTTGACGTTTTATTCTCATTAGTAGCAATGCGAATTCGTAGATACGGAGTTCTCATTACTCGTAATGAGAAAGCTGTTGAATACTTCACCTGATTGATTGAGCAGTCACACGTGACTGCATCTTCTGTTTCTGAACCTTCTGAAGGATGGGAGTGCGTTTTGTAGTGTGAGAAGTGAAGGCCTCCCCACCGGGATCACAGGTACCACCAGGTAAATTCGTAAAAATTCTCCAGTCAGAGGCGTTCGTCCGAAAGAAATCTCCGACTGGAATTTCAGGGCCATGGGGCTGGATTTTCAGCATTTTGCATTTTCTCCCGTTTCCAGGCGCAATTTGCGGCGGAATCACTAAACCTCTGGATTCTCTAAAGGTGCTCGCAGAGCGAAGTGCGTACAATCAAGGGCACCCTGAACCTTGGGGAAGCCAGCAAATCGTCCAAAACCTACAGCCCTCTCACTTTGGGTCTCCTTGGTCATTGGGATGTTTATGAACTCCATAGAAACATAAAAACATAGAAAATAGGTGTAGGAGTAGGCCATTTGGGCCTTCGAGCCTGCACCACCATTTAATATGATCATGGCTGATCATCCTGCGTGCGTACAGTGCAGTAGTCACCTGGCGAATGCAGCAATGTGTAGCGTGTTGTGAGATGGAGCATATGTCCCCTGCTGATGCCTGAAAGGAGCCGCAGTCACCTTCAACTCAACGGGCAGTGCAGTCCTGTTGCCGCTGGTAGGCTGTAGGTCTGCCTGTATGAACTGGCATATCTCTGTGACCACCTCTTTTCGGAAGCGCAGCCTTCTAACGCACTGTGCCTCAAGAGAGTTGGAGGTATGAGCGATGTTCCTTGTAAACTTGTGGGTGGTAAGGCCTCCTCCCCATACATCAAAACATCAGCGGGGCGGTAAGTTTTAGCGCCGTCGCAAAACCATTGCCGAAAATTCCGCCCAAGTGCAAAATCTTGTGTGCCTCGTTTCATGTCCAAAAAAATTATTTTTGCTAAATGGGGTACCAATGAGCCGATAGTCCACTTAAGAGTCACTTCCCCCTATTCCAAATCGAAACACTTATAAAAGAAATACAATCATGAAGATTGATAAGTATGTGTAACTTTTTCTGCAGTAGAAATCAAGCAAGTGGACTTGATTAACTTAAATATAATAGATACACTAACTAGATTCTAACAGGTATTCACTTCAATGAATTGGAGCAGATCTACCTCTTTGTGAGAGCAGCAGACTTTGAAACATCTGACAGTAGCAATCTACTTTTTCATGTGTCACTTCTGAAAACATGAAAGGTATCTGTTAAAATCTGACTGGTGCCATTGGGTTCTAAAGATGTAACTGTCCTTGCTGTCTTCAACTCCCATTGATAGCTTCCCAAAATGTAACTAATGTGCTTTGCTTTATGAGTGAATGCATCACTGCTACTTAGAATACTCTTTAATAATTGATAGCCACAGAAAGCCATTATAAAACAGTGTTAATAAACTGGGAGGCATGAATTACATGGGTTCTGATGCTCATTTATTCTTTACATATACAAAACTTCAGTGTGCTTTACATTTACAAAATAACATGACTTATTATTAAAAGTTCATAGACCAAGGTTAAATTTCCGGAGTGAAATTGTTAGACTTCAGAAAGAGAACTTGTATTCTAAGTAGTGAAAGGGGATGGATACCTACTAGTCTCATTTACAACTAATGACCTGATTAAATAACATACAAACAGTAATAAAATGGACTACTTGTGTGATTAAAAACCTGAATCTGTATGTATTTTCATAGTATTGGTAGTTAAAGGTAAAAGGAATTATTTCCTTTTTATGCCTATTTTCTCCCCTCCTTTTCTCTTCCAAAAGAATCATAGGGCTAAACTTTCACCTTCATTTTCGGCGGGTTTTCGGCGATTTTCTCGGCGGTACAGCTGTTTTTGCGAGAGAAACCGCCCTGCGAAAGTTTCCCCCTTAATTTTTTAATGGTACCGCCCAAATCTCAAAACACCGACCGGGACCAAACCGCCCACGTGAACCGGCGAGAAAACCGCCAGGGCGTATGTTAGGCCTCAAAGGAAGCCCGTCCAGATCGCCGAGGGAACCGCCCTGTGAAAGCTGCTTAAACAGGGTGATAGGTAAGTACTCTGCAAAGAAAGGTAAGTTAAAGGTTCTGTATTTATTTTTTTTTTATTGTAAAACGGCGATTAGGTGTAAAAGTGTCTTGGGAATGTTTTTTAACTTTTCTTTGTGACCTTTATTTTTCAAGTTTTCCCCCCTCCCGAGGCCCAACTGCAGCCTCGGACTAATTTAAAAATAATTTTTAAGAACCGCCTGGTTTACTTAGTTTTCCCTTTAACCGCCGAGAAACTGCCAAGAATAATGGTGCAAGATCCATTTTCTCACCGGACAATTATTTTTAACTTAATAATAGAAATTTTCACCAGCGTTACTTGCAAAACGTTAGCGGTTAACCACAAAACCGAACCCGAGAATCGCTGCGGAGCGCTGGAGGCTGACCACCCGGCCAGACCTCACCGCTACCATTGCCACCGCTCCAGGGTGAAAAAAGGAGCAGAGAGGAGTCAAAAATCTGCCCCATAGAATATTACATCACTGTAGAAGGCAATTTGTCCCATTGTGCCTGTGCCAGCTCTTTGAAAGAGCGATCCAATTAATCTCACTCCCCTGCTCTATCCCCATAGCTCTGCAATTGTTTCCTTTTCAAGTTCAGTTCCCACCGCTGAAAGTGGCGCTATATGCGATAGCCAGAGTATAATGTGATAGTACTGTGACAGTACATGATCGGAGCATGTTTATATTCAACATTGGCCCACGTGTTTATGTCTGGAGAGGGTTCAGCGGATGGGGTTGAATTGACAATAATTTTCTATGTATTAAACACGATGCAGTGAATTAGTAACAGCATTTCGGAGCTCTTGAAAGAGGATTCTCACAATTTCAGTGCAGGTAACAGTGCTATCACTAAATCTGTTTAGAGCTTTCCCCTCTTAAAACAGTGCAATTGAAATGTGCATTTAATTTCTGATGGACGTGTAAAATAGTAGGGAGTATGATGAATTTACTGTCCATTGCATATAATGGGAACTGTACTTTCTCTTAATCTTAGTTTGGTTTGCAGAGTCGCTCCTCGTGTTCCCTATTATCAGTTGGCAGCAGCTAAGGTGAATCTTCTTTTAAGTTCATCACTTCATCTTGCATCTTCTTCTGAAATTGTTCAGCCTAGATTCGAATTTATCCACTTATTCCATTTATCTTCCATTGATAGATTTTTCAGCCCTTAGAACCAAGATTTTCATCTTGTCTGAGGTTATATTCTAGCTTAGCTGCCTGTTTATAAATTCTATTTGGTCGAAGCTTTGGGAGATCATCCCTATTCTTGGCAATAATATCAATGAACTAATGAGTAAGCACAGCTGTTCCTGCCTGAAATAAACAAAACACTTAAAGATGTGATAACCAGCAACTTTGAAATTTACATTAATGTAAATGGCTAATTGTTATCCCTTTCTGGCCAATATAAGTGACTGCCCATTTTAAGTGTGGACGTTTTAAGTGGTGGGGGCTATGGCCTAGACTTTCCACTTTTTTTGCATCGATATGCATACTTAACGTCCATTTTAACTCTGAGATGAGGTATAACGCCCAGATATCGCCCATTTAGCAACAAAATGGAAACTAACGCCCATGTATCACTCACTTATCGCCAAGTGTTATCTTTGGCATTTAGGTAACGCCGAGAATTAATAATACCGCCCGCCCACTTTTTTTGCCGTAAAGATCAGAATGGGCGAAACTAATGGCCATAATATCGCCGAGCGTTACTTTCGGCACCTCACCCACATATCACCGAAAATATTGCTTGCCGAAAAAAACCGCTGAGAAAAAGTTGCTCTCACCTGAACTAAACCCAGCGGTATGGACGCCATGTTGTAAATCAGAGGTCGGTTCATATAAAAGGCTGCTTCAAGTTCTGGGGAGTTTTGATGTACTGTGCAGTTCTTTTAAGGTGATTTGAACATCTGAACAAATATCTTATCTTACTGTGGACGATTATAATTTATTTTAGGTGTTTTAGTAGGTAAATTTATTGTTTGTGAACAATAGATAAAATACTGATTGTTATTGTAATGGGTCCTGTAATTTCTCAGCCTGTCTTGATGACTACGCACATACTGCAGACTGGAGATGGCAGAAGGTATATTCGAGCATTATGTGCCCAATCAAAGAGGTGGCACACTGAGGAGGGGGACAAAAACTTACACCCCATGCACTTACAGGGAGAAGCGGTTTTATCTGAAATAATGCGCAACAAGGTTATGTGAAATAAAAACATTTAATGAAAACATTTGTATAAAATCATAATTATAACTGTAAAAAACACCCACCCCACAACAAATTGATAACATTTATATCATTCATAAAAGTGTTCACATTTCAAACAAAACTTCATGGCCTAGAACTTCCACTTTTTTTGTATGCTTAACGCCCACTTAACGCCCATTTTACCACTGAAATTATGTATAATGCCCATATATTGCCCATTTTGGCACAAAATGGAAACTGACGGGCATTTTTAGGAAACTTATCGCCGAGCGTTACTTTCCCCATGTGCTTAATGCCAGGAAAAAATATTACCGCCCGCCCACTTTTTTGGGGCGTAATCATGAGAGTGGGTGAAATCAACGCCCATAATATCGCACAGCATTATTTTACACACGGAATTACTGCCGAGATTCAATAATCTCGCGTGACACAGTTGCGCGATGGTGGTACCCTTGTTGACGCTGTCTTCTGTATTCCACATGTATACTTAAATCCGGGTGTACCAGAGATAGCTTGGTCTTAAGACCTCTTTTCATCATGAGTTCAGCAGGCGAGACCTCTGTGAGCGTGTCGGTCTTGTCCTGTAACTCAGCAATATGCAAGACAAGCGGGTCTGCAGTGACCCTTGGGTTACTCTCCTCATGCTTTGCTTGATAGTTTGTACTGCACGTTCTGCTTGCACGTTGGATGCAGGCTTGAACGGTGCTGACCTTACATGTTTTATGCCATTAAGTTTTACAAACTCCTGAAACTTTTGACTGATGAAGCACCACCCATTGTTGCTCACCACTATGTCAGGCAGACCATGTGTTGCGAACATGATATTGAGATTCTCTATGGTTGCCGTGGACATACTGGATGACATGATTATGCATTCTATCCACTTCGAATAAGCATCCACCACCACTAAAAACATCTTGCCCAGGAAGGGACCTGCAAAATCTACATGGATCCTGGACCAAGGTTTGGATGGCCATGACCACAGACTCAACGGCGATTCCGCTGGTGCTTTGCTGAGCTACATGCAGGTGTTGCACTGATGCACGCGTGCTTCCAGCTCAGAATCAATTCCTGGCCACCATACATGGGACCTGGTGATGGCCTTCATCATCACTATACCAGGATGTGTGCTGTATAACTCATGCATAAACTTCTCTCTCCCTTTCTTAGGCATTACAACACGATTGCCCCATAATATGCAATCTGCTTGAATAGACAGTTCGTCCTTGCGACGAATGAACGGTTTGGCCTCCTCGCCCATTTGCTTAGATATGGCAGACCAATCCCCTTTGAGGATGCAACCCTTTACCACCAATAATATTGGGTCCTGGCTGGTCAAGGTCTTAACTTGTTGAGCCGTGACAGGGGTACCTTCACTCGCAAAAGCATCCATGTTTAACATTAAATCTGCCGGTTGTGGCATTTCCACCTCCGGTGTGGGCAACGGCAACCGGCTCAAAGCATTGGCACAATTCTCTGTGCCAGGTCTGTGGTGAATGACATACTCAAAGGCAGATAATGTCAGCACCCACCTTGGGATGAAGCGTTGGTATTGATAGCTTTGCTCTCAGAAAACAACAAAATGAGCGGCTTGTGATCGGTCTCTAATTCGAACCTCAGACCGATCAGTTATTGATGCATCTTATTAACACCGTACACACAAGCTAAAGCTTCTTTTTCTACCATATTGTAGGCTCTTTCTAGTTTAGACAAACCTTTGGATGCATACGCGACAGATTGAAGTTTCCCTGACTCATTGGCTTGTTGTAACACGCAACCAATTCCATATGACGCTGCGTCACAGGCCAAAACTAAACATTTACATGGGTCATAATATACCAGCTGCTTGTTCGAGCAAAGCAGATTGGTGGCTTTCTCGAAAGCTCTGTCTTGCAATGTGCCCCACACACAGTTGTTGCCTTTTCTCAATAGCATGTACAGTGGTTCAAGTAAGGTGCTCAATTTAGGTGGGAAGTTACCAAAGTAGTTGAGTAGACCCAGGAACGAACACAGCTCCATCACATTCTGTGGCTTGGGTGCATTCTTGATGGATTTGGTTTTCACGTCAGTAGGTCTGATGCCATCAGCGGCGATTTTCCTCCTGAGGAATTCGACCTCCGGTGCCATGAAGACGCACTTCGAGCGTTTAAGTCTGAGTCCCACTCTGTCCAAATGCAGTAGACCCTCTTCCAGGTTGTTCAGATGTTCCTTGGAGTCACGACCGGTGATCAGCCTTTCATCTTGGAACACGACGGTTCTGGGAACGGATTTCAGTAGACTTTCTATATTTTTCTGGAATATTGCTGCAGCCGAGCGAATTCCAAACAGTCACCTGTGGTAAATAAACAGTCCATTGTGTGTGTTAATGCACGTAAGTCTCTTTGACGTCTCGACCAACTCCTGCGTCATATCGGTCGATGTTGTAAAGTCCTGTCCCCTCAGTACAAATTCACACGAGGCATGTAGTGAAGTCAAGGTCACTCTGGACCTGCACCTTTATTTCACAGCTCTGGAATGATGCACTTGCCTGAGACCTATCCTTATATACCTGTCTCTTGCAAGTGCACCCCTGGTGGTAAGGTATGCTGGTGGTTACAGGTCATATCTTATTACAGTCATGTACAGCATGTTAGAATACAGTTATATATAATAATGTAAGATACATGACATCACCCTCCCCCAAGGTCTTATTGTCTTTATACGTTCAGTCTCTCAGGTGGTCTACACTCTCGCATGGAGCGTCTGAGTTGTTTGCCTTGGTGTCTGTTTTTCTTTGGATGTGGTTGCTGGTATCTCGCCTGGGCTGTCTGTTTCGATTGGTGTGATTGTTGTTGACTCGCCTGGGCTGTCTGTTGGGATTGCCCTTTCCTCAGGTTGTTCCCTCTGTCTGTCCACCAGGTGTGGTGCGAGTTCCACATTGTAGTCTGCCTCTGGTTCCGCAGTGTTGTTGGTAAATCTGCTTTTGACTTGGTCTACATGCCTCCGGCAGGTTTTGCCATTGTCCATTTGTACTACCAGTAGCCTATTTCCTTCCTTGCCCGTTACTGTCCATGCAAGCTATTTGGGACCCCTGCCATAGTTTAGTACAAACACTTTGTCCCCTATCTCATTCCATCTTCCCCGCGAATTTCTGTCATGGTACTCAGTCAGCTTACGGCGCTTTGCCTCAACGATTTCGTGCATGTCTGGGAGGATTAATGAGAGCCTTGTTTTTAAAGTCCTTTTCATCAACAGTTGCGCGGGTGGGGGATCCCAGTCAGTGAGTGCGGACGAGATCTGTATGCCAGCAGCAGTCGCGACAGGTGACCCTGCAGCGTGGGACCTTGGATTTTAAGCATGCCTTGTTTAATGATCTGCACTGCTCTCTCCGCCTGGCCATTGGAGGCCGGCTTGAATGGTGCAGTCTTGACGAGATTTATACCGTGGTCAATTATAAAGTCTTGGAATTCTGCGCTGGTGAAGCACGGACCATTGTCACTGACCAATGAGTCAGGGATTCCGTGCATTGCAAACATGGTTGCGAGGCTCTCCACAGTGGTGGAGGTTGTGCTCGAGTTTAAAATGGTGCATTCGATCCACTTTTAAAATGCATCTACAACTACGAGGAACATTTTGCCCATGAATGGGCCCACATAGTCTACGTGCACCCACGACCACGGTTTGGTAGGCCAGGGCCAGGGGCTCAGTGGAGCCTCCCTGAGGGCATTGCTGAGTTGGGCACAAATGGTGCACCTTCAGACGCAAAGCTCCAAGTCCGCATCAATACCAGGCCACCAGACGTGGGATCTGGCTATGGCCTTCATGAGAACGATCCCCGAGTGCTTGCGGTGGAGCTCCCGGACAAATGCCTCTCTGCCTCGCAGAGGCATGACTACTCGGCTGCCCCACATCAGGCAGTCTGCTTGTAGTGATAGCTCATGCATGCGCCTGTGAAAGGGTTTTAATTCCTCGGGGCAGGCATCGCGAGCCTCTGCCCAGTCACCGGTTAAGACACATCTTTTTACTAAGGATAACATGGGGTCGCTAGCCGTCCAGGCTCTGATTTGGCGAGCTGTCATGGGCGAACCTGTGGACTCAAAGGCATTGATTGCCATGACTATCTCACAGTCCTGTTCGTCAGACCCTTCCGTGGTCGCCAGGGGTAGCCTGCTGAGCGCGTCGGCACAGTTGTCTGTGCCTGGTCTGTGCCTTATTGTGTAGTCGTAGGACGCCAGCATGAGTGCCCACCGTTGAATTCGCGCCGAGGCGTTGCCGTTTATTGCTTTGCTCTCGGATAGGAGGGACGTGAGGGGCTTGTGGTCGGTTTCTAATGCGAACTTGGCCCCGAAAAGGTATTGGTGCATCTTTTTGACACCATACACGCACGCGAGCGCCTCCTTCTCAACCATTCCGTACCCGCGCTCTGTCCGCGAAAGTGACCTGGAGGCATAAGCTATGGGTTGTAATTTGCCCGCACTATTGACATGTTGCAAAACACACCCGACCCCATAAGCTGACGAATCGCATGAGAGAACTAGCTTTTTACCTGGGTCAAAGAAAGTCAAAACACTGTTGGAACACAGAAGGTTGCGTGCCTTATTGAAGGCGCGTTCCTGGGCGTCCCACCAAAACCAATCGCACCCCTTCCTGAGTAGCACGTGGAGAGGCTCCAGCAGCGTGCTTAAGTTCTGCACAAAGTTCCCAAAGTAATTGAGTAGCCTGAGAAAGGCGCGCAGTTCAGAGACATTCCGGGGCCTGGGTGCCAGGCGAATTGCTTCTGTTTTGGACTCTGTTGGGCAGTTTCATAAGAACATAAGAACATAAGAATTTGGAACAGGAGTAGGCCATCTAACCCCTCGAGCCTGCTCCGCCATTCAATAAGATCATGGCTGATCTGGCCGTGGACTCAGCTCCACTTACCCGCCCGCTCCCCGTAACCCTTAATTCCCTTATTGGTTAAAAATCTATCGATCTGTGACTTGAATACATTCAATGAGCTAGCCTCAACTGCTTCCTTGGGCAGAGAATTCCACAGATTCACAACCCTCTGGGAGAAGAAATTCCTTCTCAACTCGGTTTTAAATTGGCTCCCCGGTATTTTGAGGCTGTGCCCCCTAGTTCTAGTCTCCCCGAGCAGTGGAAACAACCTCTCCGCCTCTATCTTGTCTATCCCTTTCATTATTTTAAATATTTCTATAAGATCACCCCTCATCCTTCTGAACTCCAATGAGTAAAGGCCCAGTCTACTCAATCTATCATCATAAGGCAACCCCCTCATCTCCGGAATCAGCCAAGTAAATCGTCTCTGTACCCACTCCAAAGCCAGTATATCCTTCCTAAAGTAAGGTGATCAAAACTGCACGCAGTACTCCAGGTGCGGCCTTACCAATACCCTATACAGTTGCAGCAGGACCTCCCTGCTTTTGTACTCCATCCCTCTCGCAATGAAGGCCAACATTCCATTCGCCTTCCTGATTACCTGCTGCACCTGCAAACTAACTTTTTGGGATTCATGCACAAGGACCCCCAGGTCCCTCTGCACCGCAGCATGTTGTAATTTCTCCCCATTCAAATAATATTCCCTTTTACTGTTTTTTTTTCCCAAGGTGGATGACCTCACACTTTCCGACATTGTATTCCATCTGCCAAACCTTAGCCCATTCGCTTAACCTATCTAAATCTATTTGCAGCCACTCTGTGTCCTCTACACAACCCGCTTTCCCACTAATCTTTGTGTCATCTGCAAATTTTGTTGCACTACACTCTGTCCCCTCTTCCAGATCATCTATGTATATTGTAAACAGTTGTGATCCCAGCACCGATCCCTGTGGCACACCACTAACCACTGATTTCCAACCCGAAAAGGACCCATTTATCCCGACTCTCTGCTTTCTGTTCGCCAGCCAATTCTCGATCCATGCTAATACATTTCCTCTGACTCCGCGTACCTCTATCTTCTGCAGTAACCTTTTGTGTGGCACCTTATCGAATGCCTTTTGGAAATCTAAATACACCACATCCATCGGTACACCTCTATCCACCATGCTCGTTATATTCTCAAAGAATTCCAGTAAATTAGTTAAACGTGATTTCCCCTTCATGAATCCATGCTGCGTCTGCTTGATTGCACTATTCCTATCTAGATGTCCCGCTATTTCTTCCTTAATGATAGTTTCAAGCATTTTCCCCACTGCAGATGTTAAACTAACCGGCCTATAGTTAACTGCCTTTTGTCTGCCCCCTTTTTTAAACAGAGGCTTTACATTAGCTGCTTTCCAATCCGCTGGTACCTCCCCAGAGTCCAGAGAATTTTGGTAGATTATAACGAATGCACCTGCTATAACTTCCACCATCTCTTTTAATACCCTGGGATGCATTTCATCAGGACCAGGGGACTTGTCTACCTTGAGTCCCATTAGCCTGTCCAGCACTACCCCCCTAGTGATAGTGATTGTCTCCAGGTCCTCCCTTCCCACATTCCTGTGACCAGCAATTTCTGGCATGGTTTCTGTGTCTTCCACTGTGAAGACCGAAGCAAAATAATTACTTAAGGTCTCAGCTATTTCCACATTTCCCATTATTAAATCCCCCTTCTCATCTTCTAAGGGACCAACATTTACTTTAGTTACTCTTTTCTGTTTTATATATCTGTAAAAGCTTTTACTATCTGTTTTTATGTTTTGCGCAAGTTTACCTTTGTAATCTATCTTTCCTTTTTTTATTGCTTTTTTGGTCATTCTTTGCTGTTGTTTAAAATTTTCCCAATCTTCTAGTTTTCCACTAACCTCCATCAGCGGCAATCCTTCTGCCCAAAAATTCAACCTCGGGTGCGAGAAACAGGCACTTGGATTTCTTGACTCGAAGGCCTACCCGATCCAACCGCTTTAGTACTTCCTCCAAATTACGGAGATGGGAGTCGGTGTCCCTGCCCGTGATAAGTATGTCGTCTTGAAATACAAACGTCCCCGGAATGGACTTGAGCAGACTCTCCATGTTGTGCTGGAATATGGCAGCTGCCGACCTGATGCCGAATGGGCATCGATTGTACATGAAAAGGCCTAGATATGTGTTGATGGTGGTGAGTAGCTTGGATTCCTCGGTCAATTCTTGCGTCATATACGCAGATGTGAGGTCTAATTTTGAGAAAAGTTTACCTCCAGCCAATGTGGCAAACAAGTCCTCCGCTCTGGGCAGCGGGTACTGGTCCAGTAGGGAGACTCTGTTTATGGTAGATTTGTAGTCCACACAGATTCGTACGGATCCATCAGGCTTCATGACTGGGACGATGGAACTTGCCCAGTCACTAAATTCCACAGGTGATATAATGCCTTCCTGCAGAAGCCTGTCTTGTTCATGTTCAATCTTTTCCCTCATCACATAGGGTACAGCTCTGGCCTTGTGATGGACCGGTCTAGCATCCTGTGTGATGTAGATTTTGACTTTGGCCCTTTTGAAAGTGCCCACACCTGGCTGAAAGAGATGTTCAAATTGCTTTATAACTGTTGAGCAGGAGGTCCATTCATCTAATGACATGGCATGGACATCATCCCATTTCCAGTTTAGTTTTGCCAGCCAGCTTCTCCCCAGCAGTGCTGGGGGGTCTCCGGGGACAATCCACAGGGGAAGTCGGTTCACTGTCCCTTTGTGTGTGACAGAGAGCATGGCGCTGCCGAGGACTGGTACGATTTCTTTGGTATAGGTCCTTAGTTTGGTGTTGACCCTTTTATGCGGCCACAGTTGTTCAAATTGTTGAGCGCCCATGAGAGATTGACTCGCTCCCGTATCCAGCTCCATGTTGACAGATATCCCGTTGAGTAGGACCCTCATCATTATAGGAGGCGTCCTGTTGTTGGAGCAGCAGCCATTGATTGTGTTGACCCGCTGTACATCGGTGTCCCGGGTATTGTCCCCACCATCTTCTGGTCCGCTTTCCGACCCATCCGATTCGTATACCAGCCGAACTGCCGTTTTTTTGCACATGCGGGCCAAATGCCCTGTATATTCACAATTTCTGCAAACAGCCTGCTGAAATTGACATCCCCTTGACGAGTGCCCACCCCCACACCTCCAGCACAGACCTGTTCCATTGTTCAAAGTGTTCCCAAAGAATGAGCTGCGTCTGGCTGATCTCTCTTGAGCTTCTCTCAGTTTGTAGTTGATTGCTCGCATTGTGGGTTGATGAGGTGTGAATGGCCATTCCTGTGGCCCTTGATGGCTTTTGCCTGCTGTCGAGAGCCTGTTCTCCCGGTTTTGTCTGTGTGTGGGGGTAGCAGCTTGTTTAGTGCTGTGAACTTCTTGTTCCGATATTTCGTTAGTTGTCATACCTGCATTATAAATCAACCTCGTTTCTTCTTCCCCAACCAAGAATGTCTGTGCAACCAGTGCTGCTGCCTCTAAAGTCAGGTTCTTGGTCTCTATGAGCTTTCGGAATATGCCTGCGTGGCCTATTCCTTCAATGAAAAAGTCTCTCAGCATTTCTCTCCTCAGTTCATCGGAGAACTCACATAAACTAGCCAACCTCCGAAGTTCCGCCATGAAGTCGGATATGCTCTGGCCCACACAGCGTCTGTAGTTGTCGAACCTGTGTCTGGCCATGTGTAGGCTGCTCGCTGGCTTCAGGTGGTCTCTTACCAGTGTGCTCAATTCTTCAAACGACTTGCTTGCTGGTTTCTCGGGTGCCAACAGATCCTTCATTAAAGCGTATGTTTCCGAGCCACAGCTGGTCAAGAGATGGGCCCTTCTCTTGTCTGCCTTATCGTCGCCTAACATGTCTTTGGATACAAAGCTTTGCTGGAGCCTTTCTATAAAGTCCTCCCAATTGTCTCCCGCATTGCACTTTTCATCTGATCCGTTGTTCGCCATTCTGTGGATTCTGTAATCCCGTAACTCGTTGCCACTGTAAAGTCCTGTCCCCTCAGTACAGATTCACACGAGGCATGTAGTGAAGTCAAGGTCACTCTGGACCTGCACCTTTATTTCACAGCTCTGGAATGCTGCACTTGCGTGAGACCTGTCCTTATATACCTGTCTCTTGCAAGTGCACCCCTGGTGGTAAGGTATGCTGGTGCTTACAGGTCATATCTTATTACAGTCATGTATAGCATGTTAGGATACAGTTATATATAATAATGTAAGATACATGACAGATGTCAAATCCAGTTTTGTGAACGACTTACCTCTGGCTAGCGTCGCAAACAAGTCAGCAGCCTTCGGTAATGAGTACTGATCTTGTTTCGAAACCCTGTTGATCGTAACCTTAAAGTCTCCACAGATTCTGACTGTGCCATCACTTTTCAGCACAGGAACAATGGGGCTGGCCCATTCATTAAATTCGACCGGTGATATGATCCCTGCACACTGGAGCCTGTCCAGCTCAATTTCGACCTTCTCCCTCATCATATACGGCACTGCCCGAGCTTTATGATGTACGGGTCTTGCATCTGAGTCCACTTGGATCTGCAACTTGGCTCCCGTTAAGTTGCCGATACCCGGTTCGAACAGCGAGGGGAACTTGCTCAATACTTGGGCGCATGTATCTTCCTCCGACGACAAAGCCTTTATGATTTTCTCCAACCAACTCCTGCCGAGCAGGAGCGGGAACAATCCACAGCGGTAACTCGTGAACCGCATTAATTTGTGCACTGCCAATCACCTTTATCAGTTCTTTGGTATACGTGCGCAGCTTGGCGTTAACAGGGCTCAGCCTGGGCGTCACAGTCTTTGTATCCCACAGCTTATTAAATGCCCTTTTGTTCATGATTAATTGACTCGCCCCTGTGTCCAGTTCCATCGATACCGGTATCCCGTTAAACTTCACGATAATCAAAATTGGTTTACTCTTGGTTATGAAGGAGTACAGTCCATACACTTCCTCCTCTGGCATCTCGATTGTGTAGCTGGATCCGCGCTTTCTGACTCTCATCCTCCACGTGGTGTGTCGCAGCTCGCTTGCTCATCTGAGGACACTTACGCTGGAGATGCCCCACTCTCAGACAGCCTTTGCAACTATATTGCTTAAATCGGAACTGCTGGTGCCGATGATTTCCCCCACAACGCCAACATGGAGAAGTCGGATACATTCCCGCTGGCGGACTTTGGGCTGCCACAAGTTTCGCGAACGCAGCCGGATAGGCCCTTCCATGTGCCGCTCTGCCGAACCCCAAATCAATCGCATTTATAGTACTTGCTGAAGTTTGGTTCTTCACTGCTATTTGCTTTAGACTCCTGTCCATCGTCATACATGATTGAGTGATCTGGATGGCCCTTTTTAAATCAAACTCCTCCACCGTCAGAAGTTTGCGCAGGTTGATACCGATAACAAAGAAATCTCGCAGCAACACCAACCCGAACTTGCACAGTCCAGCTAGATGTCTCAGGTCGGCAACTAATTCCGCCGCGCTCTGGCCCTCCGATCGAACGTGTGTATAAAACCTATATCTCGAGATGATGATGCCATCGTAACATAGAAGCATAGAAACATAGAAAATAGGTGCAGGAGCAGGCCATTCAGCCCTTCTAGCCTGCACCACCATTCAATGAGTTCATGGCTGAACATGCAACTTCAGTACCCCCTTCCTGCTTTCTCGCCATACCCCTTGATCCCCCGAGTAGTAAGGACTTCATCTAACTCCCTTTTGAATATATTTAGTGAATTGGCCTCAACTACTTTCTGTGGTAGAGAATTCCACAGGTTCACCACTCTCTGGGTGAAGAAGTTTCTCCTCATCTCGGTCCTAAATGGCTTACCCCTTATCCTTAGACTGTGACCCCTGGTTCTGGACTTCCCCAACATTGGGAACATTCTTCCTGCATCTAACCTGTCTAAACCCATCAGAATTTTAAACGTTTCTATGAGGTCCCCTCTCATTCTTCTGAACTCCAGTGAATACAAGCCCAGTTGATCAGTCTTTCTTGATAGGTCAGTCCCACCATCCCGGGAATCAGTCTGGTGAATCTTCGCTGCACTCCCTCAATAGCAAGAATGTCCTTCCTCAAGTTAGGAGACCAAAACTGTACACAATACTCCAGGTGTGGCCTCACCAAGGCCCTGTACAACTGTAGCAATACCTCCCTGCCCCTGTACTCAAATCCCCTCGCTAAGAAGGCCAACATGCCATTTGCTTTCTTAACCACCTACTGTACCTGCATGCCAACCTTCAATGACTGATGTACCATGACACACAGGTGTCGTTGCACCTTCCCTTTTCCTAATCTGTCACCATTCAGATAATAGTCTGTCTCTCTGTTTTTACCACCAAAGTGGATAACCTCACATTTATCCACATTATACTTTATCTGCCATTCATTTGCCCACTCACCTAACCTATCCAAGTCACTCCTCAGCCTCATAGCATCCTCCTCGCAGCTCACACTGCCACCCAACTTAGTGTCATCCGCAAATTTGGAGATACTACATTTAATCCCCTCGTCTAAATCATTAATGTACAATGTAAACAGCTGGGGCCCCAGCACAGAACCTTGCGGTACCCCACTAGTCACTGCCTGCCATTCTGAAAAGTACCCATTTACTCCTACTCTTTGCTTCCTGTCTGACAACCAGTTCTCAATCCACGTCAACACACTACCCCCAATCCCATGTGCTTTAACTTTGCACATTAATCTCTTGTGTGGGACCTTGTCGAAAGCCTTCTGAAAGTCCAAATATACCACATCAACTGGTTCTCCTTTGTCCACTTTACTGGAAACATCCTCAAAAAATTCCAGAAGATTTGTCAAGCATGATTTCCCTTTCACAAATCCATGCTGACTTGGACCTATCATGTCACCATTTTCCAAATGCGCTGCTATGACATCCTTAATAATTGATTCCATCATTTTACCCACTACTGAGGTCAGGCTGACCGGTCTATAATTCCCTGTTTTCTCTCTCCCTCCTTTTTTAAAAAGTGGGGCTACATTGGCTACCCTCCACTCGATAGGAACTGATCCATAGTCAATGGAATGTTGGAAAATGACTGTCAATGCATCTGCTATTTCCAAGGCCACCTCCTTAAGTACTCTGGGATGCAGTCCATCAGGCCCTGGGGATTTATCGGCCTTCAATCCCATCAATTTCCCCAACACAATTTCCCGACTAATAAAGATTTCCCTCAGTTCCTCCTCCTTACTAGACCCTCTGACCCCTTTTATATCTGGAAGGTTGTTTGTGTCCTCCTTAGTGAATACCGAACCAAAGTACTTGTTCAATTGGTCTGCCATTTCTTTGTTCCCCGTTATGACTTCCCCTGATTCTGACTGCAGGGGACCTACGTTTGTCTTTACTAACCTTTTTCTCTTTACATACCGATAGAAATTTTTGCAATCCGCCTTAATGTTCCCTGCAAGCTTCTTCTCGTACTCCATTTTCCCTGCCCTAATCAAACCCTTTGTCCTCCTCTGCTGAGTTCTAAATTTCTCCCAGTCCCTGGGTTCGCTGCTATTTCTGGCCAATTTGTATGGCTTGGCTTTAATACTATCCCTGATTTCCCTAGATAGCCACGGTTGAGCCACCTTCCCTTTTTTGTTTTTATGCCAGACAGGAATGTACAATTGTTGTAATTCATCCATGCGGTCTCTAAATGTCTGCCATTGCCCATCCACAGTCAACCCCTTAAGTATCATTCGCCAATCTATCCTAGCCAATTCACGCCTCATACCTTCAAAGTTACCCTTCTTTAAGTTCTGGACCATGGTCTCTGAATTAACTGTTTCATTCTCCATCCAAAGCAGAATCCCACCATATTATGGTCACTCTTCCCCAAGGGGCCTCGCACAATGAGATTGCTAATTAATCCTCTCTCATTGCACAACACCCAGTCTAAGATGGCCTCCCCCCAGTTGGTTCCTCGACATATTGGTCTAGAAAACCATCCCTTATGCACTCCAGGAAATCCTCCTCCACCGTATTGCTTCCAGTTTGGCTAGCCCAATCTATGTGCATATTAAAGTCACCCATTATAACTGCTGCACCTTTATTGCATGCACCCCTAATTTCCTGTTTGATGTCCTCCCCAACATCACTACTACTGTTTGGAGGTCTGTACACAACTCCCACTAATGTTTTTTGCCCTTTGGTGTTCTGCAGCTCTACCCATATAGATTCCACATCATCCAAGCTAATGTCTTTCCTAACTATTGCATTAATCTCCTCTTTAACCAGCAATGCTACCCCACCTCCTTTTCCTTTTATTCTATCCTTCCTGAATGTTGAATACCCCTGGATGTTGAATTCCCAGCCCTGATCATCCTGGAGCCACGTCTCCGTAATCCCAATCACATCATATTTGTTAACATCTATTTGCACAGTTAATTCATCCACCTTATTGCGGATACTCCTTGCATTAAGACACAAAGCCTTCAGGCTTGTTTTTTTAACACCCTTTGTCCTTTTAGAATTTTGCTGTACAGTGGCCCTTTTTGTTCTTTGCCTTGGGTTTCTCTGCCCTCCACTTTTCCTCATCTCCTTTCTGTCTTTTGCTTTTGCCTCCTTTTTGTCTCCCTCTGTCTCCCTGCATTGGTTCCCATCCCCCTGCCATATTAGTTTAACTCCTCCCCAACAGCACTAGCAAACACTCCCCCTAGGACATTGGTTCCGGTCCTGCCCAGGTGCAGACCGTCCGGTTTGTACTGGTCCCACCTCCCCCAGAACCGGTTCCAATGCCCCAGGAATTTGAATCCCTCCCTGCTGCACCACTGCTCAAGTCACGTATTGATCTGCGCTATCCTGCGATTCCTACTCTGACTAGCACGTGGCACTGGTAGCAATCCCGAGATTACTACTTTTGAGGTCCTACTTTTTAATTTAGCTCCTAGCTCCTTAAATTCGTTTCGTAGGACCTCATCCCTTTATTTTACCTATGTCGTTGGTACCAATGTGCACCACGACAACTGGCTGTTCTCCCTCCCATTTCAGAATGTCCTGCACCCGCTCCGAGACATCCTTGACATCGTCTGGCTTGAGGTGCTCCCATACCAATGTACACAACTCCTCGTACGTTTTCTCTGTTGGATCACTAGGCATGAGTAGATTCTTTATCACACTGAAGATCTTTGAACCGCACACATTGAGCAACATGGCCTGGCGCCGATCTGCATCGTTGACCCCCTTCATTTTGTTGGCCATGAAGTACTGGTTCAAATGGCTTACAAAGTCTGTCCAATCTTCTCCCACCACGAATTGCTCTAAAAATCCAATCGTGCTGATTTTGCAAACAAGGTTCTTGTATTCTCGTCGCCAAACATTATGTATGCAATAAAGGTTCAAACTGAGTACTGTTTAACTAAGCAAGGCTTTTGCTTTATTTTGGCCCAAAGTGCCTGACTCACAAAATGGCTGGCCTTTTATACCAGAGCAGCATCATGTGCATGCTGCTCAGTGGCCTCCAACAATGACACCATCTGGTGGCTACAAACAGCATGTACATACTTGCCAGGTACCTCCAGAGTGGAGGCGGGAATGGGCGGAGGACCACTAGATGGCCTTGGGCTGGAATGGCTTTTGGAGCGTGGCGATGCAGGTTCCTCAAGGTCTGTGCTCTTATCATTGGAGAACAGATACCCAGTGGATTGACGGGCGAGAATCGGAGCTCCTCAGCACCTGATGTTGGATTGTCCAGAGAGTTGGGCTTTGCGCCCCCACCTTCTGGCCTCTGTGGTCTTGCCTTGGGACGCGCTGCTGGCTGAGCTGCAAAACACAAATGAGGTTATTAGAGGAGAAGGGGGTGCTAGGGTCACAAGATGAGTACAGCGCTACACACAGCATATGCACGACAAAAGCAACACCACTCTCAAAATCATCTAAACATCACATTTCATGACTATCGACATATTTGCATTCCAATGATTTTCATTAGGCCGTCATTATTTCTATGACAATTTTAGAAATCATCTATCATATATGATTGTTCGGATATGAGTGGGTGTGGCATCTATTGAATTTACATCATGCAATGGTGTAAACTTTACTAATGTGGCATCACTACAGGGTCTGCAGATGCGTCCGTGGCTGTCCGGGAGTGCTTCCCCACGAGTGCGAGCACCCGCTCCTCCATCTCAGTGATGTCGCTGGGTACTAGTGGTCCCTCACCCGTTCACCTCTGCATGGACCTCATCGTCAATAGTTTCTGCTGTAAAAGGTGGCAGGACAACATGGCATGAGATCGTTGCGTGATGTCATTGCTAGGTGCTGTCACAGAGACTGATACAACACATAATTGACAGATGTAATCATGATTATAATGAAAATGATCATTCTTTACATAAAGACGTACACCGTGACCGCAGGCTTTGAGTAAAATATTCCCGGTAAAAGTGAAAGACCTCACATCTGATGATAGTCACTTATGACTGTTACAAATCAAATGATATAAATACATAAGTACATGTAAATCAATGTAATACCTACTCTTGAGGATCCCACACGGTCATTCCATCGTTTGCGGCATTGGTTGCCCTTACGAACCTCGTTGGTCGCCAACGAGACCACCTCTGCTATCTCGGTCCATATCTTCTGGTAGGCCTTTGTGGTGGGCTCCCCACGCCCTCTCTGTGTCAAATCACTCCAGCGTGACTTGACCTCCTGCAGGAGGGAGGCATTTGCTTCATCCGAGGACCTCCTGGCTCTTTTGCGCCCTCCAATGTGCTCCTCTCCCACCTCATTGCTCTCTCCAGTGTCAGTCTCCACAGCGTGCTATGATGCCTCCTCCTCTCTCTCCATTATAGGCCAAATTCGGGCAATATGTGCTGGTAACAGCTAATTTTTGTTTGCCTACTTGCTGTGAAGCTCTAAAGTCTCCCTCCTTCCTTCCAAAGCAGCCACACCACACCCAGCCATGCCTTCAGTCCCTCTGAGCTCCCTCTCTCTCTGTCTCCTCTTCTGCGAATGTCATGATGACCCTTGATCTCCTGAATCGCGGGAATCAAGCGTTGCCATGCCATTGCTAAGGTCGGCCACACTTTATGGCAGAAGGTCAAAAAAATTTAACGCTACCGCCCATTTTATATCGCTCACGGTAACGCCCATTTTCAAAATTGGAGACTAGGTGCTTTGAGAATGGGGGAGAAGCCGACAATCTGAAAATCCTTTTTTAACGCCCACACCGGAAATATTGCCCATTTTTGGGCGATAACCACAAAAATGGAGGTTCTAGCCCCATAATCATAGAACACAAATTCAAAAAAACAAGTTACTCCCCTCCCCCTAACCTCCCAACAAAATAGCAACCACAACATAAAAATACTGTGACCAATACAACTCCTGCAGCCATGCACCTCACTTTCCATTCCCCCCCCCCTGCTTCTCCTCCCCACCTGTATCCCTACCCCTTCCCCTCCTGACTCCAAGCTGCCTTGCCGAGGAGCTCCTCAGCCGCTGTTTCATTGGGGGTGATGACGGCAGATCCGCTGGTTGGATGGATACGGGAGAGGACGGTCCCGAGGAGGGAGCGTGCTCCGAGCCAGAGGCAAGACCTTCCTCCTGGCACTCATATATCGTTGGCAATTGGGGTGCGGCACCTTGGGGTGCAGTGCTGTGCTCCGGGACCACTGGGAGCCCTCTGCCACCAGTGTTCCTGGCTATCACCTCTAGGGCCTCCTCCATCCGCGGCATGTACTCGGTCATGGTGGCGGACATGCTGGCCAGCTGTTGGAATATGCCCCCCATTGTCTGGAGGATCTGCTGACTTATCTCAACACTCCTCCTGGACGAGTGTACCATGTCCCCGCTCAGATCTGCCGTTCGTGGAACAGTCCTGCTGTGGTGAACCAACCTCCCCGGGGTCGGCGCCGTCATGGAGGCACTTGGGGTGCCTTGCGGCAAGGTGTTTGGGCCCGCTGCCTCCACGTGGAGGAGGGCATGGCCGCAGGAGCACTAGATGTCATCGGTGTTGAATGGATTATGGAGCTTGGTGATGCACGCTCCTCGATGTCAGCACTGTCATCCTGCACCCTGCAGCTCCACAGGCGAGATTCGGGGCTCCTCAGCACCAGATGGACGATCCTCCGGGGAGTCCAGCGCCGGACTCCCAGCTTCTTGGCTCGGTGGTGTTGCATGGGGCCATGCTGCTGGCTGAGCTACAAAACATAAATGAGGTTATTAGAGGAGAAGGAGGTGCTAGGGTCACAAGTTGACTCCAGTGCTGCACACAGCATATGCACGACAAAAGCACCACTGCTCTCAAAATCATCACCGGCATCACATTTCATGACCATGATCAAATTCTGCATTACAATGATTCTCATGAGGCCATCATTATTTAGATAACACTTTTAGCAATCATCTATCATATATTATTGTTCAGATATGAGTGGGTGTGGCATCTATTGACTTTACATCACGCAATGGTGTATACTTTACTCACGTGGCATCACATCAGGTTTTGCTGCTGCTTGCGTGGCCGACCGGGGGTGGCTCCCCACTAGTGCCGGCACCCGCTCCTCGATGTCTGTCAGCTCACTGATGACTGGTGGCCCGCCATCCGTTTGTCGCTGCTCGGCCCAATTCTTCAAAAGCTTCTTCTGCAAAAGGTAACAACAGCACGACATGGCATGAGATCATTGCGTGAGATCATTGCTAGGTACTGTCACAGAGATTGATACAACACATAACCGACGGATGTAATCGTGATTCTTATGAAAATGATCATTCTTTATCTAAAGATGTACACCGTCAACGCAGGCTTTGAGTAAAGTATTCCCGGTATAAGTGCAAGACATCACATCTGATTTTAATCACTCATTACACTTACAATTCAAATTATATAAATATATAAGTACATGTAAATAAATATAATACTTACCTAGCAGATCCGACAAGGTTGTTCCAGCGCTTGCGGCACTAGTTGTCCTCACGCATCTCGTTCATCACTGATGAGACCACCACAGCTATGTCGGCCCAAATCATCTGGTAAACCTTTGGGGTGGGCT
Organism: Pristiophorus japonicus; assembly: GCF_044704955.1. NCBI lineage: Eukaryota > Metazoa > Chordata > Chondrichthyes > Pristiophoridae > Pristiophorus > Pristiophorus japonicus. The sequence continues at coordinate 152,786,800 of NC_091981.1, read as the reverse complement.
TCCCATGCCCACCCCGGGTCAATTGACTTCAGCGTGACTCCACCTCCTGCAGGAGGGAGGCATTTGCCTCGTCGGAGAATCACCGAGCTCGTTTACATTGTCCCAATAGTTCCTCTCCCACCTCACTGCTTTCTCCAGCGTCCACAGCTTGCTGTGTCACCTCCTCCATCCCTTCCTTTTTAACTATATTTTATTCCCCACTGTGCACTCAATTATTTTTGCTGCTGGTAAATCTCCCTTCAACTTCCCACAACAGCCAAACAACCACACAACACACCCACACGTGCTTTCAGTTCCTCTCTGCTCCCTTTCTCTTGCTCTCCTCTTCTGCGCATGTATTAATGACCCCTAACCTCCTGAAACACAGGAAACGATCGTTGTCATGGCGTTGCTATGGATGCCGACATTTTACTGCAGAAGGGCAAAAATTTTACCACTAACGCCCATTTCACATTGCTCGCAGTAAAGTCCATTTTAAAGTGGAAAGTTGGGGTTTCGAAAATGGCCGATAATCTGGCGATCTCAAAACCCATATTAATCACCAATGCTGGAAATAACGCTAATTTTTTGCGATCTGCACAAAAGTGGAAAGTCTAGCCCTATATATATCTAATTCCCTTTTAAAAGTTACTATTGAACCTGCTTCCACCACCCTTTCAGGCAGTGTATTCCAGATCATAACCACTCGCTGGGTAAAATAAATTCTCATCATCTCTCCCCTGGTTCTTTTGCCAATTATCTTATATCTATGTCATCTGGTAATCGACCCGCCTGCCAGTGAAAACAATTTTCCCCTATATACTCTATCAAAATCCCTCATAATTCTGAACACCTCTATTAAATCTCCCCTTAACCTTCTCTGCTCTAAGGAGAACAATCCCAGATTCTTACATCTCTCTAATTAATGAAGTTTCTCATTCCTGGTACTTTTCTCGTACACCTCTGCATCATAACCAAGGCCTTCAAATTCTTCCTATTGTGTGGTGCCCAGAATTGGACACAATGCTCCAGCTGAGGCGCAACCAGTGATTTAGCATAAATTCTTTGCTTATGCACTCCATTCCTCTGTTTATAAATCCCAAGATCCCATATGCTTTTTTAACAGCCATATCAATATCTTGCTGTTCTTCATGTTTGAGCCTGGCAGTGAGCACAAGTAAGATATTTGCAAGGGCTGGATTTTGTATCTTCTGCCGCCCCTGTTAGCGCCCCGGAAGAGTGGCAATGTCGGTGGTGAGTTCTTCCGGGCGGGCGGCCAGCTTACAGCACCTCACCACGGTTTTCAGGGCCAATTTTGGCAGGGCGCGGAGCATTACTGCCCGAAAGAGGCGACCCAGTGTGCAATGCCCCTGGTTGCAATACCGGCTTGATTTTTGGCTCCCGCCCTATCTGTAGTGTTCTGTAGAGCACCGTGCTGGGACCACCTGTGAATGCGGGTGGTCCGAGCTGTAGTGGCTGCAGTGAGATAAACAATGTCGACTTCAGGTAAGTGTGATTGTTCTTTTTTCCAATATATGTTGTGGTGGCATGAGTTATTTATTGGGAATGTTTTTCGTGGTTTTATTTCAGGTTTTTTTTCTTCCCAGGCCTCTCTTGGAGCGCTCCGAGGCCAGTTGTTTAGCTCGGGATTTTCACATGCTCAGTTGGCCTAGCGCCGTAATAGAGGTGTGCAACGCCTTCCTTAGCGCTCCGCCCCACTCTCAGGGCCCATCTGCCGAAAATTGCTGGCTGAGGCACAAACTGTTACTGGGCACAAACGTTACCACCCCACTGCCATTACCGGCCCGAAATGAGCAAAGCCGAAAATCCAGCCCTTAAGATTCAGTGTGGGTGTTCATCTCTCCAGAGACAGGATGGAATCTGGTATAGGCCTGCGACTTTATGAGACAAGCGCTATGGGGAATTGACAGATTAGTTTGTGTCCCTAAGATATGGTAGTAGCTAGGCCATGTTCATGGGACATGTTTGTTGTATATTTGTTGTGTGTGATGTATGAAAGTTGATTTATTTCTAGTGAGTTACATCAAAGCTGTGGTTCAATATTCCAGGTTTAAGACATCCCTGAATGTAATTTGTGATACGTATCCATACACTATACATGCAATTCTTCAAATCTATGTACTCAGCCTAACTTATTCCACCATTGTCACAGAAATCAACTTAGTGTTGCTATCAATGCAGGCCAGACTTTGCTTACCATCTCTGACTTGATCTATTATCTAGCCTGACTTTGATCCACAGTCTTCCGTCCTACTAAATGAACTTATCTTTACTCAATTTCAAGGACAACATCCCCTTAGTGCCATGAATACATTACTTATACTTTAACTAGAGCAAATAAATCCTGTGAAGGAATTCAAAATACCATTATCATAGGTGAGGAGAAAGCTTTGAAGGGAATTTCTGCTAAATGGGGATACTGCTACACACAAGTCCCAAATATGACAATGCCAGGGACTGAACAGAGCAGATCGGACACAATACTGATACCCCTCTCCACACCAACCTTTACCAGTCATAAACACAACTTGAAAATATTGACTGTGAACCTAAAAATGCACTGTATGGGAAAAGGCCATTCACCCATTAAGTCAGACTACGTGCAATCAGCTCTGTCATAGACTACTCAATTTATTTAATCTCCCCGGGCAATATTTCCCCCAAAATATTTAATTGAAATTCTGGAATATCTATTTAACTTTGCAACCTACATTACTTAACTTTGATTTTCCAGATCATGATAATTTCATGGTTCCATCAGCTTAAGAACCATGATGATCCAGTTGCTGGCACTTAACCTTATAATCAATTGTAAGGAGATGTGTGACTTTCTCCCTTCTTCAGAGGATGACTGTAGATTGACACTCGCATTTTGGCCATTTTGTTTACAGCAGATTTAGTGAATATTTTGAGAAGATGCAGCCATTTTTGCACTTCAACAACAGTTCACATAACTAAAATGCCCATTATGAAATCCAGTAAAATTTGATACAGTTAACTGATAATTATTTAAGATGCAATAATTTCCAATTCAATGTAGCAGCTGAGATTGCTGGCTGTCTTGAATAAGGCAGGAATTTCAGGCAATTTAAATGTTTTGGAGGTGACCACACTAATCCTGGAACTGGATATTGTTTGACATTTATAAATAAATCTACCAGTGGGGAGAAATACAGTTGTTTAAAATCAGAACAGTAAACTTCATTTTTTGATTCAGGGAAATGTGGAATCAGGAAAAATTAGATATTACAGTTTTGTAGTAATCATAGTAATAATCTGTGTATAGCCAAATCCTGATAAGAATTCCTCAATAAATATTTTGTGTAGATAAGAGTTTTTACAGACTATTTAAAAAACAAACAAATTAATTGTTCATTCCCTAGCTGAATTTCTTTTATAACATAAACTCCTTCATTACATAAAAATGTTCAAATGATAGTATTTAAAAAAAGATGTTAATATATAATAGACCAGACCGGTTACATGCTGTGACTTTGCATTATTTATCGTGGTGTGCATTGTGAATACATAAAGAATATTATATTTGTATTTTTAGCAGTGATAGCTGTGGGAAATCTAGATAATAGTAATGACTGGGAAGCAATGCAGTTTGTGTTATATGCTTGTCTCAGAATGATACCTGCCTCAGGTATGCAGTTATCTAGCATACCTTGTCAGTATAATATTTTGATTGCTCCTGTACAGTATTTGTAAATGTAAATTTACTGCACTGAAGCCAGGAGCATTGGCATCCCCTCAGCAAATTCTTGCTGTGCTTCTATTTCCTATGAAATTGGGTCATCAGTCATCATTTTGTGTTGATTCCTTTTCAAACTCTTTGCTCTTTTGCAAGTGGCAGCACAATCCTATAGTAATACACACAGTATTCTTGTGTAATAAATCTGGATTTATTTCTTCCATGGGATGCAATGGCAATGTTACAAGTTAAGGAAGTCACAAGTCGCTATTTATAAGGTTTATTTTCCTTCACGTTCAGAAAAGCAGCTTTTCATAAACTTGGCTGAAACAAGTAATTAAAGCCTGCTGGTTTCTGCTGAAGCTTGACAGATGGTAGCTAATATGTATATGAACAGTCTAGCTTGGTGCGAAATGTGACTGCAATGTATTTATTCCACAATAATTTGTCCTGAGATGTAATGCTTAGAAACCTTTTCTGTTCACATGTGCAATGACCTTTGTTGTTTCTCTATCAATTTACAAAGGAAGATGCTTGCTTTTAATTTTAATCTGCATTTACCACAGTTACATTTATTGCTTTGAGATAGGCTGCATCAGCGGGATAGCTGTCAATATGGCATCTCAAAGAGCAAGATATAATCGAGGTCAGACTAGACTTCTTATACCGCCCAGAAAAACAAGCTGAAATCTTAATTACTGACAAGCACCTCACACTCCACTCGTTACCAAGATCGTGCTCTCCAGCAGAGGTGTTGATGATAAATTTTGTTGAAGCAAAACAACTAAATCTTGCAAACATATAAAGGGAAAAGCAATAATTATTGGCAGGATTTCTACTTGATAAAACATTTTTAATACATTTAAAGCATTGTTTATTGGTGTTGAAAAATATAATCTAATACAAAATATGTATAATTTCAAAATATATAAACAAAATGTATAAATAAAAGCTTCAAGATCTCCTGTTGCAATTTTTCTCAAAACTGCTAAAAATTGCTAATTTATCACAGTAGGACACTACTGTCTAGTTTTCAACAAAATCCACAGGCCCTAATTGTCTGCTCTAATGGCTGGGATTCTGGCAGTACATTTGTATTTGCAGTGTTTTGTATTTCAAATCCACAAGTTTTATTTTTAGTGACAAATATTTTTACTTTCTGAAATTAAATTTTAATGCAGTGCTGAGTGGACTTGCTGGCTGACTTGCAGTTGAGTAAAGTACCTGTACACTAGGATTCCAATTAGACATTTATTTACAGTAAATATATAGCCTCGAAGAGAGGGAGGGAGGACATGTAAAGGCATCTAGGAATGGATTGGTTGCCTGTTAGCTAATAGTGCAGTGTGCATGGTGAACTACCATTCTGTGGTCCGCTTATCATTGGCCGATTTAAGAATGTGATAGGTGGAGACCTTGGCTCAGGTAACTTATCTGCCCTACCAGGGAGCAAAATGTGGTGTGAGGTAGACTAAGCAAAATTAAAAGGGGAATTGAAAACTTAAGCTAAGACATGAAGCTTATGGTAAGCGATTGTTGCATCTAATACTGTAGTTATTTTTACATGATAGTAGCTATCTTTTGCTGCTTTTAAATGTTATTCCAGTCTGTCATATTTCTAATTATCCAGTGTGCCAATAGCCAAGGGGATTAATAAAGATATTGGAAATGGGAATAAAAGCTTGATAAGAAAGGACGTATTTGGTCATGTTCTATGCATGGCCCTTTGCTGTGTATACCTTGTCATTTTCAATTCTGTGCTCTGTTGCTCTTATGCCTTGAAGGGTAAAGACTCATAAGTTGAAAATAGTAAAAAACACGTATGCTGGAATCATTGATTTGCAAATAAGCAAATTACAGTAAACTGTCCTATCGCTTAATATGACTTCTGCTCTCTGGGTATTATGGAATCAAATAAGCAGTACAACATTGTAATAAAATAATTGTAGTGCAGCGCATTGATACACTAGCAGCAGGTACACCAGCGCAGTTACTCTGGGGTTGTGACATACTTGCGTTTCTCCCAAAGGTCCCCACATGTTGAATTCGCAGTATCATTCTCTACTTTTTAAGCAAAATATGTTTCCATAAGGAAAAAAAATAGAGCTATTGCAATTGTGATGGTAATGTTTGTTAAATAACTTATATTGACAAATACAGATACAGGGGTACTATTCCTCCAGGGTTTATGCAACTCAATGAATTCAAGTTGGACAGTTTCACCTATCAAAAAAGAACTGAGCCTGACTGGTGTTGTGGAGAGGAATCCACATAGGAACCCCGATGATAACTGGAACCTTGTGTGGGATTGGGAGTGAGTTTTGGGCTAGGAAGAGAAGGAGGAGGAGGAAGAGGTGGTTTTCCACTGAGAAGAACGGTGCGAGGGCAAATCAATCCACTGCTCTTGTGAACTTCTTAGTGGCTAATTCAAATATAAAAGATGCAGAGACATGAGATTAGGTAAGGGGAAAATATGTTTCAAGAGATAACCAGTTTGCTACCTGGCAGCGTTAACATAAATATGTACATGGTCGATGAAGCTGCCACATCACCAATTTCTAATTTTTACTAAAAAAAAGGAAATCAATTTTCCAAATAATGTTAGTGCTGTTTGTCCACAGCTTTGATTGTAAAAAAATATTATTTTTATTGATTGCAGCAAAATGGCCCCTATAGCGACCAGCAGGGTGTGGAGCCATTTCCACCTGATGCTCTGACACTTCAATTATGTTATTGGTGCAAAAGGTCATTGGGCTGTTTTGTGAATAATAATGTTCTTACTAATCGGCTCTGTGTAACCATGCATTATATCAGCAAATGAAGCTTGGTATTTGACCAACAGGATCATTGTCAACATTAACAACATTAATAAAATTTGGTTCTAGATTCTCCCATAAAACATTTGTATTATAAAACTAATATTCTTAGAATTCTGAATGCTGCATACAGTAAACTGGAATAAAGCCAACTGAGCATCTCTCTGAATGAAATCATGAACTTGCTATGTTTCTATTTTTGTAGATAGATTGCTAACACAATTCTTGACAGGATAACCTAAGGCTTTTTGTAAAGTGAGATGACTACATACAAGCACCCTGCCTATCTGTTCTGTACATTTTTGATGTTTTCCATATTTCAGAGCAAGTTTGTGTATTTTTCTTGCACAGATGGCAGCGTTTGAGCCTGCATATGTTGCCGTGCAGTCTGGTACCTTGCAACTGAACAGATGTAAGTTCATCCATTTTCAGCTCCGCCACCAGGAACTTCATCATAGAAACAATCCGATGACAGCCAGGATTTCAGCAGACACATTTCCCAATCAAGCAGAACAAATACAAGCTTTGGTCTCCCTTAATTTCCTTGGAAGCAGGTGAGAAAAATAAATGCCATTTGTTTGGCCCGAGGCACCTGTTATATCAGAGACCTTGGTTATAGACCATTCTGTGAAAGTGTCAGGCAAAGCTGAAAAACTGCCTCGATCTTCCTGTGAAAAGAATGCCTGGTAGGGAATAAGGATGGAGAGGACTCGACGAGGAGAAAAAATATTTCAGTATTAGAACACAAGTGGTGGCAACTGGCAATTACTTAAAGTCTTCTGTAATGAATAGGATGGAAACGTTCGCAGTGCACAACTTTAAATTAGCAGACTAAATAATTACAGTGGACGATAACAAAAGGAAATCATTTGTTTCTAATTGTTCTTGGTCAAACAAATGTTTAGTTGTTCGGAGTCCCATCTTTAACCTAGCCTTCAGTTTATTCTGAGAAATGTTCCATTCAAAAGGGACAGTTCACACAATCAAAGCCCTGGGTCAAATACTGAACTAACCTCATTCTGCACAGTTCTTAGAAACTCAGACAAATGTTTTTAGATTCTGTTTTAATGGTGAAACCAAAGTGAAGGGCCAAGGCCATTGTGCAGAACACTGCCAAGGTTGTAACAATTTATGAATACACAATATTATAAGATTTAATACAAATGACAACCAGGATTTCAGCAGACACATTTCTCAATCAAGCAGAACAAATACAAGTTTTGGTATCCTTTAATTTCCCTGGAAGCAGGTGAGAGACATTTAGGTAAGTATATTTTTAAAAACTTACCTTTTTGGTGGCGGCCAGCAGCGATCCTTTTAACAATCACTAGTTAGGCTGCATGCAGACCACGTTTTCCTAAATGCAGTCGACCCAGCGCTGGCTGTATTCCGGGCAAACCAATTTGGTAAGAGAGGCATCCAACAGGTGTTAGGGCCATTATTTTCATCTGCAAAGGGCCGAATGCCTGTTTCAGATGCTGGTCCAGGATATGTTTTATGATCTTTTTTGTTGTTGATTACAGCACCTTAACTGACCTGAAATCAAAGCTGTTGTTATATTACACTCCTGGTCTGAGATCTGAACCTGTGAAGTGTGAATCACAGCTGGCACGACCATTTCTAATGGCAGACTTTGGGAATTAGCACTTCTGATGCAGACTTGTAGAGAGTCGGGATAAACGGATCCTTTTCAGAATGGCAGGCAGTGACTTACAATATACATCAATGATTTGGACGAGGGAGTTGCGTGTAATATCTCCAAGTTTGCAGATGACACTAAGCTGGGTGGTGGTGTGAGCTGTGAGGAGGACGCTAAAAGTCTGCAGGGTGACTTGGACAGGTTAGGTGAACGCGTGGCAGATGCAGTATAATGTGGATAAATGTGAGGTTATCCACTTTTGTGGCAAAAACGCAAAGGCAGAATATTATCTGAATGGTGGCAGATTAGGAAAAGGGGAGGTGCAACAAGACCTGGGTGTCATGGTACATCAGTTATTGAAAGTTGGCATGCAGGTACAGCAGGTGGTGAAGAAGGCAAATGGTATGTTGGCCTTCATAGCTAGCGGATTTGAGTATAGGAGCAGGGAGGTCTTACTGCAGTTGTACAGGGCCTTAGTGAGGCGTCAGCTGGAATACTGTGTTCAGTTTAGGTCTCATAATCTGAGGAAGGACGTTCTTGCTATTGAGGGAGTGCAGCGAAGGTTCACCAGACTGATTCCCGGGATGGCAGGACTGACATATGAGGAGAGACTGGATCGACTGGGCTTGTATTCACTGGAGTTTAGAAGGATGAGAGAGGATCTCATAGAAACATATAAATTCTGACGGGACTGGACAGGTTAGGTGAAAGAAGAATGTGCCCAACATTGGGGAAGTCCAGAACCAGGGGACATATTCTAAGGATAAGGGGTAAGCCATTTAGGACTGAGATGAGGAGAACCTTCTTCACTCAGAGAGTTGTTAACCTGTGAAATCCCTAGCGCAGAGAGTTGTTGATGCCAGTTCATTGGATATATTCAAGAGGGAGTTAGATATGGCCCTTACTGCTAAAGGGATCAAGGGGTATGGAGAGAAAGCAAGAAAGGGGTACTGAAGTGAGTGATCAGCCATGATCTTATTGATCGGTGGTGCAGGCTCGAAGGGCCAAATGGCCTACTCCTGCACCTATTTTCTATGTTTCTATGTTTCTATGTCAATGTAATAAAATGAATAGATGTAAAATGTTGGGGGGTTAGGCTCGCCTCCACAGATGAATTCTCAGTATGTACACCGGGAGTGCTAAGTCGTAGAATTTAGCCACGCTGCACTCTGCCCAACAGAAGAGAAATTTTGCGTATGATTGCTTATGTGCAGAGAGATCTGGGGGCCAAAATTGTCCATTATTGCAATGCTCGTTAGCACCTCTGGGGGTGCTAATGCGGCACAAAACACTTTTCATTGGTGGGGGTTTGGGGAGGGGTGGGAGTGGGGGGTTGATACCGGCTCCCAGGAAATTGCCCAGGAGTTAGCAGATAGCATCCCTAGCCGCCGCGCAACCGCCGATAATGTCAGCGCCAACCCCTTTCTGCCTCATAGTGGATATTGCTCCACACCCCATGAGACTGGCGCGAGTGGGTGTTGTTGTGCAACTGTAAAGCATGCACTCCCATGTTCCGCCACATGGGAGCTCATCCCCTGAAGTCCCAAGGGATCCCAGCATCCCTTGGGAGCACTGTATATAAGCCGGCGCCTAAGGCCTGTTCCTCCCTCTGGAGTATCTTATTAAAGACTGAGGTCACTGTTACTTTAACCTCCGTGTGCAGCCTCATCTGTGTTAGAAACACAATAACTGCCGACCAGAATACGAATCCAACGCAAAGATGCAGCAAACTGTGGGCATCCTGGAGAAATTCTCGGAGGGTGAAGACTGGGAAGCCTATGGCGAATGGCTAGACCAGTACTTTGTAGCTAACGAGCTGGACGGAGAAGGAAGCGCTGCAAAAAGGAGAGTGGTCCTCCTCACAGTCTGCGGGGCACCGACCTACAGCCTCATGAAGAATCTTCTGGCTCCGGTGAAACCCACAGATACGTCATATGAGGAGCTGTGTATACTGGTTTGGAAGCATCTTAACCTGAGGGAGAGCGTGCTGATGGCGAGGTATGAAGGTCAGGAAGTGGTGAGCTACGTCGCTGAGCTAAGGCGACTTGCAGGACAATGTGAGTTTGATGGCTACCTGGAGCAAATGCTCAGAGACTTTTTTGTAGTGGGCATTGGCCACGAGACCATTCTATGAAAACTTTTGACTGTAGGGACTCCTCAGTAAGGCCATTGTGATTGCACAGGCATTTATGTGATAACACCAAACAAATCTCTCAGCACACAAGTGCTAGCAATGTTCATATATTAACTGGAACTGTGTTTGCGAGCAGAAATGTACAGGGCAGAAACTACAAGTCTGCAACTGCCAGCAGGCCTCAGGTGACCCAGATGACTCAGAGTCCGCAACAAAGGATGAATGCAAGGCAAAACACACCTTGTTGGCGTTGTGGAGGCTTCCATTCAGCCTATTCATGCCGCTTCAAAGGATATGTTTGCAAGAGCTGTGGAACAATGGGGCACCTCCAACGAGCTTACAAACAAGCTGCAAGCTCTGCAAAACCTGCTAACCACCACATGGCAGAGAAAGATCGGTCCATGGTGGATCAAAGTAATTTTGAGCCTCAGAGAGAGGAGGCAGATGCTGAAGTATATGGGTTGCACACATTTTCGACGAAATGTCCACCTATATTGCTAAACACAACATTGAATGGCTTACCCGTAGCCATGGAACTGGACACTGGCGCTAGCCAATCCATCATGAGTAAAAAGATGTTTGAGAGACTGTGGTGCAACAAGGCATTCATACCAGCCCTGAGCCCCATCCACACGAAACTGAGTATGTACACCAAAGAACTTATCACTGGGCAGCGCCATGGTCAAGGTCACCTATGAGGGCATAGTGCATGAACTGCCACTCTGGATTGTCCCGGGCGATGGCCCCACACTGCTTGGAAGGAGCTGGCTGGGCAAAATCCGCTGGAACTGGGATGACATCCGAGCGCTATCACATGTCGATGAGGCCTCATGTACCCAGGTTCTTAACAAATTTCCTTCCCTTTTTGAGCCAGGCAGTGGAAACTTTTCTGGAGCGAAGGTACGGATCCACTTGGTCCCAGAAGCACGACCCATTCACCACAAGGCGCGAGCGGTACCTCACATGATGAGGGAGAGAGTGGAAATCGAGCTGAACAGGCTGCAGCGCGAGGGCATCATCTGCGCAGTGGAATTCAGCGAGTGGGCCAGCCCGATTGTTCCAGTACTCAAAAGTGATGGCACATTCAAGATTTGCGGCGATTATAAAGTAACTATTAATCGTTTCTCGCTACAGGACCAATAGCCGCTACCTAAGGCAGACGACCTATTTGTGACGCTGGCAGGAGGCAAGACATTTACCAAGTTCGACCTGAGTTCGGCCAACATGACGCAGGAGCTGGAGGAGTCTTCGAGGGGCCTCACCTGCATTAACACGCACAAGGGACTATTCATCGATAACAAATGCCCGTTTGGAATTGGGTCGGCTGCAGCGATCTTCCAGAGAAACTTGGAGAGCCTACTCAAGTCGGGACCATGCACGGTGATTTTTCAGGATGACATATTGGTCACGGGTCGGGACACCGTCGAGCACCTACAAAACCTGGAGGAGGTCCTCCAGTGATTGGATCGCGTAGGGCTGCGGCTGAAGAGGTCGAAATGTATCTTCATGGCAACAGAAGTGGAGTTTTTGGGGAGAAAGATCGCGGCGGACGGCATTCGGCCCACAGACGCCAATACAAAGGCTATCAGGAATGCGCCCAGGCCACAGAACGTCATGGAGCTGCGGTCGTTCCTGGGACTCCTCAACTATTTTGGTAACTTCCAACCTGGGTTAAGCACCCTCTTAGAGCTTATACATGTGCTATTGTGTAAAGGTGAGAACTGGGTATGGGGAAAAAACCAAGTAATTGCTTTTGAGAAAGCCAGAAACATTTTATGCTCCAACAAGCTGCTTGTATTGTATAACCCGTGTAAAATTCTTGTGCTAGCACGTGACGCGTCGTCGTACGGAGTCGGGTGTGTATTACAACAAGCTAACGTTGCAGGGAAGTTGCAACCTGCCACCTATGCTTCCAGGAGCTTGTCGAAGGCTGGGAGGGCCTACAGCATGATTGAGAAAGAGGCATTAGCATGTGTGTTCAGGGTAAAGAAAATGCATCAGTACCTGTTTGGCTTCAAATTTGAGCTGGAAACCGATCACAAGCCCCTCACATCCCTGTTCGCTGAAAACAAGGGGATAAATACTAATGCCTCAGCCCGCATATAAAGGTGGGCACTCGCGCTATCAGCGTATAACTGTACTATCCGCCACAGGCCTGGCACCGAGAACTGTGCAGATGCTCTCAGTCGGCTACCATTGCCCACCACGGGGGTGGAAATGGCGCAGCCTGCAGACTTGTTGATGGTGGCGCAGCCTGCAGACTTGTTGATGGTCATGGAAGCGTTTGAAAATGATAACTCACCTGTCACGGCCCGCCAGATTAGGACTCGGACCAGCCAAGATCCTCTGCTGTCCCTAGTAAAAAACTGTGTACTGCATGGGAGTTGGGCAAGCATCCCTGTTGAAGTGCAAGAGCTAATTAAGCCATTCCAGCAGCGAAAGGATGAGTTGTCCATTCAGACAGGCTGCCTATTATGGGGTAACCGCGTAGTGCTACCAAAAAAGGGCAGGGAGACGTTCATTTCCAATCTCCACAGCACACACCCGGGTATGGTAATGATGAAAGTGATAGCCAGATCCCACGTGAGGTGGCCCATTATCGACTCTGACTTAGAGTCCTGTGTGCGGCAATGCAGCGTATGTGCTCAGTTGAGCAACGCGCCCAGAGAGGCACCACTAAGTTTGTGGTCCTGGCCCTCCAGACCATGGTCGAGGATCCATGTCGACTATGCGGGCCCGTTTCTCGGTAAAATGATCCTGGTGGTGGTGGATGCTTTTTCAAAATAGATTGAATGTGAAAGAATGTCGGGAAGCACCGCCACCGCCATCATTGAAAGCCTGAGGGCCATGTTTGCCACCCATGGCCTGCCTGACATACTGGTCAGTGACAACGGGCCATGTTTCACCAGTGCCGAATTTAAAGAATTCATGACCCGCAATGGGATCAAACATGTCACCTCGGCCCCGTTTAAATCAGTCTCCAATGGGCAGGCAGAGCGGGCTGTACAACCATCAAACAGAGTCTTAAACGAGTCACAGAAGGCTCACCCCAAACCCGCCTGTCCTGAGTACTGCTCAGCTACCGCACGAGACCCCACTCGCTCACAGGGGTGCCCCCAGCTGAGCTACTCATGAAAAGGACACTTAAAACCAGACTCTCGCTGGTTCACCCCAACCTCCATGATCAGGTAGAGAGCAGCCGGCAGCAACAAAATGTAAACGATGGTCGCGCCACTGTGTCACGGGAAATTGATCTGAATGACCCTGTTTATGTGCTAAAGTTTGGACATGGTCCCAAGTGGATCGCGGGCACGGTGATAGCTAAAGAAGGGAATAGGGTGTTTGTCGTTAAACTAGACAATGGACAAATTTGCAGAAAGCACCTGGACCAAACGAGGCTGCGGTTCACAGTCTGCCCTGAGCAACCCACAGCAGACAGCACCTTTTTCGAGCCCACATCACATACCCAAAGGATCAACGACACCACGCCGGACCAAGAAATCGTACCCATCACGTCCAACAGCCAGCAAGGCCAGGCTCACCTAGTAGCCCTGCAGGGCCAACAACACGCCAGCCCAGCAAGGGCACAGCCAACACACCAGAACAGACATTTGTACCGAGGCAGTCCACCAGGGAAAGAAAGGCTCCCGACCACCTCACCTTGTAAATAGTTTTCATTTTGATTTTGTGGGGGGCGGGGGAGTGATGTTGTGTATCTGTAAAGCATGCACTCCCATGTTCCGCCACCAGGGAGCTCATCCCCTGAAGTCCCAAGGGATCTCAGCATCCCTTGGGAGCACTGTATATAAGCCGGCCCCTAAGGCCTGTTCTTCACTCTGGAGTGTCTTATTAAAGACTGAGGTCACTGTTACTTTAACCTCCCTGTGTGCAGTCTCATCTGTGTTAGGAACTCAATAGGTGTCAGTGCCAGCCTCACGGGTCATGAACTGGGCCGACATCCGCTCGTGGGGCAGAAGTAAAAGGTGAGGCCGTGACAGTTTGCTGACTCACTGATCGGCTCCCATTCTTGTCCCCTAGCATGGTCCAGGCCACTATCATGCAGCCCGGCACTTTGTTTTTGGTGCCAGGCTGTAGTCCCGGTACCATGCTGCCCTGGTGGCCTAGTGGAGGCCATCAGAAGCTGTGCAGAGTGTGCAGCGGCCCTTCCCTTTAAGGGCTGTTGAAATGTGTTCGGGCTACACGGAGCATCCTGCCCACTGCCAATTGCGCCCCGTTAGCCCTACTGGACCGGCCCCAAGAGGAAGTACGGCACGCGAGATTACGCTCCACTTCCTCTGGGGGCGGAAAGGAAAATTCAACGGCTGGGGTGGGACTTCCGTGTCGGGTTCAGGATGTACTGCCCCGAGCAGGTTACCACCCCTATCAGGGCACAGAGCAATTTCTCCCCCCTAGAGTTTCTGCTTTGGGAGCAATTTGCGCTCCAGGCAAAAATTCTGCCCAAAATTGTGTCCGCTTTGAGAATTTTTTTTTTCTCGAGTTTTTGCTAAAACTCATTTGCATAATCACCGAACACAAAATCTGCCATGAACCAGCTCAATCAGGCCGCGGTTTACAACATAATTTGGAAAGAATTGCTTTAAAAAATATTCGTTGATGTATTTAAGGATAGTGCCATTTAATTAATACAATTGAAAATAGGTTTATCACAAAAAGTAAACAATTTTAATCACAGTGTCAATCCACCACCTGTGGGTAACCCAATTTTAAATGACTGACAATGGCTTTTGTAAACTATACAGAACTATTTGCTAGGAATAGTCAGTACAGTAGTCAGTTTCTTAAAAAAAAATTACATCAAAAAACTTGTAAATGTACCTATTAATGTGCTTGAACCCAAAAGTTGCAGTTTAATTTTTAGAGCCTCCTCAAAGGCCTGCAAATGAGCCCAATGAGCGGAAACTTGCAATGGTGATTAATTTGATGGGGAAGGGGGTGCATGGCCAGTTATGCGGGCGGCGCAATATTTTCAAAACCAGCGCGAAAGAACGCGGAGACTCGATTTGCGCTGAATGTAATTTCTGCTTAAAATCCTGCGATCTTTTGCACGGGTTCTGTTGATTTTGGGCGAATTGCACTGAAAAAAAGTGCAACCGAGCCTAAACTATACCCCTGCTCTCCAGTACCTACTTTCCAATCTTCACAGAGAGTTCAAGGTAACCTTCACTGTCTCCTAACATTAACAAAGTTCCATACTAACCTAATGAAGTGTCCAGGAGATCCAGCATATTTTGAATCCAACTTCATACCATTCGGAGTTATACTGTACCTGATGCATAGCTCATTCAAGTGCTGTGGGATTCTCTTTCAGAGTAGCTCTCAGAACACTTGGTTTTATTACACTCGGGAGTAAGGTTGATACCTGAATTTTGAGTTAAATGTTGCTGAAACTGCTTTGCATTGACCTGTAAGTAATGGTATAACTGCAGCCTAAGGCTGAACAATGTTCTTGCTTAATCTGTCGTGAATTCCTAGACCACAAATTATAACCTATTAATCTCCTTTCTGACCAGAACATATCATTATCCTCATATTCATTTCTACACATTTCTCATTTTTGCCATTATTGCAAGTTATCATTCAGCACTTCTGAATATATCACATTTACATGTTTCTTATATTATTTATTTTTTGCCCCCGGTTCTGTCATTATCATTTATTTATATTTATAAGCCAACATATTGCTGTGACCACATTTGACTGGGACATTGGATATTATATAGATTTCATTGTAGACTTGTTGAAAGGCTTCTTAATGGTGCAGTGGAAATATACTCACTCTTAAAATATTATCTTCAAACAGTGACCACAATAACATGTAGACTGATTTACCAGGGATTCCTACATCCGCGTATCCTCACTCTTGTCTATACAGCAGGTTTCAGGCACCCTCTTCTGGCTGAATCTGGGATTAAAACTAGTCTCTGTGAAGAATTTGCAGCTCGGTTGAGTGCAAGTGTGATTGGAATTTTTAAGGTGATTAAGCTAGCATTAAATCATAGAAGAAGGCCATAGCTTTATTTTAGTAAGTTATGAGTGAACCATGGAGGGCATTGTTGTATTGCACAACAAGCCGGCAGTCTAAAAATACCAAACATGTTCTGTATTTGTTAACTCCCAGATGACCAATTCAAACTTGTAAAGGAGTGTGTTGGTTCTGGTATGACAGAGGTTGACTCTCAGGAGCTATGTAATAGGCAACAACGTTCAAAGAACTGGTTTTATTGAGTCTTAACTCCCACTGCTGTGATGAAAGGCAGAACTAAAGAGTCCTGGAGGAATCTTTCTGTGAGTTCAGTGTTCGGCATGAAGGGTTGGACTAGAATCAAAAACTAGGTAGGCAGATATAACCTTACAGACTTAACAACAGTTTTATTTTGGATATTTGATTTGTTTCAATACATGAGATTTGATTTTTCCTTTTTCTTTGGTTTATATGCTGTTCGGACCGGTACAAATATGTTTTGCATATATTTTGAACATATATGAATTAAACGCACATTTGTTTTCATACTACACCTGAATCTAAACATGACAAATTACTTAAGGAAAAAATATTGAGTATTGTGATTGAGTCGAGACATTAACCTTGATTTTATCCCAGCCCGCCCGATGGGAATAGTGCGGGTGGGGGGCTAAAATGGTGGCTGGATGGAAGCCGGTACGTTCCTGCAGCGTTCCCGCCCCCTGGAAGATGGTGGCTGCGCACCACAGGCAGGCGGGGACATAATTAAAATGTGAAGGTCACAGCCTGATGATGTCTTCAGCACTGTGCTGGATTTTTAACTTAAAATTGCAAGAGTGCCGCACAGTGACAACGTTACCAGTGAAACCTGGCGTGAGAAAGCGGTGTGGTCAGAATAGGCCGAAGTAATTGCATTTACATTTTTTTTGAAATATTCCTTGGGGGTTAGGTGAAGCAGGAGTGCTCCTCTGGGTCTCGCAAGGAATCTTTGGGCCTTCCTTGACGCGATTTTGCTGCTCCCTTCCTCAACTGGCATCACCTCTTCAAACCGCCCCCTCGGCCTGTTTGTTTGGGTCACTGCAGTATCAGGTTTCCTCCCCATTTCCTGCTTTCAACTTTCTGGTCTTGAAGTCCTTTCCATAGGCTTCGAACAGGAGATATATCTGCAGAATTAAAATGAGTCCCGGATGTTTAAAGGCCTGGATCTCACGTTGATGATTCCGTGGGGGGTCTCCTGCCTGCAATGAACCTAGGTTAAAATTAAGGCTAATTGTTAAAGATTTTTTGCTGAATGATTTATTGCAGGACTGGAGAAGGTTTTAAAAAAATGATTGTTGGATATTTTTCTTACCTTCCCAATGTTGATGGAATGGCCCATGCACTATCACCAGTTCAAAGGGCAGTGAGAAACTTGTCCTATTCCCAGGCCTCTACCACTAGACCCACAACAGGCTTTTTAATTCTACTCTGCATTCTGGAAAAGCATTTAGTCTTCGTTGGTTTCTCCACAGAACAGCATCACTGAGGAGTTCAGAGTTTGGCTGCAAATCCACGCCCTACCATTTTACGGCACCATGCAGTGGGCCTCCAATCCTCCAATTTATTACAGCACTCAGTGTCTTTTACACTGTAGAACACTTTATTGCTTAACTACTGACACAATGAGCAGTTGAAGAAAGCTATATATGCAGAATCTACAACATAGAACCAAGAGACAGGAGGCTATGGAAGTGGATCTCCGAGGACAAATATTGTATATACTTAAATAAAAACAGAACATGGTGGAAACACTCAGCAGCTCAGGCAACACATGTGGAGAAAGAAACAGAGTTAATGTTAATGGGCTTTCCACCAAAGTAGTGCCAGAGGAGCAGGAGAAGCCCCAAAGAAATTCCCACATAACTCTCCCATTATAGCATCTGTCTGGATCTTGAGAAAACTATTTGTTTTTTTATTTCCACAATGTAAAACGGGTAACTGATTTGCTATCACCCATTTTACACCATCACACAAATTATCCCCAATGAGTGATAGCGCTTGTGGTCCATGAATGCACAACGGTTGTGTACACGTGCTATCAATGGAGTCTGTAATGTCCTTACTCTACAGTATGAAACCACACGAGACACATTCTGGGGACAAGGTCACTCTGTGACAACTATTTATTCACAGGATTCCAAAGACGATGACCTTGCATGGGACCTCCCTTTTTATATCTGTGTGATTAGGTAAGGAGTGTCTCCCACAAGTTCATCCCTTGTGGTCAAGGTGTGCATTTAGGTTGAGTGTATACAGTAATACAGTGGTGTTACATTGTGGTTACATAATGCCATCACCTCCCCTTCCCCCCCCCCCAAAGTCTTACTGGGATCATAGCTTCAGTCTTTCAGGTGGTCTACGCTCCCTCGTGGAGCGCCGCAGTTGGGGCTCTGGTTGTTGGACACTGACGTGAGTGTCTGTCACCTGTGGTGATTCCAGCCTGTCCGGGCTGACCTCAGGGACTGTGCATTCTTCTGATTGCTCTTGTTGCTCATTCACTGGCGGTGTGGTGAGCTTCATCTCATGGTCTTCTTCAGGTTCCTCCGTATCGATGCTGAACCTTTTTTTTTACTTGGTTCAGATGCTTATGGCATATCTGACCATTGTTGAGTTTTACCACGATGACACTATTTCCCTCTTTGTCAATTACAGTGCCCTCAAGCCATTTGGGCCCCATGGCGTGATTGAGGACGAATACAGGATTATTTATTTCTATAAATCTCCCCCTCGAATTATGGAATTATGGTCATGGTACTCGTTTTGTGACTTGCGCTTGCCCTCAATTATGTCAGTCAGAACTGGGTGAATGAGGGACAACCGAGTTTTGAGTGTCCGTTTCATTAGCTCTGCGGGCGGGATCCCCGTGAGCGAGTGCGGTCGGGATCTATAGGCCAGCAGGAGACGCGAGAGGCGGCATTGTAGGGAGGGTCCTTGAATCCTGAGCATACCTTGCTTAATGATTTGGACCGCACGTTCCGCCTGGCCATTGGAGGCCGGCTTGAACGGCGCAGTCCTGACGTGGTTGATGGCAATGCCCGACATAAACTCCCAGAATTTGTAGCTTGTGAAACATGGATCATTATCACTAACCAGGATGTCCGGCAAGCCATGGGTTGCAAAGATCGCACATGGGCTTTCCGCGGTGGTGGATGACGTGCATGAATTCAGAATGATGCACTCGATCCATTTTGAGTACGCATCTACCACAATAAGGAACATCTTATCCATGAACGGGCCTGCATAGTCAACATGAATGCGTGACCATGGCCTGGAGGGCCAGGGCCACGGGCTGAGCGGGGCCTCCCTGGGGGCATTAACCAGCTGGGCACACGTCGTGCACCTGCAAACACAGTGTTCCAGGTCTGAATCAATTCCAGGCCACCAAACGTGTGACCGGGCAATGGCCATCATCAGCACAATGCCTGGGTGTTCGCTGTGGAGTTCCCTGATGAGTGCCTCCCTGCCTTCTGGGGCATAACGACCTGGCTGCCCCATAGTAGGTACTCGGCTTGGATGGAGAGCTCATCCATCCATCTGTGGAACGGTCTGACCTCCTCAGGACATGCTCCGTGTGCGGGCGCCCAATCCCCAGTCAGGACACATTTCTTAATCAGGGATAGGAGGGGATCTCTGTTTGTCCAGATTTTGATCTGGTGGGCTGTGATGGGGGAGCCTGCGCTGTCAAAGGCATCGACAGCCATGGCCATCTCAGCGCTTTGCTCCGCTGCCCCCTCAGTGGTGACCAGTGGAAGCCTGCTGAGCGCGTCAGCGCAATTTTCAGTGCCGGGCCGGTGCCGGATGGAGTAGTCATATGCAGCCAGCGTGAGAGCCCATCGCTGTATGCGAGCTGATGTGTTGGCATTGATAGCCTTGCTGTCTGACAACAGGGAAGTTAATGGCTTGTGGTCCGTCTCCAATTCAAACTTCCTACCAAATAGGTACTGATGCATTTTTTTTACACCATAGACACATGCAAGCGCTTCCTTCTCGACCGTTCCATATCCCCGTTCTGCTTGAGAGAGCGACCTGGAGGCATAAGCCACAGGTTGTAGTTGACCCTCAGCATTGCCCTGCTGCAACACGCACCCAACCCCATAGGACGATGCATCACATGTCAGAACCAAATTTTTACAGGGGTCGTACAGGGTCAACAACTTGTTTGAACAAAGTAGGTTACGCGCCCGATCAAAAGCCCGTTCCTGACAGTCCCCCCAAAACCAATCGCAACCCTTACGCAGGAGCGCATGTAGTGGCTCCAACAACGTGCTCAAGTTCGGCAGAAAGTTCCCGACATAGTTCAACTGTCCCAGGAATGTACGCAACTCCCATGTGTTGCAGGGCCTGGGTGCTCGTCGAATCGCCTCTGTTTTGGATTCGGTGGGCCGAATCCCATCCGCAGCAACCCTCCTGCCCAGAAACTCAACCTCAGGAGCTAAAAACACACATTTAGACTTCTTGAGTCGCAGGCCTACCCGGTCTAGTCGGCGCAGACCTCCTCCAAGTTGTGGAGGTATTCCTCGGTGTTTCGACCCATGATGAGGATGTCGTCCTGGAATACCATCATTCCAGGAATGTATTTAAGCAGGCTTTCCATGTTTCGTTGAAAAATCGCGGCCGCTGATCGAATGCCAAATAGGCACCTGTTATAAACGAACAGTCCCTTGTGCATGGTGATGGTGGTCAGTAGTTTAGATTCGTCGGCCAGTTCCTGGGTCATATAGGCTGAAGTGAGGTCCAACTTGGTGAACAGTTTGCCGCCTGCCAGCGTGGCGAAGAGGTCCTCCGCTCTTAGGAGCGGGTATTGGTCTTGTAGGGACACCCGATTGATGGTGGCCTTGTAGTCGCCATAGATTTTGATACATCCTTACTACACAGTATAAATGCACACGAGGCCCATGCTTGAGAGAAGGTCAGTCTGTGACCTGTCCTTTATTCCTTAGCACTCAAGTGATGAAGGTGGGTGGAGCTTCCCCTTTTATACCTGAAGGTCCAGGTTAGGAGTGTTTCCCACCTAGTGGTCAGTGTTCTCACGGTGTACAACTTAGGTCAGTTTATACATGGGTTACAATGCTGGTTGAATACATGACATCACCTCCCCCCACAAAGTCTTATTGGGATCACAGGTTGAGTCTCTCTGGTGGTTTACGCTCCCTTGTAGAACGCCTGAGTTGGGGCTCCGGTTGTTGGGCGCTGGCCTGAGTGTCTGCTGTTTGCAGTGCCTCAGGCCTGTCCGGATTGCCCACAGTGACTGGGCTCTCCTCCCTTTGGTTCCGGTGTTCGGTCACCTGTGGTGGAGTAAACTCTATATCGTGTTCTTCCTCTGCTTCTTCTATGGGGTTGCTGAACCTCCTTTTTGTTTGATCCACATGTTTGCGGCAGATTTGTCCATTGGTAAGTTTAACTACCAGAATCCTATTTCCCTCTTTGGCAACCACAGTGCCTGCGAGCCATTTGGGCCCTGCAGCGTAGTTGAGGACAAAAACAGGATCATTTACATCAATACATCACGCCCTCGCATTCCTGTCATGGTAGTGATATTGTGACTGGCGCCTGCTCTCGACAATTTCTTTCATGGTGGGGTGTATAAGGGATAATCGGGTTTTGAGCGTCCTTTTCATTAGTAGCTCTGCGGGTGGAACCCCTGTGAGCGAGTGTGGTCGGGATCTATAGGCCAACAGGAGGCGTGATAAGCGGGTTTGTAGGGAACCCCCTTGGAATCTGAGCATCCCCCGTTTGATTATCTGCACTGCTCGTTCTGCCTGGCCGTTTGAGGCCGGCTTGAACGGTGCCGTTCTAACATGGTTAATTCCATTGCCTGCCATGAAGTCCTGGAATTCAGTGCTTGCAAAGCACGGGCCATTGTCGCTGACCAAGATGTCCGGTAGACCGTGGGCGGCGAACATTGCCCGTAGACTTTCTACCGTGGCAGAGGATGTGCTTGAATTTAAAATGTCACACTCGATCCATTTGGAGTAGGCATCTACTACAACCAAAAACATTTTCCCCATGAAAGGACCTGCGTAGTCCACATGGATGCGTGACCAAGGCTTGGCGGGCCATGGCCAGGGGCTAAGGGGGACTTCCCTGGGTGCATGGCCCAGCTGGGCACACGTGTTGCACCTGCGAACACAAAGTTCCAGATCTGCGTCTATCCTTGGCCACCAAATCTATGACCTGGCAATTGCCTTCATCGTGACAATGCCTGGGTGCCCATTGTGGAGTTCTCTGATGAACACCTCTCTGCCCATCTGGGGCATGACTACGCGGTTTCCCCACAGTAGGTAATCGGCCTGAATCGAGAGTTCATCCTTGCGCCTGTGAAATGGTTTAAATTTCTCAGGGCAAGCCCTGTACGTGGCTGCCCAGTCCCCATTCAGCACACATTTCTTGACTAGAGACCATAGTGGGTCTCTATTTGTCCAGACTTTAATCTGATGGGCTGTCACGAGTGAGCCTTCGCTTCCGAAAGCTTCAACAGCCATGACCATCTCAGCACCATGCTCGGTAGCCCCCTGTGGTGGCTAGTGGGAGCCTGCTGAGTGCATCGGCGCAGTTTTCGGTGCCCGGTCTGTGCCGAATTGTGTAGTCATAGGCAGCTAACGTGAGTGCCCACCTCTGTATGCGGGCCGATGCGTTTGCATTTATGGCCTTGTTGTCGGCCAAAAGGGACGTTAGGGGTTTGTGATCTGTCTCCAGCTCAAATTTCCTGCCAAACAGGTACTGGTGCATTTTCTTTACCGCATATACACATGCGAGTGCCTCCTTTTCTACCATCCCGTAGCCCCTTTCTGCCTGGGACAGACTCCTGGAGGCATAAGCTACCGGCTGTAACTGCCCCTTGGCACTGACATGCTGCAACACACACCCGACACCATAGGACGACGCATCGCACGTTAACACAAGTTTCTTACATGGGTCATATAGCGTTAACAGATTGTTGGAACACAACAAATTGCGTGCTCTATTAAAAGCCCTTTCCTGGCTGTCCCCCCAGACCCATTCGTGACCTTTGCGTAGGAGCACGTGTAGCGGCTCTAACAGCGTGCTCAATTTGGGAAGAAAATTACCAAAATAGTTCAGGAGCCCCAGGAACGAACGCAGCTCCGTCGTGTTACGGGGTCTGGGTGCTCTCTGGATCGCTTCCGTCTTGGATGCAGTAGGGCTGATCCCGTCTGCTGCTACCCACATCCCCCGGAATTCTACCTCTGGAGCTAGGAAGACGCACTTCGCCTTTTTCAGTCGCAGACCTATCCGGTCCAGTCTGCGTAGCACTTCCTCCAGGTTGTGGAGGTGTTCTTCAGTATCGTAACCCGTAATGAGGATGTTGTTCTGAAAAACCACCGTCCCTGGAATCGACTTGAGGAGGCTTTCCATATTTCGTTGGAAGATCGCGGCGGCCGAGCGAATCCCGAACGGACATCTGTTGTACTCAAACAACCCCTTGTGTGTCGTGATGGTGGTCAGCTTCTTCGACTCACTCGCCAGCTCCTGGGTCATGTAAGCTGAGGTCAGGTCCAATTTTGAAAAAAGTTTGCCACCGGATAGCGTCGCAAAGAGGTCCTCCGCTCTCGGTAGCGGGTACTGGTCTTGGAGTGACACCCGATTGATGGTGGCCTTGTAATCGCCACATATCCTGACCGACCCATCCGCCTTGAGCAGCGGCACAATCGGGCTCGCCCAGTCACTGAATTCGACTGGCGAGATGATGCCTTCCCTCAACAGGCGGTCCAATTCGCCTTCTATCTTTTCCCGCATCACGTACGGCACTGCTCTGGCCTTGTGGTGTACTGGTCTGGCGTCTGGGTTTATGTGAATCACTACCTTGGCCCCCATGAAAGTGCCAATGCCGTGTTGAAATAATGAGTCAAATTTGTCCAGGACCTGTGAGCATGATACCCGCTCCACAGAGGAAATTGCATTGACATCACCCCATTTCCAGTTCATGACAGCAAGCCAACTCCTCCCCAGTAGTGCGGGACCGTCCCCTGGGACAATCCAGAGTGGCAACCTGTTCTCCGAATCTTTGTGGTCATGACTACCGTGGCGCTGTCTAGCACCGGAATGATCTGCTTTGTATAAGTCCGTAGCTGTGCGTCAATCGGCGATAATTTTGGCCTCCTGGCCTTGGATGCCCACAACTTTTCGAACTGTTTGATACCCATCAGGGACTGACTGGCACCCGTGTCTAACTCCATTGATACTGGGATGCCATTGAGGAGCACTTTCATCATTATCGGTGGCGTCCTGGTGTATGAACTGTATACGTGCTCCACATGAACGCGCTGAACTTCAGCTTCCAGCGATTTCCCCCAGTGTCCATTTCTGCAATTTCTGCAGGTATTTTGCTCATCTCTGCAAACTCCGGCTGAATGTATGCCTCCACGCCTCCAGCATGAGCTGCGGTTTGAAACAAAAGGTCCCTTGCCAGTCGATCGTCCCTGACTGCCCCTGTTATTGTCCATGAGTGCACCATTAACAGGTGTTGATGGCCCCATTACTGGCTGCATTGTCCCTTGCAATGGCGTGAATCGCTGTTCAGCTTGCCATTGTCTCTGTCGAACTCCCCCTCTGGGTTCGACTACATGTTGGGACATGCCTGACTGCCCTTGTCTGCCTGGAGAACTGTGTGCTGCTTTAACAATGTTGAATCTCTGTCCCAACCATTCCTTAACACAGTACCTCTCGTCTGTTCTGCTAGTGGCCATGCTCGCGTGGTTTAAATCCCAGTTTCTTGTCGCCATTGATACGTCCTTACTACACAGTATAAATGCACACGAGGCCCATGTTTGAGAGAAGGTCAGTCTGTGACCTGTCCTTTATTCCTTAGCACTTAAGTGATGATAGTGGGTGGAGCTTCCCCTTTTATACCTGAAGGTCCAGGTTAGGAGTGTCTCCCACCTAGTGGTCAGTGTTCTCACGGTGTACAACTTAGGTCAGTTTATACATGGGTTACAATGCTGGTTGAATACATGACAGATTCTGACAGGGCCATCCGCTTTTAGGACGGGAACGATGGGGCTCGCCCAGTCGCTGAATTCAACAGGCGAGATGATGCCCTCTCAACAGCCGGTCCAATTCGCTCTCAATCCTTTCCCGCATCACATACTGTAAACTGCGTGGTGCCTGAAAAAAGGGTGTCACACAGCAAGATTTCTAGGCCTAGGTGTCTGTATTAGTCAGAATCTGATCTCTAGCATATCACAGTTAGAAGAGAAAGGCGGTCCCTCGTATCGAGGATGACTTGCTTCCATGCCAAAAAGGGAAGAGTTCACAGATGTTTCAATAAAGGACCTAATATTCCAGTTCCCGAACTACATGTTGAAGGGTGGAAGATGCCTGTGCATGGATTTTTTTTAACGTGTGGTGACCATTGAACACCAACTACCACATGGGCTTGATAGAGCTAGGTCTTGGTCCAGTGGGAAGGATTAACCAAGATGACTGGAGACCAGCTCTGCTGCATGGACCGAGTGCACACACATATCACATTGTGGGCTGGCCTGTGCTGCCCCTAGGCCATGCATCTTCTGGGCCCCAAACTCACGCCTCTCCTGGGCCCCGATCACGTTGCTCCACGATCACTCGCCGCTCCTGTGCCCCAACTCTTGCTGTACCTGCCCACACTCCAATCAGTGACCTGGACCTTGATGACGTCCAACTAAGTTGCCCTTTTCACATCAGTTGCTCTCCAGCTTGCGCTGTAACTTGAAGTGGTATGCTCATTTGAAGGCCCGACCTGCTGATGGCCCATGCAGGTCAAACGTTAGTACATATAGCACTGAATACATTTATTGAATAGGAATGGGCACCTATAAGAACATAACAAGAAATAGGAGCAGAAGTAGGCCATACGGCCCCTCGAGTCTGCTCTGCCATTTAATACGATCATGGCTGATCCGACCATGGACTCAGGTCCACTTCCCTGCCTGCTCCCCTGAACCCTTTATTCCCTTATTGGTTAAGAAATTGTCGATCCCTGTCTTAAATTTATTCAATGACCCACCTTCCACAACTCTCTGATGCAGCGAATTGCTCTCTGCATCCCCTCATAATCTTTTGTGTTTCGATAAGATCAACTCTCATTCTTCTGAATTCCAATGAGTAGAGGCCCACCCTACTCAACCTTTCCTCATAAGTCAACCCCCTCATATCCAGGATTGCTACCAGTGCCACGTACTAGTTAGAGTAGGAATCGCAGGATAGCTCAGATGAATATGTGGCTTGAGGAGTGGTGCAGCAGGAAGGGAAGCAAATTCCTGAGACATTGGAGCCGGTTCTGGGGGAGGTGGGACCAGTACAAACCGGACAGTCTGCACCTGGGCAGGACCGGAACCAATGTCCTAGGGGGAGTGTTTGCTAGTGCTGTTGGGGAGGGGTTAAACTAATATGGCAAAGGGATGGGAACCTATGCAGGGAGACAGAGGGAAGTAGAATGGGGGCAGAAGCAAAAGATAGAAAGAAGAAAAGTAAAATTAGAGGGCAAAGAAACCCAAGGCAAAAATCAAAAAGGGCCATGTTGCAACAAAATTTTAAAGGGGCAAAATGTGTTAAAAAGACAAGCCTGAAGGCTCTGTGCCTCAATGCGAGGAGTATTCGTAATAAGGTAGATGAATTAACTGCACAGGCAGCAATTAATTAATATGATATAATTGGCATCACGGAGCCATGGCTCCAGAGTGAGCAAGACTGGAAACTCAACATCCAGGGGGATTCAACATTTAGGAAGGATAGACAGAAAGGAAAAGGAGGTGGGATAGCGTTGCTGGTTAAAGAGGAAATTAACGCAATAGTAAGGAAGGACATTAGCTTGGATGATGTGGAATCTGTATGAGTGGAGCTGCGGAATACCAAAGGGCAGAAAACGCTAGTGGGAGTTTTGTACAGACCACCAAACAGTAGTACTGAGGTTGGAGACAGCATCAAACAAGAAATTAGGGATGCATGCAATAAAGGTACAGCAGTCATCATGGGCGACTTTAATCTACATATAGTTTGGGCTAACCAAACTGGTAGCAATATGGTGGAGGAGGATTTCCTGGAGTGTATTAGGGATGGTTTTCTAGACCAATATGTCGAGGGACCAACTAGAGGGCTGGCCATCCTAGACTGGGTGATGTGTAATGAGAAAGGGCTAATTAGCACTCTTGTTGTGCGAGGCCCCTTGGGGAAGAGTGACCATAATATGGTAGAATTCTTTATTAAGATGGAGAGTGACACAGTTAATTCAGAGACTAGGGTCCTGAACTTAAGGAAAGGTAACTTCGATGGTATGAGACGTGAATTGGCTAGAATACACTGGCAAATTATACTTAAAGGGTTGACGGTGGATAGGCAATGGCAAACATTTAAAGATCACATGGAAGAACTTCAACAATTGTACATCCCTGTCTGGAGTAAAAACAAAACGGGGAAGGTGGCGCAACTATGGCTAACAAGGGAAATTAGGGATAGTGTTAAATACAAGGAAGAGGCATATAAATTGTCCAGAAAAAGCAGCAAACCTGAGGACTAGGAGCAATTTAGAATTCAGCAGAGGAGGACAAAGGGTTAAATTAGGAGGGGGAAAATAGAGTATGAGAGGAAGCTTGCAGGGAACATAAAAACTGACTGCAAAAGCTTCTATAGATATGTGAAGAGAAAAAGATTCGTGAAGACAAATGTAGGTCCCTTGCAGTCAGATACAGGTGAATTTATAATTTCTTTTTTGAACAAAGAAATGGCAGACCAGTTGAACAAATATTTTGGTTCTGTCTTCACGAAGGAAGACACAAATAACCTACCAGATGTACTAGGGGACCGAGGGTCTAGTGAGAAGGAGGAACTGAAGGAAATCCTTATAAATCGGGAAATGATGTTAGGGAAATTGATGGGATTGAAGGCCGATAAATCCCCGTGGCCTGATAGTCTGCATCCCAGAGTACTTAAGGAATTGGCCCTCGAAATAGTAGATGCATTGGTGATCATTTTCCAACAGTCTATCGACTCTAGATCAGTTCCTATAGACTGGAGGGTAGCTAATGTATCACCACTTTTTAAAAAAGGAGGGAGAGAGAAAACAGGTAATTATAGACCAGTTAGCCTGACATCAATAGTGGGGAAAATGTTGGAATCAATTATTAAAGATGAAATAACAGCGCATTTAGAAAGCAGTGACAGGATCGGTCCAAGTCAGCATTGATTTATGAAAGGAAAATCATGCTTGACAAATCTTCTGGAATTTTTTGTGGATGTAACTAGTAGAGTGAACAAGGGAGAACCAGTGGATGTGGTGAATTTGGATTTTCAAAAGGCTTTTGACAAGGTCCCACACAAGAGATTGGTGTGTAAAATTAAAGCACATGCTATTGGGGGTAATGTACTGACGTGGACAGAAAACTGGTTGGCAGACAGGAAGCAGAGTCGGGATAAATGATCCTTTTCAGAATGGCAAGCAGTGACTAGTTGGGTTCAGTGCTGGGACCCCAGTTATTTACAATATACATTAATGATTTGGATGAAAGAATTGAGTGTAATATCTCCAAGTTTGCAGATGACACTGAACTGGGTGGCAGTGTGAGCTGTGAGGAGGATACTAAGAGGCTGCAGGATGACTTGGACAGGTTAGGTGAGTGGGCAAATGCATGGCAGATGCAGTATAATGTGGATAAATGTGAGGTTATCCACTTTGGGGGCAAAAACACGAAGGCAGAATATTATCTGAATGGCAGCAGATTAGGAAATGTGGAGGTGCAACGAGACCTGGGTGTCATGGTACATTCTTCATTGAAAGTTGGCATTGCAGGTTCAGCAGGCAGTGAAGAAGGCAAATGGTATGTTGGCCTTCATAGCTAAAGGTTTTGAGTATAGGAGCAGGGAGGTCTTACTGCAGTTGTACAGGGCCTTGGTGAGGCCTCACCTGGAATATTGTGTTCAGTTTTGGTCTCCTAATCTGAGGAAGGACGTTCTTGCTATTGAGGGAGTGCAGTGAAGGTTCACCAGACTGATTCCCGGGATGGCTGGACTGACATATGAGGAGAGACTGGATCGATTGGGCCTTTATTCACTGGAGTTTAGAAGGATGAGAGAGGATCTCATAGAAACATATAAAATTCTCTCGGCACTGGACAGGTCAGATGCAGAAAGAATGTTCCTGATGTTGGGGAAGTCCAGAACCAGGGGTCACAGTCTAAGGATAAGGGGTAAGCCATTTAGGACTGAGATGAGGAGAAACTTCTTCACTCAGAGAGTTGTTAACCTGTGGAATTCCCTACTGGAGAGTTGTTGATGCCAGTTCATTGGATATATTCAAGAGGGAGTTAGATATGGTCCTTGCAGCTAAAGGGATCAAGGGGTATGAAGAGAAAGCAGGAAAAGGGTACTGAGGTGAATGATCAGCCATAATCTTATTGAATGGTGGTGCAGGCTCGAAGGGCCGAATGGCCTGCTCCTGCACCTATTTTCTATGTTTCTATGTTGCTTTGAATCAACCTAGTGAACCTTCTCTGAACTGCCTCCAAAGCAAGTAGATCCTTTCTTAAATATGGAAACCAAAACTGCACGCAGTATTCCAGGTGTGACCTCACCAATACCCTGTATAACTGTAGCAAGACTTCCCAGCTTTTATACCCCATCCCCTTTGCAATAAAGGCCAAGATTCCATTGGCCTTCCTGATCACTTGCTGCACCTGAATACTGACCTTTTGTGTTTCATCACCAGGACCTCCACGTCCCGCTGTACTGCAGCACTTTGCAATTTTTCTCCATTGAAATAATCACTTGCTCTTTGATTTTTTCTGACAAAGTGCATAACATCACACTTTCCAACATTATAACTCCATCTGCCAAATTTTTGCCCACTCACTTAGCCTGTCTATGTCCTTTTGCAGGTTTTTTGTGTCCTCCTCACACATTGCTTTTCCTCCCATCTTTGTATCATCAGCAAACTTGGCTACGTTACACTCGGTCCCTTCATCCAAGTCGTTAATATAAATTGTAAATAGTTGGGGTCCCAGCACTGATCCCTGCGGCACCACACTAGTTACTGATTGCCAACCCGAGAATGAACGATTTATCCTGACTCTCTGTTTTCTGTTAGTTAGTCAATCTTCTATCCATGCTAATATATTACCCCCAACCCCGTGAACTTTTATCTTGTGCAGTAACCTTTCACATGGCACCTTGTCAAATGCCTTCTGAAAGTCCAAATACACCACATCCACTGGTTCCCCTTGATCCACCCTCAAAGAATTCCAGCAAATTTCTCAAACATGACTTCCCCTTCATAAATCCATGCTGACTCTGCCTGACTGAATTATGCTTTTCCAAATGTCCTGCTACTGCTTCTTTAATAATGGACTCCAACATTTTCCCAATAGATGTTAGACTAACTTTTTATGCTCATAATAAAGTAATATAACTGAGTACTGCAGACAGTGAGTAAGTGTGACCTTAGCTCCTTTAATCAGACTGCAGAGTGCTGGTACAGCATGGGAGGTCTGCTTATATACAGTTCTCTTAAGGGATGCTGGGTTCCCTTGGGACTCCAACAGGTATGCCCTCTGGTGGCGTTATGATACAGGTTGCCTAGGGTTGCATACATAACATCACTCCCTCCCAAAGTCAATAGTGCACTTATTTACAGACGACCTGGGGCTTTTTGCTCCTTTGTCGATCGTCTCGGTACAAATGCACGTGTGGGTGAGTTGGTTGGTTCTTCGCTGGGCTGCTGGGCAGCTGGCCTTGCCGGGCTACTAGGGATGGTGAGTTCAGCTTCGTGGTCGACCGTGATGTCAGTTGCCACTTGTGTGTCAGTTGGAGGGTCGAAGTTGGTGGTGTCCTCTTTGGGTTGCTCGTGGCTGTTTGTGAATCGCAGTTTGGTTTGGTCCAAATGTTTTCTGCAAGTTAGTCCATTCGCAAGTTTGACCTGAAACACTCTACTCCCTTCTTTGGTTATGATGGTGCCAGCAAGCCATTTGGGACCATGTCCATAGTTGAGTACAAATACAGGATCATTGACTTCAATATTGCATGACAAGTTTGTGCGATCATGGTACATGCTTTGTTGATGCCGCCTGCCCTCGACGTGATCATGGAGATCAGGGGGGACAAGAGGGAGCCTTGTTTTGAGCGCCCTTTTCATGAGCAGTTTGGCTGGGGAACCCTAGTGAGCGGGTGGGGTCTGGTGCAGTAGCTGAGTAGGACTCGGGACAGGTGGGTCTGCAGGGAGCCTTCTAACACACGTTTCAAGCTTTGCTTGATGGTTTGAACTGCCCGTTCTGCCTGGCCGTTGGATGCGGGCTTGAACGGGGTAGATGTGATGTGCTTGATCCCATTGCGGGTCATGAATTCCTTGAATTCAGCACTGGTGAAGCACGGCCCATTGTCGTTGACTTGGACATCAGGCAGGCCGTGCGTGACGAACATGGCTCGTAGGCTTTCGATGCTGGCAATGGACTTACTTACAGACATTATTACACACTCAATCCATTTTGAATAAGCATCCACAACAACTAAAAACATTTTGCCTAGAAACGGGCCCGCAAAGTCAATGTGGATCCTAGACCACGGTTTGGAGAGGCGTGACCACAAACTTAGCGGTGCCTCTCTGGGTGCATTGCTCAGTTGAGAGCAAGTGTTGCATTGGCGCACGCATGACTCCAAATCTGAGTCGATGCCGGGCCACCACACATGGGATCTGGCTATAGCTTTCATCATTACTATGCCTGGGTGGATACTGTGTAGGTCGCGTATGAACATTTCCCTGCCTTTCTTAGGCAAAACCACGTGATTACCCCATAAAAGACAGTGCGCTTGTATGGACATTTCGTCTTTGCGCTGCTGGAACGGCTTGATCTCTTCATGCATCTCCGCTGGGACACTGGACCAGCTCCCATGGAGGACACAGTTTTTTACAAGGGACAGTAAAGGCTGGTCCAGATCCTGATCTGGCGGGCCATAACAGGTGACTTTTCATTTTCAAATGCATCCATCACCAAGAGCAAGTCTGCAGGCTGTGCCATTTCCACCCCAGTGGTGGACAATGGTAGCCGACTGAGAGCATCAGCGCAGTTTTCTGTGCCTGGTCTGTGGCGGATTACATAGTTATATGCAGACAGCGTGAGCGCCCATCTTTGGATGCTCTCTGAGAATAGTGATATGAGCGGCTTATGCTCAGTTTCTAATTCAAACTTGAGACCAAACAGATACTGGTGCATTTTTTTCACCCTGTAAACGCATGTCAGAGCTTTTTTTTCAATCATGCTGTAGGCCCTTTCAGCCTTGGACAAACTCCTGGATGCATAGGCGACCGGTTGCAATGTTCCTGATTCGTTAGCTTGTTGTAACACACACCCAACCCCGTACAAAGACACATCGCAAGCTAGCACTAAATGTTTACATGGGTCATACAGAACAAGCAGTTTGTTGGAACATAACAGATTTCTGGCTTTCTCAAAAGCTGTCTCTTGTGATTTTCCTCATACCCAGTCATCTCCCTTGCGTAGCAGCAAATGTAGGGGTTTGAGCAAGGTGCTTAACCCGGGTAGGAATTTACAGAATTAGTTGAGGAGTCCCAGCAACGACCGCAGCTCTGTCACGTTCTGTGGTCTTGGCGTGTTGTTGATAGCCTCCGTCTTAACCTCTGCTGCGATTCTGCTCCCTAAGAACTCGACCTCTGGCGCCAGGAAAACACACTTCGAGCATTTCAACCTGAGTCCTACGCGATCTAGCCGACTTAGAACCTCCTCCAGGTTCTTCAAGTGTTCGATGGTGTCCCGACCTGTGACCAGTATGTCGTCCTGGAAAACCACGGTGCGCATAACCGACTTTAGCAGGCTCTCCATGTTCCTTTGAAAAATTGCCGTGACCAATCGAATCCCAAACGGGTATCTATTGTAGATGAACAGACCTTTGTGCGTGTTGATGCAGGTGAGGCCTTTCAAAGATTCCACCAGCTCCTGCGTCACATAGGCCGAGATCAGGTCCAACTTGGTGAATGTCTTTCCTCCAGCCAGGGTCGCAAATAGGTCGTCTGCCTTGGGTAGTGGATACTGGTCCTGCAGCGAAAAACGGTTAATCGTTACTTTATAGTCTCCACAAATTCTGACTGTGCCATCGCCTTTGAGAACCGGAACAATCGGACTGGCCCACTCGTTGAATTCCACCGGTGCGATGATGCTCTCTCGTTGCAGCATGTCCAGCTCAATTTCCACTTTCTCTTGTATCATGTATAGCCCCACACGTGCCTTGTGGTGGATGGGTCGTGTACCGGGAACCAAGTGGATCTGCATCTTCGCCCCCGAGAAACTTCCGATGCCTGGCTCAAACAGCGACGGGAACTTGCTCAGAACCTGGGCAGATGAGGCGTCGTCGACGGACGAAAGCGTTCAGATGTCATCCCAGTTCCAGCGGATTTTTCCAGCCAGCTTCTGCCGAACAGTGTGGGGCCATATCCTGGTACAATCCAGAGTGGGAGTTTGTGCACTGCTCCATCATAAGAGACTTTGACTTTTGCGCTGCCAATTACAGGGATCAGCTCTTTAGTGTAAGTTCTTAGCTTGGTATGAATGGGGCTAAGCTTGGGCCTATGTGCCTTGTTGCACCACAGCCTATCAAAGGCCTTTTTGCTCATGGTAGACTGACTCGCACCCGTGTCCAGTTCCATGGATACTGGAATTCTGTCCAGTTCGACTTTTAGCATGATCGGTGGACATTTCGTGGTGAAGGTGTGTACCCTGTACACTTCTGCTTCCTCATTTTGAGTCTCTAGTTCAGCGTGATCTGCCATGGATCGGTTTTCCTCTGCAATGTGGTGGTTTGCAGGGTTTGCAAATTCGCTGGAGATGTCCCATTGTTCCACAGCCTTTGCACACATAGTGTTTGAAGCGGCATTGATGGGCTCGATGATCACTTCCGCAGCGCCAACAAAGTGTTAACTGCCTCGTATTAACGTTTGATGGCGGACTCTGGGTCATCTGAGGTCGTGCAGCTGCAGACATGTACGTTCTGCCATATGCATTCCTGCCTGAAAACGACATTACTTTTTGTACAGTACTTGCCGAAGTCTCTTTATGCTGAGAAATTTGTTTGGTGTTATCGCTGGTGGACATAAATGCCTGGGCTATCGTTATGGCTTTGCTCAGCTTTGATGTTTCAACAGTCAATAGTTTGCGAAGGATGACCTCATGGCCAATGCCAAGCACAAAGAAGTCTCTTAGCATTTGCTCAAGGAATCCATCGAATTCGCAATGTCCTGCAAGGCGCCTTAGTTCGGTAACGTAGCTCACCATTTCCTGGCCTTCAGACCGTTGACACGTGTAGAATCGATACCTTGCCCTCAGAATGCTTTCCTTCGGATTTAGGTGCTCCCGGATTAGCGTACACAGTTCTTCATATGATTTGGTTGTTGGTTTCACCGGAACTAGAAGATTATTTTTGAGGGCATAGGTTGTTGTCCCACAGACGGTGAGGAGGATTGCCCTTCGTTTGTCAGCATTCTTGTCCCCTTCCAGCTCGTTGGCCACGAAGTATTGGTCAAGTCACTCCATGAAGGCCTCCCAATTGTCCCCTTCTGAGAATTTCTCCAGGATACCAACAGTTCTCTGTATTTTCGCGTGATTGTTCATTATCTCGTCGCCAGTTGTTATGCTCATAATAAAGTAACGTAACTGAGTACTGTAGACAGTGAGTAAGTGTGACCTTAGCTCCTTTATTCAGACTCCTGAGTGCTGGTACAGCATGGGAGGCCTGCTTATATACAGTGCTCCCAAGGGATGCTGGGATCCCTTGGGACTCCAACATATATGCCCTCTGGTGGTGGTATGATACAGGTTGCCCAGGGTTGCATACAGAACACCACTGGTATATAGTTCCCTGCTTTTTTGTCTTCCTCCTTTTTTAAATAGGGATGTTACATTTGCAGTTTTCCAACTGGTGGGACCTCCCCAGAATCCAGGGAATTTTGGTAAATTACAACCAATGCAGCCACTATCCCTGCCACTACTTCTCTTAAGTCCCTAGGATGCAAGCCATCAGGTCCAGGGGATTTATCTGCCTTTAGTCCCATTACTGAGTACCACCTCCTTAGTGATTGTGATTGTGTTAAGTTCCTCCCCCCCTATAGCCCCTTGACTATCCACAGTTGGAATATTGTTAGTGTCCTCGACCATAAAGACTGATACAAAATATTTGTTCAGAGTTTCTGCCATCTCCATGTTCCCCACCACTAATTCTCCGGTCTCGTCCTCTAAGGGACCAACATTTACTTTACTGAAATTGAAATGCAGAATTAACCCAAATTAGATTATTTTAGTTTTCTTAATTGACAGATAATTGAATTTATACCAACTTGGATTAGTTTGGACTTGGATGCATCATTCTCCTTAGAAAAGTGGATATGCAGACACAGTGGCTTAGATTTCCCAACCTATTTGTGGTTTACACCTAAATGGTACATGCGTTTCGCAATGATGAATAGAAGTGCCATATTGCATTCAATTTTCCAAGGTCAGATCATTATCATAATTATGCATAATTGCAGGTGCAGATTTTGATATTTACTGGGAGCACATTAGTGATGGAAGTGTAAAATTGTGCGAAGGATATTTAAAAAGATGGAGATAATGAGCAGCAGTGTCACAATCGGGTGTTTAAAAAAAACGTAAACCTGTGGAAAGGCTTGGAACGCATCTCAAGCCATCAGCACTTTTTCTGGAGATCGGAGGCGAAGAGGACCAGGAAGTGAAGGGCAAAAATGAAGAGAAAGGTCAAACCAAGGTGCAGGCACGAGTCTGTAGGCAAGTGCCTGTACAACTCCTTGCTTGACCCCTGTTTGATGACTGCTGAAGTGGAGGTGGGCCAGCATGAGGCAAGCATTGTTAGCTTCTGTATCCCTCCACAACATCATCTGCATAGGGTAGCAGTGCTGCTTAATTGCAAAGAGGTGTAGCCTGTAATGGACTGTTACTGTCACTGGATATGCTAGTGCTATCTGAATGCTGAGCCCCTGCATAAATAGTTCCCCCACAGTCATTGCCAGGTGTGCCAGAACTTGCAGATATGGGGCTAGACTTTCCACTTTCTGGCTAAGGCCGAAAAAAAATGGGCCTTGTTCCAGGGATGCGTGACCTATCGCCCGTGCTGATCGCCGGCTCAAGGCCCATTTTTTTTTTGTG
The DNA here is from genome assembly GCF_044704955.1 of Pristiophorus japonicus. Classification (NCBI taxonomy): domain Eukaryota; kingdom Metazoa; phylum Chordata; class Chondrichthyes; family Pristiophoridae; genus Pristiophorus; species Pristiophorus japonicus. Next base: position 152,750,342 of record NC_091981.1, on the reverse strand, counting down.
ATTTTCCACTCGGCCTTACCCCAGTGATGTCAAATGGGCGATGTGATTTCTCGGCAATCTCACGATCGCCCAAAGAAAACAGAAGTGAATGAAAAAAAAAGCTTCCCTAGCAACGCATTACTGCGCATGTGCAGGTTGATTTTTTTTTAAGGTTGATGCTCCTTCCCGCGTTTTGGGAGGTCAGGGGTCATCACACATGCTCAGAAGCTCTGTGAGGGTTGGGGAGAGAGAGAGAGAGAGGAGAAAGCATTTTGTGGTCTGAATAATCTGGTGATATTAATCGACATGGAGGCATCATTTGAGAGGCGTAGGGCCAAGCCTTTCAGCGAGGAGGCCAATGAGGCCCTCGTGAATGCTGTCAGCACCAGGTGGGAGGATCTGACATGGGGTGGGCATGGGAAACCTCCACCCTGTGTATATCGCAGGATTTGGTCTGACATTGCCGACGTGGTCACGTCGGCCTCTAATGAAACACGCACACCAGACCAGTGCCACAAACGTTGGAACAGCCTACTGGCAGCTGCGAGAATAAGTTGAAATTTATATTTATGTATTATTTAATGATCTAAATAGTAACTAGAATCTGCAATGTTATTTGGTTACATTTAAAAATAACTAAATTATGAATAAATTTATGCAACCCAGCATAAAGTTAAATATTGAAGTGTGAAATATGCAACGTAATGCTAATTTGTTATAGAACATTTAAATCTGCCAGTCTTAAATGTCTTCAATGTCTTAAATTGCCTGATCCATTTGCTTATGCCGTGCAATATTATCGTATCATTTACAGAAGAAGATCTCGATCATTAATCGTGAGCAACGCAGGACGGGCGGGGGCTCTGCCATGATGCACTGTTTAAGTGCTTATGAGGAGCTCGCGGTAGCCTTGATGGGGCCAGAAAGCCGTTCGGTTACATCCCATGGTGTGGCCGAACCCACCCTTGAGACATGTGAGTAATGAGAAATGTGCACTGTTCAATGTGTGAATCATTAGTAAACACTGAAAATATCGTAGTTACGCATGTAATGTTATGCAATTAAAATGTAATTTGATGTTATGCAATGTTATGCAATTACAATGTAATGTTATGCAATTATAATATAATCTGATATATAATGGTGATGTACTATAGATGTTCGAATGAGGTCATGTTAGGTCATGTTAAACCTTGTGATCACCTGTGCATATGGGGTAATGGAAAACATTGCTATGTTTTGAATTCGAGAAAAATTGTAATGCAATGATTTGAATAGTTAATCGTTATTTATCAAATTAAAGGTCAAGTGGTCATCGAGTCAGTGGAGTCCACTACCACTGAACCGTCTCCAACATCGCAGGAGGCTGAAGCAGAAGAGGAGCCACTGCAGGCTCCTGCTGCTGTGCTTCAGCAGGAGGAGGAGGAGGAGGAGGAGGAGACGGAGATGGAAGAAGAAGAAATATTTTTTGCGGGGGTTGGGGGGGGGGGAACAACCTGCGGCCATCTCGGTTGAGATGGAAGAAGCATCGGGACCAAGCGTTGTGCAGGTGGTGACGCCACGGAGGTCCGGTCAGCGAGGCAAGCAATCGCCTGCCTTGGAGGGCCAGACAGAGAGCTTGATTTCCCTGTGCAGGGAAACCGTTGCAATTGGTCGTAACCTTATCCAGGGATTTGCGGGATTCTCTGTGAACTGGAGCCAGTTCTCCGCGAACTGGAGCCAGTTTCCAGCATCCTGGAGCGAGTTCTGCCATAACTTCTCCAACTGGTCTTCTGAGCAGTTACAGACTGTGGTGCAACAAGGCATTCATACCAGCCCTGAGCCCCATCCACACGAAACTGAGTATGTACACCAAAGAGCCTATCACTGGGCAGCGCCATGGTCAAGGTCACCTACGAGGGCACGGTGCACAAACTGCCACTCTGGATTGTCCCGGGCGATGGCCCCACACTGCTTGGAAGAAGCTGGCTGGGCAAAATCTGCTGGAACTGGGATGACATCCGAGCGCTATCACATGTTGATGAGGCCTCATGTACCCAGGTTCTTAACAAATTTCCTTCCTTTTTTGAGCCTTCATTGGAAACTTTTCCGGGGCGAAGGTGCGGATCCACTTGGTCCCAGAGGCATGACCCATTCACCACAAGGCGCGAGCGGTACCTCACATGATGAGGGAGAGAGTGGAAATCGAGCTGGACAGGCTGCAACGCAAGGGCATCATCTCCCCAGTGGAATTCAGCGAGTGGGCCAGCCCGATTGTTCCAGTACTCAAAAGTGATGGCACGGTCAGGATTTGCGGCGATTATAAAGTAACTATTAATCGTTTCTCGCTACAGGACAAATACCCACTACCTAAGGCAGACGACCTATTTGCGATGCTGGCAGGAAGCAAGACGTTCACCAAGATCGACCTGACTTTGGCCTACATGACGCAGGAGCTGGAGGAGTCTTTGAAGGGCCTCACCTGCATCAACACGCACAAGGGACTGTTCATCTACAACAGATGCCCGTTTGCAATTGGGTCGGATGCAACAATCTTCCAGAGAAACATGGAGAGCCTACTCAAGTCGGTACCACGCACGGTGGTTTTTCAGGACGACATATTGGTCATGGGTCGGGACACCATCGAGCACCTACAAAACCTGGAGGAGGTCCTCCAGCGACTGGATCGCATAGGGCTGTGGCTGAAGAGGTCGAAATGCGTCTTCATGGCAACAGAAGTGGAGTTTTTGGGGAGAAAGATCGCGGCGGACGCCATTCGGCCCACAGACGCCAATACAAAGGCTATCAGGAACGCGCCCAGGCCATAGAACGTCATGGAGCTGCGGCCGTTCCTGGGACTCCTCTACTATTTTGGAAACTTTCGACTGGGGTTAAGCACCCTCTTAGAGCCCCTACATGTGTTATTGCGTAAAGGTGTATGGGGAAAAAAACCAAGTAATTGCTTTTGAGAAAGCCAGAAACATTTTATGCTCCAACAAGCTGCTTGTATTGTATAACCTGTGTAAAAGACTTGTACTAGCATGTGATGCGTCGTCGTACGGAGTCGGGTGTGTATTACAACAAGCTAATGTTGCGGGGAAGTTGCACCTATCGCCTATGCCTCCAGGAATTTGTCTAAGGCCGAGAGGGTGTACAGCATGATTGAGAAAGAGGCATTAGCGTGTGTGTTCGGGGTAAAGAAAATGCATCAGTACCTGTTTGGCCTCAAATTTGAGCTGGAAACCGATCACAAGCCCCTCATATCCCTGTTCGCTGAAAACATGGAGATAAATACTAATGCCTCAGCCCGCATACTGTAAAGTCCTTACTCTACAGCATGAAACCACACAAGGCACATTCCAGGGACAAGGCCACTCTGTGACCTTAACTCTTTATTACAGGACTCCAGAAGTGATGACCCTGCATGGGACCTCCCTTTATATATCTGTGTGATCAGGTAAGGCATGTCTCCCACCACAAGTTCACCCCCTGTGGTCAAGATGTGCATCTAAGTTGAGTGTATACAGTAATACAGTGGTGTTACTTTGTAGTTACAAACATGACATCACCTTCTCCCCCCCAAAGTCTTACTGGGAGCATAGGTTCAGTCTTTCAGGCGGTCTACGCTCCCTCGTGGAGTGCCGCAGTTGGGGCTCTGGTTATTGGATGCTGATGTGAGTGTCTGTCACCTGTGGTGATTCCGGCCTGTCCGGGCTGACCGCAGGGACTGTGCATTCTTCCGATTGCTCTTGTTGCTCATTCACTGGCAGTAGTGTGAGCTCCATCTCATGGTCTTCTTCAGGTTCCTCCGTGTATATACTGAACCTTTTTTTTACTTGGTCCAGATGCTTGCAGCATATCTGGCCATTGTTGAGTTTTACTATGATGATCCTATTCCCCTCTTTGCCAATGTCAGTACTCTCAAGCCATTTGGGCCCCATGGCGTGATTGAGGACGAATACGGGATCATTTATTTCTATACATCTCCCCCTTGAATTTCGGTCATGGTACTCGTTTTGTGACTTGCGCTTGCCCTCAACTATGTCGGTCAGGACTGGGTGGATGAGGGACAACCGAGTTTTGAGTGTCCGTTTCATGAGTAGCTCTGCGGGCGGGACCCCCGTGAGCAAGTGCGGGCGGGATCTATAGGCCAGCAGGAGGCGTGATAGGCGACATTATTGGGAGGGTCCTTGAATCCTGAGCATACCTTGCTGAATGGTTTGGACTGCCCGTTCCGCCTGGCCATTGGAGGCTGGCTTGAACGCTGCAGTCCTGATGTGGTTGATGCCATTGCCTGACATAAACTCCCGGAATTCATAGCTCGTGAAACACGGGCCATTGTCACTAACCAGGATGTCCTGCAAGCCATGGGTTGCAAAGATCGCACGTAGGCTTTCCATCGTGGTGGATGACGTGCATGAGTTCAGGATGATGCACGTGATCCATTTTGAGTACGTATCTACTACAATGAGGAACATCTTCCCCATGAACGGGCCAGCGTAGTCAATGTGAATGCTGACCATGGCTTGGTGGGCCAGGGCCACGGGCTGAGCGGGGCCTCCCTAGGGGCATTACCCAGCTGGGAACAGGTCGTGCGTCTACGAACACAGTGTTCCAGGTCTGAATCAATTCCAGGTCACCAAACGTGTGACCGGGCAATGGACTTCATCATCACAATGCCTGAGTGCTCGCTGTGGAGTTCCCTGATGAATGCCTCCCTGCCCTTCTGGGGCATGACTACCCGGCTGCCCCATAGTAGGCAGTCGGCTTGGATGGAGAGCTCATCCATCCGCCTGTGGAACGGTCTGACCTCCTCAAGGCATGCTCTGTGTATGGGCGCCCAATCCCCAGTCAGGACACATTTCTTAATCAAGGATAGGAGGGGATCTCTGTTTGTCCATATTTTGATCTGGTGGGCTGTGATGGGGGAGCCTGCACTGTCAAAGGCATCGACAGCCATGACCATCTCAGCGCTTTGCTTAGCTGCCACCTCGGTGGTGGCCAGTGGGAGCCTGCTGAGTGCATCAGCGCAGTTTTCAGTGCCGGGCCGGTGCCGGATGGAGTAGTCATAAGCAGCTAGCGTGAGGGCCCACCGCTGGATGCGAGCTGATGCGTTGGCATTGACAGCCTTGCTGTCTGACAACAGGGATGTGAGTGGCTTGTAGTCCGTCTCTAATTCAAACTTCCTAGCGATGAGGTACTGATGCATTTTTTTTACACCATAGACACATGCAAGCGCTTCCTTCTCGACCATGCCATATCCCCGTTCTGCGTGAGAGAGCGACCTGGAGGCATAAGCCACAGGTTGTAGCTGACCCTCAGCATTACCCTGCTGCAACACGCACCCAACCCCATAGGACGATGCATCACAAGTCAGAACTAAACATTTACAGGGGTCGTACAGGGTCAACAATTTGTTTGAACAAAGTAGGTTTCGCCCCCGATCAAAAGCCCGTTCCTGACAGTCCCCCCAAAACCAATCGCAATCCTTACGCAGGAACACATGTAGCGGCTCCAACAACGTGCTCAAGTTCGGTAGAAAGTTCCCAAAATAGTTCAACAGTCCCAGGAATGAACGCAGCTCTGATGTGTTGCAGGGCCTGGGTGCTGGTCAAATCACCTCTGTTTTGGATTCGGTGGGCCGAATCCCATCCGCAGCAACCCTCCTGCCGAGAAACTCAACCTCAGGAGCTAAAAACACACATTTAGACTTCTTGAATCGCAGGTCTACCCGGTCCAGTTGGCGTAGCATCTCCTCCAGGTTGTGGAGGTGTTCCTCGGTATCGCGACCCATGATGAGGATGTTGTCCTGGAATACGATCGTTCCAGGAATGGATTTAAGCAGGCTTTCCATGTTACGTTGAAAAATCGCGGCCGCTGATCGAATGCCAAACGGGCACCTGTTATATGCAAACAGTCCCTTGTGCGTTGTGATGGTGGTCAGTAGTTTGGATTTGGCCAGTTCCTGAGTCATATAGGCTGTGTCATGTATTCAACCAGCATCGTAACCCATGTATAATCTGACCTAAGTTGTACACTGTGAGAACAATGACCACTAGGTGGGAGACACTCCTAACCTGAACCTTCAGGTATAAAAGGGAAAGCTCCACCCACCTTCATCACTTGAATGCTAAGAAATAAAGGACAGGTCACAGACTGACCTTCTCTCAAGCATGGGCCTCGTGTGCATTTATACTGTATAGTAAGGACGTATCAGGCTGAAGTGAGGCCCAATTTGGTGAACAGCTTGCCGCCTGCCAGCATGGCAAAAAGATCCTCCACTCTTGGGCGCGGGTATTGGTCTTGTAGGGACACCTGATTGATGGTGGCCTTGTAGTCGCCACAGATCCTGGCAGAGCCGTCCACTTATAGAACGGGAACGATGGGGCTCGCTCAGTCGCTGAATTCAACAGGTGAGATGATGCCCTCTCGCAACAGCTGGTCCAATTCGCTCGCGATTTTTTCCTGCATCACATACGGCATCGCTCTGGCTTTGTGGTGCACTGGCCTGGCGACCGGAGTGATGTGTATCCTTACTTTAGTGTCTTTGAAAGTCCCGATGCCTGGTTGAAATAGTGATTTGAATTGTAGAACTTGTGAGCACGAACTTCGCTCCACCGAGGATGTTGTGTGAACATCCCCCCATTTCCAATTCATCTCGGCTAGCCAGCTCCTCCCCAACAGAGCGGGACCATTGCCCGGGACAATCCAGAGTGGCAGCCAGTTCACTAACCCATTGTGTGTGATAGCCATCATTGCACTGCCTAGCACTGGAATGATTTCCTTGGTGTAAGTCCGTAATTGTGTCTCAATACGTTGTAATTTGGGTCTACTGGCTTTGCGTGGCCATAGCTTCTCGAATTGCTGAACGCCCATCAGTGACTGGCTGGCCCCAGTGTCCAGCTCCATGCGTACTGGGATGCCGTTTAACAAAACCCTTATCATCATTGGTGGCGTTTTGGTGTATGAACTGTGAATATTCGTCGCATGGACCTGCTGAACCTCGGCGTCCATCGATTTGCCCCAAAAGTCATCCTGCCTCACAGAACCCTCTTCTGGTCCCTCTGTCTCATATATCAGTCTGGTTGCAGGTTTTCTACACATTCGAGCTAAATGGCCACCATGTTAAAGTTTCCATTGTTGGGGACAAAGGGACTATGGCCAGGAATTCCGCACTGACTGTCCCTTTGACTGCTCTTAAGTACCCTATTAGTGGGTGTCAATGGCCCTATCCCAGGCCGCATTGTCCACTGTGATGGCGTGAACGTCCGTTCAGCCTGCCATTGTCTCTGTTCAGATCCTGCTCTGGGATCTATTGCTGCCTGGTAAATGTCAGACTGCCCCTGCTTGCCTGCGGGGCTCTGAGTAGCATTTATTATGTTGACTTCCTGATCCATCGGCGCGTTAGAGGCAGAATTGTACGTGTAAATCATTTTCATCTCTTCCTCCCCCGCCATGAAAGTTTGAGCTAACAACGCTGCCGCTTCCAAGGTCAAGTCCTTGGTCTCAATTAACTTGCAAAAAATTCCCGCATGACCGATGCCCTCGATAAAGAAGTCCCTTAGCATCTCCCCCCTGCAGGCGTCTGTGAACTTACAGAGGCTGTCCAAATGCCGGAGGTCCACTACAAAGTCCGGTATGCTCTGTCCTTCACGACGTCAGTGGGTGTAGAATCTGTGGCGAGCCATGTGTATGCTGCTCGCCGGTTTGAGGTGCTCCACGATTAGTTTGCTGAGCTCTTCAAAGGTTTTGTCCGACGGCTTTTCGGGTGCCAGTAAGTCCTTCATGAGCGCATAAGTCTTTGGCCTGCAGCTGGTCAGGAGATTAGCCCGGCCGCTGCATCCCTTAGCCAGTCTTTAGTTACGAAGCTTTGCTGAAGCCTCTCGACATAATCGATCCAGTCTTCCTCAACACAGTACCGTTCCTCTGTGCTACCGGTGGTCATTCTCGTGGGTCGTGAATTCCCGTTTCTCATCGCCAATGTAAAGTCCTTACTCGACAGCATGAAACCACACAAGGCACATTCCAGGGACAAGGCCACTGTGTGACCTTAGCTCTTTATTACAGGACTTCAGAAGTGATGACCCTGCGTGGGACCTCTCTTTATAAACCTGTGTGAGCAGGTAAGGAGTGTCTCCCACAAGTTCACCACCTGTGGTCAAGGTGTGCATCTAAGTTGAGTATATACAGTAATACAGTGGTGTTACATTGTAGTTACAATCATGACATACAAAGGTGGGCACTCGCGCTATCACCGTATAACCATACCATCCGCCACAGGCCAGGCACCGAGAACTGTGCGGATGCTCTCAGTCGGCTACCATTGCCCACCACGGGGGTGGAAATGGCGCAGCCTGCAAACTTGTTGATGGTGGTGCAGCCCGCAGACTTGTTGATGGTCATGGAAGCATTTGAAAATGATAAATCTCCTGTCACCGCCCGTCAGGTTAGGACTTGGACCAGCCAAGATCCTCTGCTTCCCTAGTAAAAAACTGTGTACTGCATGGGAGCTGGGCCAGCATCCCTGTTGAGATGCAAGAGCTAATCAAGCCATTCCAGCGGCGAAAGGACGAGCTGTCCATTCAGGCAGACTGCCTGTTGTGGGGTTACTGCGTAGTGCTACCCAAAAAGGGCAGGGAGATGTTCATCTCGGATCTCCACAGCACAAACCCGGGTATAGTAATGATGAAAGCGATAGCCAGATCCCACGTGTGGTGGCCCGGTATCGACTCTGACTTAGAGTCCTGTGTACAGCAATGCAGCGTGTGTGCTCAGTTGAGCAACGCGCCCAGAGAGGCACCACTAAGTTTGTGGTCCTGGCCCTCCAGACCATGGTCAAGGATCCATGTCGACTATGCGGACCCGTTTCTCGGTAAAATGTTCCTGGTGGTGGTGGATGCTTTTTCAAAATGGATTGAATGTGAAATAATGTCGGGAAGCACCGCCACCGCCACCATTGAAAACCTGAGGGCCATGTTTGCCACCCACGGCCTACCTGACATACTGGTCAGTGACAACGGGCCATGTTTCACCAGTGCCGAATTTAAAGAATCCATGACCCGCAATGGGATCAAACATGTCACCTTTGCCCCGTTTAAACCAGCCTCCAATGGGCAGGCAGAGTGGGCAGTACAAACCATCAAACAGAGCCTTAAACGAGTCACAGAAGGCTCACTCCACACCCGTCTGTCCCGAGTACTGCTCAGCTACCACACGAGACCCCACTTGCTCACAGGGGTGCCCCCAGCTGAGCTACTCATGAAAAGGACACTTAAAACCAGACTCTCGCTGGTTCACCCCAACCTGCATGATCAGGTAGAGAGCAGGCGGCAGCAACAAAATATAAACGATGGTCGCACCACTGTGTCATGGGAAATTGATCTGAATGACCCTGTGTATGTGTTAAACTATGGACATGGTCCCAAGTGGATCACAGGCACGGTGATAGCTGAAGAAGGGAGTGGGATGTTTGTAGTCAAACTAGACAATGGACAAATTTTCAGAAAGCACCTGGACCAAACAAGGCTCCAGTTCACAGACTGTCCTGAACAACCCACAGCAGACACCACCTTTTTCGAGCCCACAACACACACCCAAAGGATCAACGACACCAGCCCGGAACAGGAAATTGAACCCATCACGCCCAACAGCCCAGCAAGGCCAGGCTCACCTAGCAGCCCTGCAGGACCAACAACACGCTAGCTCAGCGAGGGCACAGCCAACACACCAGAACAACATTTGTACCAAGGCAGTCCACCACAAAAAGAAAGGCTCCCGACCGCCTCACCTTGACTTTGCGGGGGAGTGATGTTGTGTATCTGTAAAGCATGCACTCCCATGTTCCGCCACCAGGGAGCGCATCCCTTGAAGTCCCAAGGAATCCCAGCATCCCTTGGGAGCAGTATATATAAGCCAGCCCCTAAGGCCTGTTCCTCACTCTGGAGTGTCTTAATAAAGACTGAGGTCACTGTTACTTTAACCTCCCTGTGTGCAGTCTCATCTGTGTTAGGAACCCAATAGGATGCCCAATTGAGGCAGCGCACAGAAGGTTCAATTAACCTATGAGGGGAGAACTCTGCTGAATCTTCCGGTTTTGAGCCAATTACATGACCCGGGTGTCTTCCCAATGCAGGCCTGCCCTCTGGCAGGATGTAGTACTGGGATTATGAAGCGGCAACAGAATTGAAACTGTAGGCCTGAGAGGCTCGTAGCTAATTCCCTGGCTGCCAGCTGCACAGCCTTCAGGCAGCTGCTTTTGCCTTCTTTCTTCCAGCTGCTCCTGTCGCTCCGGCAGAGTCTCCGATCCATGAGGGCCCCGGTGCAAGCACCATCATCAGCTTTTCTGGAGCGCCCCTCCATTTTGGCAAATTACGGGCATAGTCAGAGGAACTAAGGCGGGAAACCCAGGAACATACTGTCTCGCCTCATTTACATTGTAATGTTGGGCCCACACTGGCTGTAGGTGAAGGGCCGAGTTACATCACTTTGGGGAATCCCTGGAACTCCTAGGGCCAGAGACTATGATCCAAGAGGAGCTCATTGTAAGTCTGCACTCAGACATTTGTCCCCAACAAATGTTCTCTTCCATTGTTCTGCTGTAGGGGGTGGTGTGTGGGGTCAGGTTCACCTCTGACCTTCTGAGCAGTTCGAATCGCTCCCACTTCCTGGGTTCTAGACTTTGGATTTATTTGGGGCATGTGACAAAGTGCAAGAGACAACTGGTTTTGGTGTGAAGAACTTCGATTTTATTAAGGACAAGAAAATACAATGTCAAACTTGTAATCATTCAAATAAAGAACACTATATCACACATTCAAAGGAGTTACAGAAATAATACACCTCCCACCTCCCAATGCCTAACTCTGACTAGGTTAAACTCCAGGGCAAACAGGAACTATGCTCACCAATCCTTTACTGGTAGTTGGCAGTGGTTTGCGAATTCGGGGTTCGCTGGATTCTGTAGGTTCTGCTTGCCGTACCCCGAACGTAGTAGAGGACTTCTTACTGCGCAATCTTCAGTTGGGTGTTGTCCGCTGATGCGGTAGGGCGCGTTTTGGACTTTTGGGGTAAGGACCCACTTTCTTTTGTGAGAAATAGGTTTCAAAGTCTCTTTAGGTCTTCGGTTTCTTCTTTGAGGAGTTTTGTTTCGGAGTTGTTCGATTGCGGTGTGTTGGAAGGTACCACATTGGCTGTGGTTGGTTGCTGCTGCGATGGTGATGTTCTTCCTTCTTTTTCAATAGCAGGGCAATGTGGCCCCGATAGTGTCATTGAGGCTGAAGAGGCTTGTTATGACTGCTGCGGTGGTCTCTCTCTCCTCCCTTCTTGATGCTCTATGATGCTGCTACTGTCCCCTCAAGAAAAAGCATACTTTCGTTAAAACAGGGCCCCAGTTAAACCTTTGGAGCTGTTATAATCTTCGCGCCAAATCAGCCCTGATTCTTTGTTTAATTTTTGGCAGGCTTGATATCTCTGTCATATTTTGGCGGGCTCATTAAATGTTAACCTGTATCGGATGTGTTGATCTTTTAAATCTGTTTCTTGATGGAACAAATTAGCTTTGGTATTTGCCATGTCTGCCTAGGTTTTGGTCTTCCATGATCGCTGGATGTGCCATTGTCATTATGCATGTGCTGGAATGGGTTTTCTGCTCACGGTGATGGCTGGCTATCTCTGGGTTGATTGTTGCGATGTTAATATCTCCTGGGGAGAAGGGTTTTCGAGTTTACACAATTTCCCCAGACAATTTGTTTTAGCTTCAATACCCCAGACAGTTTCAATACTCAAAACTGGTTTCTTTTGAAGGATAGTTCTCCTTTAGTTCTTAGCCCTTCCCACACGGACCCAGTCTGCCTTGTAAAATCCCAAATTTGATTAAAACTCGTAGTTCCTTCCATGTGCACTTTAGGATCTCAAACTTTCTGGTAGATAGTTCCAAATTAAATTTCCTTTCCAATGAGTCCAAACATTGGGGGGGGAGGTAGCGGGGTGGGGGTTTCCCACGAATTTTGCAACTCTACAGTCCCCCGCTGTGACACTCTCCATGCTAGAGTGTCATGCTAGGTGAGCAAAATTCCTGATCTACCGAGAATCAACCTTCCCCTGTATTTACCTAGCTAAAACTTAAACGTGCATACCCCCTTTGAAATGTAATGCAGTTTACAGGCGGATACAGTCATTTCAATTATGTTACAGCATAGAGTGGGTCCAATGCCCCTCCATTACCCATTTTTACAGAAAATAAAGGTACATAGTCAAACACATTTTTAAGTAACATTCTTACAATACTTGATCTCTGCACTTATACAGCAGGTGAAAATTAAAACAAGTCAAACGTGGTAATATGGTGTTACCCCTCCCTGTGCGATCCCCATGTTTGGCCAGGGAGCGTACAGCACCCTTTGGTACCGGACCTGATGGCCTCTGCGTTTCACTCGACAAATGAGACACCATAAGTAATGAATAATCGCAAGTTGACAGACAGCCAAAACGTGGGAAGCTATTCTGATCCCGGCAGGAACTTCTACATTCATGAAAATGTCCCACCAAGGTGGAATTGTGATCTCTAGAATTTTTCTCCCTATCTCAATTGTTTTCTGTTCTAGAGTATAGAAATGTTTTTGTGAGAGTACTACAGCTTCTAGCAGAGCAGTAAGATGTTCGGGTAGAGGGGGAATTTCATAGCCAAAATGTATAACTTAATCTTGCAGGTTTGTGATGTTTTCTCTCACAGTGAGGTGAACAGTGGAGGGTTCGGGAATGGGGACAATCCGTTCCTGGGCCACTTGAACTTCTGCCTTGGCTTTAAAGCAAAAACTGCTGTCACTGACCGGACACCAGAAGTGTTGTCCATGCTGGTAGTGGGGCGCACTGGTGGTGATGCAAAGAGGCTCAACAGTCAGGGAGTAGCGTCGGGAGCCAGCGGGACATCAACGAGGTGGAGCGGCAGCGTGGTGAGGCCTACAAGAGGCCCAAAAGTCGGGGAGCAGCGTCAGGAGCCAGCGGGACATCGAGGAGGCAGAGCGGCTGTGTGGTGAGGCCTACAAGAGGCCCAAAAGTCAGGGAGCAGCGTCAGGAGCCAGCGGGACATCGAGGAGGCAGAGCGGCTGTGTGGTGAGGCCTACAAGAGGCCCAACAGTCGGGGAGCAGCGTCAGGAGCCAGCGGGACATCGAGGAGGCCAGCTAGTACAGCTGCAGCAGGGAGGCAAAAAAGAAATAGAAAGAAATCGAAAGGTGATGTCACAGCCAAGGGATAAGTGATTGGCTGGTGATTGGTGAGTACTTTTTCTTTTTCTTTTTTTTATCAGTAAGTAACCTTTAGCATTACTGTTGCCAAATTAAGTTAATCTAAGGGTTAAGTCATGGCAGGAGAGCTCGGACACGTGTTATGCTCCTCCTGTGCTATGTGGGAAGACAGGGAGGCTTCCAGTGTCCCTAGCAACTACATGTGCGGGAAGTGCATCCGTCTGCAGCACCTGACAGACCGCATTGCGGCACTGTAGCTGCGGGTGGATTTACTCTGGTGCATCCACGATGCTGAGAATTACGTGAATAGCATGTTTAGTAAGTTGGCCACACCGCAGGTTAAGGGTACACAGCCAGATAGGGGATGGGTGACCAACAGGAAGAAGAGTGCAAGGAAGGTAGTGCAGCGGTCCCCTGCAGTCATCTCCCTGCAAAACAGATACACTGCTTTGGGTACTGTTGAAGTGGAGAGCAGCAGCAGCCAAGTTCATGGCACCGTGGGTGGCTCTGCTGCACAGGAGGGCAGGATAAAGTGTGGGAGAGCTACAGTGATAGGAGATTCTATTTAAGGGGAATAGAAGGGTTTCTGTGGCTGCAACCGAGACTCCAGGATGGTAAGTTGCCTCCCTGGTGCAAGGGTCAAGGATGTCTCAGTGCGGGTGCAGGACATTTTGAAGAGGGAGGGTGAACAGCCAGTTGTCGTGGTGCATATAGGTACCAACGATACAGGTAAAAAATGGGATGAGGTCCTACAAGATTAATTTAGGGAGCTAGGAGCTAAATTAAAAAGTAGGACCTCAAAAGAAGTAATCTCAGGATTGCTACTAGTGCCATGTGCTAGTCAGAGTAGGAATCGCAGGATTGCTCAGATGAATACATGGCTTGAGGAATGATGCAGAAGGGAGGGATTCAAATTCCTGGGACATTGGAACCGGTTCTGGGGGAGGTGGGACCAATACAAACCGGATGGTCTGCACCTGGGCAGGACCGGAACCAATGTCCTAGGGGGAGTGTTTGCTAATGCTTTTGGGGAGGAGTTAAACTAATATGGCAGGGGGATGGGAACTTATGCATGGAGACAGAGGGAAGTAGAATGGGGACAGAAGCAAGAGATAGAAAGAAGAAAAGTAAAAGTGGAGGGCAGAGAAACCCAAGGCAAAAAGCAAAAAGGGCCACATTACAGCAAAATTCTAAAGGGGCAAAGTGTGTTAAAAAGACAAGCCTGAAGGCTCTGTGCCTCAATGCGAGGAGTATTCGTAATAAGCTGGATGAATTAACTGCACAGATAGCAGTTAACGGACATGACGTAATTGGCATCAAGGAGACATGGCTCCAGGGTAAGCAAGGCTGGGAACTCAACATCCAGGTGTATTCAACATTTCGGAAGAATAGACAGAAAGGAAAAGGAGGTGGGGTGGCGTTGCTGGTTAAAGAGGAAATTAATGCAATAGTAAGGAAGGACATTAGCTTGGATGATGTGGAATCGGTATGGGTGGAGCTGCGGAATACCAAAGGGCAGAAAACGCTAGTGGGAGTTGTGTACAGACCACCAAAAATTAGAAGTGAGGTTGGGGACAGCATCAAACAAGAAATTAGGGATGCGTGCAATAAAGGTAACATGGGCGACTTTAATCTATATATTGATTGGGCTAACCAAACTGATAGCAATGCGGGTGGAGGAGGATTTCCTAGAGTGTATTAGGGATGGTTTTCAATATGTCGAGGAACCAACTAGAGGGCTGGCCATCCTAGACTGGGTGATGTGTAATGAGAAAGGACTAATTAGCAATCTTGTTGTGCGAGGCCCCTTGGGGAAGAGTGACCATAATATGATAGAATTATTTATTAAGTTGGAGAGTGACACAGTTAATTCAGAGACTAGGGTCCTGAACTTAAGGAAAGGTAACTTCGATGGTATGAGGCGTGAATTGGCTAGAATAGACTGGCAAATGATACTTAAAGGGTTGACGGTAGATAGGCATTGGCAAACATTTAAAGATCACATGGATAAACTTCAACAATTGTACATCCCTGTCTGGAGTAAAAATAAAATGGGGAAGGTGTCTCAACCGTGACTAACAAGGGAAATTAAGGATAGTGTTAAATCCAAGGAAGAGGCACATAAATTGGCCAGAAAAAGCAGCAAACCTGAGGACTGAGGGAATTTTGTAATACAGCAGAGGAGGACAAAAGGTTTAATTAGGAGGGGGAAAATAGAGTATGAGAGGAAGCTTTTATGGGAACATAAAAACTGACTGCAAAAGCTTCTATAGATATGTGAAGAGAAAAAGATTAGTGAAAACAAAGGTAGGTCCCCTGCAGTCAGATTCAGGTGAATTTATAATGGGGAAGAAAGAAATGGCGGACCAGTTAAACAAATACTTTGGTTCTGTCTTCATGAAGAAAGACACAAATAACCTTCCGGAAATACTAGGGGACCGAGGGTCTACTGAGAAGGAGGAACTGAAGGAAATCCTTATAAGGCGGGAAATGGTGTTAGGGAAATTGATGGTGTTCGGGAAATTGATGGGATAAATCTCTGGGGCCTGATAGTTTGCATCCCAGAGTACTTAAGGAAGTGGCCCTAGAAATAGTAGATGCATTGGTAATCATTTTCCAACAGTCTATCGACTCTGGATCAGTTCTTATGGACTGGAGGGTAGCTAATATAACACCACTTTTTAAGAAAGGAGGGAGAGAGAACACGGTTAATTATAGACCAGTTAGCCTGACATCAGTAGTGGGGAAAATGTTGGAATAAATTATTAAAGATGAAATAGCAGCACATTTGGAAAGCAGTGACGGGATCAGCCCAAATCAGCATGGAAGGAAAATCCTGCTTGACAAATCTTCTAGAATTTTTTGAGGATGTAACTGGTCGAGTGGACAAGGGAGAACCAGTGGATGTGGTGTATTTGGACTTTCAAAAGCTTTTGACAAGGTCCCACGCAAGAGATTGATGAGCAAAATCAAAGCACATGGTATTGGAGGTAATGTACTGACGTGGATAGAGAACTGGTTGGGAGACAGGAAGCAGAGAGTCGAGATAAATGGGTCCTTTTCAGAATGGCAGGCAGTGACTCGTGGGGTACCGCGGGGCTCAGTGCTGGGACCCCAGCTATTTACAATATACATTAATGATTTGGATGAGGGAATTGAGTGTAATATCTCCAAGTTTGCAGATGACACTAAGCTGGGTGGCAGTGTGAGCTGTGAGGAGGACGCTAAAAGGCTGCAGGGTGACTTGGACAGGTTAGGTGAGTGGGCAAACGCGTGGCAGATGCAGTATAATGTGGATAAATGTGAGGTTCTCTACTTTGGTGGCAAAAACACGAAGGCAGAATATTATCTGAATGGCGGCAGATTAGGAAAAGGGGAGGTGCAGTGAGACCTGGGTGTCATGGTACATCAGTCATTGAAAGTTGGCATGCAAGTACAGCAGGCGGTGAAGAAGGCAAATGTTATGTTGGCCTTCATAGCTAGGGGATTTGAGTATAGGAGCGGGAGGTCTTACTGCAATTGTACAGGGTCTTAGTTAGTGAGGCCTCACCTGGAATATTGTGTTAATTTTTGATCTCCTAATCTGAGGAAGGATGTTCTTGCTATTGAGGGAGTGCAGCGAAGGTTCACCAGACTGATTCCCAGGATGGCAGGACTGACATATGAGGAGAGACTGGATCAACTGGGCCTGTATTCACTGGAGTTTAGAAGGATGAGAGGGGATCTCATAGAAATATATAAAATTCTGATGGGACTGGACAGGTTAGATGCAGGAAGAATGTTCCCGATGTTAGGGAAGTCCAGAACCAGGGGACATAGTCGAAGGATAAGGGGTAAGCCATTTAGGACTGAGATGAGGAGAATCTTCTTCACTCAGAGAGTTGTTAACCTGTGGAATTCCCTAGCGCAGAGAGTCGATGATGCCAGTTCATTGGATATATTCAAGAGGGAGTTAGATATGGCCCTTACGGCTAAAGGGATCAAGGAGTATGGAGAGAAAGCAGGAAAGGGGTACTGAGGGAATGATCAGCCATGATCTTATTGAATGGTGGTGCAGGCTCAAAAGGCCGCATGGTCTACTCCTGCACCTATTTTCTATGTTTCTATGTTTCTATGTCCCACCCCCTATGTATGTTACCTGTGGGGGAACATGGTCCTGTGCCATTACCTCCATGGTACAGTTGGTAGGCTGTGCACCAGCAGCTTTAAACCCACACTGTGGTTTAGAATAGGCATTCAAGTGCTGGGGACACAGTATTATGTGTGCACCCCGGCTCCGGCACCTGGAGAGGTCAATACCTGTCATACCATGCTCCCACTTTATGACATACGGTGGGACCGCTGTGAAACGAACGTGTGCACCTCCTTGAATGACTCCAATGTTCTCCACCCTGTATACCGGTGTGGGTCGGGCTGTCCCACCCATGACTGGCATCCTTAGTACTATCCCCATGATGGTGTGATTTGAATGCCTGCAATCTACTGGGACAGGGTAGGCTTCAGAAGCTAGACAGAGCTGACACGGGCTTAGTGAATTACTATATGGGTGGTGGGCTGCGAGGTGCTTGTTGCTGATCCAGGAGGGGACTAAACCTTGTTTTAAATCCTCCACGTTGTTGCGGCCCTCGCCCGACATCCATGCGCCATACAGCACACACACCTCGTTCTGTTCAGCCTGGTCTGAAGCATTCCTATCCTCCCGTATGAGTGCATTCACTGACTGTGCATGTTTTTCCAGCTCAGCTACGATTTCTTTTACATGGACCGTCATAGCCTGGTCCTCGTGTAGCTCTGAGCCTACTACTGTGTTTTCTTCTTTTAGGATCTTTCTCAGTTGGTTCTTTGGACCATTTATCTGTGTTTGCAGTTCTATATCATCTGGGCCATTTATCTCAGAGGATCCTATATTATATGCAGTAAAAATGTCATTCAAGGGTCCCCTTCTAGGTTTCCCCATGCCCATGGTGTCCCTAGCGTATAGGGTGTATAGATCTGCTTTGTCTACATTGCCAAAGTCTAACTCGTAAAATTTCTTGGACATTTATCTGAGTAGGGCCAGCTGTTCTGTTTCCTTTGGGCACCATGCAGGTAAGTGCACCTCGGTAAGGTTTAAAATAACTGAAGCTACTGCATAGTTTACCCCCTGGTATAACACCTTTTCGGTTGCTACCAATACTAATCCTTTCCTTGTTCCCTTGGTGGCGGTAGACACCTCTCTATTATTGTTCAGATTGGCAGGGACATGGGCAGGTGTTTCTTAATGCATGCTATAAGTTCGCTGGTATTAATTGGGAGTGGGGAGTGTGGGACCGCACACCCATGTAGGCTGGAATCCCACCCAATCCCTTTCCCGTCATCTTGCCATTGCCTGGCAAAGGCGATTGATATGCCTGCGGGACAGATCTTCTCTGACCCCCACATGCAGACGTAAATTCCCTGTTCAGACTCCCATCACTTGTTCCAACACACTTTCACTCCTCCCCGTGTCCCCGTGATGGTACGGTACATGTCATTACCGAGTATTTCCCAGTCAGATTCCTGGTCCCCCGCATCCTTGCTCAGCGTCCTCAGCCACCACTATCTACCCAGGGGAATCTGTTCTTTACAAGTCAAACACATACGTTTTCCCTCCGTAAAACTGACCTGAGCAGCAACGACCCGTATCCTCGGACATGGAACGGACGCCTCACCATAAGTAAACCCTTCCTGGCTGGAGTAGCGAGTGGAATTAGACCCCAGACAACCTGGCCACCTCCCTTCGTGGGCATAAACGACGAGCTCTTCCTCACCCGGTGTGCCACCTCCTGCAGTCACGATCGGTGCTCTCTCTCCTGAGCACCCATAAATGAAGGATTCTTCCACGTTTCCTCGGCCGCCGCTGCTCATCCTTATCAAGGTGAGCAGGAACAGGACCCTTTTCATATTGTTCTCCTTCCTGTAAGGGCACATAAAACAGATTGTCCAGCCCTGGGAAAAGCTCTCTGGCTTGACAAAAGGTGATCGAGTTCCAATTTGGGCTCATTTCTTCTCGGTGAACACAATTAAATCGTTAATCAACTGGCTGTCTTTTCCAGTTCCCGTAGTAACTGATGTCTGTTTTTAACTTTTGTCTCATCTTACTCTTATCGTTCTTGTAGTGCCTCTTTTACTGCCTACAAGATGAGGTCTTTTCCTTTCCCCAAGAACTGTTACCGATGCTTCCTTCAAATACTACTAGGCCGATGTCACTAATTTGGAACCGGCTGGTGTCCGCAGCTCTTCCATTTCATATGTATACAGATGCTTTGATCCTATTTTACTCGTTTCACTACTTCCATACGTGTGGTTTACTTTCGATCGTGGTGATCCTCAAAAAAAAACTTACAGTCATAATCCTACACTATGCTCGATTCTTATCATCCTAATTATGTATATCTGCCACTCGTCTCCAGGTGGCCAGATTAACTCCTGTTCTTCTCCTTTCTTCTCTGGCCTCTGGGTTTCCAGTGGGGCTGGTAGCAGGTCGGCCTGTACCGCAGGACCTGGAGTGTCCTGACCGGAAGTGGGTTTGAGTCCCACATTATTGGGGGAACTTCCCCTCCGGTGCTGCAGCACACCGCCCCTTTGGGGGTGGCTGCACGGTTCATTTTGTTACCCGAGGTTTCTACTTGGTCGAGGGCTGTAGGCTGTGGACTCCCAATTGGTGGTTGGCCCACCCCTATCTCCTCCGTGGGTCCCTCGTCGCTCAAGACTACCGCCGAGGATCCCTGCTCACAGGCTGATCCCTGATCCTAGGTACCCCTTTGTGGCTGCTCCCTCCCCCGGGGCTGAACCACTTAAATTGGGGCGCTGGTGACCATGGTGTCTTAGGCCAAGGCTGCGGAAAGTCCTTCTCAAGGCTCTGACTACTGGGGGTGTGTCCGACTCCCCAATGATTGGGGGGATAGCCCCTCCAGTAACACAGTCCACCGGCCCTGTAGGTGCAGATTGTGGATGACTGTGGGTTGTGGGCGACATGCCATTTCTCCTCGATGCCGAGCACCTTAAGGGTCTCCTGCATCACCTGCTCAGTGAAGTGACTCCCTTGGTCGGACTCCATGTACTGGGATAGTCCCCATCGGGAGAACACCTCCCTGACCAGGATCCTAGCTGTCCCTAATGCAGTGGCTGCTCGGCATGGGAAGGCTTCCACCCATTTGGTGAATACATCCACCAACACTAGGCAGTACTTGTAACCTCCCTGGGCAGTGGGTAGGGGCCCGATGTAATCCACCTGGATCGACTGCCAGGGTCCCTCTATCCTCCTGATATGTCCCATAGGCACCTTCCTTTTCTGGGGGCTCAGGGTTGTTGGCAGCGCACACCAGACAGCTGGCACAGAACTCACGGGCGTCTTCCCTGAGTCCCGGCCTCCACCCTGCCTGTTCCACCCGTTGCCAAGTGGTCTCAGTTCTGGGGTGTCCTGCTCCTGGACCATCGTGGGCCAGCTGGAGGAATTCTCTCCGGTGTTGTTGCGGAACCACCCATTGCTCCCCCCTGAACAGCATGCCTTCTTTAATGGTGATCACTGTGGTGCCATACGGGCCGTCTACCTCTTCCCCTTTAGCTAGCGTGTTCAGGACAGTTTTGAGGACAGGGTCTTGGGTCTGAACCGTTTTCAGGTCCGGGGGCAATGCTACCCGTGTCCTTCCTGCCGTTCCAATCCTGACCCTGACTGCTGCGATGGGGCCTGGGTTGTATGGATCCCAGAGCTTGCCCGTGTGGGCACCTTGCTTGGCCAACATGTCAGCCTGCTGGTTTCCCTTGCTACGGGGTTCAGTGGTGGAATGTGCCTTCACTTTATGAATATAAACCTTTCCTTCCTCCCCCACTGCTGTCATGATCTTTTCCAGTAAAGGCCTAATTGCCAGGGGTCTCCCGTCTGCAGATGTATATCTGCGACGGGACCAGATAGCCAGGTACTCCATACACGAATTGCATGTGAACATACTGTCCGAGCAAATTGTGTATGGGGTAGGGAATTCTTCAGGGTGTCTGACTACATGCACCACCACAGACAGTTCAGCATGCTGGGCACTCTTAGTACTGGGGAGTTTAATCGCCAGGGCAATACCTGCCTTTGGGTCATACACTCCGCAGCCTGTGAATCGTTCACCCGCAGATACCGTGCTTGAACCGTCCACATAGATCTCTCGGCCTGTGGGGTGTAACACGACCCGAAAGCCTATGTTAATTTCCCATACACCTTCTATGGAACACCAGTGGGCTGTCCCTGGATAGATCATGTTGGCTGTGAGCCTTGGCTCGCAGAGACCATTTATCCTTAGATCCATCTGAGAGAGGAGCAGTGTCCAGCGAGCAATGCGAGCACTGCTCACTGTCCCGTCCTTGATTCTCCCGTCCAGGAACATTTGGGTGGGCATATGATGGGTAAGGAGTGTGATAGCGGACCCCCCCTGTGAAGATCAGTGATCTTTTCACAGCCCAGTGAGTGGCTAGGAGGTGCCGCTCACAGTTGGAGTATCCCTTTTCCATGTCAGTGAGTATCCTGGAGGAGTAGATCACTGGCCTCAGCTGGCCATGCCACTCCTGGAGCAGTACTGCACTCAGACTGTCTCCACTGGCTGCTACCTCCAGGAAGAACTCTTTTCTGCCATCAATAGCCCCTAGAGCTGGCGCGGTCTGTAGGTCTTTCTTGAGTTGGATAAATGCTGTCTTGCAACCTTCGTCCCAATCCCACTCCACTCCCTTGTGTAGGAGTCGGAGCAGAGGGGCTGCTGTGGCTGCATAATCCTCAATGAAATCTCTGCAGTACCCGGTTAGCCCTAGAAAAGATCTTACTCCTGTTCCTGTGTTGGGGGCTGGTAACTTCTGCACTGCTTCCCTTCTAGCTTTGTCAATGGCCCTTTCCCCAGCGCGCACAGCCAGTCCCAGGAATTTTACTTCCTTCTGGCTGATCTGTGCCTTCTTGGGATTCATTTTAAATCCTTCTTTTTTCAGCAGCTCCAGCAGTTCAGCCAGCAGTGGGCCATGCTCCTGCCCCTCATCAGTGAATAGGAGCAGGTCGTCCACATACTGTACCAGCTGCTGGGGTCTGCTGAAGCTCTTTAAACAGTTGGCCATACATTGGTGGAAAATGCTAGGGCTGTTGTGGAAGCCCTGAGGGAGACAGTTCCAAGTGTATTGCTGTCCCTTATAGATAAAAGCAAACTTGTATTGGTCTTCGCTTCGTAAAGGGATGGACCAAAACCCGTTGGAAATATCCTGCACCGTGAAGATAGTCGCGGAGGCTGGGATACTTCCAATGAGGTCGGCGATGGCAGCAACCGTGGGTGCACAGGTGGGGATGTTACGGTTGAGTACTCGATAGTCCACCGTGGCTCTCCAGGAATGATCGGTTTCTTAACCGGCCACAATGGAGAGTTCACATGGGTAGCTATTGGTCTCAATACCCCCTGTTTAACCAAAGAACCCAAGGCTGCTTCCATATCCGCCTCCGCCTCCCTGGGGAAGTTATACTCTTTCTGCGGACGGGTCATGGGGTCCCCATCTACGCTAACCTCGACCCCGTTTATCCTTCCACAGTCGTGTTTGTGAGTGGCAAAAGCTGCAAGGTTTGCCCTCGCATACTCTTGGTACTCCATCGGAGTGTTACTGACCAGTGATTCAAGGTCGTAACCCTCCTTTGGCTTCATGGTGCAAACCGTCCCTTTAATGTCTATAAGCTTGTAATGTTTGTAGCTCCACACTGTGGATGTGGATGTATTGTGTACTGCAAGTGCAGGGTTAATAATAAACAGAACTCGGCAGATTTCCGGAGACTTGCAAGAGAGCTGCCTGCCATGTTAAGAAGCTGTGTGTATTGTGCGCTGTGAATATATCACATTTGGCGACGGAAGATGGGATTTTTCGGATGTATTAAAGCTAAAATTTTTGTTGGTGAAGGCTTCAGCCAGCCGACAGAGAGACTTTGGAAATTTCTGTCTTTGGAAAAAAGCTACAAAATCCGAGGTAAACTACAGCACACGGTGTGAACAGCTAGAGATTAAAATGGCAGGTGTATTGGGACAGTTGGGTGAATATAGACACGACCGGGAACATTTTAAAGCATATGTGGATTGGCTAGAAATGTATTTCACTGCAAATAACACAATCGAAGTTCCAGACAATGCAGTCCAGAATCGGGCTGTGTTGGAACGTAAGAAAGCGATCTTATTATCGGAGGCGGGTCCGGCATTATATGACACTCTTGTAAATCTGCTTGTGCCTGACGAGCCAAAGGACACCAAACTGTTAGAAATTGCTGAAAGCTATCATTTCGGGATTTGGAATCAAAAGGCTGATGAATGTATCAGTGATTGCATCGTAGCATTAAAAAAGCTATCGATGCACTGTAATTTTGGAAACTTTCAAAACCGAGCATTACGGGATCGTTTTGTTTGTGGGGTGAAAAATGATGCAATCAGAAGGAAGTTATTGATGATGGATGACTTGACTTTTGAGATTGCTTGTTCGACAGTGAGGTCGATGGGCATAGCCGAACAATATTCCTGAGAATTAAATAATGATTACGGTCGTCAGTCAACCGAGGTAAATCACCAGCAGGTTCAAAGTAAAAGACGGGCATGGCCAAAAGTCTCAGAAACTGGAAATTCTACCAGAGCATCGAAGTCATGCTATAGGTGCCTGGGACAACACATTGGTCAAAGTTGTCCATACGTGAAGGCAGAGTGTTTCTTCTGCAGAAGGACTGGGCATCTTGCGAAGGCATGCCAACTGAAGGGTAAACCAGTTTTTAAAGCTATGAGTAGAAATCCAAAGAGACTACATAGCATGGAAAAACAACAACATGACGAGGAGATGTTAGAGTTACACGTCATCAGGAGCACGAGGTTAATGAACAGTGATTCGGAAAGCAGCAAAATCCACATAGATGTTGCGGGATTCAGGATTCCAATGGAAATTGACATGGGTGCATCCGTGAGTGTAGTACTGGAGTCACTATACCTCGACAAATTGCGTGATTTCCAACTGGAGAAATCCAAGATAGAGCTGCGAGGCTACTCGGGAGAGAAAATTCCTGTGGTAGGTCGTATCACCGTACCGGTGAAATATAAAGATCAATTTCAGAACTTGCCTCTAATAGTAGTGAAAGGAGACAAGTCTGCCTTACTAGGAACAAATTGGTTGAGCTCATTGAAGCTGGATTGGAGTAAGATTTTCTGTGTGGAAGCGAGATTTTCATCAATGGATGAGGTTATCAAGAAGTATCCGAAGGTGTTCTGCGAAACGGGCAGTCCGATCCAAGGCTTCAAGGCGAGTGTCAGGGTACAGAAGGACGCTAGATCGGTTTACTACAAGCCACATTCCGTACCATACGCACTCAAGGAGAAAGTTGAGCAAGAACTTAAAAGACTAGAGACTGAGAACATTATTTGTAAGATAGATCGATGTAATTGGGCTGCACCCATTGTTGTTGTACCAAAGTCTGATGGTAAGGTAAGATTGTGTGGTGATTATAAAGTAACCATAAACCAGGTTCTAGAGTGTAATGTCTCCAATACATTGCTGAATATGGAAGATTTGTTCACAACACTGACAGATGGTCAGATCGTCTCAAAACTGGATCTTACGAATGCCTACTTACAGCTTGAACTAGATGAGGAGTCCAAGTCATGTTTGACTATAAATACTCATCTAGGCCTATATCAATTTAATAGGCTACTGTTTGGAGTGTCTTCCGCCCCTGTCATATTCCAAGGGGTGATGAACCAGATTTTGCAAGATATTGAAGGGGTAGTATGTTATTTGGATGACATACTAATTTCAGCACCAAATAGGCAAATTCATAATAACATATTGAATGAAGTCCTCAAACGGCTAGAGAAGCACAGAGTACGAGTGTCTGCTCATAAGTGTGAGTTAGTTAAAAACTCAGTGGAGTACTTAGGGTACAGAGTAGACAAAGATGGTTTACATCCAACCATGCAAAAATTGGATGCAATTAGAAATGCACTCACTCCCAGGAATGTCACTGAACTTCGTTCTTCTTGGGTCTTTTGAACTATTATGGGAAGTCCCTACCAAATTTGGCGACAGTATTACATCCACTGAATGAACTTTTGAAAAAACAGGTCCATTGGAAGTGGTCAAAAGAATGCGATACAGCATTCAAGAAGTGTAAAAGCAAATTGGTAGAGACCACCATGTTAGTTCACGATAGAAACATAGAAACATAAAAAATAGGTGCAGGAGTAGGCCATTCGGCCCTTCTAGCCTGCACTGCCATTCAATGAGTTCATGGCTGAACATGCAACTTCAGTACCCCATTCCTGCTTTCTCACCATACCCCTTGATTCCCCTAGTAGTAAGGACTTCATCTAACTCCTTTTTGAATATATTTAGTGAATTGGCCTCAACAACTTTCTGTGGTAGAGAATTCCACAGGTTCACCACTCACTGGGTGAAGAAATTCCTCCTCATCTCGGTCCTAAATGGCTTACCCCTTATCCTTAGACTGTGTCCCCTGGTTCTGGACTTCCCCAACATTGGGAACATTCTTCCTGCATCTAACCTGTCTAACCCCGTCAGAATTTTAAACGTTTCTATGAGGTCCCCTCTCATTCTTCTGAACTCCAGTGAATACAAGCCCAGTTGATCCAGTCTTTCTTGATAGGTCAGTCCCGCCATCCTGGGAATCAGTCTGGTGAACCTTCGCTGCACTCCCTCAATAGCAAGAATGTCCTTCCTCAGGTTAGGAGACCAAAACTGTACACAATACTCCAGGTGTGGCCTCACCAAGGCCCTGTACAACTGTAGCAACACCTCCCTGCCCCTGTACTCAAATCCCCTCGCTATTAAGGCCAACATGCCATTTGCTTTCTTAACCGCCTGCTGTACCTGCATGCCAACCTTCAATGACTGAAGTACCATGACACCCAGGTCTCGTTGCACCTTCCCTTTTCCTAATCTGTCATCATTCAGATAATAGTCTGTCCCTCTGTTTTTACCACCAAAGTGGATAACCTCACATTTATCCACATTATACTTCATCTGCCATGCATTTGCCCACTCACCTAACCTATCCAAGTCGCTCTGCAGCCTCATAGCATCCTCCTCGCAGCTCACACTGCCACCCAACTTAGTGTCATCCGCAAATTTGGAGATACTACATTTAATCCCCTCATCTAAATCATTAATATACAGTATAAACAGCTGGGGCCCCAGCACAGAACCTTGCGGTACCCCACTAGTCACTGCCTGCCATTCTGAAAAGTCCCCATTTACTCCTACTCTTTGCTTCCTGTCTGACAACCAGTTCTCAATCCATGTCAGCACACTACCCCCAATCCCATGTGCTTTAACTTTGCACATTAATCTCTTGTGTGGGACCTTGTCGAAAGCCTTCTGAAAGTCCAAATATACCACATCAACTGGTTCTCCCTTGTCCACTCTACTGGAAACATCCTCAAAAAATTCCAGAAGATTTGTCAAGCATGATTTCCCTTTCACAAATCCATGCTGACTTGGACCTATCATATCACCTCTTTCCAAATGAGCTGCTATGACATCCTTAATAATTGATTCCATCATTTTACCCACTACCGATGTCAGGCTGAACGGTCTATAATTCCCTGTTATCTCTCTCCCTCCTTTTTTAAAAAGTGGGGTTACATTGGCTACCCTCCACTCCATAGGAACTGATCCAGAGTCAATGGAATGTTGGAAAATGACTGTCAATGCATCCACTATTTCCAAGGCCACCTCCTTAAGTACTCTGGGATGCAGTCCATCAGGCCCTGGGGATTTATCGGCCTTCAATCCCATCAATTTCCCCAACACAATTTCCCGACTAATAAGGATTTCCCTCAGTTCCTCCTCCTTACTAGACCCTCCGACCCCTTTTATATCCGGAAGGTTGTTTGTGTCCTCCTCAGTGAATACCGAACCAAAGTACTTGTTCAATTGGTCCGCCATTTCTTTGTTCGCCGTTATGACTTCCCCTGATTCTGACTGCAGGGGACCTACGTTTGTCTTTAATAACCTTTTTCTCTTTACATACCTATAGAAACTTTTGCAATCTGTCTTAATGTTCCCTGCAAGCTTCTTCTCATACTCCATTTTCCCTGCCCTAATCAAACCCTTTGTCCTCCTCTGCTGAGTTCTAAATTTCTCCCAGTCCCCGGGTTCGCTGCTATTTCTGGCCAATTTGTATGCCACTTCCTTGGCTTTAATACTATCCCTGATTTCCCTTGATAGCCACGGTTGAGCCACCTTCCCTTTTTTATTTTTACGCCAGACAGGAATGTACAATTGTTGTAGTTCATCCATGCGGTCTCTAAATGTCTGCCATTGCCCATCCACAGTCAACCCCTTAAGTATCATTCGCCAATCTATCCTAGCCAATTCATGCCTCATACCTTCAAAGTTACCCTTCTTTAAGTTCTGGACCATGGTCTCTGAATTAACTGTTTCATTCTCCATCCGAATGCAGAATTCCACCATATTATGGTCACTCTTCCCCAAGAGGTCTTGCACAACCAGATTGCTAATTAATCCTCTCTCATTACACAACACCCAGTCTAAGATGGCACCCCCCCAGTTGGTTCCTCGACATATTGGTCTAAAAAACCATCCCTTATGCACTCCAGGAAGTCCTCCTCCACCATATTGCTTCCAGTTTGGTTAACCCAATCTATGTGCATATTAAAGTCACCCATTATAACTGCTGCACCTTTATTGCACGCGCCCCTAATTTCATGTTTGATGCCCTCCCCAACATCACTACTACTGTTTGGAGGTCTGTATACAACTCCCACTAACATTTTTTGCCCTTTGGTATTCTGCAGCTCTACCCATATAGATTCCACATCATCCAAGCTAATGTCCTTCCGAACTATTGCCTTAATTTCTTCCTTAACCAGCAATGCTACCCCACCTCCTTTTCCTTTTATTCTATCTTTCCTGAATGTTGAATACCCCTGGATGTTGAGTTCCCAGCCCTGATCATCCTGGAGCCACGTCTCCGTAATCCCAATCACATCATATTTGTTAACATCTATTTGCACAGTTAATTCATCCACCTTATTGCGGATACTCCTTGCATTAAGACACAAAGCCTTCAGGCTTGTTTTTTTAACACCCTTTGTCCTTTTAGAATTTTGCTGTACAGTGGCCCTTTTTGTTCTTTGCCTTGGGTTTCTCTGCCCTCCACTTTTCCTCATCTCCTTTCTGTCTTTTGCTTTTGCCTCCTTTTTGTTTCCCTCTGTCTCCCTGCATTGGTTCCCATCCCCCTGCCATATTAGTTTAAATCCTCCCCAACAGCACTAGCAAACACTCCCCCTAGGACATTGACATATCTAAGGAGATTAAGCTAGCATGTGATGCTTATCTGGATGGAGTTGGGGCAGTGATCTCTCATGTATTAAGTAGTGGGGAGGAGAGACCAATTGCTTTTGCTTCACGCACTCTCAGTGCCAGTGAGAGCAATTATGCGCAAATTGAAAGGGAAGCTTTAGCATTAATTTTTGGGGTCAAGAAGTTTCACAAATACTTGTATGGTCATAAGTTTACCATCATTATGGACCATAAGCCCTGAACAGGAATCATTCATCCAAAGTCCCCACTTCCAACATTAGCTGCAGCCTGAATGCAGAGATGGGCTTTGATTTTGTCAGCATATACGTATGATATTGAATACAGACGATCAGCTGATCACAGTAATGCTGATGCAATGTCGAGATTGCCTTCCCCGTCACAAGTTACATCTGAAAGGGAAGAAGTGTTTTATTTTTCATACATTGATGAACTGCCAGTCACAGCTGAAGAGATTGGTAGAGCAACCAAACGTGACCCAGTGATGTCAAAGGTGTATGAGTATATTGCAAATGGATGGCCAAACCAGGTAACAGATAAAGATACACATCCATTCTTCATTCATAGGAATAAATTATCAGTCGATAAAGATTGTATCATGTGGTTATACCAAATAAATTCAGGTCCAAATTATTAGGAGACCGCCATGACCAGCACCTGCGAATGTGCTTGACCAAGAGTTTTGCACACAGTTATTTATGGTGGCCAGGTCTTGATAAAGATATAGAGTACATCATGAGTCAGTGTATGACATGTCAATCGGTAAGGAAGCAACCACCACCAGTACCATTACAACCATGGAAATGGCAAAGGCTACATATTGATTTTGCTGAGTTAGAAGGACAACAATTGTTCATTGTGATTGATAGCCATTAAAATGGGTTGAGGTGTTTCCAATGTGGAAAATAACAAGTAAAACATTGGACATTTTACAAAAATTATTTTCTTCATTTGGCCTCCCTGAAGAGATTGTTTCGGATAATGGACCACAATTTCGTTCAGAAGAATTTGCACAATTCACGAGCAAAAATGGTGTGAAACATACCCAGGTTCCACCATACCATCCTGCTTTGAATGGTGCAGCAGAGCGCACTGTACAAATTGTAAAACGTGCCCTCATAAAACAAATGTTAGATCAAAATCCAAGGAAACGACAGTTGTCATTGGATCACAAATTTGCTAATTTTTTGGTTACATATCGAAATTCTCCTCATACTACTACTGGTAGAACACCAGCAGAGTTGTTTCTCAAACGACAGCCACGAACCAGATTCTCGTTGTTAAAGCCAAATTTGGCACAGTCTGTAGAAGAGACACAATTAAGACAGAAAGATAATCAGGATAGAGGTAGAGTAAAAGAGAGAAGTGTGAAATTAAACCAGAAGGTGAGAGTGAAGAACCATCACCATAAATAGTTAAAGTGGTTACCAGGAAGAGTGGTGAAGATATGTGGTCCTCACACATATTGGTAAAGATGTTTGATAATGGGCAGGTTAGGTTTGTTTATATTGATCATATTTTACTTACAGACAAGGAAGGAGTTGAAGGTGGGAATGATTCAATTATTTCTGACTCATCAGATAGTTTTGATATACCATTGGCAAATCCTAAATCCAATGTACTGGAAACAAATCCAGGAGAGAATCAGAATGAAAGCCTGAGTCCAAGTCAGGAAAACAAAAAGCCTGAATTTAGAGTGAGTTCAAATGAAAATCAAGGAAATTCCATGGAGGAAAACATTCCTCAGGATGAGCCTCGAATGAGTTTAGATTCGAGACCATGTTTGGAAGGTTCTGTTCAAGAGCGAAGGTATTCTCTTCAAAACAGAAAACAAGTGGTAAAGTTAAATTTGCAAGTATGGAAAAAAAATAAGTTTATATCCTGTATTATGTATAAACAAGAAAGTTATGTATAATGTTTCTTATGATGGCTTCTTCATTAAGGAGGGAGAAGTGTAATGTCTGTAAGCTTGTAATGTTTGTAGCTCCACACAGTGTATGTGGACGTATTCTGTACTACAAATGCAGGGTTAATAATAAACAGAACTCGGCAGATTTCCAGAAACTTCCGAGAGAGCTGCCTGCCATGTTAGGAAGCTGTGTGTGCTGTGCTCTGTGAATATATCACAGTCGCTTTTCCCCATTTTTCTGGGATAACTACCACCTCACTCTCCTGTCCCGTACATACTGCCCCCCAAAGACAGCGATTTCTTAAATCCACTAGAATCCCGTAGCCTAGAATGAAGTCGGCCCCAGGATCCCCCTCCCTTCCTGTTCCCACTTCATCAGGACACAAGTCCATTTGGTGTGGAGTGTTCCCAGACGAATAGAGAGCGGAACGGAGAATGAGCCCGTCTGCTTGGCTCCTGTGAAACCCACTAAGCTATAGGGGATCCCGCTGGACAGAGGTGAGGCGGCAGGGTTAGCTGCATAGATGAGGGTGCTTGATGCACTGGTATCCAGCAGATAAGTCCCCTTCACCTTTTCCACTTCCATCTGAATGGTCGGTCTCCCCCATACATTGTACTCGAGGGAACACAGGTGAACAGGCTGTGCCTGTCCTAGTCACTGTTTTGGATGGGATGGGGCAGATGGGATTTCGGTACCGGTGGTAGCGGCTACCCTCCCAGGGCCATCTAGCATTGTACGGAGCGCAGTCAGGAAGGTATCAAACATGTGGGGAGGGACTGGCTTCTCGGTCTCGGTCGTTTGGACAGGGGCTGGAGAATTCTTCCCCGCGCTACTCTTCCATGGATTCCTACAATCCTTTCTCCAATGCCCACTCTTTCCACGCCCAAAACAGGTACATTTTGTATCGGAGGAGTTGCCCCTCTCCTGGCGCCATTCCCTCTTATCCTGACTAGGCCTGATTTCGTGGACCCTTCCCTTGGGTGGGTGCTCTTCCGTCCCCCTGCCGTTCCGGTATGCTAGGGTCAGTTGCCTGACCACTCCCTGCTCGGTGGCCTGGGGATCTCTTGGGTCAAACCAGACCTCAGTCTTTGCTTTTATTCATGGCGAACTGTTTGCCACCAGGCTTCAGAGCCAGCAGGCTCTCTCGTCCCGGGTTAGGTGACCCCGGTTGAGGTCTCCACCACAGGCGCTCTGGTACACAGACCGCAGTCTATCGGCGAAAACCTGTGGGGTTTCCCATGTGAGCTGCACTGTCTTCTCCACTCTGGAGAAGGGACTCCCATCATTAAAACCCATGCCTTCTAAAATGTCTTCCTGGATGGCGGCACATGTTCTCTGTCCCCATTTGCTCTCAACAGAGAGGGACTGGTGCAGCTTGCCATCCAGTGAGAGGAGGAGCATTTTTGCGATCTTGGCATCATCGCACCTGTTAATATGCCCTGCCTGTTCCACTTCCATAAAGTGGACCAGGGGGTCTCCCTTTGGAGTGAGCTTTCCCCACACTACCCAACAGTCCTAAGCAGTTGGGTAGTGTGGGAAATTACAAATTGACTTTCCAGGGGCCCCTGACCCCCAGCACCGGTGGGCGAGCTGAACTTCTGCTGCCGGACAGGACACATCGGCTCCGGCTCTGGCTCTTCCTGCTCTGGCTCACCCACCCCTCCCTGCTGCCAAACCGAGCTGAACCTCGGCGCCACAGGTGGTGGTCCGTTAACCCTGTCCACCCCGCAACTCGTTCGCCCCTCCTACTGCCGAACCGGTATAGTCACCGGCGCCACAGATGTTGGTCGAACAATTTCCTCTTCTCTTCCAGGTTTACCCGGGGCATACCCGGGTTTATTAGGCATACTATGCCTTTTGCTTTGGACACAGTAAGGGTTAAACTCTTGATTTGTTGCTGGCAGGGACCTTGGTCTCCTGACTCAAACCCTGGCTACTTTATAATCTGCCTATACGTCTCTTAACTTCTCCTCCAGCTCTTTGACTTGAAGGGTAAGGCGAGTATTTTCCTCCCGCAATATCTTTTCATTATTCCTAACCTCGATAACCTGACACTGAAAATAGTCCTGGCTGTTCTTGAACCTCTCCATTAGCTGCGCCTTTCCATGCTTTAGCTTATGGAGATCTCCCCATAACCTTTCTCCTGCCATTGCCCTTTCATGTGATGTCTCTGCACATTCCCATAGTTCTGCCTGCAGTGACTCGATGGTTTTGTCTAAGAGTTGGACTGTCGCTGTCGACAGACCAACTAAATTGCCTTTCCTACTGTTTCTTTATGATCCTTGCTTGCTGTCCATTGGGCCGCAGCATCTCCCGGACGCTCAGTGTGCAACAGACCAAGCACCCATTCCTTAGTGACATTCACTTCCTTGTACACATAGGAGGAAATCCTCTCTTCCATCTTGGTTCTTTCCTCCATAACAGCACTCTCTGCATCACATCCTTTATACCAAAGTCCTGCCGCAGTCGCCATTCTGTAGGGGGTGGTGTGTGGGGTCAGGTTCACCTCTGGCCTTCTGAGCAGTTCGAATCACTCCCACTCCCTGGGTTCTTGACTTTGGATTTATTTGGGGGATGTGACAAAGTGCAAGAGACAACTGGTTTGGTGCAAAGAACTTCGATTTTATTTAGGACAAGAAAATACAATGTCAAACTTGTAATCATTCAAATAAAGAACACTATATCACACATTCAAAGGGGTTACAGAAATAATATACCTCCCACCTCCCAATGCCTAACTCTAAACTCCAGGGCAAACAGGGACTATGCTTACCAATCCTTTACTGGTAGTTGGCGGTGGTTTGCGATTTTGGGGTTCGCTGGATTCTGTAGGTTCTGCTTGCCGTACCCCGAATGTAGTAGAGGACTTCTTACTGTGCAATCTTCAGTTGGGTTGTGTCCACTGATGCGGTAGGGTGCGTTTTGGATTTATGGGGTAAGGACCCACTTTCTTTCATTAGAAATAGGTTTCAAAGTCTCTTTAGGTAATGTTTTCACCTGTTGGTAGTCAGGCCTAGATTGTCGAGTGGAAACTTTCGAATCTTTGGTTTCTTCTTTGAGGAGTTTTGTTTCGGAGTTGTTCGATTGCGGTGTTTTGGAAGGTACCACGTTGGCTGTGGTCGGTTGCTGCTGCGATGGTGATGTTCTTCCTTCCTTTTCAATAGCAGGGCAATGTGGCCCCGATAGTGTCATTGAGGCTGGAGAGGCTTGTTACCACTGCTGCGGTGGTCTCTCTCTCCTCCCTTCTTGATGCTCTATGATGCTGCTACTGTCCTCTCAAGAAAAAGCATACCTTCATTAAAACAGGGCCCCAGTTATACCTTTGGAGCTGTTCTAATCTTCGTGCCAAATCAGCCCTGATTCTTTGTTTAATTTTTGGTGGGCTTGATATCTCTTTGTCATATTTTGGCGGGCTCATTAAATGTTAACCTGTATCGGATGTGTTGATCTTTTAAATCTGTTCCTTGAAGGAACAAATTAGCTTTGGTATTTGCCATGTCTGCCTAGGTTTTGGTCTTCCATGCGGGCTGGATGTGCCGTTGTCATTATGCATGTGCTGGAATGGGTTTTCTGCTCATGGTGATGGCTGGCTATCTCTGGGTTGATTGTTGCAATGTTAATATCTCCTGGGGAGAAGGGTTTTCGAGTTTACACAATTTCCCCAGACAATTTGTTTTAGCTTCAATACCCCAGACAGTTTCAATACTCAAAACTGGTTTCATTTGAAGGATAGTTCTCCTTTAGTTCTTAGCCCTTCCTACACGGACCCAATCTGCCTTGTAAAATCCCAAATTTGATTAAAACTCGTAGTTCCTTCCATGTGCACTTTAGGATCTCAAACTTTCTGGTAGATAGTTCCAAATTAAATTTCCTTTCCAATGAGTCCAAGCACTGGGCTGGGGCGGGGGGGGGGGGGGGGGGGGGTGGGGAGGCAGGTGCGGGGGGGTTTCCCATGAATTTTGCAACTCTATACTGCCCACTTACATATTTTGTCTAAATGATTCTGCAATTTTTGAGCTGCCTGCTCTGATTCCACTGTCTCCTACTACTTTGGTATCATTTGCAAATCTAACCGAATTAGATTGGATTTCTGAGTCCAAATCATTGATTTAAATGAAACACAGTAGTGGCTCCAACATCCATCTCTGGGCACCCCACTCAGTACATTTCCCCACACTGATATAAATCCTCCAATAAGTACCCATGGTTTTCTACTCTTTAAACAATTTCTTATTGGCACCAAAGATTTCCCTGTATCCTTACCACTTTGAGTTTGCTTAATAGTCTTTCATGTGAAACTTTGTCAAGTGCCTTCTGGATGTCTAGATACAAAAGATCATAGGGCTTGCCACAGTCCACTTTGAATGTCATTTGCTCAAAGAGGTCTAATAGACATCACCATCTCCTTCTGGATCCATGTTGACTGTTGTTTACTAATCTATTGGTTTGCAAATAACCTTCAAATTTACTCGATATTATTTTCATTGTTTTACTTGGGATGAAGTAAAATTGATGGGTCTGTAGTTCCATGTCTGATTTGTCACCCCTTATGAATATGGACACCATGTTAGCCTGTTTCCAATCTACTGGTACCTCTCCAGTGTTCATTGGCCATGAATTGGCGGTCGGAGGCTTCCCACGGGGAAATGCCTCCAATCTGCAAATAAAATGACTGCGTACCTGGTGGTCCGGAAGATATGGAGACTCGCGGTCTTGGGCCTCTCCGAGTACCCACGGGTAGAGGCCCATGTATCCTTGGGGTGCATGCTGTTTGCAAGCACCCCTGGGATTACGTGGGTCTGCCCAACCAATAACAGAAGGTAATCTCCATTCATGCTTATGGGGATTCCGTATGTACGGAAACACCATAAGCACGAATGGGAATACCCCCAAATATACACCTACACATCAAATACATTTTTTTACAGTTACATATTTAAATTAATTAAAATGGCATTTAGTTAAATATTTAAACCCCATATCGGGACCAACGACATAGGTAGAAAGAGGGATGAGGTCCTAAAGGCAGAATTTAGGGAGCTAGGAAGAAAATTAAAGGGTAGGACCTCAAAGGTAGTAATCTCCGGGATACTAACAGTGCCATGTGCTAATGAGTACAAGAATAGAAGGATAGAGAGGATGAATGTGTGGCTGGAGAGTTAGTGTAGGAGGGAGTGCTTTAAATTCTTGAGGCATTGGGAGCGCTTCTGGGGGAGATGGGACCTGTACAAACTGGATGGTTTGCACCTCAACAGCGCCGGGAGTTTTGCTAGTGCTGTTGGGGAGAGTTTAAACTAGCTTGGCAGGGGGATGGGAACCTGAGAACAAATTCAATATGGGAGGAAGTAAAGCAGAAATTGGATAGCAAGAATCTAGAAAGCGAATCTGTAAGACAGAGGAAACAGGGCTTAGTAAGTAGTAAGCAAGGAGGTCTTCCTGTACTAAATGGTATATGCTTTAATGCAAGGAGTATAGCGAATAAGGCGGATGAGCTAAGAGCACAGGTAGACACTTGGGAGTATGACATTATAGCCATTACAGAGACATGGCTGAAAGAGGGGAAGGTTTGACAGAACAATATTCCTGATTATAGGATTTTTAGACAAGATAGAGAGGGGAGTAAAAAGTGGGGGGTTCACGGTATTGATTAAAGAAACTATTACAGCGGTGAGGAGGGATGATATCTTAGAGGGATCATCAAATGAGGCCATATGGGTCGACTTGAAAAATAAAAAGGGGCGATCACACTGCTGGGCATGTATTATGGGCCCCCAAACAGTGGGAGGGAGAGAAGCAAATATGTAGGAAAATTGCTGTGAAGTCCAAAAACCATAGGGCAGTAATAGTAGGGGATTTTAACTATCCTAATATTGATTGGGACAAATATGGTGTGAAGAGTATAGAGGGTACAGAATTCTTAAAATGCATTCAAGATAACTTTTTTATTCAGTATGTAACAAGCCCAACATGAGAGGGGGTGGTTTTGGATTTAGTTTTGGGGAATGAAGCTGGGCAGGTTGAAGGGGTATTAGTGGGAGAGCATTTGGGTGCCAGTGACCATAATTCAGTCAGATTCAAGGTAGTTATGGATAAGGACAAGGATGGACCAGGGATGGGCCAAATTGGGGAGAAGCTAACTTTGATAAGTTGAGGAGTGATTTGGCCACAGTGGACTGGAAACAGTCACTTGTAGGTAAATCAGTGTCAGAGCAATGGGAGGCATTCAAGGAGGAGATCCAGAAGGCTCAGGCCAAACATGTGCCCTTAAAGTAAAAGGGTGGGAATAACAATTCTAGAGCCCCCTCGATGTCAAGGGACTTACAGGGAAGGATAAAGAAAAAAGTCATATACTGATGGTTAAATACTACAGAATCTTTGGAGGAATATAGAAAGTTAAGAGGTAAAATTAAAAAGGATATTAGGAATGCTAAGAGAGAGCATGAAAAATTCTTGGCGAGTAAAATTAAGAAAAACCCAAAGATGTTGTATAAATATATTAAGAGCAAGAGGATAACTAAAGAAAGGGTACGGCCTATTAAAGACCATGAGGGTAATCTTTGTGCGGAGGTGGAAGATGTTGGTATGGTTCCTAATGAATAATTTGCGTCTGTTTTCACAAAGGAAAGGGGCAATGCAGATACTGCTATCAAGGAGGAGTGTGAAATTCTGGATGAAATTAACATAGTGAGAGAGGAGGAATTTGAAAGTAGAAAAGATCCCAGGCCCAGATGAAATGCATCCCAGGCTGTTGAGCGAAATAAAAGAGGAAATAGCAGAGGCCTTGACCATCATTTTCTAGTCCTTTTTGGATTTGGGAATGGTGCCGGAGGACTGGAGGATTGCTAATGTGGTACCCTTGTTTAAGAAGGGAGAAAGGGATAGGCCGAGTAATTACAGTCCTATCAGCCTAACCTCAGTGGTAAGAAAATTATTGGAAAAAATCCTGAAAGACAGGATAAATCTACATTTGGAAAGGCAAGGATTAATTAGGGACAGTCAGCATGGATTTGTTAAGGGAAGATCGTGTTTGACTAATCTGGTTGAATTTTTTGAGGATGTAACCAAGAGGGTCGATGAGGGTAGTGCGTACGATGTAGTGTATATAGAAACATAGAAAATAAGTACAGGAGTAGGCCATTTGGCCCTTCGAGCCTGCACCACCATTCAATATGATCATGGCTGATCATGCAACTTCAGTACCCCACTCCTGCCTTCTATCCATACCCCCTGATCCCTTTACCTGTAAGGGCCACGTTTAACTCCTTTTTGAATATATCCAACGAACGGGACTCAATAACTTTCTCTGGTAGAGAATTCCATAGGTTCACAATTCTCTGGGTGAAAAAGGTTCTCCTCAACTCGGTCCTAGATGGCTTACCCTTATCCTTAGACTGTGAGTCCTGGTTCTGGACTTCCCCAACATCGGGAACATTCTTCCCGCATCTAATCTATCCAATCCCATCAGAATTTTATATGCTTCTATGAGAGCCCCTCTCATTCTTCTAAATTCCAGTGAATATAAGCCTAGTCGATCCAGTCTTTTTTCATATGTCAGTCCTGCCATCCCGGGAATCAATCTGGTGAACCTTCGCTGCACTCCCTCAATAGCAAGAATGTCCTTCCTCAGATTTGCAGACCAAAACTGCACACAAAACTCAAGGTATGGTCTCACCAAGGCCCTGTACAACTGCAGTAAGACCTACCTGCTCCTATACTCAAATCCTCTCCCTATGAAGGCCATTTGCTTTCTTTACTGCCTGCTGTACCTGCATGCCTACTTTCAATGACTGATGTACCATGACACCCAGGTCTCGTTGCACCGCCCTTTTTCCTAATCTGTCACCATTCAGATAATAATATGCCTTCCTGTTTTTGCCACCAAAGTGGATAACCTCACACTTATCCACATTATACTGCATCTGCCATGCATTTGCCCACTCGCCTAACCTGTCCAAGTCACCCTGCAGCCTCTTAGCATCCTCCTCACAGTTCGCACTGCCATCCAGCTTTGTGTCATCTGCAAACTTGTAGATATTAAATTCAATTCCTTCGTCTAAATCATTAATATATATTGTAAATAGCTGGGGACCCAGCACTGAACCTTGCGGTACCCCACCAGTGACTGCCTGCCATTCTGAAAAGGAGCCATTTATTACCACTCTTTGCTTCCTGTCTGCCAACCAGTTCTCTATACACGTCAATACATGACACAAAATCCCATGTGCCTTAATTTTGCACACTAATCTCTTGTGTGGGACCTTGTCAAAAGCCTTTTGAAAGTCCAAATACACCACATCCACTGGTTCTCCCTTATCCACTCTACTAGTTACATCCTCAAAAAATTCTAGAATATTTTTCAAGCATGACTTCCCTTTCATAAATCCATGCTGTCACTGCTTTCCAAATACGTTGCTATTACATCTTTAATAATTGATTCCAGCATTTTCCCCACTGCTGATGTCAGGCTAACCGCTCCTGTTTTCTCTCTCCCTCCATTTTAAAAAGTGGGGTTACATTAGCTACCCTCAAATCCATAGGAACTGATCCAGAGTCCATGGAACGTTGTAAAATGACCACCAATGCATCTACTATTTCTAGGGCCACCTCCTTAAGTACTCTACGATGCAGACTATCAGGCCCTGGGGATTTATCGGTCTTCAATCCCATCAATTTCCCTAACACAATTTCCAGACTAATAAGGATTTCCTTCAGTTCCTCCTTCTCGCTAGACTCTTGGTCCCCTAGTATTTTCGGGAGTATATTCGTGTCTTCCTTAGCGAAGACAGAACCAAAGTATTTGTTCAATTGGTCTGCCCTTTTCTTGTTCCCCATTATGAATTCACCTGATTCTGACTGCAAGGGACCTACATTAGTCTTCACTAAACTTTTTCTCTTCACATATATATATAGAAGCTTTTGCAGTCAGTTTTTATGTTCCCTGCAAGCTTACTCTCATATTCTATTTTCCCCCTCCTAATTAAACCCTTAGTCCTCCTCTGCTGAATTCTAAATTTCTCCCAGTCCTCAGGTTTGCTGCTTTTTCTGGTCAATTTATATGCCTCTTCCTTGGATTTAACACTATCCTTAATTTCCCTTGTTAGCCACAGTTGAGCCACCTTCCCCGTTTTATTTTTATGCCAGACAGGGATGTACAATTGTTGTAGTTCATGCACGTGATCTTTAAATATCTGCCATTGCCTATCTACCTCAACCCTTTAAGTATCATTCGCCAGTCTATCCTAGCCAATTCACGTCTCATACCATCGAAGTTACCTTTTCTTAAGTTCAGGACCCTAGTCTCTGAATTAACTTTGTCACTCTCCAGCTTAATGAAGAATTCTACCACATTATGGTCACTCTTCCCCAAGGGGCCTCGCACAACAAGATTGCCAATTAATCCTCTCTCATTGCACAAGACCCAGTATAGGATGGCCAGCTCTAGTTGGTTCCTTGACATATTGGTTTAGAAAACCATCCTTTATATACTCCAGGAGATCCTCCTCCACAATATTGCTACCAGTTTGGTTAACCCAATCTATATGTAGATTAAAGTCACTCATGATAACTGTTGTAGCTTTATTGCACACATCCCTAATTTTCTGTTTTTGCCATCCACAACCTCACTACTACTGTTTGGTGGTCTGTACACAACTCCCACAAACGTTTTCTGCCCTTTGGTGTTTCGCAGCTCTATAGCTTCCACATCATCCAAGCTAATGTCCTTCCTTACGACTGCATTATTCTCCTCTTTAACCAGTAATGCTACCCCATCTCTTTTTCCTTTCTGTCTATCCTTCCTGAAGATTGAATACCCCTGAATGTTGAGTTCCCAGCCTTGGTTACCCTGGAGTCATGTCTCTGTAATCCCAATTACATCATATGCGTTGACAGCTATCTGTGCAGTTAATTCATCCACCTTATTACGAATGCTCCTCGCATTGAGACTCAGAGTCTTCAGGCTTGTTTTTTTTAACACTCTTTGTCCTTTTAGAATTATGTTGTAATGTGGCCCTTTTTGAATTTTGCCCTTGATTTCTCTGCCCTCCACTCTTACTTTTCTCCTTCCTACCTTTTGCTTGTGCCCCCTTTTTACTTCCCTGTGCCTCCCTGCATAGATTCCCATCCCCCTGCCATATTAGTTTAAACCCTCCCCAACAGCATTAGCAAACACTCTGTCTAGGCCATGAACTTTAGCAAAGATTTTGATAAGGTCCCACATGGTAGACTAGTCATGAAGGTTACAGCCCATGTGATCCAGGGCAAAGTGGCTAGTTGGATCCAAAATTGGCTTCGAGGTAGGAAGCAAAGGGTAATGATTGATGGATGTTTTTGTGACTGGAAGGATGTTTCCAGTAGGGTTCCACAGGGCTCAGTACTGGATAAATGTGAATAAATGTGAGGTTATCCATTTTGGGGGCAAAAACACGAAGGCAGAATATTATCTGAATGGCGGCAGATTAGGAAAAGGGGAGGTGCAACGAGACCTGGGTGTCATGGTTCATCAGTCATTGAAAGTGGGCATGTAGGTGATGAAGAAGGCAAATGGTATGTTGGCCTTCATAGCTAGGGGATTTGAGTATAGGAGCAGGGAGGTCTTGCTGCAGTTGTACAGGGCCTTAGTGAGGCCTCACCTGGAATATTGTGTTGAGTTTTGATCTCCTAATCTGAGGAAGGATGTTCTTGCTATTGAGGAAATGCAGCGAAGGTTCACCAGACTGATTCCAGGGATGGCTGGACTGTCATATGAGGAGACACTGGATCAACTGAGCCTCTATTCACTGGAGTTTAAATGGATGAGAGGGGATCTCATAGAAACGTATAAGATTCTGACGGGACTGGATAAGTTAGATGCGGGAAGAATGTTCCCGATGTTGGGGAAGTCCAGGACCAGGGGACATAGTCTTAGGATAAGGGGTAGGCCATTTAGGACTGAGATGAGGAGAAACTTCTTCACACAGAGAGTTGTTAACCTGTGGAATTCCCTGCTGCAGAGAGTTGTTGATGCCAGTTCATTGGATAAATTCAAGAGGGAGTTACATATGGTCCTTACGGCTAAGGGGATCAAGGCGTATGGAGAGAAAGCAGGAAAGGGGTACTGAGGGAATGATCAGCCATGATCTTATTGAATGGCGCTGCAGGCTTGAGGGGCTGAATGGCTTACTCCTGCACCAATTTTCTATGTTTCTATGTTTCTATCCCTTGCTTTTTGTGGTGTACATCCATGATCTAGATTTGAATATAGGGTATGATTAAGAAGTTTGCAGATGACACTAACATTGGCTGTGTGGTTGATAATGAAGAGGAAAGTCATGGACTGCAGGAGGTTATCAATCTACTGGTCAGGTGGGCAGAGCAGTGGCAAATGGAATTTAATTCGGGGAAGTGTGAGATCATGCACTTTGGGAGGGCTAATAAGTAAAGGGGATGCACATTAAACGGTAGGCCATTTAAAAGTGTAGATGAACAAAGGGACCTTGGAGTACTTGTCCACAAATCCCTGAAAGTAGCAGGCCAGGTGGTTAAGGTAGTTAAGAAGGCATACAGAATGCCGAGGCATAGAATACAAGAGCAGGGAAGTTATGCTTAAATTGTATAATACTCTGGTTAGGCCACAGTTGGAGTCCACTGCATGCAATTCTGGTCACCGTATTATAGGAAGGACATCATTGCACTAGAGAGGGTGCAGAGGAGATTTACTAGGATGCTGCCTGGAATGGAGAATCATAGCTATGAGGACAGATTGGATAGGCTGGATTTGTTCTCATTGGAACAGAGGAGGTTGAGAGGAGACCACATTGAGGTGCACAAAATGTTGAGGGGCCTGGATATAGTGGATAGCAAGGGCCTATTTCCCTTGGTGGAGGGGTCAATTATGAGGGGGCATAGTTTTAAGGTGGTTGGTGGAAGGTTCGGAGGGGATTTGAGGTGAGGCTTCTTCAAGCAGAGAGTTGTGGGGGTCTGGAACTCACTGCCTGGAAGGGTGGTGGATGCAGAAACCCTCACCACATTTAAAAGGTGCTTGGATGGGCACTTAAAATGCCGTAACCTGCAGGGTTACGGTCCTAGAGCTGGTAAGTGGGATTAAACTAGATAACCTCTTGTTGGCTGGTGCAGATACGATGGTAAGTACTGCAGGGAATCGAATGCGGCCAGAGTGATCTCCTGGACTAATTTCGATCGCCTGGATCGATCGGAGAGGAATTTTCCCAGATTTTTTTTCCCCCAATTGGCCTGGGTTTTTAGCTGTTTTTTGCCTCTCCCGGGAGGTCACATGGCTCCAGTTGGGGTGGAATGTTTTCAGTATAAGGGGTGTCGCAGTTGTGTGGGGCGGACTGGTTGGGCTGGGTGCTCTTTACCTTTCTGCCATTGTTCATTGTTCATAGGTTTATATGTAACCTTTAGGGCTGCTGACCGAGGGCCGTGTGTGGCTCTTTGTCGGCTGGCGCGGACACGATGGGCCGAAATGGCCTCCTTCTACACTGTGGATTTCTGTTTCTATGTTTCTTCTATTTCATTTTTTGAGAAATAAATGTACATGTTTTA
This sequence comes from Pristiophorus japonicus, assembly GCF_044704955.1. Taxonomy (NCBI): domain Eukaryota; kingdom Metazoa; phylum Chordata; class Chondrichthyes; family Pristiophoridae; genus Pristiophorus; species Pristiophorus japonicus. The sequence continues at coordinate 152,707,335 of NC_091981.1, read as the reverse complement.
AAGGGGCTAAAAATAAATTTACCTTACTGTACAGGTTTTTTAATGTATAAATGATTGATAACATTTTATTTTTATGTTGTTATAAACTCTTACGCTGGGTAAAGCAAGCTTTATGCCTGCTTTTACCAGGCGTAAGAAATTCACGGGCATTTGCTGGGCAGAAGTTGTGCAAATAGCCCAACCCTCCACCCACGGATGTCCTTTCCTCGGGGATGCGATCTGTCAAGAAGATTCTTGACAGATCGCAAGTTCCGGGTTTTCGTGCATGCGCTTCGTGTGCAAAAATCTGGAACTTGTGCGGTCCCTACGGGCACGTATGCACCTTGTACACACCTTGTACCCACCCGTAGTGAGTGCAAATTGCCGCCCATTGACTCCCTCATGATAATTGTCAGTGACTCACAAATTGGCTCTCTAGTCTCTGTTATCACTGTGATGAAGATCATCTATTCCTGCAGATCTATTGTTTTTGAGCCCTTTTAACCTGACTTAACTTCCTATCTCATTTTGTATGAAAAGTCCTTATTTTTGCCTGGTTTAACTCAGCTTGAGGAGAGCATTTTGCTCATGTCTTCCCTTGTGAATATTTGAAGGAAGTAGACATTTAAAATGTTTACTATCTTGTGCTCGTGCTCTATATCAAGCATCTTTTATGGTTCTCACCTCTTCTGTGACAGTCCTCTTACTGTTGAAGTTCTGACCAAATTTCTCATTGTTAATGTTTTGCATCTGCGGCTAAGCTGATTCCCAGCCTGTCTCTGCCCCTATAATTATCTTTTTAACATGTTTCTGCATGTTTTTATATTATTCCCAGTGAACCACCATTCCCTTTCTCCCTACAGGATTTGTAGAGATTATTTCATTTTTCATTCATTTATTAATCCATTTAGAGTCACGTCCATTTAGTTTGAGCCTGCCAGCTCTATCCCAAATGCTTATCTTTATGGAATTTCTGCAGGAGTTCTCCCGATCATCTGCTGTAACATCGGTGGAGGATCTTAAGAAACCCCGAAGAAATGGCATTAGTACCATTTACAGCATTTCCGTGGATCTTCCAATGAAGTTATGGCTGAAGATGGTAGAACGCCAAGCTGTCTTTAAAGGTCTTTCATGTGACCACTATTGGGGTGTTGTTGAACAACTTTACCCAAATAATTTGTTTAGGCTAAAATAAAAACAGAGAATGCTGGGAACACTCAGCAGGTCAGGCAGCATCTGTGGAGCGAGAAACAAAGTTAATATTTCAGGTCGATGATCTTTCGTCATTTGTTTAGGTTGTACTCTCATTTCTTTGAAATTAGCCCTTTAAAGTTATATACTCCTCTCCTGGGGGTTAATTTTGGGGAAAGGGTGAAAACAGGTGCACTTGGGTACTGTGCTAATAAGACACGCCTGTTTAAAAGTTTGGTTTGGCCTGCAACTCCGGGGCTAATTGGTGATTACCATGATTGAAATGTGCCAGGAGGCACTAAAACAGACAACTGCAAGTTTAGCACTCAAATGCTGATTAGAAGCAATTGTCCCAAAGTGGTATATGTGGGCTCCATGCACCCACTTCCATTGAAGGTGTGGAGTGCAATGGCTGACACTCAAAGAATGTTTCAGGATGGCTCAGAGACCGAGTGAGAGGGCGCACAGGTACTGGAGGTCCTGGTGGAGGAGATTCAGAGAAGGAGGGACGCCCTATACCCGCAATGAGTAAGGAGCCCACCTTGCCCTCCTGTCTCTCTTTCCTGCAGCAGCTGGTGCTGCTCTGCCTCCTCTTCCCATTCCTCCTCCAAACCAAGGGGGCAAGATCCCCATGACTAGGCACTTCCTTTCTCCTGGTGACTCCTATAACGTCACCAATAAGGTAGAGTAGCATAGCACTCACTATCTTTTAAGGTGAAGTCCGCAAAGAATTTCTCGGAAAAATGTTGATAAGAGTGTTGGTGAAACTCACCGAGAGCAGTGGCGAAAGCGGACCTTGTCGGGGCCAGAGTGGAGCCAGAGAAATAAAAGCAGAGGAGAGAGAAAAAAAATCGAGGAGTGACGGCACAGCACAGCACAGCAGGTAGGTGATTGGTTGGTGAGTATTACAGATCCTTTGTTCTCTCAGTTAGGTAACTGGATTAAATTCAGAACTGGGAGAGTATTAACTACTATAAATTTATTGAAATAATAACTTAAACTAAATTAACTAATTAAAACTACAAATTAAAAGTAAAAATAACCGTTTGAATAAATACTGTAACTAATTATATAAATAAAATAAGGTTAATAGAGATGGCAGGGCAGGTAGTGTGTCGTAACTGCAGCATGTGGGAGTTGGTGGCGAGCAATGATATCCCGAGCAACTACATCTGCAGTAATTTCCTGCAGCTCTATGAACTTCAGCTCAGGGTTATTGAGCTGGAATTCGAGTTGCAGACATTGCAATGCATCAGGGAGGGAAGTGTTACCTGGGCACTAGGTTAAGCAGTATTTTAGAGTTTGTCAATTGTGAGGGAGAGGAGGATGTGACTGCAAGACAGGAAGGTATGGGGACCCAGGATATAGTGATGGCCCATGACCATGTCGAACAGGTACGAAGTACTTGCTGCCTGTTTGGATGAGAACAAGGACTGCAGGGATGATGGGAAAACTGTCCTCGGCACAGTGGTACAGGGGGCCATTCAACTGGGGGGAATAAAAAGGAACATGGTAGTGGTAGGCAACAATATAGTCAGGGGACTGGATACTGTCCTCTGCAGCCATGACAGTGAGTTCCGGAGGTTGTGTTGCCTACCTGGTGCCAGGGTTAAGGATATTTCCTTGGGGCTGGAGAAGAACTTGGAGTGGGAGGGGGAGGATCCAGTATCATGGTCCATGTAGGATCCAATGACCTAGGTAGAACCAGGAATGAGGTTCTGCTGAGGGAGTTTGAGGAGCAAGGATCCAAATTAAAAAGCAGAACCTCAAAGGTAATAATCTCTGGATTATTACCTGAGCCCCCTGCAAATTGGCATAGGGCCAAACAGATTAGAGGTTTAAATGTGTGGCTTAATGAGTGGTGTGGGAGGAAGGGGTTTCAGTTCATGAGGCACTGGCACCAATACTGAGGAAAGAATGAGCTGTTCCGTTGGGATGGGCTGCACTTAACGGCCTGGAACCAGCATCCTGTTGAATGGAATATCTAGGGCAGTAGACATGGGTTTAAACTAATGAAGGGTGTCAGGGCTGGGAGGATTCAGGAAGGAATACATTTAAAAGCAGCAAGACAACTGTCAAGGCTCTAGAGCAGAGCAAAGTTTTGGATAAAAATAAGCAGAGTGGGTCAGGAAGGGACAGAGAGAGTAACAAAGGTAATAAGGCAATAGTGACTCAGGTGACATCAGGGAAAAATAGAAATGAGTTACAGCTAAAGGCACTGGGGCCGAAATTGCCCCTCTCCTTGAGGCCTGTTACCACCACAAATCGGTGGCCATGCTGCAGAATGGAGTGGCCGCCGACTTTTGTTGGAATGGCCGCTGATAACCCAATTGCCCTTCCAAGTTTTCCCGGCGTTGCTCCGATTCCCCCCGACCATCCTGCTGCTGCCGATCCATCTTAAGCGCGTCATCACTGTGCGCACCGCCGATCTAACCCCCTGACAGCGACATTCCCCTTGGAAAATCTTTGGCCCACCCGGCGATGCCAAAAGAAGCTTTTTCCCGGTGGTCCAGTGAGGCCGTGGCCTTCTGCAGTAGCGGTGTGGCTCCCCCTAAAGGGGAGGATACATTGCCGCCATATTTTTGTTTGTCGACCGACTGCCATGTCGGCCCGACAAATATTCACCCGGGTTTGGCCGGGCTGCTAACAGGCAGCCTGGCAACCCCTCTTGGGTGCCAGGCCGCTGGCACGGCCAAAACCCTCCTGGTGGCCCAGTGGACCGAACTTTAAAAATCAGGCAGGCTTTCCCCTTTAAGTGAAGGGAAGAGCCGTGGTGATGTCATCAGCGCTACGACTGATGACTGTCAGTGGTGGCCATCTGCCTGCCCCCAACTTCCACCCCTCTAGTGAGCTCAGCGCCGCATCACCTCCCCCATTATGACTGACTTCCGGTCCGCTGGGAAAAAAAAAGCCAAATAGCTGAATTTCGCTCAAGTGACCACCGCATCCACTGCGGTGGTGAAAACACTAGAAACAGGGTGCGTGAGCCCCTTTTCTAGAGGTAGGCAATTTCGGCCCCCAATCTTAGCTCTGAAAATCAAGAAGTAGAATCAGTTTGGTTGGAGCTAAGAAACAGCAAGGGGCAGAAAACATTGGTGGGAGTTGTTTATCAACCCCCAAACAATAGTTGTAATGTAGGGCAGATTATAAATCAGGAAATTAGAAATGCATGTAATAAGGGTAATAAAGTAATCACAGGGAACTTTAATCTACATATAAACCAAATTTGCAGTAATAGTGTAGAGGTTGAGTTCATGAAATGATTACAAGATAGTTTTCTAGATCAGTATGTTGAGGAACCAACTAGAGAACAGGCTCCATTAGATCTAGTATTGTGCAATGAGAGAAGGTGAATTAATGGACCGAAAATTGTGGCTTTGCTGTGTCCGTACGAAGTGCGCACGGACTCAGTGAGGCCTCGCAAAAAACAGTTTTCGGGCGCGTTGCGCATGTGCCAGAAGACAGCTTTTCCTGTCTGTCAAGATTTCTTCAGACAGATTGAACTCATCCCCGGGAGAAGGACATTTGCGTGGGAGCAATTGGACTATTTTCCCAACACATGCCCAGTGAATGTCCTTCAAACTTTTATGTCTGGTAAAAGCAGGTGCATAGCTTACTTTTACCAGAGTAACACTTTTAAAACCTAGAAAAATTACATTTAATCATTCATTTTTATGTTAAAAACCCTGTCCATTAAGGTAAGTTTATTTTAACCCTATTAAAACATATTAAAAAAAATTTCCCCCCCTTTTTTTTCGAAAAACATTTCATTACATTTAATTTTAAATATGCGAGGTGTTTTTTTAATTTATTGTGATGTGTTTTGAAGTTGTGCCGCTCTGCCGAGTCGCCGGTGTTCCAGTGTGGCGTAACTAGTGAAGTGGCGGGCGGAGCAACAGGCCAGCGCAGAAAGCACGCATGCATGCTCCTCACCCTCCCAGCGTGTCCTGCGGGCTGTGAGCAGGATCCGATGCTCGCAGCCCCTATCCCCGGCTGAAGGGACGCCCCAATCTTTGCAGCACCCTATCCCCAGCCGAGTGGCCTCCCGCACCGGCTGGCCAGCCCGCTGACTTCCCGGGCCGAGGTAAGACTTCAGTTTTATTTTTTATTTATTGATGGTTGTGCTTGAGAGTTTTGATTCGGGGAAGGAGGGGGAGGAGGAGAGTTTTGGGTGGAGAGAAAGAGCATTTTGATGGGGGTGGGGGGCGGGAGAGAAGGAATGTTTTGATGGGGTGGGGGGGAACTTTTTTAAAAAAAAACTTGATTCTGGCATAAAGGTAGGACTTCTATTTTTTATTTGTTATTGATTGATTGCTTATTACTTTTTGTGATTTGTTTAGTGCTTTGTAAGTCTTGGTGTAGGTCCTCAGCTTCCTTGTATTTTTATTTGTCATTGAATGCTTATTTTTGTGCTTTGTAAGTCTTGGTGCTTTAAGTGTACTAACCTGCGCCGAATTCTTAACTGCCCGCTATGTTTTTCAGAGCTGGCCACATACGCTGACCTATGTCGATTTGGAGTAAGTTTTAGCCGGCCAAAGTGGCATAAATGGCCAAAACTGACGTAATTGTCTGGAAATGACCCCTTTGGAAAAAAAAACGGAACTAAAAAAAATCATACCTAACTGACTTACTCTGGAGCAAATGTTTGGTGGAAAATGGCATTTTTTAAATTTACGCCAGAAAAAACAACTTACTCCAAAAAAATTGATGCAAGTTGTTATATATGTAAACTTGTAACTACCTTGTTTAACCACCAGAGGGTTCATACCCTGGAGTCCCAAGGGATCCCACAATCCCTTGGGGGCACCTGTACATAAGGAGGTCTCACAAGCTGGAGAGGCACTCTGGAAACCTGAATAAAGGACTACAGTCACACATTACTTTGAGCTCATAGTATCTGGTCAGATTCTTTATGCAAGATATAACAACTGGCGATGAGATACAGATAATGAACCCCACCGCAACAATGCAGAGAAGAGTGGGCATCCAGGAAAAATTTTCGGAGGGAGATGATTGGGAAACCTTCGTGGAGCAGCTCGACCAATACTTCGTGGCCAACGAGCTGGAAGGAGAAGCGAGTGCTGCCAAACGAAGGCCGATCCTCCTCACTGTTTGCGGGGCACCAACATATGGCCTCATGGAAAGTCTGCTTGCTCCAGCGAAGCTCACAGAGAAGTCATATGATGATTTGTGCACACTGGTCCGACAGCATCTAAACCTGAAGGAAAGTGTTCTGATGGTGAGGTACTGGTTCTACATGTACAAGAGGTCTGAAGGCCAGGAAATGGCGAGCTACGTCGCCGCGCTAAGGCGCCTTGCAGGACATTGCAAATTTGAAGGACACTTTGAGCACATGCTCAGGTACATCTTTGTACTTTACACTGGCCATGAAGTAATACTTTGCAAACTTTTGACTGTAGAGCTTCCAACCTTGAGTCAAGCCACAGTGATAGCCCAGGCATTCATCGCCACCAGTGACAATACCAAACAAATCTCTCAGCACACGAGTGCTGGTGCAAGTACTGTGAACAAAGTAATGTTATTTTTGAATCGTAACGTACAGGGCAGGACTCGCATGCCTGCAGCTGCATGTCCGCAGATGTCTCAGAGTCCACCATCAAGGGTGGTGAATGCTAGGCCATTAACACCTTGCTGGCACTGCGGAAGTGATCATCGCTTCCATTCATGCCACTTCAAAGGATACGTTTGCAAGGACTGTGGAACAATGAGACACCTCCAATGTATGTGCAGGTGAGCTGCAAATCCTGTTAATCCTGCAAACCACCATGTTACAGAGGAGGACAGATCCACGGGGGTTCACGACGAACCAGAGCCTCAGATTGAGGAGGCAGAGGTATATGGGGTGCACACATTTACCACAAAGTGTCCCCCCAATAATGCTGAAGGTTGAATTAAATGGACTCCCGGTGTCAATGGAGCTGGACACGGGCGCGAGCCAGTCCATAATGAGCAAAAAGACTTTCGATAAATTGTGGTGCAGCAAGGCCTCAAGGCCAGTCTTGACTCCCATTCATATTAAACTGAGAATGTACACAAAGGAACTGATCCCCATAGTCGGCAGTGCTACCGTTAAGGTCTCCTACGATGGAGCGGTGCACAAATTACCACTCTGGGTGGTACCGGGCGATGGCCCCACACTGTTCGGCAGGAGCTGGCTGGGAAAGATACGCTGGAACTAGGATGACGTCCAAACGCTCTAGTCCGTCGACGACACTTCATGTGCCCAGGTCTTAAACAAATTCCCGTCGCTGATCGAACCGGGTATCGGGAATTTCCAAGGAGCAAAAGTGCAGATCCATTTGATTCCGGGGGCGTGACCCATCCATCACAAGGCGAGAGCGATACCGTACATGATCAGAGAGAGAGGGTGGAGATTGATCTGGACCGGCTGCAACGAGAGGGCATCATTTCGCCAATCGAATTTAACGAGTGGACCAGTCCGATTGTTCCAGTCCTCAAGGAAGACAGCACCGTCTGACTCTGTAGTGATTACAAAGTAACTATCAATCGTTTCTCCCTGCAGGATCAATACCCGCTACCAAAGGCAGATGACCTATTTGCGACGCTGGCGGGAGGAAAAATGTTCCTGAAGCTGGACTTGACCTCGGACTACATGACGCAAGAGCTGGAGGAATCATCGAAGGGCCTCACCTGCATCAACATGCACAAAGCTCTCTTCATTTACAACAGATGCCTGTTTGGGATTCGATCAGCCACGGCGATATTCCAGAGGAACATGGGAAGCTTGCTAAGTCGGTCTTGTGCACTGTGGTCTTACAGGACGACATCTTGGTTACAGGTCGGGACACAGTCGAGCACCTGCAGAACCTGGAGGAGGTTCTTAGTCGGCTTAATCGTGTAGGGCTCAGGTTAAAACACTCGAAGTGCATTTTCCTGGCACCTGAAATGGAGTTCCTGGGGAGAAGAATTGCAGCGGACGGCATCAGGCCCACCAATTCAAAGACGGAGGCAATCAAGAACGCACTGAGACCACAGAACGTGATGGAGCTGCGGTCGTTTCCAGGACTCCTGAACTACTTTGGTAACTTCTTACTGGGTCTTAGCACACTGTTAGAACCACTGCATTCCTTACTGCGTAAAGGAGATGAATGGGTATGGGGTAAAAGCCAAGAAAATGCCTTTGAGAAAGCTAGGAATCTGTTATGCTCAAACAAATTGCTTGTGTTGTATGATCCATGTATGTGTTTGGTACTAGCATGTGCTGCATCGTCACACGGTGTCGGGTGTGTATTGCAACAAGCTAATGAATCTGGGAAATTGCAACCGGTTGCTTATGCATCCAAAAGTCTGTGTAAGGCTGAGAGAGCCTACAGCATGATCAAAAAAGAAGTGTTAACGTGTGTTTATGGGGTAAAGAAAATGCATCAATATCTGTTTGGGCTCAAATTTGAATTGGAAACTGACCATAAGCCACTTATATCCCTCTTTTCTGAAAGTAAGGGGATAAATACGAATGCATCAGTTCGCATCCAGAGATGGGCGCTCACATTGTTGGCATACACAGAAAACTGTGCCGATGCTCTCAGTAGGCTGTCATTGCCCACCACAGGGGTAGAGATGGCACAGCCCGCAGATTTAGTTATGGTAATGGAAGCATTCGAGAGTGAGCAATCACCTGTTACCACCCGACAGGCGACTTTAATCTGCATATAGATTGGGCTAATCAAACTGGTAGCAATGCGGTGGAGGAGGATTTCCTGGAGTGTATTAGGGATGGTTTTCTAGACCAATATGTCAAGTAATCAACTAGAGGGCTGGCCATCCTAGACTGGGTGATGTGTAACGAGAAAGTACTAATTAGCAATCTTGTTGTGCGAGGCCCCTTGGGGAAGAGTGACCATAATATGGTCGAATTCTTTATTAAGATGGAGAGTGACACAGTTAATTCAGAGCCTAGGGTCATGAACTTAAGGAAAGGTAACTTCGATGGTATGAGACATGAATTGGCTAGGATAGACTGGCGAATGATACTTAAAGAGTTGATGGTGGATAGGCAATGGCAAACATTTAAAGATCACATGGATGAACTTCAACAATTGTACATCTCTGTCTGGAGTAAAAATAAAACGGGGAAGGTGGCTCAACCGTGGCTAACAAGGGAAATTAGGGATAGTGTTAAATCCAAGGAAGAGGCATATAAATTGACCAGAAAACCTGAGGACTGGGAGAAATTTAGAATGCAGCAGAGGAGGACAAAGGGTTTAATTAGGAGGGGGAAAATAGAGTATGAGAGGAAGCTTGCTGGGAACATAAAAACTGATTGCAAAAGCTTCTATATATATGTGAAGAGAAAAAGATTAGCGAAGACAAACGTAGGTCCCTTGCAGTCAGAAGCAGGTGAATTTATAATGGGGAACAAAGAAATGGCAGACCAATTGAACAAATACTTTTTCACGAAGGAAGACACAACTAACCTTCCAGAAATACTAGGGGACCGAGGGTCTAGCGAGAAGGAGGAACTGAAGGAAATCCTTATTAGTCAGGAACTTGTGTTAGGGAAATTGCTGGATTGAAGGCCGATAAATCCCCAGAGCCTGATAGTCTGCATCCCAGAGTACTTAAGGAAGTGGCCCTAGAAATAGTGGACTCATTGGTGATCATTTTCCAACAGTGTATTGACTCTGGATCAGTTCCTATGGACTGGAGGGTAGCTAATGTAACACCACTTTTTAAAAAAAGAGGGAGAGAGAAAACGGGGAATTATAGACCAGTTAGCCTGACATCAGTAGTGGGGAAAATGTTGGAATCAATTATTAAAGATGAAATAGCAGCGCATTTGGAAAGCAGTGACAGGATCAGTCCAAGTCAGCATGGATTTATGAAGGGGAAATCATGCTTGACAAATCTTCTGGAATTTTTTGATGATGTAACTAGTAGAGTGGACAAGGGAGAACCAGTGGATGTAGTGTATTTGGATTTTCTAATGGCTTTTGACAAGGTCCCAAACAAGAGATTGGTGTACAAAATTAAAGCACATGGAATTGAGGGTAATGTACTGACTTGGATAGAGAACTGGTTGGCAGACAGGAAGGAGCGAGTCGGGATAAAAGGGTCCTTTTCAAAATATAAAAGGGGTCAGAGGGTCTAGTAGGGAGGAGGAACTGAGGGAAATCTTTATTAGTCGGGAAATTGTGTTGGGGAAATTGATGGGATTGAAGGCCGATAAATCCCCAGGGCCTGATGGACTACATCCCAGAGTACTTAAGGAGGTGGCCTTGGAAATAGCGGATGCATTGACAGTCATTTTCCAACATTCCATTGACTCTGGATCAGTTCCTATCGAGTGCAGGGTAGCCAATGTAACCCCACTTTTTAAAAAAGGAGGGAGAGAGAAAACAGGGAATTATAGACCGGTCAGCCTGACCTCATTAGTGGGTAAAATGATGGAATCAATTATTAAGGATGTCATAGCAGCGCATTTGGAAAGAGGTGACATGATAGGTCCAAGTCAGCATGGATTAGTAAAAGGGAAATCATGCTTGACAAATCTTCTGGAATTTTTTGAGGATGGTTCCAGTAGAGTGGATAAGGGAGAACCAGTTGATGTGGTATATTTGGACTTTCAGAAGGCTTTCGACAAGGTCCCACACAAGAGATTAATTTGCAAAGTTAAAGCACATGGGATTGGGGGTAGTGTGCTGACGTGGATTGAGAACTGGTTGTCAGACAGGAAGCAAAGAGTAGGAGTAAATGAGTGCTTTTCAGAATGGCAGGCAGTGACTAGTAGGGTGCCGCAAGGTTCTGTGCTGGGGCCCCAGCTGTTTACACTGTCCATTAATGATTTAGACGAGGGGATTAAATGTAGTATCTCCAAATTTGCGGATGACACTAAGTTGGGTGGCAGTATGAGCTGCGAGGAGGATGCTATGAGGCTGCAGAGTGACTTGGTTAGGTGAGTGGGCAAATGCATGGCAGATGAAGTATAATGTGGATAAATGTGAGGTTATCCACTTTGGTGGTAAAAACAGAGAGACAGACTATTATCTGAATGGTGACAGATAAGGAAAAGGGGAGGTGCAACGAGACCTGGGTGTTATGGTACTTCAGTCATTGAAGGTTGGCATGCAGGTACAGCAGGCGGTTAGGAAAGCAAATGGCATGTTGGCCTTCATAGCGAAGGGATTTGAGTACAGGGGCAGGGAGGTATTACCACAGTTGTACAGGGCCTTGGTGAGGCCACACCTGGAGTATTGTGTACAGTTTTGGTCTCCTAACTTGAGGAAGGACATTCTTGCTATTGAGGGAGTGCAACGAAGGTTCACCAGACTGATTCCCGGGATGATGGGACTGACCTATCAAGAAAGACTGGATCAACTGGGCTTGTATTCACTGGAGTTCAGAAGAATGAGAGGGGACCTCATAGAAACGTTTAAAATTCTGACGGGTTCAGACAGGTTGGATGCAGGAAGAATGTTCCCAATGTTGGAAGTCCAGAACCAGGGGTCACAGTCTAAGGATAAGGGATAAGCCATTTAGGACCGAGATGAGGAGAAACTTCTTCACCCAGAGAGTGGTGAACCTGTGGAATTCGCTACCACAGAAAGTTGTTGAGGCCAATTCACTAAATATATTCAAAAGGGTGTTAGATGAAGTCCTTACTACTAGGGGGAATCAAGGGGTATGGCGAGAAAGCAGGAAGGGGGTACTGAAGTTGCATGTTCAGCCATGAACTCATTGAATGGCGGTGCAGGCTAGAAGGGCCGAATGGCCGACTCCTGCACCTATTTTCTATGTTCTATGTTCTAAAATGGCAGGCAGTGACTAGTGGGTTGCCGCAGGGCTCAGTGCTGGGACCCCAGCTATTTAAAATATACATCAATGATTTAGATGAAGGATTTGAGTAATATCTCCAAGTTTGCAGATGACACTAAGCTGGGTGGCAGTGTGAGCTGTGAGGAAGATGCTAAGAGGCTGCAGGGTGACTTGGACAGGTTAGGTGAGTGGGCAAATGCATGGCAGATGCAGTATAATGTGGATAAATGTGAGGTTATCCACTTTGGTGGCAAAAACATGAAGGCAGAATATTATCTGAATGGTGGCAGATTCGGAAAAGAGGAGGTGCAATGTGACCTGGGTGTCATGGTGCATTAATCATTGAAGGTTGGCATGCAGGTGCAGCAGGCGGTGAAGAAGGCAAATGGCATGTTGACCTTCATAGCTAGGGGATTTGAATATAGGAACAGGGAGGTCTTACTGCAGTTGTACAGGGCCTTGGTGAGGCCTCACCTGGAATATTGTGTTCAATTTCGGTCTCCTAATCTGAGGAAGGACATTCTTTCTATTGAGGGAATGCAGCGAAGGTTCAGCAGACTGATTCCCGGGATGGTAGGACTGACATATGAGGAGAGACTGGATCGACTGGACCTGTATTCACTGGCGTTGAGAAGAGTGAGAGGGGATCTCATAGAAATATATAAAATTCTGACGGAACTGGACAGGTTAGATGTAGGAAAAATGTTCCTGATTTTGGGGGAGTCCAGAACCAGCAGTCACAGTCTAAGGATAAGGGGTAAGCCATTTAGGACTGAGATGAGGAGAAACTTTTTCACTCAGAGTTGTTAACCTGTGGAATTCTCTACCACAGAGAGTTGTTGATGCCAGTTCATTAGATATATTCAGGAGGGAGTAGGATATGGCCCTTACGGCTAAAGGGATCAAGGGGTATGAAGAGAAAGCAGGGAAGGGGTACTCGGGTGAACTTATTGAATGGTGGTGCAGGCTCGTAAGGCCGAATTGCCTACTCCTGCATTTATTTTTTATGTTTCTATGTTTCTATGAAAGATTAGATCCTGAACGAGCCAGGACCCCTAACTGTCCTTCGTAAAAAACTGTGTGCTCCACGGGAGTTGGTCTCGTGTCTCGTTAAAGATGCAGGAAGAAATAAAGCCGTACCAATGGCGCAGAGATGAAATGTCCATACAGGCAGACTGCCTCCTATGGGGTAATCGGGTCGTGGTGCCAAAAAAGGGCAGGGACACTTTCATTAGTGACCTCCACAGCACGCACCCAGGAGGCCTTGTAATGATAAAAGCGATAGCCAGAGCCCACGTGTGGTGCCTGGTATCGATGCATAAATGCAACACATGTTCAGTTAAGCAATGCACCCAGGGAGGCGCCACTAAGTTTATAATCCTGGCCGGCCAAACCGTGGTCAAGGGTCCATGTTGACTACGCAGGCCCATTCTTGGGAAAAATATTCTTTATGGTTGTAGATGCGTACTCCAAATGGATTAAATGTGAGATAATGTCGCCAAGCACATCCGCTGCCACCATTGAAAGCCTGCGGGCCATTTTTGCCACGCACGGCCTGCCTGATATCCTTGTGAGCAACAACGGGCCGTGCTTCACCAGTGCCGAGTTCAAAGAGTTCATGACCCACAATGGGATCAAACATGTTACATCTGCCCCGTTCAATCCAGACTCCAATGGTCAGGCAGAGCGAGCGGTGCAAACAATCAAGCAGAGTTTGAAGAGGGTAACTGAAGGCTCACTGCAGACTCGCCTATCCCGAGTCCTGCTTAGTTACCGCACAAGACCCCACTCGCTCACTGGGGTTCCCCCCGCTGAACTGCTCATGAAAAGGGCACTTAAGACAAAGCGCTCGTTAGTCTACCCTAATCTACACCAACAGGTAGAGAGCAGGCGGCTTCAACAGAATGCATATCATGATCATATATGAAATTGAGATTAATGATCCTGTATTTGTGTTAAACTATGGACAATGTCCCAAGTGGCTTCCCGGCACTGTCGTGGCCAAAGAGGAAAGTAGGGTGTTTCAGGTCAAACTTGCAAATGGACTCACCTGCAAGAAACACTTGGACCAAACCAAACTCAGATTCACGGACTATCCAGAACAACCCACAATAGACTCTACCTTTTTCGGCCTCCAACACACACACCAGTGGCAACCGACCCAGCGGTTGACCACGAAGCAGAACCCATCACTTGCAACATCCCAGCAGGACTCACCACACCCAGCAGTCCGACAAGGCCAGCTGCGCAGCAGCCCAGCGAGGGCCCAACAAACGACTCACCAAAACCAGTATTTGTACCAAGGCGATCAACCAGGGAAAGGAAGGCCCCAGATTGACTCACATTGTAAATAGTTACACTATTGACTTTGCGGGGGAGTGTTGTTATATATGTAAACCTGTAAATACCTTGTTTAACCACCAGAGGGCTCATCCCCTGGAGTTCCAAGGGATCCCACAATCCCTTGGGAGCACCTGTACATAAGGAGGCCTCACAGGCTGGAGAGGCACTCTGGAGACCTGAATAAAAGACTACGGTCACACGTTACTTTGAGCTCACAGGATCTGGTCAGATTCTTTATGCAAGATATAACACAAGTCATGGCCAAAATTGGGCCCTTAAATAGGAAATTACACTTGCAGTTTTACAATCCCCTGGGACCTCCCCAGAAACCAGAGAATTTTGGTAGATTACAACCAATGCATGATATACTTGCATTGGAGGCTGTTCAGCAAAGGTTCACTAGGTTGATTCCGGAGATGAGAGGGTTGACGTATGAAGATAGGTTAAATAGGTTGGGCCTATACTCATTGGAGTCCAGAAGAATAAGAGGTGATCTTACCGAAACATATTAAGGTAATGAGGGGGCTCGACAAGGTGGATGTTGAGAGGATATTTCAATTCATAGCGGAAACTAAAACTATGGGGCATAGTCTCAGAATAAGGGGAAGTCCATTTAAAACTGAGATGTGGAGGAATTTCTATTCTCAGTGGATTGTAAATCTGTGGAATTCTCTGCCAAGAGAGCTGTGGAGGCTGGGTCATTGAATATATTTAACGTGGAGATAGACCAATTTTTGAGCGATAAGGGAACAAAGGGTTGTGGGAAGTGGGTTGGGAAGTGGAGCTGAATCCTGTTATGTATTGATGCTTGGGGTCACCAGACACCAGGGTGCGCCACTGTCAGAGGTCATCGGGCTGTACGCGCATGTGCGCGGTCACTGGTATATAAGCGCAGGTACTATGTCATGCCGGTAGTTTGAGCAAGAATAAAGTTGGATCAGGTTTACACCTGAGGGTGTTTACAGTAACAAGACTCTTGAGTCATTACATTTGGTGACGAGGTAACTTAAGAACCTTCGCATGTACAATGGGCACTATTGCAATTCTGGATAGATTTGTGGAGGGCAAGGATTGGGCGGATTTTATCGACCGCCTGGATTGGCATTTTGTGGGCAACAAAATGAAGGGAGCGGCTGACGCAGTTAGGTGCAAGACGATTTTCCTCACCATTTGTGGCTCGAAAATTTACAGCCTTACGAAGAACCTTCTCTCGCTTTTATGTGCAACGGACAAAGAGTACGAGGATTTGCGTGCTTTGTTGCGTGACCATCTCAAGCCAAAAGAGGGGATCATCATTTCACGCTATCGCTTCTATGCGCATGTTCGTGCTGAGGGCCAGGATGTGTCGGGATTTGTCACCGACCTACGACG
The DNA here is from genome assembly GCF_044704955.1 of Pristiophorus japonicus. NCBI lineage: Eukaryota > Metazoa > Chordata > Chondrichthyes > Pristiophoridae > Pristiophorus > Pristiophorus japonicus. The sequence continues at coordinate 152,691,657 of NC_091981.1, read as the reverse complement.
TCTTGCTGAGCCATGTAAGTTCGGGAATGTGATGGAAGACATGTTGCGAGGTTTCTTCGTGATAGGCATCAACCATGATGTGATTCTTCGGAAGTTATTGGTTGAAGAGAAGCTGGATTTGAGAAAGGCCATTGCGACTGCCCAGGCATGCATGACGACTGATGATAATTTGAGGCAGATATCTTCGAAGAGTCAGAGCTCCACGGCAAGTACTGTAAGCAAGATTGAGTCATCTTCTGGCAGAGCTGCTTATGGCAGGGCCTACTTGACTGCTTATGTGAAACCTGTAGCTGCTCAGAGTCCGCCAACTGGTATGAATCTGATTTCACCCTGTTGGTGCTGTGGGGGCAATCATCGGCCTCATCAGTGTCGGTTTAAACAATACGCCTGTAATGGCTGTTCGAAAGTGGTGCATCTTCAGAGAATGTGCCCACAACTGAGCAAGCGTGCTGCTGCTCATCACATTGTTGATGATGACCAGTCCAGTGCTGGCCTGGGTACACAACCCGGGGAGGAAGTGTATGGTCTGTATTCGTTCTTGGGGGAAAAAGCCAGCCGATAATCATTAATGTGAAGCTGAATGGCGTGCCTGTATCAATGGAGCTGGATACAGGTGTGAGTCAGTCGATAATGAGCCAAAGGACATTCAACAAGCTATGGGTCACTGAGGCTGTGAAGCCTAAGCTGAGTCCAGTCAATGCCAAGTTGTGTACTTACACTAAGGAACTCATACCGATGATTGGCAGTGCAGTAGTCAGGGTGTCATATGATGGTGTGGTTCATGATCTACTATTATGGATCGTCCCAGCTAATGGTCCAATGCTGTTCGGCAGGAATTGGCTTGAGAAAATCAAGTGGAACTGGAATGATGTCAAAGCGATTTCCGCGCTGGATGACATTTCGCGTGCTCAATTGTTGAAGAAGTTTCCTTCTTTGTTTGAACCGGGCATTGGTAATTTTACTGGGGCCAAGGTGCAGATTCACTTGGATTCTGATGCAAAGTCTATCTATCATATGATGAAGGAGAAGGTTGAAATTGAGCTTGACAGACTCCAACATGAAGGGATCATATCACTGGTTGAGTTTAACGAGTGGACCAGTCCCATTTTTCCTGTATTGAAGAGTGATGGCACTGTCAGGATTTGTGGAGACTACAAGGTTACGTTAACCGATTTTCGAAACAGGATCAGTATCTGTTACCGAAGGCTGATGACCTGTTCGCCATGCTAGCTGGTGGAAAGTCGTTCACTAAACTAGATCTGATGTCAGTCTATATGACAGAGGAGCTTGTCGGCACTTCAAAGAAACTCACATGCATCAACACCCATAAAGAACTGTTGATCTTTTGGAATTCGTTCAACTGTAGCCATATTTCAGAGGAATATGAAAAGTCCACAGAAGTCTGTTCCTAGAACAGTCGTGTTTCAAGATGACATTCTGGTCACAGGTCACGACACTGCCAAACATCTGAACAATCTTGAAGAAGTTCTACATCATTGGACAAAGTGGGACTCAGGCTGAAACGTTTGAAGTGTGCCTTCATGGCACCTGAAGTTGAATTCCTGGGGAGGAAGATCACTGCTGATGGCATCAGGCATACTGATTCGAAAACCAAGGCCTTAAAAAATGCACCCAGGCCTCAGAATGTGATGGAGCTGCGTTCATTCTTTGGGCTACTCAACTACTTCGGTAATTTCTTACCCAGATTGAGCACTTTATTAGAGCCACTGCACATGCTACTCAGAAAAGGCAACAACTCGGTCTGGGGTGTGTCTCAAGATAAAGCCTTTGAGAAAGCTAAGAATCTGCTCTGTTCAAACAAGTTGCTTGTTCATTATGATCCGTGTAAGCGTCTTGCATTGGCCTGTGATGCTTCATCATATGGGGTTGGCTGTGTACTCCAACAAGCAAATGAGTCGGGTAAGCTACAACCTGTTGCATATGCTTCGAGAAGCTTGCAAAAGACGGAAAGAGCTTACAGCATGGTAGAAAAAGAAGCTTTGGCCTGTGTGTATGGGGTCAAAAAGATGCATCAGTACCCGTTTTGAGCTCGAAACAGATCACAAGCCACTCATTTCATTGTTTTCGGAAAACAAAGGTATTAATACCAATGCATCATCCCGTATCCAGAGGTGGGTGTTGACACTGTCTGTCTATTATGTTATTCATCTTAGACCGGGCACTGAGAATTGTGCTGATGCACTACATCGTCTGCCTTGGCCCATACCTGATATGGAGACACCTCAACCTGCAGATCTACTGTTAGTAATGGATGCTTTTGAGAGTGAAGGAACTCCTGTCACTGCTCAACAAGTTAGGATCTGGATCTGCCATGACCCTATTTTATCGGTTGTGAAATGTTGTGTCTTCAGTGATGACTGGTCTGCAATACCTATGGAGATGTGTGATGAGACCAAATCTTACAACCGTCTCAAAGATGAACTGTCCACTCAGTCAGATTGTTTACTGTGGGGTAATTGTGCCATTATGCCTAAGAAAGGTAGAGAAAAATTTGTACGTGAACTACATAGCACTCATCCTGGCATTGTCATGATGAAAGCCATTGCTAGTCTCATGTATGGTGGCCTAGAATTGACTCTGATCCGGAATCATGTGTGCATCAGTGCAATACTTGCATGCAGCTAAGTAAAGTACCAGCGGAATCTCCGCTGAGTCTTTTGTCGTGGCCATCTAAACCATGGTCGAGGATCCACATCGATTTTGCAGGCCCTTTCATGGGAAAGATGTTTTTTGTTGTGGTGGATGCATATTCAAAATGGATAGAGTGTATTATTATGTCATCCAGTACATCTACAGTTACTATTGAGAGCCTTCGTGTCATGGTTGCTACTTATGGTTTGCCTGACATTGTTGTGAGCGACAACGGACCTTGCTTCACAAGTCTTGAGTTTCAGGAGTTCATGAAACTCAATGGTATTTGACATGTGAGGTCAGCTCCATTCAAACCTGCTTCTAATGGTCAAGCAGAGCGTGCTGTTCAAACGATCAAGCAGAGTATGAAATGTGTAACTCAGGGTTCACTGCAGACTCGTCTGTCACGTATATTGCTCAGTTACAGGACAAGACCTCATACGCTTACTGGGGTTTCCCCTGCCAAACTAATGAAGAGAAATCTCAAGACCAAGCTTTCTCTTGTTCATCCTGATCTGAATGATCGTGTTGAATACAGACATCAAAGTCAGCAATGATATCATGATCATGCTGCTGTGTCACGTGACATCTCTGTCAATGATGCCGTTTATGTATTGAACTATGGTCAAAGTCCAAAGTGGATTGTTGGTAATGTTACAGCCAAGGAGGGTAACAGAGTGTTTATTGTCATGCTCAAAAATGGGCAATCATGCAGGAAACATGTTGATCAGGTAAAACTGCAGCACACGGATGAACTGTACCGTTTGATGAAGATGCAGTCACTGACCAACCAACCAATGTTCATTCATCAGAGAATTTTGCTCTCATTACTGAACCTGGACCTCCAGTCTCTGATGTGATCATTACCAATCCCATCAGATCGGTTACTCAGCCTTCAGTCACAACTGACTCCGAACGCTTGCCTAGAACTAAAGTTGAACTGAGATCAACTCGTGAGAGGAAAGTCCCAGACCGTCTTAATTTGTAAAGAGACTGATATTAAGATCTTGAAAGGGGATGTTATTATGTATTGTTGCTTGGGGTCATCAGACACCAGGGGGCGCCACTGTCGGAGGTCATCGGGCTGCACGTGGGGTTACTTGTATATAAGCATGGGTACTATGTCACGCAGGTACTTTGAGCGCGAATAAAGTTGGATCAGGTTTACACCTGAGGCCGTTTACAGTAACAAGACTCTTGAGTCATTGCAAGTCCATGATCAGATCAGCAATGATCTTATTAAATGGCGGAGCAGGCTCGAGAGGTTAAATGGCCTACTCCTGCTCCTATTTCTTATGCTCTTATGTGCTCCGTTGGATGGGCCACATCGTCCGCATGCCCAACATGAGACTCCCAAAGCAAGCGCTCTACGCGAAGCTTTGACGCAGCAAGTGAGACCCAGGTGGGCAGAGAAAACTCTTCAAGGACACCCTCAAAGCCTCCTTGACAAAGTGCAACATCCCCACCGACTCCTGGGAATCCCTGGCCCAAGACCACCCAAAGTGGAGGAAGAGCATCCGGAAGGGCGCTTAGCACCTCGAGTCCCATCGCTGAGAACAAGCAGAAACCAAGTGTAGACAGCGGAAGGGGCATGCATCAAACCAGACTCCCCAACCACCCTTCCCTTCAACCACTGTCTGTCCCACCTGTGACAGAGTCTGTAGTCCCGCAGTGACTCCTCAGTCACTGATCAGTCACATCAATGATTTAGATGAAGGAATTGAGTGTAATATCTCCAAGTTTGCAGATGACACTAAACTGGGTGGTGGTGTGAGCTGTGAGGAGGATGCTAAGAGGCTGCAGAGTGATTTGGACAGGTTAGGTGAGTGGGCAAATGCATGGCAGATGCAGTATAATGTGGATAAATGTGAGGTTATCCACTTTGGTGACAAAAACATGAAGGCAGAATATTATCTGAATGGTGGCAGATTAGGAAAACGGAACGTACAACGAGACCTGGGTGTCATGGTACATCAGTCATTGAAAGTTGGCATGCAGGTACAGCAGGCGGTGAAGAAGGCAAATGGCATGTTGGCCTTCATAGCTAGGGGATTTGAGTATAGGAGCAGGGAGGTCATACTGCAATTGTACAGGGCCTTGGTGAGGCCTCACCTGGAATATTGTGTTCAGTTTTGGTCTCCTAATCTGAGGAAGGATGTTCTTGCTATTGAGGGAGTGCAGCGAAGGTTCACCAGACTGATTCCTGGGAGGGCAGGACTGACATATGAGGAGAGACTGGATCGACTGGGCCTGTATTCACTGGAGTTTTGAAGAATGAGAGGGGATCTCATAGAAACATATAAAATTCTGACGGGACTGGATAGGTTAGATGCAGAAAGAATGTTCCTGATGTTGGCGAAGTCCAGAACCAGGGGTCACAGTCTAAGGATAAGGGGTAAGCCATTTAGGACTGAGATGAGGAGAAACTTCTTCACTCAGAGTTGTTAACCTGTGGAATTCTCTACTGCAGAGAGTTGTTGATGCCAATTTTTTGGATATATTCAAGAGGGAGTTAGATGTGGCCCTTATGGCTAAAGGGATCAAGGGGCATGGAGAGAAAGCAGGAAAGGGGTACTGAGGTGAATGATCAGTCATGATCTTATTGAATGGTGGTACAGGCTCGAAGGGCCAAATGGCCTACTCCTGCGCCTATTTTCTATGTTTCTAAGTCACCTGAGAACTCACTTTTAGAGTGGAAGCAAGTCATCCTCGACTCCGAGGGACTGCCTGTGAGGATGACCTAAGGAAGTATATACTTGCCAGAGAGGGAATGCAACAAAGGTTCACCAGACTGATTCCTGGGATGGGGGGATTGTCATTTGAGGAGTGATTGAGCAGACTAGGCCTATATTTTCTTGAGTTTAGAAGAATAAGAGGTGATTTCATTGAAACATACAATATTCTTACAGAGCTAGACAGGGTAGATGTAGGGAGGGTGTTTGCTCTGTCTGAGGTGTCTAGAACCAGGGATCATATTCTCAGAATAGGGGTTGGCCATTTAGGACTGAGATGAGGAGAAACTTCTGCACTCAGAGGGTGGTGAATCTTTGGAATTCTCTACCCCAGAGTGCTGTGGGGGCTCAGTCTTTGAGTATATTCAAGACAGAGATTGATAGATTTTTGAATATTAAGGGACACAAGGGATAACATAAGAGCATAAGAAGTAGGAGCAGGAGTAGGCCATTTGGCCCCTCGAGCCTGCTCCGCTATTAAATAAGATGATGGCTGATTTGATCTAGGCCTCAACTCCACTTCCCTGCCCACTCCCCATAACCCTTTACTCCCTTATCATTCAAAAGTCTGTCTATCGCCACGTTAAATATATTCAATGACCCAGCCTCCACAGCTCTCTGGGGTGGAGAATTCCAAAGATTCACGACCCTCTGAGAGAAGAAATTCCTCCTTATTTACATTTTAAATGGGTGACCCCTTATTCTGAAACTATGTCCCCAAGTTCTAGGTTCCCCCATGAGGGGAAACATCCACTCTGCATCTACCTTGTCGAGCCCCCTCAGAATCTTATATGTTTCAATGATCACTTCTCATTCTTCTAAACTCCAATGAGTATAAGCCCAACCTGCTGAACCTTTCATCATAAGATAACCCCTTCATCTCAGGAATCAACGTCATGAATCTTCTCTGAACTGCCTCCAATGCAATTATATCCCTTCTTAAATAAGGAGACCAAAACTGTGGGGATATTGCAAGAAAGTGGAATGAGAAGATCAGCCATGATCTTATTGAATGGCGGAGGAGGCTTGAGGGCCCGAATGGCCTATTGTTGTTCCTAATTCTTATGTTCTTAAAGCCCGTGGCGTGTGCGGCAAGTTACATCATTGGACTGGATGAAATCCAGAAGTCATGACGTTGTCACTATTCACTTCATACCCAATAAACATGTTAACAATCCATGACCCACACACAATGCCCTATCTGTGGGGGATGGGGCAGAGAAGGTCACGAACTTGTTGGATGGGAGAAGGTCAGGAACTTGGGGGGATAGGTCAGGAACTCATGTGGGTGGGGGAAAGGTCAAGAACTTGGGGGTGGGGAGAAGGTCAGGAACTCGGAGGGTGGGGCACGGGGTAGGGGGATGGGGGGAAAGGTCAGAACCATGTAAGGGAGGTCAGGAACTTGGTTGGGGCTGGGCGGACGAAGGCCCTAACATGCAAGGCTGAGCCCAGTCTGTTCTCTGAAAGCACTATTGTAAGCTATGTCTGGAGCCAGGCAGTCAGAATGAATGGCTCGAATTACACATTGCAAAGTACTTGATTACTCAGCCAGGCAGGATCTAATTACACATTCAAACACACTGCTGGGTTTATCTTGTCCTCCAAGTGGACCAATCAGAAATCTGGTCTTGTCAGCCAATGGGACCAATCAGAACTTTGGTGTTGCAAATACACACAATCTTAATTGTCAGGAAGAGCCTGAACAATTTTTGGTGCAGCCATTCCTAATGCACACTTCAATTTCTTTACCAAGATGCTGTCTTGTGCTAAAGGCTGGCTAAGCTGGCATGGCAGCTCAAGACCCAATCTTGGCCACTTCAGAGGCTCTTTAGAGCCTAAAGTATTCAAGGAAAATCACACCCCAGGTCTTTGATATTTCTGCAACCCAGATCAAGTTGAACTTCGTCATTGGGTGGACGCTATCCACAAAGGGTGCCCATTTCCTGAATTCCTGGGGCTCCTGACAGTGACTCGACTAGTCTCTTGTGTAATGAGCTTAGTTACAGCCCAGCTGTGACCATCAGTTCTAAATCTCACCTGGCGGAGGCAGAGTTCAGAACTAATACCATTCACCACAAGATAAAGAAGTATTCATTGGAAAGGGAAATGTAATGACCCATTGTTTTGTGGAACAATTATATCTGGAAAGCCATTTTCTGGAAAAAAAATAAGAAAAGGGAAATTGTAAATGCAAGGACCTGGGAGTACAGAAAGCCTAAAATTCTTTAATGGATACTAACTTCAATAGCACTTATGATTATGGAGGCTGGAAATTAGACTATGCAATATTATTTGTGTGAACACAAAATGGGCCTGAATTTGCACTCCCCACAAGGTGTGCACGCGCCCATGTGGTCCCCGCAAGTTCCGGGTTTAGGAATGCAAAGCGCCTAAGCCCAAAATCTGCGATCTGTCAAGAATTCTCTTCACAGATCGCATGTCTCCGAAACTAAAGGGCCTCTGCGAGTGAAGAATTGGGTTATTTGCTCAACTCCTGCTCAGTGAATGTTTAAACATTTTAAATCCTATTAAATAAGGTAAGTTTATTTTTAGACCCTTTAAAATATGTAAATTTATTTTTCAAAAAATTTAAATTTTTAAAAAATAATTAAATTCCATTTTGATTAATTTTACATATGTGGTGCTGTTTTGTAAATGTATTTTCAGTGTTTGTGTGTTTTTGGAGGTATTCCTATTCATACTTCTGGTGGCTCTGTATATTCGGATCTCACATAAGTATGAATGGGGATCCCCCAATCTCTGATAGGTTGGGCCAGCCCATGTGATCCCAGTGACGCGTACAAAGCCCATGCGCTCCTGGCATACGAGGGCCTTTATGAAGACCTTCATGTAGAGGCCCAGGACTGCAAGTCTCTGAACCTCCAGGACCACTAGATACTTTTGTAGAAAGTTTTGCGATCGGAGGGAGCTCCTCTGTCTACTATTTTAATAGAGGCATTAGCCAATATAATTTTAAATCTCTGGTAACAACAACAAAAAATTGCATTTAAATAACACTTTTAATGTAGAACTAAAAGCAAAAGAGTAATCAGAAAATAGTTCCTGAGCCAAGGAAAAAGTTATTATGAGGTGGGTCAAAGAGGTGGGTTTTAAGGAGGGTCAAAGAAGGAGAGGGCTATGGAGAGGTAAAACCAGAGGAATGGAGAGTTTGGTGCGGTGGGGGGGGGATTATAGGGCTAGAAGAACTTACAGAGATAGGGAAGGTGAGGCCATGGGGTGATTTAACATGAGAATGATAATTTTTAATTTTAGGGGTTGGGGAAGGGAAGTCATTATATATCAGTGAAGACAGAGGTGATGGGCAAGTGGAACTTGATGTGGGATATGATACGAGCGGCAGAATTTTAGATAAGTTGAAGGTTACAGTGGATGGACGATGTCTAAGAGAACATTGAATAGTCAAGTCGGGAGGTCACAAAGGAATAGATGAGGATTTCACCAGTAGATGGTTTTAGGCAGGGGAGGAGATGGGCTAAGTTATAGATTTGGAAGTAGACAATCTTTTTGATGGGAGTGGATATAGGTTTGGGAGATCACCTTGGGGTCGAATAGGATGCTGAGGTTGCAAATTGTCTGGTTCAACTTGAGACAGCGGCTGAGGAAGGAGATGGAATCGGTGGCGAGGGTACAGAGTTTGTTGTGGGGATGAAAATTGTCATGTATTTAACTGTCATTGTAACCCATGTATAAACTGACCTAAGTTGCACATAGGGCCCAATTTTCCCCAACCCTGTAGAGTAAGGACATATTATTGGTAACGAGAAACTGGGATTTAAACCACGCGAGCAAGGCCACTAGCAGCACAGACGAGAGGTACTGTGTTGGTGATGATTGGGACGATTTTATTGAGAGACTACAGCAAAGTTTTGTCTCTAAGGAAAGCCTGGGACAGGATTTGGCCGACAAATGCAGGGCTCATCTCCTGACGGTTTGTGGATCCAGGACGTAGTCCCTGATGAAGGACCTTCTAGCGCCAGAGAAGCCGGTGGACAAGACTTTTGAAGAGCTCAGCAAGTTGATCGGGGAACACTTTAAACTGGCGAGCAGCATGCACATGGCGAGACACCGGTTTTACACGCACCGGCGGCGAGGAGGGCAAAGTGTTCCAGACTTCATGGCAGACCTCCGGCGACTGGCGAGCCTATGTAAGTTCCCAGATGCATGCAGAGCGGAGATGCTGCGAGACTTTTTTATTGAGGGCATCGGGCACGCTGGGGTTTTCAGGAAACTGATTGAGACCAAAGACTTGACCCTGGAAACGGCGGTTTTGGTGGCCCAGACATTTAGCTCAGGGGAGGAAGAGACCAGAATGAAGTTTGACAAAAATCTTGGTTTAAATGCAGCAAATGGACAGGGAGTCAACATTGTTAATGCGGCACACAGTTCTCCAGGCAGACAGGGGCAATCGGATATGCCCGAGCATGTATTCGAACCCAAAGGGAGAATTCAACAGAGACAATGGCTAGCTGAATGGCGATTCATGCCATCGCAAGAGACAATGCAGCCAGTAATGGGGCCATCAACACCTGTCAATGATGCGCTTAAGGACAGTTACAGAGACAGTCAGAGATGATCGACTAGTAATGGACCTTTTATTTCCAACAACGGCTCATGTTGGAGGTGTGGAGGCAAACACACAGCCAGAGCTTGCAGATATTAGCAATATACCTGCAGAAACGGCAACATCAGCGGTCACTTGGAGCCTGCAGCTAGGTTGATGTACGAGGAGGATGGGCCCAATGTAAGCCCTACGAGGCCAAATGGACACTGGGGGAAATCGCTGGAAGCTGGAGTTCAGCGAATTTATGTGGAGCGCATATACAGTTCATACACCAGGACGCCACCGATAATGATAAAAGTACTCCTCAGTATCAATATCAATGGAGCTAGACATGGGGACCAGCCAGCCCCTGATGAGTATCAAACAGTTCGAAAGGTTGTGGGCGTCCAAGGCCAGGAGGCCAAAATTAGTGCCGATTGACGCACAGCTACAGACATATACAAAGGAGATCATTCCGGTGCTAGGCAACGCCACGGTAGTCGTGCCACTCTGGATTGTCCCAGGGGATGGTCCCGCACTGCTGGGAAGGAGTTGGCTTGCTGTCATGAACTGGAAATGGGACGATGTCAATGCAATTTCTTCTGTGGGGCGAATATCATGCTCACAGGTCCTGGATAAATTTGACTCACTATTTCAACCTGCATTGGCACATTCATGGGGACTAAGGTAGTGATTCACATAAACCCAGACGCTAGGCCAGTACACCACAAGGCCAGAGCAGTGCCGTACGTGATGCGGGAAAATATAGAAGGTGAATTGGACCGCCTGCTGAGGGAAGGCATCATCTCACCAGTCGAATTCCGTGTCTGGGCGAGCCCGATCGTGCCGGTGCCCAAGGCGGATGGGTCGGTCAGAATATGTGGCGATTACAAGGCCACCATCAATCGGGTGTCACTCCAAGACCAGTACCCACTACCGAGAGCGGAGGACCTCTTTGTGACGCTATCCGGTGGCAAACTTTTTTCAAAATTGACCTGACCTCAGCTTATATGACCCAGGAGCTGGCGAGTGAGTTGAAGAAGCTGACCACCATTATGACACACAAGGGGTTGTTTGAGTACAACAGATGTCCGTTCGGGATTCGCTCGGCTGCCGCGATCTTTCAACGAAACATGGAAAGCCTCCTCAAGTCGATTCCAAGGACGGTGGTCTTTCAAGACAACATCCTCATCACGGGTTGCGATACTGAAGAACACCTCCACAACCTGGAGGAGGTGCTACGCAGACTGGACCGAGTAGGTCTGCAACTGAAAAAGGCGAAGTGCATCTTCCTAGCTCCAGAGGTAGAATTCCTGAGGATGAGGATAGCAGCAGACGGGATAAGACCTACTGCATCCAAAACTGAAGTGATCCAGAGAGCACCCAGACCCCGTAACACGACGGAGCTGCATTTGTTCCTGGGGCTCCTGAACTATTTTGGTAACTTTCTTCCCAAATTGAGCACGCTGTTAGAGCCGCTACACATGCTCCTACGCAAAGGGCGCGAATGGGTCTAGGGGGACAGCCAGGAAAGGGGTTTTGATAGAGCACGCAATTTGTTATGCTCCAACAATCTGTTAATGCTATATGACCCATGTAAGAAACTTGTTTTAACATGGGATGCGTCATCCTATGTGTTGCAGCATGTTAATGCCAAGGGTCAGTTACAGCCGGTAGCTTATGCCTCCAGAAGTCTGTCCCAAGCAGAAAGGGGCTACAGGATGGTAGAAAAGGAAGCGCTTGCATGTGTATATGCAGTAAAAAAAATGCACTATACCTGTTTGGCAGGAAATTTGAGCTGGAGACAGATCACAAACCCCTAACGTCCCTTTTGGCCAACAACAAGGCCATAAATGCAAATGCGTCGGCCTGCATACAGAGGTGGGCACTCACGTTAGCCGCCTATGACTATACAATTCGGCACAGACCGGGCACTGAAAACTGCGCGATGCACTCAGCAGGCTCCCACTAGCCACCACCGAGGGGGCAACCGAGCATGCTGCTGAGATGGTCATGGCTGTTGAAGCTTTCGAAAGCGCAGGCTCACCCGTGACAGCCCGTCAGATCAAAGTCTGGACAAATAGAGACCCACCACTGTCATTAGTCAAGAAATGTGCCCTCAATGGAGAGTGAGCAGCCATGTACAGTCATGCGCTGAGGAATTTAAACCATTTCACAGGTGCAAGTATGAACTCTCGATTCAGGCCGATTGTCAACTATGGGGAAACCGAGTAGTCATGCCCCAGATGGGCAGAGAGGTGTTCCTCTGAGAACTCCACAATGAGCACCCGGGCATTGTCATGAAGAAGGCAATTGCCAGGTCACACGTTTGGTGGCCAGGGATAGATGCAGACCTGGAACTTTGTGTTCGCAGGTGCAACACGTGTGCCCAGCTGGGCAATGAGCCCAGGGAAGCCCCCCTTAGCTCCTGATCCTGGCCCACCAAGCCATGGTCACGCATCCATGTGGACTTCACAGGTCCTTTCATGGGAAAAATATTTTTGGTTGTTGTAGACGCCTACTCCAAATGGATTGAGTGTGACATTCTCAATTCAAGCACATCCTCTATCCTCTGCCACGGTAGAAAGTCTACGGGCAAAGTTTGCCGCCCATGGTCTACCGGACATCTTGGTCAGCGACAATGGCCCGTGCTTTACAAGCATTGGATTCCAGGGCTTCATGGCAGGAAATGGTATCAACCATGGCAGAACGGCACAGTTCAAGCCGGCCTCAAACGGCCAGGCGGAACGAGCAGTGCAGATAATCAAACAGTGGATGCTCAGAATCCAAGGGAGTTCCCTACAAAGCCGCTTATCACGCCTCCTGTTGGCCAATAGATCCTGACCACACTCACTCACAGGGGTTCCACCCGCAGAGCTGCTAATGAAAAGGACGCTCAAAACCAGGTTATCCCTTTTACACCCCACCATGAAAGAAATTGTTAAGAACAGGCGCCGGTCACAATGTGACTACCATGACGGGAATGCGAGAGCACGATGTATTGATGTCAATGACCCTGTCTTTGTCCTCAACTACGCTGCAGGGCCCAAATGGCTTGTAGGCACTGTGATTGCTAAAGAGGGAAATAGGGTTTTGGTAGTTAAACTTACCAATGGACAAATCTGCCGCAAACATGTGGATCAAACAAAAAGGAGATTCAGCAACCCCATAGAAGAAGCAGAGGAAGAACACTATGTAGAGATCACTCCACCACAGGTGACCGAACACCGGAATCAAGTGGAGGAGAGCCCAGTCACTGTGGGCAGTCCGGACAGGCCTGAGGCACCGCAAACAGCAGACACTCAGGCCAGCGCACAACAACCGGAGCCCCAACTCAGGTGCTCTACAAGGGAACGTAAACCACCAGAGAGACTTAACCTGTGATCACAATAAGACTTTGGCGGGGAGGTGATGTCCTGTATTTAACTGTTATTGTAACCCATGTATAAACTGACCTAAGTTGTACACTGTGAGATCACTGACCACTAGGTGGTGAACTTGTGGGAAACACTCCTAACCTGGACTTTCAGGTATAAAAGGTGAAGTTCCACCCACCTTCTTAACTTCAGTGCTGGAATAAAGGTTACTGGTCGCAGAGTGACCTTCTCTCAAGTATGGGCCTCGTGTGCATTTGTACTGTATAGTAAGGACATATTAAAAATGATGGCTTCAGCCTTTCAATGTTTAGCTCGATAAAATGGCATCTCATCCAAGATTGCAAGCTGTCTGACAGCACAGAGGCAGTGGAGAGGCCGAGAGAATGGTTGAGACATAGGGCCCAATTTTCCCCAACCCTTTTTTTCGGTGCACTTACCCTAAATGCGCCGACTTTGCGCGCTGGAAACAGCGGCGAAAAAAAATGGCCCCATCCTGCCCGCTCTGCCGAGTCTCCCATGTCCTAGCATGGTGTACATAGTGCAGTGGGGGCGGAGCAACAGCCCAGCGCAGAAAACATTGCCGGCAGCTATCCACATGCGCAGTGGAGTCTGTGCGCATGCTCCTCGCCCTCCTAGCGTTTCCTGCAGGCTGTGAGCAGGACCCGATGCTCACAGCCCCTATCCCTGGCCAAAAGGACACCCCAATGTTCACCGCACCCTATACCTGGCTGAAGGGATGCCCCAAAGTTCGCCGCATCCTATACCTGGCCGAAGGGATGCCCTGATGTTCGCCTGGTGGGGAGTGGGGAATATCCTACAGTATTTATTCAGGGTCGCTCAGAGTTGTCAGAAATGAAGTGCAAAAGTTGGGAATTTGGTAAGTGGGAATTCGGCGCAGAGAGGGGAAGGAGGTTCTGTTTTTTGGCTTCAATACTTGTAGTGGTTCATGTTACATATTTAAATATTTCATATAATTTACCTTTAACTTAAACTAGATGAAGTAATGAGTTAAAAAACTATAAGCTAATTTGATTAAATAGATGTTGAAAGGCTGTTTCCCCTGGCTGAGATTATCCACTTTGGACCTAAGAAAGATAGATCAGAATAAATGGTGTGAAGCTCTGAACTGTGGTCCTTTAAGTGTACTAACCTGCACTGAATTCTTAACTGTCCGCAATGTTTTTCAGAGTTGGCCACATACGGTGACCTAGGTCGATTTGGAGTAAGTTTTAGCTGGCCAAAGTGGCATAAATGGTCAAAACTGGCGTAAGTGGCTGGAAATGCCCCCTTTTGAAAAAAAAACTCAACTAAAAAAAAAATCGTACCTAACTGAGTTACTCTGGAGCAAGTTTATTGGGGAAAATGGCGTTTTTTAACTTACACCAGAAAAACTAACTTACTCCAAAAAATTGGAGCAAGTCATGGTCAAAATTGGGCCCTATATAGAGCTGGATGTCATCTGCATACATATGGAAGCTGACCATATGGATGTAGATGAGGTCGCCAAGGGACAGAACATAGATGAGGAATGGGAGGGGGTGTTAAGGATAGATCCTTTGGGGACACTGGAGGTAATGGTGCCGGAGCGGGAAGGGACGCCACTGTGGAAGATGCTCTGGCTACAATCGGATAGATAACAATGGAACAAAGTGAGGGCAATCTCACTCAGCTGGCCATTGGAGGAGGATGGTGTAATTGACTGTGTCAAAGTCTGCAAAACGGTCACGGAAGATGAGGAGAGATATTCATGAGTCACAGAGGATGTAACTTGTAACTTTGAATATGGCCATTTCAGTGCTGTGGCAGAGGCAGAAGCCTGATTGGAAAGATTTAAACATGGAGCTGGGAGAAAGATAGGCACAGATTTGGGAAGCAACACATGTTTAAGGACTTTGGAGAGGAAAGGAAAATTCGAGTTGGGCAGCAGTTTGTAAGGACAGAGTCATCGAGAGAGAGTTATTTTGAGGAAGTAGTGACAAGGGAAGTTTTGAAAGGGAGGAGGACAGAACCTGAGGATAGGAAACTATTTACGCTAGCATAGTGGCCTGGAAGGGGTGTTGGGTAGGCAGCAGTATCGTGGGAAGGGGGATCAACAAAACAGGAGGTGGGTCTCATGGCTCAAACAGCTGACGAAGGAATTTGATATGAACACATATGGATCATTTCCAAACTTTGCTCGTTATTGTTGCCAGAGCTGAGATCCAGTTTTACCTGCTTGCAGTTCCTGTTGTTGGAGAATCTTGAGCCCAATTTCCACAACTATAAAGGCATTTTTCCAGTTGCTGATTCAGCAAAAAACTGTCAATGTAAAAATAACTAAATCACTAAATATAAAATGAACTAAATTTAAGGGGGAGAAATTGGGCTACTTTGCGCCTCCCGTTAGCGCCCCCAGGGGGCTCAAATGAGTTTGCGACTGGGCACGGCCAGAACAATCCTCCCGCTAAATTTGGCAGTGGTTTTGTGGCGGCGGTAACACGTAGTGCCCTGCTCTGCTGAACCCATCGATGCTGATGGCATCACCATGTGCAGAGTCCCAGTAGCGCCCCGCAACAAAAATTGGCTCTCGCCCCCTGGTTTAGCGCCTGGCGCTGACAATGACAGTTTCAGCGGTCAGGTTTCAGTCGGATGTCGGCTGGAGGAGGGTTATTTAAAGCTGCCAGCATTGCGTTAACATTTAGTCGGCCAATAATGTTTCCTGAATAGTTTCACATGGGCAGACAGGCGTTTTGACTGATTTGAGCAATTTGCAGTTGAAGGACTGTTGTGGCTCATAAAGGTTTGTGACATTCATTGAGGGCAGATTTGAAAGTTCAACATTTATATAGTTTTGTGGGGGCTATGCTGACACTGGATCTCGCACTGCGGTGTCACCATTGGAGACAACTGAGACACAGAGCAAAATATGGCAAGAGGGAGAAGGGCCAACAGGGCTCTCAATAGGAGGCCTTACCTGTGGTGTATCTAGCACACAAATCACTGACTCCAAACGGTCTGCTGTAAGTCTAACTGCTGTGACCTTCGTCCTTTATTGTTCAGCTCAAGAGTGCCTCTCAGGTGTGGTGGTCAACCTTATATAGTGCCTGTTCTCGGTACTTCCAGGTTTCCCACCACAGCGCCCTCTGTGGTGGGGCATAGTGCTTACATTACATTTAAGGTACCAGGACGATACACACATCATTATATAACATCACCTTCCCCCCCCACCCCCACCAGGACGCAGGACGACGATACATACATCAATACATAACATCACACTTGTCCAACGGAAGGCAGGTAGGCATAGACAGTGCGTTAGTATGGTACATATTATCTGGTACATTACCTAGTTATTGACTGGTAACTGATCCCTGATTTCCTTGTTAGCCCTTATCATTAATTGTACTTCATATCCATTATTTTACACAAATACAGTGGCCATTCAGCATTAAAAAATTAATTCTTATTATAAATTCGCCATCTCACATTAACATAGCTCATTTTAGACTCGCTCTGCCTTACAGAAGTCCTTTGTGGGGACCACCTCTTGGTAAGGCCCTTTTAAGACTCCCGGGTGCATTTCCTTTTTAAGGCGCCAGCTTTGATGCAGGAGGATTCCACGAGGCTTCTCCTTGGGCGCCGCCATCTTTGATGCTCTGCTGCTCTGAACACGATGCCGCCGCCATCTTGCTCTCTGCCGCTCCGGATGCCCTCCGCCGTCGCAGCCTCTGCTCCCCTCCGCTGCCACCTGACTTGCCGCCTCTCCTGCGGCCATCGTGGCCTCTCCATGGCCGCACTTGCCGCCTCCCCTGCGGCCTCCGTAGTGGCCTCCAATGCGGCCGCCGTGGCCGCCGACCTCCAGCTGCTGCTGCCGCCCGACGCTAACAGCTCCTCGGCGGGGCCCGCCCAACGGCACCTTCCTCTGCGGGGCCCACCCGACGGCTGCTTCCTCGGCGGGGCTCTTCCAATCTGCTGGCCATCCTGGATCCCTCGCACCCCGCTGGCTCACCCCCCCCCCACTAGGCCCCTCCCTGCAGGGCTGCTTGCCTGTGGGGGCTGAGGCTGCAGGATCTCTGTGTGAGGCCTGGGGCTTGCTCTGCTTGCCTGTGGGTGGATTGAGGCTGAAGCTCCAGCTCGGTCGGCGCTGCTCTCTGGGGACCCGGGGCACGGCAGCACCCCGGGGAGCAGCAGCCTGTGGAGTGGTGAAGTCTTCCCAGCTCCCACGGACCGTCCCCATCCACCTCTGGCCGAGGACTGTCGGCCCATCGCCTGCAACGACCCACAAAGGTAAACTGTGCGTCTCATCCCCGTGGGATACCTGCACCATCACTCTGCCAAGAACAGGTATCAGTTCCCTGGTGTAGGTACGCAGCTTCACCGGGACCAGCTTGGGTCGTGCAGCTGGGTTACTCCACAGTTTATCAAAAGTTCTCCGACTCATCAATGACGGACTCGAGCCCGTGTCCACTTCCACACTCACTGGGACTCCGTTGATTTTTACTTCCCTTATCACTGGGGGCGAATCGTCAGTACATGTGTGCAGTCCAAACACCTCATCTTCTTCTACCTGCTCCTCGCTGAACAGTAGTGGTGAGTCCAATTTCTTTTACACATACGCTGAAGGTGGCCTTTAATGTGGCAGGTATTGCACGTGTACTCCGCAAACCTGCACCGGTGAGCCCCATGGCTTCCTCCACAACGACAGCATGGTGCTGCTTGATTGGCCCCCCTCAGCAGACTCTGAGTTCCAGGACCCCGAGGTCCGTGCTCTCTGCCCCGGGCAGAGCCACGTTCTGCAGTTTTGTCCGTGGTGGGCGCTATCCTGTGGACAGTGCCTGCCGGGTTCGAGACTGTGTGGATTATTTGCTTGGTGCTGCAAGTCGAGGCCATATGTGCCCGGCTGATGGCGATGGCCTTTGTCAGAGTGACTGTGGGTTCCGTGGCTAACAGCTTGTGAAGGAGACCCTCGTGGCCAATCCCCATAACGAAAACGTCCCGCAAAGCCTCGTCAAGGTGTGCGCCAAAATCACATGGCGCCGCAAGTCTCCTGAGGTCCGCAGCATATTTGGTGATATCCTGGCCCTCGAGTCTGCAGTGATGATAAAATTTGTATCTGGCCGTGAGGATGCTCTCCTTCGGTTTCAACTGGTCACGAATGAGTTCAGTCAGCTCCTTGTATGACTTGTCCCTGGCGCTCCCGGGTGCCAGCAAATCCCTGACAAGACAGTAAACCTCATCTCCACAACTGGAGAGCAATAGCGCCTTACGCTTATCTCTCATTGCGTCCGTGTCCTCCGTCAGGTCGTTTGCTGTGAAGTAGTACTCGAGCCTTTCCGTAAAGGCCTCCCAATCATTGCCCATGGTAAAATCCTTTAGCGAGCCCAGAGTAGCCATGGTTGCGTGGAGTTCTTCCGCTTCCTAGTCACCAATGTGGTGTATCTAGCACACAAATCACTGACTCCACACGGTCTGTTGTAAGTCTAACTGCTGTGACCTTCATCCTTTATTGTTCAGCTCCAGAGTGCCTCTCAGGTGTGGTGGTCAGCCTTATATAGTGCCTGTTCTTGGTACTTCCAGGTTTCCCACCACAGCGCCCTCTGTGGTGGAGCATAGTGCTTACATTACATTTAAGGTACCAGGACGATACACACATCATTACATAACATTATCCACCCAGAATCATAGAATGGTTACAGCACGGAAGAAGGCCATTCAGCCCGTCGAGCCCATGTTAGCTCTTTGCAAGAGCACTTCAGCTAGTCCCACTTCCCCGCCCTTTCCCTGTAGCTCTGCATAATTTCTTCTTTTAGGTGCTTATCCAACTCCCTTTTTAAAGCAGTGATTGAGTCTACTTACACCACCCTTTCAGGCAGTGCATTCAAGATCCTAATCACTCGCTGTGTAAAAAAGTTTTTCCTCATGTCGCCTTTGGTTCTTTTGCCAATCACCTTAAATCTGTGACCTCTGGTTCTCGACCCTTCTGCCAATGGGAACAGTTTCTCTCTATCTACTCTGTGCAGACCCCTCATGATTTTGAACATCTCTATCAAATCTCCTCTCACTCTTCTTTGCTTCTGCAGTCTATCCACATAACTGAAGTCCCTCATCCCTGGAATTATTCTCGTAAATTGGTGCCCAGAATTGGATACAATAATCTAGTCGAGGCCGAACCAGTGTTTTATAAAGGTTCATCATAATTTCCTTGCTTTTGTACTCCATGCATCTATTTATGAAGCCCAGAATCCCTTATGCTTTAACAACTGTTTTCTCAACCTGCCCTGCCACCTTCAATGATTTGATCACATATATCCTTAGGTCTCTCTGTTCATACACCCACTTTAGGATTGTACCACTTTGTTTATATTTCCTCTCCTTATTCTTCCTACCAAAATGAATCAATTTGCACTTTTCTGTGTTAAATTTCATCTGCCACATGTCCTCCCATTCCACCAGCCTGTCTATGTCCTCCTGAAGGCTATTACTATCCTCCTCACTGTTCACTATACAGTATTTACTGAGGCGTACGAAAGCATGAGCATTGCACTAAACATCCGTAAGACAAAAGTCCTCCACCAGCCTGTCCTCGCCGCACAGCATTGCCGCCCAGTCATCAAGATCTACGGCGCGGCCCTGGACAACGTGGACCATTTCCCGTACCTCGGGAGCCTCCTATCAACATGAGCAGACATAGACGACGAGATTCAACACCGCCTCCAGTGCGCCAGTGCAGCTTTCGGCCACCTGAGGAAAAGAGTGTTTGAAGAAGAGGCCCTCAAATCTGCCACCAAGCTCATGGCCCACCGGGCTGTAGTAATACCCACCTTTCTGTATGGCTCAGAGACATGGACCATGTACAGCAGACGCCTCAAGTTGCTGGAGAAATACCATCAACGATGTCGCTGCAAGATCCTACAAATCCCCAGTATTGAAGCGCTGACCATCTGCAAATTTTGAAATTGTGCCCTGTACACCCACATCCAAGTCATTGTTATATATCAAGAAAAGCAGTGGTCCTAGTAACAACCCATGGGGAACACCACTGTATATCTTCTTCCAGTCCGAAAAACAACCGTTCACCACTACAAGTACAATGTCCGAAATCCAGAATCCTCGGGACCGACTCCATTCCGTTTTTAGGGGTTTTCTGGATTTCAGACAAGAAAATCAATAGTCTGAAATCCGGAATCCTCGACCAAATCCATGCCGGGTATTGAGCGACGAGCTCCGAAATCCAGCAAAACCCGAAATCCGGCACGGATTCAGTTGAGGATTCCGGATTTCAGAATTGATTTTCTTGTCTGAAATTCGGAATCCTTAACCGAATCCCTGCCGGATTTTGGGTTTTGCCTCAAAAACGTCCAATTTTCAGACAATAATTCCGGATTCCGGACGATTCCATCAGCCATGTTCAAAATGTCCAGTTTTCGGACAATTCCGGCTTTCTGAGTTCCGGATTTGGGATGTTGCACCTGTACTCTGTTTCCCGTCACTTAGCCAATTTCTTATCTATGCAGCTATTGCCCCTTTTATTCAATGGCCTTCAAATTTGCTGGCAAGCCTATTATATAAACTTTGTCGAACGCATTTTTGAAATCCATGTACACCACGTCAACTGCATTGCTCGAATCAAACCTCTCTGTGACCTCATCAAAAAACTCGATCAAGTTGGTTAAACACGATTAGCCTTTAAAGACATTCATGCTGGCTTTCCTTAATTAATCCACAACTATCAGAGACTGTTAATTTTGTCCCTAATCACTGTTTCTAAAAGCTTCCCCATTACTGAAGTTAAACTGACTGGCCTGTTGCTGGGTTTATCTTTACAACCGTTTTTGAGCAATTGTGTAACATTTACAATGCTCCAGTCCTCTGGCACCACCTCTGTTCTATGGAGGATTGGATATATTATGTCCAGTATTTCTGCGATTTCCGCCCTCAATTCCCTCAGCATCCTAGGATGCATCCCATCGCTCCTGGTGATTCAGCTACTTTAAGTACAGCCAGCCCTTCTAATACCTCTTCTTTATCAATGTTTATCCTATCAAGTGTCACTACTACCTCCTCTTTCACTATGTCTATGGCAGCATTCTCTTCCTTGGTGAAGACAGATGCAAAGTACTCATTTAGTACCTCAAACATACACTCTGCCTCCATGCATAGGTCTCCTTATTGGTTCCTTATCGGCCCCACTCCTCCTCTTATTACCCTTTTACTATTTATATGCCTATTGAAGACTTTTGGATTACCTTTTATGAAGGTTGCCATTCCATTCTCATACCCTCTCTTTGCCCCATTAATTTTGTTGTTCACTTCTCCTCTGACCTTTCTATATATAGCCTGATTCTCGGATATATTTGCAACCTGACATCTGTCATACATGTTCTTTTTCTGCTTCAGCATTTTCTCTATCTGTTTCATCATCCAGGGAGCCCTGACTTTAATTGCCCAGCCTTTCCCACGAGTGGGAATGTACTTCAACTGTACCTGAACTATTTCCTCTTTAAAGGCAGCCCATTGTTCCACTGCAGTTTTGCCTGCCAGTCTTTGATTCCTGTTTACCCGGAGCAGATCCATTCTCATCCCACTGAAATTGGCCTTCCCCAGTTAAACATTTTTACTCTAGATTGCTCGCTGTCCTTTTCCATAGCTAATCTAAACCTTATGACACTGTCATGTATGGAGACCATGTATACTAACTGTATAGTCACATAAGGTGTGCCGCCAGAGGGCACTGCGGTGGGAGACCTGAGGATCACCTGTATAGGTGTGCAAGGCCCAGTATAAAAGGCTGCCCACCATGCTTGTGCGTCACTCTGGAGTTACAATAAATGGGACTAAGGTCACAACAGCTCAAGTACTATACAAGACCTCGTGGAATCATTCATAAGAGTATTAAAGACATAACAACTGGCGACAAAATTACGAATTTTCGCGCAAAAATGACTAACGTTGGTGCATTAGAAAAGTTCTCAGGGGGTGAAGATTGGGAAGCCTTTACGGAGCAGCTCGACCAATATTTCGTAGCAAACGACCTGGTAGGTGATGATCCGGCCACGCTGGCAGATAAGCGCAGAGCTATCCTGTTGACCAGTTGTGGGCCCGCAGTGTACGGCCTCATTAGGGATTTGTTTGCACCCCAGGAAACAATGACCAAGTCATATGAGGAGCTGAAAGTGCTAATTCGGGACAAAATCAAACCGAAGGAGAGCATCCTCACGGCCAGGCATCGATTTTATACACACCACTGCCCTGAGGGCCAGGAAATTGCAAAGTACACCACTGACCTTAGAAGGCTGGCAGGACCATGTGAATTCGACGCATCCCTCGCCGATGCGTTTATCTGCCAGCGATGTCTTCGTAATTGGCATCGGTCATGAGACCCTTCTTCACAGGCTACAGTCTGCCGAAACCACCGTCACTCTGCAGAAGGCCATCAGCATCAGCCAGGCGTTCATGACCTCAAGCTGCAGCTCCAAGCAGATGATGACTCACTCTCAGGACTCAAACCCAGCAAGTACTGTAAATAGAATGGCGCCGTTCACAGGCAGAACTGTTGAACGTGAATCTGCCCAGGGCAGAGCGTACAGGCCCCCGAGTCCTTTAACTCAAAGTGCGCCGAGGGGTGCAAACGTAAGTCGAGTAGCACCATGCTGGTGTTGCGGAGGTAATCACAGGGCTCACCAGTGTCGGTTCAGAGACTGTGTGCGCAAAGGCTGTAGCACAAAGGACCACTTCCAGCAAATGTGCAAAAGAGCTGTGACTCACCACGTGGAAGAGGAGTCAGCAGATGGTTGTGAACCCAACATGGATTACGAGGAGATGGCTAGAGAGGCAGTTCAGTCCCAGGATGAAGTGTATGGAGTATATACCTGCACCACAGATTGTCCTCCAGTGATAATGGAAGTCGAGATAAATGGCATTCCAGTCTTCATGGAAGTGGACACAGGAGCGAGTCAGTCAGTAAAGAGCCAGGAAGCCTTTGAGAGGCAATGGAGCGATCAAGCTGAACGACCCAAGCTGGTCCCGGTTCAGGCAAAGCTGCGCACCTACACCAAAGAACTGATATCAGTTGTTGGTAGTGCAGATGTAAGTGTATCCCATGATGGCGCGGTGCACAATTTACCATTGTGGATTGTTTCAGGTGATGGACCAACGCTACTTGGAAGAAGATGGATGGAGAAGATTTATTGGAACAGGGAAGACTTCATCCCTCCAGCGAGCGATGTCCCCCATGCTCAGAGGCAGAGCACGCCCCCACCTTCGGTTGGACCAGGCACCGGAGAACAGATCCGCACAGCTCCCGAGGCACCGACCGCTCATCACGGCTGTGTGGCGATGATCCGGCCGAGACGATCCGAACGCACCTTCCCGGTTTCAGTGGCAGGACTCCTGGGGAGGAAGATTGGATCTGAGGGCGCCTTCCCAGCTTCAGTGGCAGAATCCCTGGGAAAAAAGATCGCGGCAGTCGACATCATGGACAGGGAAAAGATGGCGTCCAAACCACGAGCGCTAATGGGGCAACGACACATGGTTCCACGCAAGGAAGACGATTGGGGTAAAAGTAGTAAGGCCATTTTCAAGGAGGCCAGCAACCCGCCATTTTTGAATGAACTGCTTGAAATTGGTAACCTATGTAAAAGTCCAGCTGTAATGAGGAAAATGTTGTTGAGCGATGTCGGGTGCAATTTGCAATCAGCCAATGTAGCGGGTGAACACCTAACGGTTGTATACAGGTCCAGTGGGCTACCCAATGCTGTAGCCTGCATCCCTGGGACCAGAATAACGTATCATAAAGTGTCCCCATAGCTGACACAAGTAGACAAGCCGCAGAGTAAATGAACCCCAGAGAGCAGAGGCACCAGTAGCGATACCCTGCCTCAGATCGGTTTAACATTGCAGGCACCCGATGGCATGGACCGCCACAGGCCAGAAACAGTAACCTGCGCCTATGCTCGCAGTTGGCTACCGTCGCCCACCACCTGGGCGGAAAAGGTGTAGCCCACAAACCCACTCGCCACCACACCAATGCCCAAGAGTGAAGGGTCACCTGCAACGGCTCCTCAAAACGGGACCTGGACCAGCCAGGATCCCAAACTAGAGAGTGCTCACAACAGTGCCCTCAAGGAAAGGAAGTCAGCAAACTGCTAGACAAGATGAGGCAGCCCCACTGTCACTTCGACGAAACGCTCACTCGCTCAGACCGCTTCCCAGGGAGCAGTAGTGACACTGTGCAAACGAAAAGGACAGGGAGATCACAGACACATCAGTTGTCTTGGGCCTGCCCAACACTAGGAGTAATGGCAAGAGCCCTGAGCTCTGGCAACTTGAGCAAAATGAGCTCACCTCACCCACAGACCCACAAGCATGGGGCGCTGCACCGCCATCAGACGACCCGGATCTCATCTGGCTGTGCTGGAACTAGACTGTCCTTGTGTACCTGTACTGATATATCTGTACTGATCATGTAAATGTATCTCACAAAAAGAAACATAACTGTAATCCACCCAACAAATGTACCAAGATGTAAATGTAAAACCCATGTGATGAACTTGAATGCAACTTGCATGTAACGGGCCATTAGCATGATCTCTGTGTGTGTGTGTGTGTGTGTGTGTGTGTGTGTGTGTGTGTGTGTGGCAGGGGGAGAATGTAGTAGTCATGGACTCACAACCAGAAGCCACTGGGACCCCCACTGGCAACAAATCTCACTACCAACTCTCCAATGGTCAACCAGGAAGAGCAAAGCCAGGTCACCGTCAATGTACGAGTCAATGTGCATTAAAGACTTGGGGGGAAGTGATGTCATGTATGTAGACCATGTATACTAACTGTTTCGTCACATAAGCTGTGCCACCAGAGGGCACTGCGGTGGGAGACCTGAAGGTCAGCTGCATAGGTGTGCAGGGCCCAGTATAAAAGGCTGCCCACCATGCTTGTGCCTCACTGAGCATTACAATAAATAGGACTAAGGGCACAACAGCTCAAGTACAATACTAGACCTCGTGGAGTCATTCATAAGAGTATTAAAGACATATCAGATACTATGATCACTATTCCCCGAATGTTCACCAACTGGCACTTGCTCCACTTGATCCACCTCATTCCCCAGAACTAGATCCAGCAATGCTTCCTCCCTCATCGGGCCGGAAACATACTGCTCAAGAAAGTTCTCCTGAGCACACTTCAGAAATTCTTCCCACTCTCTGCCCTTAACATTGTTACGATCCCAGTTTATATTAGGATAATTGAAGTCCCCCCATCTATAGTTCTTGTACCTTTCTGTAATTTCTCTGCAAATTTGCTCCTTCATATCTTTCCCACTATTTGGTGGTCTATAGAATACACCGAGTAGTGTAATGGCACCTCTATTATTTCTTAACTCTAGCCAAATAGATTCCGTCCTGGACCCCTCCAGGACATCCTCCCTCGCCAGCACTGTAACATTCTCCTTAATCAATACTGCCACACCACCTCCTATTTTTCCTGAACACCTTATAACCAGGAATATTTAATTCACAATCCTGTCCTTTTTTGAGCCAGGTCTCAGTTATTGCCACAACATTATATTCCCATGTGGCTATTTGTGCCTGCAGCTCACTTACTATGCTTTGTGCATTCACATACATACAGTGCAAACCCATCATCGACCATCCTGTATTCTCTCTTAGTTTGACCCCACCTAATACCTTATTATTTCTTACTTTAGTGCTCTCTGCCTCTCCCAATCATTTGAGCACTTTATTTCCCCTTTCTAATGTTATTTTGTGGTGCCTATCCCCCTGCCAAATTAGGTTAAACCCTCCCCAACAGCACAAGCAAACCTCCCCGCGAACATATTGGTTCCAGCCCTGTTACGGTGCAACTCATCCACCCTGTACAGGTCCCACCTCCCACAGAACAGGTCCTAATGCACCAGGAATCTGAAGCCCTCCCTCCTGCACCATCTCTCCAGCTATGCATTCATTTGCTCTATCCTCTTATTTCTATACTCACTAGCCCATGGCACTGGGAGTAATTCAGAGATTACTACCTTTGAGGTCTTGCTTTTTAATCTCCTTCCTAGCTCCCTAATGATGCGTTGGCCTTCGGTGCCGAGGCAGTGGATAAGTATTGCATAGCGATGAGCTGGTGTTACGTTGTCGCCGTCTAACCCACTCGCCGTGATGTACGTAGAAAAACCTTTTATCCATCTCGGCCACGGGATAGGAGGATCCCTGGGTGTGGAGAGGAAAGGCGGGGGAGGGGGGGTAGGTATGTTAATTTGAGTCATCCTGATCGTCAAATTACCTTGTGTACATGTAAGTAACTGACAAACTGAGCCAGGAGAAATGTAACTTAACTTAACTGTGCTTTTATACAACTCAAAATGGTGTCCCAAAACCGGCATGAATCAACTGTGAATAGCTCCCACAGGGTCCTAATGCTCATCCAGTGAGCTGCAACAAATAAATAGAGTATGAACACACCACTGCCTGCTGGACCTATCCTTCTTTCTACCTACGTCACGGGTACTGACATGAACCACAACCTCTGGCTGTCCACCCTCTCCCCCAGAATGTTCTGCAGCCACTCAGAGACATCCTTAACCCTGGCACCAGGGAGGCAACATACCATCCTGAAGTCACGTCTGTGGCCGCAGAAATGCCTGTCAGCTCCCTTAACTATAGAATCTCCTACCACTATTGCTCTCTCACTCTTCTTCCTTCAGCCCCCGCTCCCCCCTGTACAGCTGAGCTATCCGGCAGCAGCTCTCCTACATCAATTTCATTGAAGAACAGCGCGTTCGAAGGCTGTCCTTCAGCAAGGATGTGACAAGAGAGCTCTCCTGCAACTAGACCTTGAGCCTCAGACCAGGGTGAGGACAGCTCTCTCAGTGGCAGTCAAGGTCATCATTTCACTCAATTTCTATGCCAGCAGATCATTCCAGGAGACATCTCTAGTATCTCCCAGTTTGCCATCCATTGCTGCATCCGAGATGTCACAAATGTTCACTACAGAAGGAGGAGGGAATTAATTTCCTGAAGCAACACGAGCGTGTATGTGGCTTTGCCAGGATAGTAGGCTTCCCCATGGTGCAGAGCACCATTGACGGCACCCACATCACTTTGCAGGCACCGCATAACAATCCTGAGATATTCCATAACCGCAAAGGCTACCACTCACTTAACATGTAGTTGGTGTGTGACCACACATGATGATTCCTAGCTCATGGTCTGCAGGGCTGTAGTAATACCTGCCCTCCTGTATGGTTCAGAGACATGGACCATATACAGTAGACACCTCAAGTCATTGGAGAAATACCACCAACGATGTCTCTGCAAGATTCTACAAATCCCCTGGGTGGACAGATGCACCAACATTAGCGTCCTCAACCAGGCCAACATCCCCAGCATTGAAGCACTGACCACACTTGATCAGCTCCGCTGGGCAGGCCACATTGTCTGCATGCCAGACACGAGACTCCCAAAGCAAACGCTCTACTCGCAACTCCTTCACGGCAAATGAGCCAAAGGTGGGCAGAGGAAACTTTACAAGGACACCCTCAAAGCATCCCTGATAAAGTGCAACATCCCCACTGGCACCTGGGTGTCCCTGGCCAAAGACCGCCCTATGTGGAGGAAGTGCATCCGGGAGGGTGCTGAACACCTCGAGTCTCATCGCCGAGAGCATGCAGAAATCAAGCACAGACAGCGGAAAGAGTGTGCGGCAAACCAGTCCCACCCACCCCTTCCCTCAACGACTATCTGTCCCACCTGTGACAGAGACTGTGGTTCTTGTATTGGACTGTCCAGCCACCTAAAGACTCATTGTAAGAGTGGAAGCATGCCTTCCTCGATTCCGAGGGATTGCCTATGATGATTCCTCACCATCAATGCCCGCTATCCTGGCAGCAGCCACAATGCGCCAGACTGGTGTACCACCTCTCTTCCAGCCACCACATCCAGCTCATGGCTGGATGCTCAGAGACAAGGGCTGTCTGCTCTCCAACTGGCTCATGACTCCTCTCCGCAACCCCAACGCTCCTGCCATGCTGCCACCAGGAACATCATTGAGCAGAACATCGAAGTACTCAAGCAACGGTTCCACTGCCTTGACTGCTCGGGAGGAGTCCTCCAGTACTTGGTTGAGCGGGTGTCCCTTTTCGTTGTCATCTGCTGCATGCTACACAACTGGACCATCATGAGGGCGCAGCCATTGCCCCCAGGCATAGCTCCACCACCTCAGAGAGAGGAGGAGGAGGACAAGGAGAAGTTTGAGGAAAAGGAGGAGAAGGAACAGGAGCAGCAACGGCAGCAATGGAGGAGGCAGCGAGGCCATCACAATTTTGCAAGGGTGGTGCACGATCGTCTCATCAGACTTCAGCTCTAATGAATTGCAGGCCACTTCCCGGTTGCTCTGTACATCCCCATCAGTACATCAAGTTATCCTTCCATACCACAGCCCCAAAACTGAAATGAGAGACAGCACCAAATATGCAACTTTCCAATTAAAATGTTATCGTAAAACATTAACCACAAATATTAACAACAATTACATTTACAATTCTCCCTTGTGCAAAACCTTATATCTCCTCTTAACACTGCCTTTAACTATTCTACTGCTCCTATATAGTGTCTCTTCAGTGGCTGCAGCATGGCTGGTGGAAGGCTGCTGAGCGTCAGGGCCAGAGACGACAGATGGCCTTGCAGTATGCCCTTGACTAGCTCTGGGCCTGGAAGGCCCGGCTGTAGACTGCACCACCAGGCTGGGTGGCCGGAGTCTGGGCTGGCTGGATGACAGGCAGCGACAAGTGCAATGACGGAGTGGCAGTGGTAGAATCAGAAATGCTGTCATTGCTCCACTGATCTATTGCCACTGCCCCGGGGCATCACCTCAGCATCCCTACCAATCTACTGGAACACAGATTAGTGGCCTTCAGTGGCACCTTGAGATCCCCAGTCAACTATGGTGGACCCAGCGAAGATGGCAGCAGTCAGAACTTGCATGGCATGCAGCTGAGACTGCATGAGAGCAGTCTGAGCTTCCATGCCAGCAACCATTATTTGCATTACAGCACCAAGATGTTGTGTTGCTTCCACTTGTGCTGCAATGGAAGCTGCCACATTGCCCTTGACATGCGTCATGAAGTCTGGGTCCCCATGGTCCCTCTGGGAGTCCACCATCATCTGCAGACTGGAAATGATCGGCTCCATGGTGTGCGCAGAGCTCTGTGCAATGCTGGAGGCGGACTCCTCCATGGTGCATACCACTGCTGAGAGATTCTCGGACACCCTTGCCCTTGCCATTGCACCTATCAACTCAGAGTTCTTGTGAATGCCTCCCCATCGAGGTCCTCATCTGATTCCTGCGCAGCAGAACTTGCGCGCAAACTCTTCCTGTTGGGAGCTGACTCCTGAGCTACCCTTTCCCCTTGGCCTTGCTGCATCCTACTCGTCTCTGTTAATTCATCCAAATGGGATGCTACTGAATTTCTCCCCCTGGAGTAGGTTTCTAGGTTTGTTATAGAGAAGGTTAATAGAGTGAAAGAATATTGTCTCAACCTTAATTTAGGGGATTCAGAAAAGCAGATTTTCTTACAGTATAATCAGTGGAGGTTTTCTTGGCATAAGCCTGCTGTGTACGACAGCTTCAACTTTTGAGAGGGTCCTATAAGGTTTAGAAATGAAGAATAAAATTGCTTATTCTACTAAAATTACAATATTGCACATTAAACATTTGTTGCTGATTAGAGACTACATGGTCTCACAGGTGCACTATAGTTTCCACTTACCAATAATCTTCAATCCAGTAATGTAGAGATGGATTCAAAGTGGGCCCACATGCAATTCTTTGAAGGAGGCTCTGATAATGGTAATATGGGTCTTGAATACAGGATACCTTCAGCCCAGCAACATAATAATGTATGTTAGTGCCCTGGCATCACTTTGCATGGATATAATTGTTAATGCTTCAATACGCATGTAAACACTTTGAAAAATTAGCCTGAAGGATATTGGATATACCCCACAATCCCACAGCAACAGTTGCTGAGGAAACAGAGTATGAATATTACTAACGAACCTTCCACATAATTTTTTTTAATGGAATGTTAAAACTGGCACACTGTTAGCAAAATTCACCTTGGAGAACGCTATCCTTTACATCTTTTCTGGAAGCACCTCCTTTGTGTGTCAGCTGAATTTAATCTGGAGTCTGCCTAAAGATTTCACAGGACCATTAAGAGGAGGATAGAAACATAGAAACATAGAAAGTAGGTGCAGGAGTGGGCCATTCGGCCCTTCGAGCCTGCACCACCATTCAATAAGATCATGGCTGATTATTCCTTCAGTACCCCGTTCCTGCTTTCTCTCCATACCCCTGGATCCCCTTAGCCGTAAGGGCCATATCTAACTCCCTCTTGAATATATCCAATGAACTGGCATCAACAACTCTCTGCAGCAGGGAATTCCACAGGTTAACAACTCTCTGAGTGAAGAAGTTTCTCCTCATCTCAGTCCTAAATGGTCTACCCCTTATCCTTAGACTATGTCCCCTGGTTTTGGACTTCCCCAACATTGGGAACATTCTTCCCGCATCTAACCTGTCCAGTCCCGTTAGAATCTTATACGTTTCTATGAGATCCCCTCTCATCCTTCTAAACTGCAGTGAATAAAGGTCCAGTTGATCCAGTCACTCCTCATATGTCAGTCCCGCCATCCCGGGAATCAGTCTGGTGAACCTTCGCTGCACTCCCTCAATAGCAAGAACGTCCTTCCTCAGATTAGGAGACCAAACCTGAACACAATATTCCAGGTGAGGCCTCACTAATGCCCTGTACAACTGCAGTAAGACCTCCCTGCTCCTATACTCAAATCCCCTAGCTATGAAGGCCAACATACCATTTCCCTTCTTCACTGCCTGCTGTACCTGCGTGCCAACTTTCAATGACTGATGAACCATGACACCCAGGTCTCGTTGCACCTCCCCTTTTCCTAATCTGCTGCCATTCCGATAATATTCTGCCTTCGTGTTTTTGCCCCCAAAATAGATAACCTCACATTTATCCACATTATACTGCATCTGCCATGCATTTGCCCACTCACCTAACCTATCCAAGTCACCCTGCAGCCTCTTAGCGTCCCCCTCACAGCTCACACCGCTACCCAGTTTAGTGTCATCTGCAAACTTGGAGATATTACATTCAATTCCTTCATCCAAATCGTTAATGTATATTGTAAAGGGCTGGGGTCCCAGCACTGAGCCCTGTGGCATTCCACTAGTCACTGCCTGCCATTCTGAAAAGGACCCATTTATCCGGACTCTCTGCTTCCTGTCTTCCAACCAGTTCTCTATCCACATCAATACATTACCCCCAATATCATGCGCTTTGATTTTGCACACCAATCTCTTGTGTGGGACCTTGTCAAAAGCCTTTTCAAAGTCCAAATACACCACATCCACTGGTTCTCCCTTGTCCACTCTACTAGTTACATCCTCAAAAAATTCCAGAAGATTCGTTAAGCATGATTTCCCTTTCATAAATCCATGCTGACTTGGACCGATCCTGTCACTGCTTTCCAAATGCGCTGCTATTTCATCTTTAATAATTGATTCCAACATTTTTCCCACTACTGATGTCAGGCTAACCAATCTATAATTACCCGTTTTCTCTCTCCCTCTTTTTTAAAAAAGTAGTGTTACATTAGCTACCCTCCAGTCCATAGGAACTGATCCACAGTCGATGGATTGTTGGAAAATGATCACCAATGCATCCACTATTTCTAGGCCACTTCCTTAAGTACTCTGGGATGCAGACAATCAGTCCCCAGGGATTAATCGGCCTTCAACCCCATCAATTTCCCTAACACAATTTCCCGCCTGATAAGGATATCCTTCAGTTCCTCCTTCTCATTAGACCCACTGTCCCCTAGTACATTCAGAAGGTTATTTGTGTCTTCCTTCGTGAAGAACCGAAGTATTTGTTCAGTTGGTCTGCCATTTCTTTGTTCCCCATTATACTTGTAGTGTGAAGGATTTGGACACTGCATACTACAAGAAGTTGTTGGAGCAAAAGTAAAGGTATGGAATGTATTTTCCATCATGAAAAACAACATTGAGAAAAAGTGACATCTTCTAGAGTGTGTGCTTTTCTCTTCATTTTCTACCCTCTTCTCCCGAATGTACAGTTCTATGGGTAATAGCAGTCCTCCTTCATATGGTCATTCTTCATGTGAGCCTAAAGTTCGTTGCTAGGTTCGTTGACTGTTGGGGAGGGGGACATCACAGCTGAGCTGAATCATGCCACAAAACATTCACAGATGAACACTTTTCAGCAACTGTCATTGGATGGCTATTAACAGTGGGAAATCCTGGTGATTGCCCCCCTTCCTAGCCAGGGACTGCTGTGGCCAATTGTAGCATCCTTACTAGTACTCCAGCTGAGATCAAATAAATGAACACAGACTCAGAATTGGTCTTGGGACATTCCTGGTCTATATGGTTTAGTTCCATGCCATGAAATGGGCTTAACCTCTAAGCTAATGTAGAAATTTGGATGGTGTGCTTAATGCCAAGGAGGAACATTGGGCTCTTGGTTTTCTCTTTTGATTCACTTGGCACTGAACATGATTGGCTCCTGTTTCTCAGAAGCTGAGCCGAATGACTTAGAAGTTGCTTGGTTAGTAGGAGCATGCAGTTTCTACTACTATTTAAAATTTTACCAATTTATGTTTTAAACATGAGAAATCAATGTTTATTATTGATCATAGGTGATTGTTCTCAATTGTTTTCCATTGAATCATGAAGTGGTACAGTAACTTCATCACATCACTGCTCACATTTGTAGTTTTTTTTGTTCATCTGTATATAAATTTAATTAACACACAAAAAAATCACAGTGGTTCATATAAACTATCCCTTGACAGAATAGCCATGATTTCAGGCTAGGCTGTTCCTGGGTTTATATACCCAGAAACTCTTGAAGATCTGAGAATTGTCCTTTAATAAACATGCAGAGGACTGGTTCTATTTTCTATCTGCAATTAGATTATATTGGCCTGAGTTTTGTGATCAGCGTTGAAGGAACGGCACTTGCCATTGATCATGGTTACAGTTGCCCACAGACATTTCACGGTTTTTGAGTGGAAACTTGCAGTCATCAGGCATCTGATCCAGTGCGGTGCCCTCTACAGGGGATCTGTGGTGTGCCTGAGCAGGCAAAGCAACATTGTACCTCTTCAACCAATCAGATTGAAGAATAATTACTGAGACATGGGAGAGATTTTAACCCTATTCAATCAGCAGAAACCTGGTAGGTGGGCAGTTTCTTAGCTGTCCAAAAGCTGCCATGATTTCAACATCTGCAATATTAAATTTCAGGTAGCAAGGATATCTGCCCGGAGCCAACTGGGTCCTTCTTTACATATGCATCTTGCAGCCCAATGACATAATCGAGACCCAACTGTAATTTTAACTCAGGCCTCAGTGGGGAATCCACCTGGAGTTAAGCGCAGAGTCTAAACCAGGAAGTATAAATTAAAATATTTCAATGTTAAATCATGTACAGAAAGCAAAATAAAATTAGGGTAAGAAACATAGGATTAAGTGAGAGGGATAAAAGAGACAGAAAGAAAAAGTAAAGGAAAATGTTTATTTTAATTTTTAATTAAAAAAAAAAATCTAACAATAATTACATTCTGAAGGAATGAGCATTTACATTTGTAAAAGTAAATTATCTGGACCAGAGAGATTATTTGGCAATATTTAAGATTTATCACAGTGTTACTACTGTTAAAAATTCACTTACACCCCACCTGAATGCACAAGCCCTAATTTTTTCTGGTGTGTTTAGTGGGGAACTAGTGGGTAAGTACCACAACTTCATACTCTTACATGGATTTCAATCTGAGTCTATTGACGAGGTATCCACGGAGCGAAGCTTGTAGTCCAGAGAGCAACTTCCGGATTTCCGCATTTAACTGCGCATGTACGGACTCTGGAAGTTGCTGTCTGATTTACTCCATAATAGTGATGAACACTGTTAGCCTCACCATTATTCGCAACACAAAATACGGGCCAGCGTGTCATGAGGAATGACGTTACACTGACTATGTGAATCACTGTACACTGCACCATTCTGAGCCAGTGGTGAATACAACTCATTGTGAAACAAGGAAAAACAATTATCTCTGGATCAATTATTAGCATCGGTTTCTCATGTTTGAACTATAAATAGGTAATTCTAAAATTGTTAAAGCAATGTAAAAAAATGTTCCAATACTTGTGTCAGTTAATAGTCATAATATTACAATCACGGAATATTGCACAAAACTATTAGCATGTTAATTATACGTGCTTAAAAATATGTTAACATGACAAAATCTGTAATTATAATTTAATGACAGTGTTGTAAATAATCCACCAGCGATACGGTTATCTGCACAGCACTTTGGTGTCAAATAAAGAGCTCTGTGAGTGCCATAAAACCCTTGTTCACACAACAATTATTTGACTCATACCCTGGGGTAAGACTATAGATTTATCCCAAGATGTTGATAAAAGAATTGGAATTTATAAGTTTTACTGAGAAATCTAGCAATAACGTCAAGACAGCTTACTGTTAATTATGTGAACCTAACTGAAAATTCTCACTTCACTAAAATTGTTGTGTTTTTGAACGTCTTTATGTCGGGAGGTTTTAGCAAGAGTTTTACTACTGTATTGTCAAATTTCTATATTTTCTAAGTGGGGTAAAAGAACTGCTGTGTCACAGTAGGCACTATTGAGAATCAAGTGCTGTGATTGTATTTTATAGTCTCTTGAACACTCCTGAACACTCTTAGTTCAACTTAACTCTATTTATTTGGGAGATTTCAGACAGCCATGTGAAGCTTTAAAATGGCATTCCTTCACAGACCCTTTCTCTCAAGACAGTTCACTGCACCTCCTAGCTAGAGGGTGCTATACATTATATCGATACCTCCTAGCTAGAGGGCGCTATACATTATCTCGTTACATCTTTCCTTTCATAAGAAACAAAAATGAATTAAAGTTAGCTTCAATATAAGCAGGTAGTTAACTTCTTATGAATACATGCATTAAACAACTACAAGTTTAACAAACAACAACAAAACTTTGTCTTATTGATTCTTTCTCCAAATGTTATATGTTTCACACTTTCGAACATAATCTTTTATGTTACTGATCAGTCCTGGCAAGTAAACAGATTCTCTGGCATGTCGAAGAGTGCTCTCGACACCAGTGTGAGCAGCATGAAGTCACTGACGAATGTCGGATCGCAAGGATTTTGGTATGACACAGCGATAGCCTTTGAAGACTATGCCACCCTGTGTTGTGAGTTTGTCAAGAACTTTGAAGTATGCATGCGTTTCAGGCGGGCATTCATGTGTCGTTTCTGGCCATACCGTTGTGATTTGTTGTATGACCAGTTGTAGTGTGGAGTCGCTGGCAGGTACGCATTGTATGATAGTCAGTCCTTGTTTGGAGAGCGGGAGAAAGTCCACCATGTGGGTGCATTCCACTGCAATTTCAGTTGGTGATCTCTCCACGTTTTCAAGGTATGCGCGTGAGAGGGTGTCTGCTAGGTACATTTCTTTTCCTGGTTGATATTTTATGTCAATGTCATATAGGTTGAGCCGAATGAGCAGATGTTGTAGTCACTTGGGTGCTGCAGATAACAGCTTGCATCGTATAGCAACCAAAACCTCATGGTCTGTCCATAGCGTGATCTTGTGACCATATACATATTGATGGTTTTGTCCCATTCCGAAGACTTAAGCGAGCAGCTCCTTTTCGGTTTGAGAGTATTGCGTTTCTGCTGGAATGAGCACTCGGCTCACTGGCTGCTCGAAGTATCTCCTTGACCTTCGGTTGCAAGTTTGTGGTCAAAGTACCTGAGCACCGGAGAACCTGTCACGCGTTGTTTGATAACTTCAAATGCATTGTCTTGTTCTTCAGTCCATTTCCAGACCGTGTCTTTATGAGTAAGCCGTCGCAGAGGCTCGTTGAGGCCTGAAAATCTGGCAAGAATTTTGCGAGGTACTTTGTCATACCGACAAATCGTTGTACACCTGCGATATCCTGTGGTTTCTGTATTTCGTTGATTGCGACCACTTTGCTTGGATCGGCTTTGAATCCATCACTAGACAGTATGTGTCCCATGTATTTCATTTGGGAGCTCTTGTATTCGAACTTATCAAAGTTTAGTTTGATGTTTTGCTCTCTGCATCTCTGTATGAATTTGCGTAAGTTTGCGTCATCATCGTGATTGGCCTCTTTAAGTGTCTCACCGCGTCCAGTGATCAAGATATCATCTGCAATCTTGTAGATTCCATCTAGACCCTCGAGGTTCTGGTCTAATTTCTGCTGGAAGATTTCCAGGGCAGGACTGATGCCAAGTGACAATCTATTATATCGATATCGTCCCAATGGAGTCTGGAAGGCCGTGAGGTAGGAGGACTCTGTGTCTCCTTCACGTTGCAAGAAACCCTCCTTGCTGTCAGCTTTAGTGAAGACCTTTACATTTGATATGTGTGGAAAGATGTCATCGATCACAGGAAGTGGTAGGTGTCCATATTTCAGGACATTGTTCAGATGTTGTGGGTCGATATATACTCGTATCTTTCCATTTGTTTTTTGTACAGTCACTAGACTGGATACTCAATCCGTCGGTTCAACAACTTTTGTGATGATTTGTCGATTTTCCAAACAATCGAGTTCTTCTTTTAGCGTTTGTTTGATCGCTATTGGCACCTGTCTGGGTGGCATTAAAGTTTATGTCGCTGATTCATTAAGTTCAAGGTGAATTTTCCCTGGTATGTGTCCAAGTCCCTTAAACACATCTGGATATGCATTGTTGACCTCAGTTTTTTGTTGCTCGCGAGATGTTTGCCTTGTTCGTAGTTTGCGATTCGCGTGGTTCATTTACCACCGCGATATTCTGATGTTGCACTTTTATCAGTTGTAGCTGTTGGGTCAAACAGTGGTGCACTTTGGCCCTCAATGATCACAAAGGGCATAACGTACTTTTGCTTGTTCTTTGTATTTTCCAGTGGCACATTACAAGTCCATACCATTGGACTGGTTGCATGGTTGTCATATTGTGATAGTATTGTCTTAGATTATTTTATCTTTAAGCTTTTTGATAAGTATCTAAGAGGTATCACATTGCACGTGGCCCCACAATCTATTTGGATTTTTACCATTTGACCTTTAATCGAGAAGGTAGCCATAATCTTGTTGGGATACTTTCTGTCAGCTTTGTCCTTGATTGTGTGATCAACTTTACCAAGCATCTTTACAGACATGACTTCAAAATCAGAATCTTAACTCTCTTCATACAGTACATGAACTTTGGCTTGCCCATATATTTAGGGTTATGCGTAGACTTCTGCCTCGATTCATTTTGCCTACACTTTTGAGAAAAGCGATTTAGTTTGCCGCAACTTGTGCAGGTCTTCCAATATGCTGGACATTTCGTTTTTGACAGCTCATGTCTTTTGCCACAATATTTGCAATTGTTCGTGAACTCTTTGTCTGTGAATTCTTTCTTTGTGGGTCGGGGTTTCTGTCTGACAGCTTTGACATCTTCAGAGTCTGTTTTAGTGAGCTTCATGGATTTCATTTGCGCAACTGTAGCCTATGTAGCTTTACAGATCATCACACATTTATCGAGTGTTAGGCTTGATTCTTGCAACAGCTTCTTACTGTGTTATCAGATATTCTGCAGACTATGCAGTCTCTGATGAAATCATCCCTCAAATGGCCAAAATCACATGACGATGCTAGCTCTCGCACTTTCACGAGATATCTGTCAAACCGCTCGTTCCCTTGTACACAGTTGATAAACTGGTACCGTTCATAGATAATTTTGTTTTTATCTTTACAGTGCTCTTCCTGGAGCTTCAAAATAATCTCAATTTCCTGCTTGTCTTCCTCTGATTTGTAGGGAAGATTATTGTGGATATCTAGGACATCACTGCCAATGGCAGTGATATACGTTGCAACCCAATTCTATCTGGCTTCTCCACAATATTCATGATAATTTCATAGCTGTCCCACAGCTGTATGAATTTTTTTGAGTTGGCTTTCAAATCACCAGTCACCTGCAATGGAGGTGGGAGAGGAATGTGCGCGGAAGTTGACACCGTGGTGGTCATGATAGCTCACTACAGTTTGAGCATGTCACATACATGTATACAGTTCAAATACCCAGAAGACTAGAACAAGCCTAATAGTAAAATATCGTGGCCATTTATTTGTAGATATACTTTTTCAATCGAGGCTCTACAATAACTTATGCCACTTTAAGTTTACTTTATTAATGCCTCTAGATTATTTTACAAGCTTATGATTATTTATCGCCCTTCACGGACCCAGGCTCAATGTGTAGGAAGCCTACTCTGCACTGCACTGCTTAACGTCGATTTCGATCGGCTTGAAAAAGTCTTACAGTTCAGTTCCAATATTTTGGTCGTAGATGTGTTCGACGAAAGATCGGAAGTCTCTGTTTCTGACACCATGTATTTTATAGTCTCTTGAACAATCTTAAACACTCTTAGTTCAATTTAACTCTATATGGGAGATTTGAGACAGCCATGTGGAGCTTTACAATGGCGTTCCTTTACAGAGTCTCTCTCTCAATACTGAGCCTTATACCTCCGAGCTTGAGGGTGCTATACATTATATCGATACCTCCCAGCTAGAGGGCGCTATACATTATCTTGTTCCAGTGATCATCTCAGATACATATTTATCACTATTCCATCCTCACATGCTGCCACCATTTTGGGCTAATTCATGATAGAGGCTTTAGGATTTGATGCCATGACATATTGGGGGTGAATTTGCGCAGGGATTCTCCCACTCATCTGCCATAATTTCGATGGAAGAGCTACAAGTACCCCTGATAAATGGGAAAAAGGAAGGAGACACTCATTATTTCTGTCATAATTAAATCCTGCACATGTTATGTGATAATGGCTCAGAAATTGCTGGAGTGGCACATCTCGCAGCAAGTGCCCTGAATTGGAGTTTTCACTTCATCCTTCAGATAGTATTATTTTTGCGCCTCAAATTGCTGGAAATGAGAAGTTAACATTTTCTGTGTTGTTTTAGTAATTGTACAAATTTCCTTCCATTCTGTTACAATTGGATGTTTCTTGTCTACCATTCAGTAAATGCATTATTTCTGTATTGCAACCTCTTTACTATTCTTTTCACTCACATTTTATTGTATTTTGTTATATTTGTATAGTAACTGAAGAATAAAATATTTATCTATCTATTGACTGATCATATATTAAATTTAGTGTGTGGGGCATGTGAAAACAGATTAAAAGAACATACAGCACATGTTACTCATGCAGGTAGATAGGCATTTTCAATTTTAAAGGTCTCACACTGTGTGACTACATTAGCTGCTATTATAAAGTTAGATTACCTCACCCTGTGATTGCACAATGTGGTTACTGGGTTCTCATAAGTTACCCAAAATGCTTTCTGAATTTTTTTGAGAGGGGTCTGATTACATAGCTGATGTACCTTTTGTTTTGTACAAAAGAGGAATTCAGCTAATGGAAGGACAGGGAGAGAGACTGGAATCAGAGAGAAAGATTAAAAGAGAAAGGAGAGAGTATTGGGGGCGAAATTGCAAACCGCCCCGGTTGTGGGCAGTAACAGCCGTGAGGCGGGACTTCCTGCGGCAGGCACATAAGTCCCGCCCCGGCAGCTAAATTGGGCTTACCGCCCCTGAGAGGAAGTGAGAAGTGAGGGGGGTGGGAATTTTCCAGCACTAGCCTGGCGCATGCCCTGCGAAGCTGTCATCGAGCGGAGCAGCTTCACGGGGTGCTGCTGAATTTTCGCAAAAATGGGTCGCAGCGCACATTGATTCCAGGGGCCCCAATGGGAGGCGCAAACGACACAAATTTCTCCTCCATATTTTCTTGAATCATGTAGTGTTACTTCAATTATATAAAAACAAGATTGAATTTTGAAGCCAATAGCATATCCCTGTGAGGCAGCGAGGGAGAGAGAAAGATACAAATAAAGATAAAGATATAGAATTAAATGGAATCTACAGCACAGAGGGCAGACAGGCAATGTTTTTTCCTCATTTTAATTTGATTTAAAGAAAAAAGAATTTTGAAAGTAAACAGAGTAACTTTAAGAGAAGCACTGATGCGATAAAGTTGCGTTGGGAGCGTGAGCTCTGATATTGTGTGGGATACACATAAGTAAGTTCAGCATGTCTGTCAGTGGCAGTTTATTGCAGCCACCTCATTATCATTTTACTTCCGGGTTTGGTGTCGATTGCGTGGTAGAGGATGTGGTACTGACAGGCCTTCCAAGCACACTAACCACGATTGCAGAGCAGTCAGCCTCAAGCATGAATAGGATGAGGTCGCAGGGCATTGCGACAATGTTTTCTGGCCAACTCCCTGGAACATAAAATGCAGCAATCAAATGAGTCCATGCATGCCTTGATCACAGCCGTGCAGACTCTGGATGCCAACGTGTCTGCAGCCTTAAATATGAAGACAGATACATTAATCTTTGCCTTATTGCACCAAAGTGCTCTCTAGCCCAGTGGTAGCAATGAAGTTTGGCTGCTCCATGAGAGAGATGATGGCGAAAGAGGAAATGGAAGTGGGGACTCCAATCAAAGCGCTTCCACTTCTCATCCATTGCCTCACCCTCAGTCAGTACCCAACATGCTGCCTCGTGTCCCGATGGCCGGGTCTGCCCCTGCTCAGGTGCAAGTGGAACAATCATTAGTGGGGCCCTCTCGGGCTCCAAAACTTAGAAGCCTTCGGCCAAGAGCATCTCAGCAGTCAGAGAAGGAACCTAAGCAACCTACCTTTAGCTCTGCTGAAGCCACAGGGGTTGCATCAGGTAGGAGTAGCAGAAATAGGAAGAGTAAACCTTTGTAGTTGCACAAGGGTATGTACATGAGTGTGGTAATGCTGCATTGCCTCGTCACCTTCTTCCTCCTCGTCTTCCTTGTTTTCCTCCTCCTCCTCAACTCATCCATAGACAGACTGTGCTCTATGTCTTCTTATTCCTGGAGTTCCAAACCTCACTGTTGCACAATATTGTACAGAGCACAGCACATTTGAAGACACTTGCTGGTGTGTATTGACGGACACCTCCAGATCTGTCTAAGAAACTGAAGTGCATCTGCAGCATGCCGATTGCTGGTTTGATCACACATCTGGTGATCTTATGGCTTTCATTGTAGCACTGTTGGGCTTCTTTGGTTGGGTTTTTGACAGGTGTCATCAGTCAAGTTTGAAGTGGATATCCCTTGTCTCCTAGCAGCCACCCCTTAAGTGTGCACGCGGGTCCAAAGAAGTCAGGGAGCTTGGACTACTGCAGGATGAAAGCATCATGGCAGCTACCCGGGAACCTTGCACGCATTTACAGAAATATCTTTTTCTGTTCACACACCAGCAGTTGATGGAGTGGAAGCCCTTGCAGTTCATGAATACTGGAGTCAGAGCTTCAAACACTGCAACACGTCAGGGAGTGGGAGAGTTACCTGGACGTGTGTTCCAGCAGAGAGTCACACCCTTTAAGTTAAATAATTAAAATTTGGTCCGTGGTCGGCGACAGGAGGGTGTGACAATGAGTGAGGCAGGTATGGGGACCCAGGATGTAGTAATGGAGGAGCCTAAGCCCTTGCAATTGTTTAACATGTACAAGGTTTTTGCTCCCTTTGTGGACGAGAGCAAGGACTGTAGGGAGGATGAGCAAACTGACCACAGCACCATGGTACCGGGAGCCATTCAAGTTGGGGGAGTAAAAAGAAATGTGGTATTGGTAGGGGACAGTATAATTAGGGGGATAGATACTGTTCTCTGCAGCCGAGAATGTGAATCCCGAAGGCTGTGTTGCCTGCTCGGTGCCAGGGTTAAGGACATCTCCTCTGGGCTGGAGAGGAATTTGAAGTGGGAGGAGAAAGATCCAGTTGTTGTGGTCCACGTAAGTACCAACAACATAGGTAGGACAAAGAAAGAGGTTCTGCTGAGGGAGTATGAGCAGCCAGGGGCGAAATTAAAAAGCAAAACCACAAAGGTAATAATCTCAGGATTACTACCTGAGCCACGAGCAAATTTGCATAGGGTAAATAGGATCAGACAGATGAACATGTGGCTCAAAGATTGGTGTGGGAGGAATGGGTTTCAATTCATGGGGCACTGGCATCAGTACTGGGATAGGAGATAACTAATCCGTCGGGACGGGCTTCACTTGAATCATGCTGGGACAAGTGTCCTGGTGAATCAAATAACTAGGGCTGTAGAGAGGGCTTTAAACTAAATAGCGGGGGAAGGGATCCAGTGTGCTGAAATTAGAAAAGGAAAAGGCAAAAGTGCAGGGTAGCGCGAGAGATAATGATAACCAGAGTGTGACAGGAAGGAACAGAGCGTATACACATAAGACAAAATTAAAAGCTCTATATCTGAACGCACGCAGCATTCGTAACACGATAGGTGAGTTGACAGGACAAATAGAAATAAATGGGTATGATCTGATTGCCATTACAGAGACGTGGTTGGAAGGTGACCAAGGATGGGAACTGAATATTCAGAGGTATTTGCCATTTCGTAAGGATAGGCAGAAAGGAAAAGGAGGTGGGGTAGCTCTTTTAATAAGGGATGAGATCAGTGCAGTAGTGATAAATGATATTGGCTCAGAAGATCAAGATGTAGAATTAGAGAATGCTGGAAATCTCAGCGGGTCAGGTAGCATCTGTGGAGAGAAAAACAAAGTTAATGTTTCGGGTCGACGACCCTTCGTCAGAAAAGAGCACATTCTTATGCACTGAAAAGGGGAATGGAAAGAAAGAATAAAAGGGAAGATCTGTGATAGGGTGGAAGGCAGGAGAGATTAGAGACAAAAGGGATGATGGGCTGAATTGAAATGGTAATGACAGAAGTTAGAAAAAGGTTAAACTGGATAGGGTGTGAGTGGCGGAATAATGACCAGCTGCCATTAGAGACTAAGGGCACTTTTATCACTACCGCCCATATCTTGGCGGCATTCCGACGGTATACATTTCTCGACTTTTCAATACCGCTGGAATACTGCTAAGATCCAAAACCGCTAGTTTCGGCTTTTTTCCCCTGGCGGTAGCGGTAGTGGTAGCGGACGGGCGGGAGCGGTATACTTTCCTCATGTAAGGCCGGCATCCTTGGCAACGGCCTTACTGCGCATGTACATTTTTTTCTTCTTTATCCTGCGATTTGGGGGTCAGGGGTCAGCCCACATATACGCAGATGTGGAAGGGAGGGGGAGAGAGACTGCCTGCCTGTTTAGAAATCATCTCTGTTTCTAGTTTTTGTGTGGATTTTTTTCTGATTCTTCGAAGGAGTTTATTATACATAACATATAATGGATAGTAGTGAGGATCAATTGATGGTGGAGGCCAAGGTAGGAGGAAGGAAGAGGGCAAAGCATTTTACAATGGACGCCCAAGCTGCCTCGCTCCACGAAATGGAGGCACGGAGGTACCAATTGACTTGGGGTGGCTGTGGGAAACTCAGCCTGCCTGTGTACCAGCGAATATGGGCAGAGATTGCCGAGGCGGTATCCTCGGTTGCCCAGGTCCGTCAGTGGCCAGTCCAGTACCGCAAGCGCTGGAATGACCTTCTTTCGGCCGCAAGAATAACTTTAATAACTTTAATCGTGCACTACCTCATTACTTAAAATGTAAATCTGCCATGTTGTGAAGTTGTTAATCTTGGTAAGCTTGGTGTCATGCATTATTTATTATCAACGAGTATTATATTGTTTTCCCGTACCAAGATGTGTTCATCATGTATCGCTTGCATGCTAACAGTACATTAATGGGACATTGATGAAAGGCACTAGGGGTGAATGTCTATCTGTGTGCTCTGTACTAGTACCTGGGCAATTATCTTATACCATGCTATTGTCATCTTTTCAGAAAAAAATCGCTTTCCATCGCGGTGTGCGTCGGCGCACTGGAGGAGGGCTGGCAGTGCTAGAAGAGCTCACGGAAGAGCGGGCCGCAGTCCTCACAGGGGCATATGATCGCTCGGCTACCCACGGGGGTGCAGATCCGGTGTTGGCGCCATGTAAGT
Organism: Pristiophorus japonicus; assembly: GCF_044704955.1. Lineage (NCBI taxonomy): Eukaryota > Metazoa > Chordata > Chondrichthyes > Pristiophoridae > Pristiophorus > Pristiophorus japonicus. Next base: position 152,647,253 of record NC_091981.1, on the reverse strand, counting down.
CACACATAATCCCCGGGCTGTGCAGCGTTCATGTAATATAGTCATGTGAATATAATGTATAAATGCTGCTAAGTGATGTCATGTAATTTTGGGGCCAGCATGAAATCCTATTATAATGCCATGCAGTCTCTGTAAATTCTGTTCATGTTCATTGCATGTAGCGTTTCTCGGTGTATATAATGCAGTAGTGTTGCTCCTCTACATATGTCTGCGCAATGTAAGCGTTAAAATGTCACCCTGACACTTCCTCCCTTCTCCTTCTGCTTACTGCTTTCGTTATGTTTTCTAGATGCCCAGGTGCATGAACATGCAGAGCCTATCCTGGTTCAACTGGTTTTGACCAGAGAGGACACCAAGGAGGATGATGATGACAACACCATCCGACTTTCTGACCCCCCCTTAAGATGTGCCGTTGGATGTTGCAGAGTGCGGGGGGGGGCGGGGGAACACGGGAACTGAAGGGTCCGTTATACCTGCGACCACCTCTTCCTCAGTGCCGAACCCATATTTCATGAATTCGGCTCTGAGGAAGTAGTAGGACCAAGCGGTGTGCAGCAGGGCACAGCGAGTAGTACAGCCGTGGAGGCCGATTGGGCAGGGCTCGAAGACAGGCAGACGTTGACCTGAACATGATTATGCTGTCTACGGTGAGTGTTGACATTGGTCGAGAGCTCCTCCAGGCAATTGGTGACCTAGCCAGAAAGATTGCCACGCAGTCAGAACAGCAATTGGAGGACGTGGCGGCACTGATTGCAATGATGTAGCGAACCACCAATTCTGTTGATGCCATGCGGCAGCCGCTGTAATCGGTGTACGACATTGAACCCCAAGGTGTCATACCACCACTGCCGACAGCACATGGAAGTCAGGAGCATGGTAATACTTCTGACTCCTAAGACAGGTCGTCAGACTCTCCCTCTTCTCCAGAATCCACACACATGGTGCTGCCACCATCACCTCCTCTACAGCAGCAGAGCTTGGGGCGCCCTGCTGCACAACGCACTGGTCACAACTCGGGCAGGGGTAGGGGCGATACCAAAAAACAATTAGGGGGTAAGGTGGGGGGGGTGGGGGAGGGAGGTGGTGGGAATGGTGGCCACAGGTAGATTTTTTTGGCGAGTTGGGGGGGCAGGGGGGGATGTTTATTCAAAAATTATTCATTTTTAATGAAAAATTGTTGACTGTTGGGGTGGTGTTGTGGGTTTAATGTTTAATGTTTTTAATCTTGTTGCTTTGTTTACATTTTGTTGCACAATTACTTTAAAAATAATTATTTATTATTTATTAATTTTTCAAAAGAATAACTTTTCAAAATTTATAAAATATTTTATTCAACTTAACAATTATTGGGAAGTATCTCACTCACTTTTACAAAATGAGGGTTAACAATCAATAAAAGGGTTGCAAACAATGGCCAGGCAAGTTTTAAACTTAACTCTCACCGTTCAAGCAAAGCTTTCATTTATGAGCTGCTGACATAAGTCTTGCTGCTGCGCAACTACCATGGGGCTTTTTCTGCAGTGTCGGGGTGGGTGGTGTCATGGGCTCATCGCTAGACTTCGCCTCGTCCTCCTTTTCCTTCCCTTCCTCTTCCGCTTCTTCCTCTGCCTCATCCCTCCTATCCTGAGGTGGTCCTGCAGTCCCCTGTGGCAATTCCTGTCCCCTTCTGATTGCTAAGTTGTGTAACATGCAACACACCACAATGAACTCCGCGACTTGCTCAGGGTGGTATTGTAGGCTGCCTCCAGGCATCAGGAGCACTGCTTCAGCACTCCAATTGTCTTTTCGACTCCATTGCGTGTGGCTATGTGGCTGTTATTGTATTGATACTCGGCATCTGTCTGGGGCTTATGGAGGGGGGTCAAGAGCCAGGTGGCGAGGCTGTATCCTTTGTCCCCCAGCATCCAGCATTGACCTTGTGGCTGTCTCTTAAAGAGGTCTGAGACAGTGCTCTCACGCAAGATGTGAGCATCATGAATGCTCTCTGGAAAATTGGCAGTTACTGCCATGATTATTTGCTTGTGGTCGACAACGAGCTGCACATTCAGGGAGTGGAACCGCTTTCGGTTCCAAAAACACCCTCTAAATTTGATCACAGGGCAATGTGCACACAGTCTATTGCTCTCTGCACCTTGGGGGAGTTTGCTATTCTCGAGAAACCTAAAGCCCTCTCATTCTGTGCTTCTCTGTTCATTGGGAAGTTTATAAAGTCAAACTTTCATGTGTAAAGTGCTTCTGTCACCTGCTGAATGCAGCAATGTGTGGCATGCTGAGAGATGCTGCAACTGTCACCCCCTGAGGCCTGAAAGGAGCTCGATGCATAAAGTGAAAATGCCGCAGTCACCTTAACCTCAACGGGATGTGCTGTCCTGATGATGCTGGTAGGCTGCAGGTCTCCCTTAATGAGCTGGCATATCTCATTGATGACCTCCTTTCGGAAGTGCAGTCTTATAACGCATGCTGTATCGGACAGGTCCAGGTATGATCGCTTATCCCTGTAAATGCGTTGGGTGTAATGTCTCCTCCTCCTCAGCAGTCTGTCACCTCTTTGTTTGGGCACATAATGCTCTTCAATTAACCTTCTTCTAGCTCTATTCCGCAGCATGTAATTAGTTAGCAACCTTGGCAGAGAAATTGCAGACCCCATTCCTTTAAAAGTGCTCTAAACTGTCATATAAATTATTAAATTTTCCTTAAACAGCCAAAACCTTAATCTAGATGGACTACAATACCCTCAGATTATGAGCATTGATTTCAAACACTCTTAAAATCCACTCATGAATGACTTTAATGCTCCCTCCAACTTGAAGCAGCCTTTTCTTCAAGTTCATCCATTTTAAAACATGGCGTTCATACCGCTGGGTTAAGGTCAGGTGAGTGTAGTTTTTTCAGGGCGGTACATTATTCTGGCGGTAATTTGGGCAATATTTGGGCGAATTGCCGAATTTAGCACCCGACGGCAAGTTGGGCAGTATTTGGGCAGTGCATGTTGAAGTGCTGGGAAAACCAACTAAAACAAATGGGCGGGTGGTACCGTTTACTGCCAGTGGTAATAGACTGCCGAATTTGCCGCCGGCGATATATAGGCGGTATCTGGGCGCTAGTTTCCACTTTAGGCAAGAAATGGGTGGTAATGGCTTCCTTAGTGGAAAATGGGCGGTAATATGGGTGGTAAATGAACAGAATGTTGCCGAAAGTCGAGCCCTTGAGAGGAAAAAGAGAAGAAGAAAAAAAACATAAGATTGGGGGGTGGGGGGGAAGGAACCAAAGATGGCCAGAGGAGGTTATGCTCTGAAATTGTTGAACTCAATGTTGAGTCCAGAAGGCTATAAACTGCCAAAATGAAAGATGAGCTTGCATTGAGCTTCATTGGAATGGTGAAAGAGTCCAAGGACAGAGATATCAGAGTGGGAGAGGAGTAGAGAATTAAAGTGACAGGAGACCGGAAGCTCAGGGTCACACTTACAGACTGAATGGAGATGTTCAGCAAAGCGGTCACCCAATCTATGCTTGGTCTCCCCAATGTAGAGGAGACCACATTATGAGCAGCGAATACAGTATACTAAATTGAAAGAAGTACAAGTAAATCGCTGTTTCACCTGGAAGGAGTGTTTGGAGGCCTGGATAGAGAAGGGAGGAGGTAAAAGGGCAAGTGTTGCATCACCTGTGCTTGCATGGGAAGATGCCGTGGGAAGGGGAGGGGCTGCTGGGCGTGACTGTGGAAAGGACCAGAGTGTCGCGGAGGGAGTGGTCCCTTCGGAACGCTGAGAGGGGAGGGGAGGGGAAGATGTGATCGGTGGTGGGATCACGCTGGAGGTGGTGGAAATGGCGGAGGATGATCCGTTGAACATGGAGGCTGGTGGGGTGAAAGGTGAGAATAAAGGGACCCCTATCGTGGTTCTGAGAGGGAGGGGAAGGGGTGAGAGTAGAGGTGCGGGAAATAGAACGGACGCGGTCGAGGGCCATGTTAACCACGGCGGAGGTGAATCCTCTGTTGAGGAAAAAGGAAGACATGTCCCAGAGGCACGAGTGTGAAAGGTGGTGTCGTCAGAGCAGATGCGATGGAAACGGAGAAACTGGGAAAATGGAATGGAATCCTTACAGGATGCGGGGCGGGAGGAAGTGTAGTCCAGGTAGCTGTGGGAGTCAGTAGGCTTATAGTGGATACTGGTCGAAAGCCTATCCCCAGAAATAGAGACTGAGAAGTCGAGGAAGGGTAGGGAAGAGTCGGAGATGGACCATGTGAAGGTGAGGAAAGGGTGGAAATTGGATGCAAAGTGAATGACATTTTCAAGTTCAGGGCGAGAGCAGGAAATGACACCGATACAGTCATCAATGTATCAGAAAAAGAGGTGAGGGAGGGGACCCGAGTAGGATGTTCCACATATTCCACGAAAAGGCAGGCACAGCTAGGACCCATACAGGTTCTCATAGCAACACCTTTAATTTGGAGTAAGTGAGTGGAGTTAAAGGCGAAGTTGTTCAATGTGAGAATAAGTTCAGCCACGTGGAGGAGAGTGATGGTGGATGGGGACTGGTTGGACCTCTGCTCGAGGAAGAAGCGGAGCTCCCTTAGGCCATCCTGGTGGGGGATGGAAGTATAGAGGGATTGGACGTCCATGATGAAAAGGAGACGGTTGGGGCCAGGAAACTGGAAACTGTTTAAGTGACGGACGACTTCGGAGGAGTCGCGGATGTAGGTGGGAAGAGAGTGGAGAAGGGGAGAAAAAATAGAGTCGAGGAAGAAATAAGTTCTGTGGGGCAAGAACAGGCTGAAATGATGGGTCTCCCGGGGCAGTCCTGTTTGTGGATCTTGGGAAGGAGGTAGAAGCGGGTTGTGCGGGGCTGGGAACTATGAGGTTGGTGACTGTGCAGGGAAGATCTCCAGGGGAAATGAGGTCAGTGGCGGTTTGGGAAATTATGGCTTGATGTTCAGTGGTAGGAGGAGGTGTCAGAGAGTTGTCGATAAGTCTCTATAAGGTAGAGGTCAGTTCGCCAAACAACAACAGCTCCACCCTTGTCAGCAAGTTTAATGACAAGGTTGGGAGTGGCTCTGAACAAGCGGAGTGCTGCAAGTTCAGAGGGAGGTAGGTTGGAGTGAGTGAGGGGAGCAGAGAAATTGAGACGGCCGATGTCCCGTTGGCAGTTTGCAATGAAGAGGTCTAGAGTGGGTAAGAGGCCAGAGGGAGGGGTCCAATTGGAGCGAAAATTCTGAAAACGGGAGAAAGGATCAGCTGTGCAGGGGGAAGACTCCTGGCCAATGAGGTGGGCACTGAGGTGAAGGAGGCAGAAAAAGAGCTCAGCATTGTGCCGAGTTCGAAATTCATTGAGTTGGGGGCATAAGGGGATGAAGCTCAGACCTTTGCTGAGGACTGATCGTTCGGGGTCAGAGACGGGCAGGTCAGAGGGGATAGTAAAAACACGGCAGGGGATGAGATTGGAAGAAGGGGTGGGATCAGAGGGAAATGTAGCGGTAGAAGGTTCCAGAGGGGGGTTGGTATCCAAGAGTCATTGGAGCTTACGATCCTTGACACCCGAAAGGAAACATGCATAGCAACATAGAAAATAGGTGCAGGAGTAGAGGAAAAGCATTTTAAGTTAAAGCGCTGGATGAGGCCAAGGATGAACTGCGGACCAGGACAGCTTAGAGATAGAGTGAGTCGGTGCTGCTGAAGAGAGAGGTCGAGAGCATGCATGTGGCGGTGTATAGCGTGGAATGTGGATCCCAGGATGCGGCGAGAGCAGTGGTTTGAGGAACGTTGAATAACTCGGAGATATCTGTAATCCTGGGTGGATCCAAAACATGAAGGGTGGAATTTCAGTTGGAATCCACGTGGATTAAGTCCGAGGCAGAGACAGTTACTGCGGAAAGAGATGTGGCTGTGAAAGCGAGTCTTGGCAGATACTGAATCAAACACGAGAAGGGAAACAGAAAGCAAAGAAGATGAACATGGTAAAAGAGACAAACGGAAATCCCGTCTGAGGGAAGAGCAGAACTTCTTCAAGGTGGGCATTACTAGAAGAGAAGTGGCAGAGATAAACATTAATATAAAAGCAAAATTCTGCGGATGCTGGAATCTAAAGTAAAAGCAGAGAATGCTGGAAATCTCAGCGGGTCAGGCAGCATCTGTGGAGAGAAAAACAAAGTTAACGCTTGGGGTCGACGACCCTTCGTCAGAACTGGAAAGTGTTCGAAAAAAGTACATTCTTAAGCACTGAAAGGGGGAGGGGAAGAAAGAACAAAAGGGAAGGTCTGTGATAGGGTGGAAGGCAGGAGAGATTAGAGAGACAAAAGGGATGCTGAGCCTCAGACGAGATTTTCGTTTTTCTCTTTTAGCTTGTTCATCTTCTTTGCTTTCTGTTTCCCTTCTCGTGTTTGATTCAGTATTCGGCCTATCATAACTGTGAGCAATGGGTGTCTGTGAAAGGAATGGTTTGGTCATTGTAGGAGTGCTTTGTGATTGGTGTGGGAGGGGCCGGCTAGTGGTGGGGAAGTGGGTTCAGCTTCTGGGTGCACTGGTGCAACCTAGCTAAATCATGCACACAATACCCCATCTATGGCAGTTGGGGGGGGTGAGGAGGGGATAAAGTTATGCACTTGCTCTGGTGTAAGGGACTTCGGCTGGAACTTGGTGGCTTTTGGGAAGATCTATCCTCTATGGCTTCTGAAGTCAAAATGGATCGAGGTACAATTTGCAAAGTCAGTCAGAACTTTAGCTGGGCAGTTCCAATTACACACTCCACAGAAAATTCAGAGTGTGGCTTATCCTCCAAAGGGGACCAATGAGGTCATCCCTGGCAGCCTGGGCAGCAATGTGCACCGCTGCTGGTGCCATGTCCTCATCAAGTTTCTCCTCCAACTCCTCCTGTTCCTCCTCCTCCAAAGAGGCTCAGTGCTCTGTGCCTTGCGCCTCCTGTAGCTCCAATCCTTCTTGCTGTGCTGTGTAGTGCAGAGCACAGTATACCACGATCATTCTGGAGACCCTGGCTGATGCGTATTGAAGAGTTCCTCCAGATCTGTCCAGGCATTTGAAGCACATCTTCAGCATCCCGATTGCTTGCTCTATGACACATCTGGTGGACATGTGGCCATCATTATAACGAACTTTGGCCTCATTGCTTGGGCTCCTCAAGGGTGTCATCGACCATGCCTTCAGTGTCTCCAAGCAGCCAACTGGTAAGTTTGTACAAAGTTGCAAAGGGCTGAGGGAGTGTGGACTGACACAGGTCGAATGAATCAAGTCAGCTCCCTGGGAATCTGGCACATACCTGCATAATTATCTTTTTGTGGTTGCAGATGAGCTACACATCGATGGAGCGGAAGCCCTTATGGTTCGCAAACACTTCTGGGTGATCTGGGGGTGCCTTGATCGCCACATGTGTGCAGTTGATGATGCCCTGCACCTGTGGGAAGCCAGCCAGAGCTGCAAACCCGAGTACCCGCTCATTCTGATGGGCTTCATCAGTGGCTAAATGTACATAACTGCCAGCCCTAGCAAACACGGCATTGGTCACCTGGGTGATGCATTTGTGATCGACCAACTGTGAAATCCTGCAAATATCCCCTGCAGATCCCTGGAAGAAGCCTGAGGTGAAGAAGTTAAGGGCAGTGGTCATTTTGACAGCCACTGGTAATGCATATTCACCATGTCCACTTGACAGCAGATCATGTTACAGCAGGCTACAAATGTCTGCCATGACCTGACGTGATAGCCTGAGCCTCCTGAGGCACTGGTGTACACCCTATGTTGGAGGTATCGCCTCCTGCGAGCTGTACCCATGTGCTCATCCGCTCTCTCCTGTGGAGTGGCAGGTCGGTGTGGAGAAGGCTGCTGCTGTTCCTGCTGGTGACCTCCAATGTAGTGAGAGTGACCTGCAAATTTGTAGAAATCACCATATGCAGATAGACTAGAGAAGCTGGGGTTGTTTTCCTTCGAGTAGAGAAGGTGAGAGGACATTTGATAGAGATGTTCAAAATCATGAGGGGTCTGCACAGAGTAGATAGAGAGAAACTGTTCCCATTGGCAGAAGGGTCGAGAACCAAAGGACACAGATTTAAGGTGATTGGCAAAAGAATCAAAGGCGACATGAGGAAAAACTTTTTTACGCAGCGAGTGGTTAGGATCTGGAATGCACTGCCTAAGGCAGATTCAATCATGGCTTTAAAAAGGGAATTGGATAAGTATCTGAGGGAAAAAATTTTACAGGGCTACGGGGAAAGGGTGGGTGAGTGGGACTAGCTGAGGTGCTCTTGCAGAGAGCCGGCACAAGCTCAACGGGCCACATGGCCACCTTCTGTGCTGTAACCAATCTATGATTCTACTGAAAGCAAACTTGCAGAACAAGTACGGTGAGCAAAAGCCTTTCATTTAGGCAAGGAAGCAGGTGTGAGGTACTTATGCATTTTTTGTCTGTCATTTGTTCAGCCCCCTCAATTGCTTTCACTGGCCAAGTCCAGGAAGCCCGGGATCACGTGGACACAGTTAAAGTTGAAAAAACATGTAGAAAATGCTCCTATTAGCCGCGTAACTACCTCTTAATAGTTTTAAATTGGTAGCCCGCCCTTCCCGAAAGGGTTTCTAGGTCACAACTGAACACGCTCGAATGAATTGTGAAAGCTGGCGTGTTGAGGCTGGCTTCCCGACGTGCTGTCAATTTCAGTAGTTAACCGCCCCACCTGCTCCCAAACCCTGTTAAAATTCCACCTTTTATGTTAATTCAATTTTCAAAAAATCCCATTTGAATTTTGAGCCAACTAATTAGCTGTCTTTTGCTGACAGTTGGGAAAGGTGGGACAAAGACAGACGTGGGAATTTTAATTCCCGAACACGGTCTAGTGAGTGGCCAGTCTGTAGGAGGCCCAGCTGATTTTAACGGCCAGGCTGCTGGCTGACTTCCCAACCAAAACGAGGCTTCTGGGGCAATCAGCAGTTCAGGAAGGATGCAATATCACTAAAGAATGAAAGAAAGGACATATTTATATGATGGCTTTCATGACCTCAGGATGTCCCAAAGCACTTTACAGCTAATGAAGTACTTTTGAAGTATAGTCATTGATGAAATGTAGAAAATGCGGCAGCCAGTCTGCACACTGCAAGGTCCCACAAACAGCAATGTGATAATGACCAGATCATCTATTTTCGTGATGTTGTTTGAGAGATAAATATTGGCCAGAACACTAAGGAGAGCTCACCTGCCCTTCTTTGAAATTGGATCTTTTATGTCTTTTATGAGGCTAGACTCAGTTTAATTTCCCATCCGAAAGATGGCACCTCCAACGGTACTGCACTGGAATGTCAGCCTAATGCTCAAGTCTCTGTAGTGAGACTGGAACCCGCAATCTTCTGACTCAGAAGTGAGAGTTTTACCAACTGAGCCACAGCTGACACATCCTTATGGAAGAACGTAAAAATGTCACGGACTAGAAAAGGCTTGTCAGTCCGTCAAAGCTCATCAGTCCAGGACAAGAACAACTTCTTGTATTACATAGCACCTTTAACATAACAGAACATCCCAAGGTGATTCAAAGCGGATTGGATATTGTGCAGGAATTCGGAGATGAATAAGGAGAGGTTACCTCGTAATCCAACTCACTCAGCCTAGCATTCAATTACATTGTGAATGCCCTAACATCTATGACTCTAGTAGATTATTTTATAAGAACATAAGGACTTCTAACCTATGTTATGTGCTACAGTCAACACTGTCAATTGTGACAATAAGCCAAAGTTCTAAAATGGAAGTGATTGCAAGATTTTTTCTACCTAATAAAGAATGGAGCAGTCTAAAGTGTTCCGAGGCAGTAATAGATTCTGTGCTTGAGTTGACATTGATAAACGGCTTGTGCTTCACTCTCATGGGTCGTAGCATCATCCCAACCCCTCAATGTGTATCACATTGCAGGCTATGTGTTATTGTATATAGCTACCAAAACAGATTTTTTTATTATATATTCTGCTGGTAAGTCAATGTTTTTAATAATTATAACTGCTTTCTGCTAATTCAATATTTTCATTATAGGCTATTATATCATTTTGAATAATTACACATTAAAGATGTGTTTTAAAGCACAATGTAACTCTAGAGGTCAGGGCCCATGCTGTAAATGTCTTTCATCAAGTTAATAAATTTGCTATACTGAGGTTGCAAGTTTCAGAAGTTGGATATTTTATTCTCTACTTTTACTCCCTGCAAAATAGGCTGCTCTGTCTGGTGATGTATTTAACTAACTGATGTAGATTACCGATCTAACAGCTGGACAGGATGTAATAATTCCAAAGTATTCTTAAATGAACATTACCAATATCTCACCTTTTAGTCAGAAATATACATGTTCAATATCTGCATAGTTTTGTAGGGGTAAATTTTCATATTGGTTCTCCCGATTTTCTGCTTTAATATTGGCAGAAGAACGCAGAAACCCCGGTAAAATGGTATAGACTCTTCGCCAGAATTGCTTACGCCCTTATGCCATTTTCTTGTGGTTTCCGCCACTCTTCTGCAGAAGTTATTGCGACGATGAAGAGAACCACGTGGACATTCACCTCCAATGTTATTAAGAAAGGATATCAAGGCTGATTCCACGGAACAAAATGAATTAAGATTTAGCGGCAGTGTTTTGTGTATAAACTAGTGTCATTAACCACCACAAATATATGTAAATTAATGCAAATTAGTACCACTGTGGAGTCCCCGTGCAGTTTTGCAGTGCAGCTCTTGATTCACGGAGCACCTGTATAAAGGGGCGCAGGGAGGTGTGCAAGCTGTTCACTGAAGAAATCCATTGCTCAAAGTTAGGTTGCCATATTTGACTGTTTTTTGACCTGACAATTTGAACATTGAGAATTACAGCTATTGTTTTTTTCTGGTCAGCTATTTACTGCTGGGTTCCTTCGATTCAGCACTCCTTTGGTGCCCATCTCCCACAGCTGTATTGTGGCTGCCACCCCACAGTCGGAAGTACTGCTGGCAATAGGTATTCCAGTGGACCTGCTAATGCCGGTGTCGGATTTGGAGCAGCAATGGGAATTTCTGAGGAGGAAAAAGAGATAGGTGCGCTGACATGGCAGGCACCTGGCTGGCACCCACCCACTGATGATCCAGGAATTATCACGCAGGTGCAACAACTTGGATATGTCGAAAGTGACCTGCCTTTCCCAGCTATATTACAGTAGAGAGGTAGTCATTGAGTTGTGTTGTATACTTCAGTCAGACTGGCAGATGACAACAAGCACAGAGGCAGCACTAACTGTTGTGGTTCAAGTGGACTATGAATACCCTTTCCTCCCCTGGCTAATGATGCCACTCAGGAACCCCACAATGACACAAAAAGAAAATGAAATTCAGGGGTTTAGTGCCAGCTATTATGGCTGGTTTTGTAGAAAAAGTGGCGATAGACATGCTTCCACCTGCTTTCGCCGCGCCTCGCGGCAACCGCCATTTTGAGTAGGTCGGCAGCGTTGCCGTTGCCAGCACTTACTGCAGAAATGGAAATGAGGCATATAGTGATGTCAATGAGTGTGCAACGCTGATTGACACACCATCTGTGTAAGATTCCAAAATTCGTGGAAACCCCCCTAGTATTTGGACTCACTGAAAAGGAAATTCGATTTGGGCCTATTAAACAGAAAGTTTGGGATCCTAAAATGCATATGGAAGAAATCTACGAGTTTTAACCAAGTTTGGGATTTTAAAAGGCATGTTTGGGCCTGTGGGAAAAAGCTGCAGTGACAGAGGGGTGGGATTTAGAATTTGAATATTGTAGCTAATCAGTTTGTCTGGGGGAGCTGTTTAGCCATAGTCAGGCTCCCAGAAAACATTAGCATTTAAACAATCGACCATGGAAGAAACATTATCCACCCCACCCACAGGACCCAAATATCACATACTTATTCCAACACCTTTTCAACAAGTATAGAAATATCTGGCTCAGCCCAGACTTCCCGAAGCCAAAGCAGTGCTATTACAATGGACAAGAGTTCATCAGCTCATAAATAAGGAGTATCGTGATCCCAAAGTCTATCAACGCCAGATTAAAACATTTAATCAAGTTTCAGTTAGCTAGCCCGCCAAAACTTATACAAAGAAAACCATTTAAAATCAATGGGCAGCAAAACCTAAACAGAAGAAACGTTAGATTTGGCGCGAAGATTAAGCAGCCTCTCAAAGTATAATTGAGGGCCTATCGTACCAAGAGAACTAGTCTGACCATCACAGGAAAAACTTTTTCGGACCATCACTTCAGAACAACAAGATCAAGATCGAGAGCACACGGTGAGAAAACACAGGAAGAAACATTGCGACATCGGAGAAAAGAACACGCCCCAACTGGCTTCAATAAGCAACAGAGGTCTTCTACCACATCCGGGGGCTACGGCAAGACAAACGGGCTATAACCAAAGAACCCTGCAACCGCGAAACAGCCCTAGCTATCTGTCATGTATCTTACATTACGATGCGGGTCCTACTCAACGGGATATCTGTCAACATGGAGCTGGGTACGGGAGCGAGTCAATCTCTCATGGGCGCTCAACAATTTGAACAACTGTGGCCACATAAAAGAGACAGAACAAAACTCACAAGGGTTGACACCAAACTAAGGTTACCTATACCAAAGAAATCGTACCAGTCCTCGGCAGCGCCATGCTCTCTGTCACACACAAAGGGATAGTGAATCGACTTCCCCTGTGGATTGTCCCCGGAGACCCCCCAGCACTGCTGGGGAGAAGCTGGCTGGCAAAACTAAACTGGAAATGGGATGATGTCCATGCCATGTCATTAGAGGAACGGACCTCCTGCTCAACAGTTATAAAGCGATTTGAACATCTCTTTCAGCCAGATGTGGGCACTTTCAAAGGGGCCAAAGTCAAAATCTACATCACACAGGATGCTAGACCGATCCATCACAAGGCCAGAGCTGTACCCTATGTGATGAGGGAAAAGATTGAACACGAACTAGACAAGCTTCTGCGGGAAGGCATTATATCACCTGTGGAATTTAGCGACTGGGCAAGTCCCATCGTCCCAGTCATGAAGCCTGATGGATCCGTAGAATCTGTGGGGACTACAAATCTACCATAAACAGAGTCTCCCTACAGGACCAGTACCCACTGCCCAGAGCGGAGGACTTATTTGCCACATTGGCTGGAGGTAAACTTTTCTCAAAATTAGACCTCACATCTGCGTATATGATGCAAGAATTGACTGAGGAATCCAAGCTACTCACCACCATCAACACACATCGAGGCCTTTTCATGTACAATCGATGCCCATTCGGCATCAGGGCGGCAGCTGCCATATTCCAGCGCAACATGGAGAATCTGCTCAAGTCCATCCCGGGGACGGTTGTATTTCAAGACGATATACTTATCACGGGCAGGGACACCGACTCCCATCTCCGTAATTTGGAGGAAGTACTAAAGCGGTTGGATCGGGTAGGCCTACGAGTCAAGAAATCCAAGTGCCTGTTTCTCGCACCCGAGGTTGAATTTTTGGGCAGAAGGATTGCCGCTGATGGAATCCGCCCGACAGAGTCCAAAACAAGAGCAATTCTCCTGGCACCCAGGCCCCGGAATGTCTCAGAACTGCGCGCCTTTCTCGGGCTACTCAATTACTTTGGGAACTTTATGCAGAACTTAAGCACGCTGCTGGAGCCTCTCCACGTGCTACTTAGAAAGGGGTGCGATAGGTTTTGGGGGACGCCCAGGAACGCGCCTTCAATAAGGCACACAACCTTCTGTGTTCCAACAGTGTTTTGACTTTCTTTGATCCAAGTAAAAAGCTAGTTCTCACATGCGATGCGTCAGCGTATGGGGTCGGGTGCGTTTTGCAACATGTCAATAGTGCGGGCAAATTACAACCCATAGCTTATGCCTCCAGGTCACTTTCGCGGGCGGAGCGCGGGTACGGAATGGTAGAGAAGGAGGCACTCGCGTGCGTGTACGGTGTCAAAAAGATGCACCAATATCTTTTCAGGGCCAAGTTCACATTAGAAACTGACCACAAGCCCCTCACGTCCCTCCTATCCGACAGCAAGGCAATAAACGCCAACGCTTCGGCGCGAATTCAACGGTGGGCACTCATGCTGGCGTCCTACGACTATACCATAAGGCACAGACCAGGCACAGACAACTGTGCCGACGCGCTCAGCAGGCTACCCCTGGTGAACACGGAAGGGTCTGACGAACAGGACTGTGAGATATTCATGGCAATCAATGCCTTTCAGTCCACAGGTTCACCCATGACGGCTCGCCAAATCAGAGCCTGGACGGCCAGCGACCCCACGTTATCCTTAGTAAAAAGATGTGCCCTAACCAGAGGCTCGTGATGCCTGCCCCGAGGAATTAAAACCCTTTCACAGGCGCATGCATGAGCTATCACTACAAGCAGACTGCCTGATGTGGGACAGCCGAGTAGTCATGCCTCTGCGAGGCAGAGAGGCATTTGTCCGGGAGCTCCACCGCGAGCACCCGGAGATCGTTCTCATGAAGACGATAGCCAGATCCCACGTCTGTTGGCCTGGTATTGATGCGGATTTGGAGCTCTGCGTCCAAAGGTGCAACATTTGTGCCCAACTCAGCAATGCCCCCAGGGAGGCTCCACTGAGCCCCTGGCCCTGGCCTACCAAACCGTGGTCGCGGGTGCACGTAGACTATGCGGGCCCATTCTTGGGCAAAATGTTCCTCGTAGTTGTAGATGCATTTTCAAAGTGGATCGAATGCACCATTTTAAACTCGAGCACAACCTCCACCACTGTGGAGAGCCTCGCAACCATGTTTGCAACGCACGAAATCCATGACATATTGGTCAGTGACAATGGTCCGTGCTTCACCAGCGCAGAATTCCAAGACTTTATAATTGACCAAGGCATAAATTACGTCAAGACGGCACCGTTCAAGCCGGCCTCCAACGGCCAGGTGGAGAGAGCAGTGCAAATCATTAAACAAGGCATGCTTAAAATCCAAGGTCCCACGCTGCAGGGTCGCCTGTCGCAACTGTTGCTGGTATACAGATCTCGTCCGCACTCACTGACTGGGATCCCCCCCGCGCAATTGTTGATGATAAGGACTTTAAAAACAAGGCTCTCATTAATCCTTCCAGACATGCACGAAATCGTTGAGGCAAAGCGCCGTAAGCTGACTGAGTACCATGACAGAAATTCGACGGGGAGATGGAATGAGAGGGACAAAGTGTTTGTACTAAACTATGGCAGGGGTCCCAAATGGCTTGCAGAGACAGTAACGGGCAAGGAAGGAAACAGGCTACTGGTGGTACAAATGGACAATGGCAAAATCTGCCGGAGGCATGTAGACCAAGTCAAAAGCAGATTTACCAACAACACTGCGGAACCAGAGGCAGACTACAATGTGGAACTCGCACCACACCTGGTGGACAGACAGAGGGAACAACCTGAGGAAAGGGCAATCCCAACAGACAGCCCAGGCGAGATACCAGCAACCACACCCAAAGAAAAACAGACACCAAGGCAAACAACTGAACCACAACTCAGACGCTCCACGCGAAAGCGTAGACCAACTGAGAGACTGAACCTATAAAGACAATAAGACCTTGGAGGAGGGTGATGTCATGTATCTTACATTATTATATATAACTGTATCCCAACATGCTATACATGACTGTAATAAGATATGACCTGTAACCACCAGGGGTGCACTTGCAAGAGACAGGTATATAAGGACAGGTCTCAGGCAAGTGCAGCATTCCAGAGCTGTGAAATAAAGGTGTAGGTCCAGAGTGACCTTGACTTCACTACATGCCTCGTGTGAATCTGTACTGAGGGGACAGGACTTTACACTATCAAAGGAAAGGATCTGGTGAACATGAATCATTGGAGCCCTAGAGTTTGACATAGTTAGAGAGTAAGTGGGAGGTGGGAGGTATTTCTGTTGTGTTTAATACCTGTAATAAAGTATTCCCCATTGTTAGAACCTTTTTGTAAGACTTTATACTTTTATTGGAGTGTATTTGTGTTAATTGCTTTCTTGAATAAAATCCATACCTTCTTTGTACAAATCAGTTATCTGCTGCACTTTATCACACCCTGATTAATAAATCCAAGGTCGAGAACCAGGGAGTGGGAGTGACTCGAAACCACTCTGGTCAGTAAGACAAGCTGACAGACCCATCACCCCCTATATCTGCCATTTTGTAAGTCGCTGCTCCACTTACCACCCGCTCTTAATCACGACCAGCTGACCAAGTGTTGGCAAGCAGGTCGAGCCCCCCAGCAGTGCTATTTAAAGGGATTATCAACAACTTGCAGCTAACTTGCTTTTTCAGTTCGACTGGCTCTGTGTAAGTTTCTCCAACTCTTGGAACTTTCTAACTTGTTTAAAGTTGTTGAGGTCACAGGGAGTGTTGCTGCAAGTGGAGAATGCCTTGGCTCTCATTTAAAGGGTTCTGTTCACATCACTTGCTCACAGTCATGGGGGATCTACATGCAATCCCTTTCCTGCTCGAGTATCTTCGGGAGAGGGAGTGGAAGCAGCGAAGAAGAGGTCAAGATGCTCGCAGAGGGAGGAGGAGGAGGACACTCAACAGGAAGCTTTCATCCTACGCTTGTCCGCTGTGCCAGCAATCTTCCAGCCACCACGTTGAACCGAGGGTGGCTGCTGGACAACAAGGGCTATCTGCTGTGCAGCTGGCTGAGGACTCCCCTCCACAACCCCTCCCCCCCACTCATGCCCAGCATTTATATAAGGACAGCCATGCTGCCACCAGGAACGTCATTGAGCAGACCATCGGGGTGCTCAAGCAATGGTTCCGCTGCCTTGACCACTCGAAAGGAGCCCTCCAGTACTCACTGGAGCGGGTGTCCCAATCCCTGGTGGTCTGCGGCATGCTCCATAACTTGGCCATCATGAAGGTGCAGCCCTTGCCACCAGGGATTGCGGGACCACTTCAGGAGGAAGAAGAGGAGGAGGAGGGAGGGAGGAGGCAGACAGCAAATTCCAGTTCCAGACAGGCTTTCCATGAATGCCTGATCAGACTCTGATTCCAGTGAATGAAACCTCAGATCCACATTGCCCAACACTTACCCACCTCTGTTACGGAACATCACAGTATCCTCTTGGGCACAAAACTGAAATGAGTTCCACGACAAAACACATATTCCAAATAAAATTTGTAAATTTATAAAAATCAAATCAAAATGACAATATCAACTATGTACCCTTGTGCATTCCCTTAGTGTCTGTCTTTCGTCTTCCTTTGCCTATTCTAATGCTCCCATCCAGTTCTCCCCCAGTGGTTGATGGAAGGCTGCTGACTTTCAGTGGGTGAGACTACAGATGACCTTGCAGGACGACCTTGACCAGCTGTGGACCTAGAAGGCCGGACTGTAGGCTGCACCACCTCGGCATGAGCGTCAGCAGTCTGGGCTGGCGGGTGGCAATGGTGACAGTAGGAATGCTGTCATCCTGAGAGAGGACAGCAGGTTCTTGCTCTACAGAACCACTGCCACTCACCTAGGGCTGTGCTTGAGTATTCCTAGCAATCTGCTGGAGAGCAGATTGCTGGCCTGCTGCTACACTCTGTAAGCCCTTTTCGACATTCATAGACCCAACGATGCTGACAGCTGTCTGAACTTGTGTGGCAGCAAGCTGAGCCTGCAATAGAGCAGTCATGAGCTGCCACTGCAGCAGTGAGACATTGGGATGCTTCCGCCTGTGGTGCAATCGAAGCTGAAAGATCCCCCCATCAGACCCAGCATCATCTGTGAGTCCATAAGATCTCTCCTGGAGTTCTCCAGCATTTCCATCCTGAAAATCATGGGCTCAAGCGCCATGCAAAGCTCCTTGCAATGCTGGATCTGGACTCCTCCATACTCCTGGACACTAAAAAGAGATTCTGTGGTAGGCTTGCCATTGCACCTAGCATTTCCGTGTGCATGCCCATCACCATTCTTCTGAAGGCCACCCTATCGAGGTCATCATCTGAGTCCTGTGGAGCAGAACTCGTGCATGAACCCGTCCTCCCGGGAACTGGCACCTGAGCTACCCTTTCTCCCTGGCCTGGCTGCAGCCCACTCATGCCTGGTGACTCACCATGTGTGGATCCCGCATCTATACTATCCACGCAGTGCCATTTTCTGAGCTGGTGTCTGCGAGTATCAAATGCAGTGACAGTGTGTCTTCCTTTTTTCATCTCCTTCAGTTTGCTGCTGATGAGGGACAGGCTGGGCTGCTGGCAGTTTTTGGGTATTTGAAAGCAGAAAGGCACCAAGGTCAGGTTGTGGTGAGGGGCCAGGGGAAAGCAAGATTTCCATGCCTACACCATCAGCAGCTTGTAAGTGAGAAGAGATAGTGGGATGAGGGGAAGTGGGATGTGAGAAGAAGGATTAGATATGAGCATACCATCTAGTGATTGTTTCAACTTCTGCACCGGCCATGAACTCCATCACTACCCCTCCAATAATTTCAAGGGCAGATTCCTCCAGGTCCATCAGGTTCTGTATTGTGGCTTGGCTGCCTCCTGTCTGCCATTGATCCCTCCTGTTTTGTGTCACCTTGGCCTGCAAGAGAAAGGGAAGTGTGTCAGTGAGCGTAGTGCAATGTGTTTGGGTGATATGCCGCCTATAATTGAATAGCTGTCAGTGTGTGCAAGGTGTGAGATGTGGGTGTGAGTGTTGCAGCAGTGGTAAGGTTGTGAGGGTGAAGTGAAGCTCTGATTGTGAGGTGTGAGTGGTGATAGGTAGAGATTGTTGGTAGGTGAATGATCGGGGTGTGGTGTATTGAGCATTGTGTGAGGCTTGTGGTGCAGATGGTGGAATATGGCATTTGCTGAAGACTTCACTCACCTTGACCTGTCGTGTGAGGTCATTAAACTTTTTGCGGCACTGGATCCAGGTCCTTGGGACAACACAGGTGGCATGGATGGATTCAGCAATCTCTACCCACAACCTTCTGCAAATGATCTTCGATGGCCACTTGCCTCCCTGCAGGTAAAGGACAGTCGGCCTTCGTTGGATGCCAGGACCAAGGCCTCCAGTACAGCATCAGAAAATCGTCGAGCTCATTCTCTAGGTTGTTGTGCTTTGGCTTTCTCCAGACTGCGAATGAGGTGGTTCTTCAACAAAGCAGCTCTACTGTAAGTAATGCAGAGACCCGAAGCCAAACTTTATCTGCCATTAGACTGCACCCAAACAGCAGTATGTTTAGCGCTGAGATCAGTGCTTTAATCATGTTAATGACCAGGCAGAATGAATTTTGCGTGCTGCCTGCACCACCTAGATGAGTCACAGGCAAATAGTGCTGGCCAGTGCCACCGCCTGTTTTTGGGCCTTATCGAATTTCGAAGCGAATGAAACTTATGTCTCCACTCAAATTCTCATCAATTGAGTGGATGGGGGTCCCACGCTACAGCCTTCAGAAACTGTGTTCTGCACAGTTCCCAATAGAAGAGGGAAAACCCATGCAGCCAGAAGGGTTGGGATGGCAAGTGCGCATCCTTGTCTACATAGGGGGAAGTTAAGGAGGAAGTAATCGAAGGGAAAGGAGATTCAGCCGGGTTGAAGCACACCCAGGCAAATTAGTGCAACCAAGGACTGATTGACATTCTTTGGTTAAAAGTAGCCTGCAGCCCCAACATAGAAACATAGAAATATAGAAATTAGGTGCAGGAGGAGGCCATTCAGCCCTTCGAGCCTGCACGACCATTCAATAAGATCATGGCTGATCATTCAACCTCAGTACCCCTTTCCTGCTTTCTCTCCATGCCCCTTGATCCCTTGGCTGTAAGGGTCATATCTAACTCCCTTTTGAATATATCTAACAAACTGGCCTCAACAACTTTCTGCGGTAGAAAATTCTTCAAGTTAACCACTCTCTGAGTGAAGAAGTTTCTCCTCATCTCGGTCCTAAATGGCTTAACCCTTATTCTTAGACTGTGACCCCTGGTTCTGGAACTCCCCAGCAACGGGAACATTCTTCCTGCCTCTAACCTGTCCAGTCCCATCAGAATTTTATATGTTTCTATGAGATCCCCTCTCATTCTTCTTCACTCCAGTGGATACAAGCCCAGTTGATCCAGTCTCTCCTCATATGTCGGTCCTGCCATCCCGGGAATCAATCTGGTGAATGTTCGCTATACTCCCTCAATAGCAAGAACGTCCTTCTTGGGGATCAAAACTGAACACAATATTCCAGATGTGGCCTCACCAAGGCTCTGTACAACTGCAGTAATGCCTCCCTGCTCCTATACTCAAATCCTCTAGCTATGAAGGCTGTCATGTATCTTATATTATTATATATAACTGTATCCTAACATGCTATACATGACTGTAATAAGATATGACCTGTAACCACCAGCATACCTCACCACCAGGGGTGCACTTGCAAGAGTCAGGTATAAAAGGGCAGGTCTCAGGCAAGTGCAGCATTCCAGAGCTGTGAAATAAAGCTGCAGGTCCAGAGTGACTTTGACTTCACGACATGCCTCGTGTGAATCTGTACTGAGGGGACAGGACTTTACAGTGGCGACGGGTTACGGGATTACAGAATCCACAGAATGGTGAACAACGGATCAGATGAAAAGTACAATGCGGGAGACAATTGGGAGGACTTTATAGAAAGGCTCCAGCAAAGCTTTGTAACCAAAGACTGGTTAGGCGACAATAAGACAGACAAGAGAAGAGCCCATCTCTTGACCAGCTGTGGCTCGAAAACATACGCTTTAATGAAGGATCTGTTGGCACCCGAGAAACCAGCAAGAAAGTCGTTTGAAGAATTGAGCACACTGGTAAGAGACCACTGAAGCCAGCGAGCAGCCTACACATGGCCAGACACAGGTTCTACAACGACAGACGCTGTGTGGGCCAGAGCATACCCGACTTCGTGGCGGAACTTCGGAGGTTGGCTAGTTTATGTGAGTTCTCCGATGAACTGAGGAGAGAAATGCTGAGAGATTTTTTCATTGAAGGAATAGGCCACGCAGGCATATTCCGAAAGCTCATAGAGACCAAGAACCTGACCTTAGAGACAGCAGCACTGGTTGCACAAACATTCTTGGTTGGGGAAGAAGAAACGAGGTTGATTTACAATGCAGGTATGACAACTAACGAAATATTGGAACAAGAAGTTCACAGCACTAAACAAGCTGCTACCCCCACACACAGACAAAACCGGGAGAACAGGTTCTCGACAGCAAGCAGAAGCCATCGAGGGCCATAGGAATGGCTGTTCACACCTCATCAACCCACAATGCGAGCGATCAACTACAAACTGAGAGAAGCTCAAGAGAAATCAGCCAGACGCAGCTCATTCTTTGGGAACACTTTAAACATAGAACAGGTCTGTGCTGGAGGTGTGGGGGTGGGCACTCGTCAAGGGGATGTCAATTTCAGCAGGCTGTTTGCCGAAATTGTGAATATACAGGGCATTTGGCCCGCATGTACAAAAAAAACGGCAGCTCGGATGGTATATGAAAAGGATGGGTCGGAAAGCAGACCAGAAGATGGTGGGGACAGTACCCGGGACACCGGTGTACAGCGGGTCAATACAATCAATGGCCGTTGCTCCCACAACAGGACGCTTCGTATAATGATGAGGGTCCTACTCAACGGGATATCTGTCAACATGGAGCTGGATACGGGAGTGAGTCAATCTCTCATGGGCGCTCAACAATTTGAACAACTGTGGCCGTATAAAAGAGACAGACCAAAACTCACAAGGGTCGACACCAAACTAAGGACCTATACCAAAAAAATCGTACCAGTCCTCGGCAGCGCCATGCTCTCAGTCACACACAAAGGGACAGTGAACCGACTTCCCCTGTGGATTGTCCCCGGAGACCCCCCAGCACTGCTGGGGAGAAGCTGGCTGGCAAAACTAAACTGGAAATGGGATGATGTCCTTGCCATGTCATTAGAGGAACGGACCTCCTGCTCAACAGTTATAAAGCGATTTGAACATCCCTTTCAGCCAGGTGTGGGCACTTTCAAAGGGGCCAAAGTCAAAATCTACATCACACACGATGCTAGACCGGTCCATCACAAGGCCAGAGCTGTACCCTATGTGATGAGGGAAAAGATTGAACACGAACTAGACAGGCTTCTGCGGGAAGGCATTATATCACCTATGGAATTTAGCGACTGGGCAAGTCCCATCGTCCCAGTCATGAAGCCTGATGGATCCGTACGAATCTGTGGGGACTACAAATCTACCATAAACAGAGTCTCCCTACAGGACCAGTACCCACTGCCCAGAGCGGAGGACTTATTTGCCACATTGGCTGGAGGTAAACTTTTCTCAAAATTAGACCTCACATCTGCGTATATGACACAAGAATTGACCGAGGAATCCAAGCTACTCACCACCATCAACACACATCGAGGCCTTTTCATGTACAATCGATGCCCATTCAGCATCAGGTCGGCAGCTGCCATATTCCAGCGCCACATGGAGAGTCTGCTCAAGTCCATCCCGGGGACGGTTGTATTTCAAGACTTATCACGGGCAGGGATACCGACTCCCATCTCTGTAATTTGGAGGAAGTACTCAAGCGGTTGGATCGGGTAGACCTACGAGTCAAGAAATCCAAGTGTCTGTTTCTCGCACCCGAGGTTGAATTTTTGGGCAGAAGGATTGCCGCTGATGGAATCCGCCCGACAGAGTCCAAAACAAGAGCAATTCTCCTGGCACCCAGGCCCCGGAATGTCTCAGAACTGCGCGCCTTTCTCGGGCTACTCAATTACTTTGGGAACTTTATGCAGAACTTAAGCACACTGCTGGAGCCTCTCCACGTGCTACTCAGAAAGAGGTGTGATTGGTTTTGGGGGACGCCCAGGAACGCGCCTTCAATAAGGCACGCAACCTTCTGTGTTCCAACAGTGTTTTGATTTTCTTTGACCCAGGTAAAAAGCTAGTTCTCACATGCGATGCGTCAGCGTATGGGGTCGGGTGCATTTTGCAACATGTCAATAGTGCGGGCAAATTACAACCCATAGCTTATGCCTCCAGGTCACTTTCGCGGCCAGAGCGCGGGTACGGAATGGTAGAAAAGGAGTCGCTCGCGTGCGTGTACGGTGACAAAAAGATGCACCAATACCTTTTCAGGGCCAAGTTCGCGTTAGAAACCGACCACAAGCCCCTCACGTCCCTCCTATCCGAGAGCAAGGCAATAAACGTCAACGCCTCGGCGCGAATTCAACGGTGGGCACTCATGCTGGCGTCCTACGACTATACCATAAGGCACAGACCAGGCACAGACAACTATGCCAACACGCTCAGCAGGCTACCCCTGGCGACCACGGAAGGGTCTGATGAACAGGAATGTGAGATAGTGATGGCAATCAATGCCTTTCAGTCCACAGGTTCGCCCATGATGGCTCGCCAAATCAGAACCTGGACGGCCAGCAACCCCACGTTATCCTTAGTAAAAAGATGTGTCCTAACCGGTGACTGGGCAGAGGCTCACGATGCCTGCCACGAGGAATTAAAACCCTTTCACAGGCGCATGCATGAGCTATCACTACAAGCAGACTGTCTGATGTGGGGCAGCCGAGTAGACATGCCTCTGTGAGGCAGAGAGGCATTTGTCCGGGACCTCCACCGCGAACACCCGGGGATCATTCTCATGAAGGCCATAGCCAGATCCCACGTCTGGTGGCCTGGTATTGACATGGACCTGGAGCTCTGCGTCCGAAGGTACACCATTTGTGCCCAACTCAGCAATGCCCCCAGGGAGGCTCCACTGAGCCCCTGGCCCTGGCCTACCAAACCGTGGTCGCGGGTGCACATAGACTATGCGGGCCCATTCATGGGCAAAATGTTCCTCGTAGTTGTAGATGCATTTTCAAAGTGGATCGAATGCACCATTTTAAACTCGAGCACAACCTCCACCACTGTGGAAAGCCTCGCAACCATGTTTGCACCGCATGGAATCCCTGACATATTGGTCAGTGACAATGGTCCGTGCTTCGCCAGCGCAGAATTCCAAGACTTTATAGTTGACCACGGCATAAATCACATCAAGACGGCACCGTTCAAACCGGCCTCCAACGACCAGACGGAGAGAGCAGTGCAAATCATTAAACAAGGCATGCTTAAAATCCAAGGTCCCACGCTGCAGGGTCACCTGTCGCGACTGCTGCTGGCATACAGATCTCGTCTGCACTCATTGACAGGGATCCCCCCCGCGCAACTGTTGATGAAAAGGACTTTAAAAACAAGGCTCTCATTAATCCTTCCAGACATGCACGAAGTCGTTGAGGCAAAGCGCCGTAAGCTGACTGAGTATCATGACAGAAATTCGAGGGGGAGATGGAATGAAATCGGGGACAAAGTGTTTGTACTAAACTATGGCAGGGGTCCCAAATGGCTTGCATGGACAGTAATGGGCAAGGAAGGAAACAGGCTACTGGTAGTACAAATGGACAATGGCAAAATCTGCCGGAGACATGTAGACCAAGTCAAAAGCAGATTTACCAACAACACTGCGGAACCAGAGGCAGACTACAATGTGGAACTCGCACCACACCTGGTGGACAGACAGAGGGAACAACCTGAGGAAAGGGCAATCCCAACAGACAGCCCAGGCGAGTCAACAACAATCACACCAATAGAAACAGACAGCCCAGGCTAGATACCTGCAACCACACCCAAGGAAAAACAGACACCAAGGCATACAACTGAACCACAACTCAGACGCTCCACGCGAAAGCGTAGACCACCTGAGAGACTGAACCTATAAAGACAATAAGACCTTGGGGGAGGGTGATGTCATGTATCTTACGTTATTATATATAACTATATCCTAACATGCTATATATGAATGTAATAAATATGACCTGTAACCACCAGCATACCTTACCACCAGGGGTGCACTTGCAAGAGACAGGTATATAAGGGCAGGTCTCAGGCAAGTGCAGCATTCCAGAGCTGTGAAATAAAGGTGCAGGTCCAGAGTGACCTTGACTTCACTCCATGCCTCGTGTGAATCTGTACTGAGGAGACAGGACTTTACAAAGGCCAACATGCCATTTGCCTTCTTCACCGCCTGCTGTACCTGCATGCCAAACTTCAATGACTGATGTACCATGACACCCAGGTCTCGTTGCACCACCCCTTTTCCTAATCTATCACCATTCAGATAATATTCTGTCTTCCTGTTTTTGCCACCAAAGTGGATAACCTCACATTTATCCACATTATACTGCATCTGCCATGCATTTGCCCACTCACCTAACCTATCCAAGCCACCCTGCAGTCTTTTAGCATCCTCCTCACAGCTCACACCGCAACCCAGCTTAGTGTCATCTGCAAACTTGGTTATATTACAATCAATTCCTTCATCTAAATCATTGATATGTATTGTAAATAGCTGGGGTCCCAGCACTGAACCCTGCGGCACCCCACTAGTCACTGCCTGTCATTCTGAAAAGGACCTGTTTATTCCGACTCTCTGCTTCCTGTCTGCCAAAAAGATTGCTAATTTGGCCTCTCTCATTACACAACACCCAGTCTAGGATGGCCAGTTGATCTCTAGTTGGTTCCTCGACATAGTGGTCCAGAAAGCCATCCCTAATACAATCCAGGAACTCCTCCTCCACCGCATTGCTACCAACTTGGTTAACCCAATCTATATGTAGATTAAAGTCGCCCATGATAACTGCTGAACCTTTATTGCACGCATCCCTAATTTCTTGTTTGATGCCACCCCATCCTCACTACTATTGTTTGGTGATCTGTACACAGCTCCCACTAGCCTTTTATGCCCTTTGGTATTCTGCAGCTCTACCCATACAGATTCTACATCATCCAAGCTAATGTCCTTTCTTACTATTGCGTTAATTTCTTCTTTAACCAACAACGCTACCCCATCTCCTTTTCCTTTCTGTCTATCCTTCCTGAATGTTGAATACCCTTGGATGTTGAGTTCCCAGCCCTGGTCACCCTGGAGCCATGGCTCTGTAATCCCAATTATATCGTAATCGTTAATAGCTGCCTGCGCAGTTAATTCATCTACCTTCTTATGAAATACTCCTCGCATTGATGCACAGAGCCTTCAGGCTTGTCTTTTTAACACTCTTTGTCCCTTTAGAATTTTGCTGTAATGTGGCCCTTTTTGATTTTTGCCTTGGGTTTCTCTGCCCTCCACTTTTACTTTTCTCCTTTCTATCTTTTGCTTCTGCTCCCATTTTACTTCCCTCTATCTCCCTGCATTGGTTCCCATCCCTCTGCCATGTTAGTTTAACTCCTCCCCAACAGCATTAGCAAACACTCCCCCTAGGACATTGGTTCCGGTCCTGCCCAGGTGCAGACCGTCCGGTTTGTACTGGCCCCACCTCCCCCAGAACCGGTTCTACTGTCGCAGGAATTTGAGTCCCTCCCTCTTGCACCACTCCTCAAGCCACGTATTCATCTTAGCTATCCTGCTATTTCTACTCTGACTAGCATGTGGCACTGGTAGCAATCCTGAGATTACTACCTTTGAGGTCCTACTTTTTAATTTAACTCCTAGCTCGCTAAATTCAGCTTGTAGGACCTCATCCCGCTTTTTACCTATATCGTCGGTACCTATATGCACCACGACAACTGGCTGTTCACTCTCCCTCTGCAGAATGCCCTGCAGCCACTCTAAGACATCCTTGACCCTTGC
This sequence comes from Pristiophorus japonicus, assembly GCF_044704955.1. Lineage (NCBI taxonomy): Eukaryota > Metazoa > Chordata > Chondrichthyes > Pristiophoridae > Pristiophorus > Pristiophorus japonicus. Next base: position 152,620,637 of record NC_091981.1, on the reverse strand, counting down.
ATCAGGGAGGCAACATACCATCCTGGCATCTCAGTTGCGACCGCAGAAACGCCTATCTATCCCCCTTACAATAGAATCCCCGATAGCTCTTCCACTCTTTTTCCTGCCCTCCTGTGCAGCAGAGCCACCCACGGTGCCATGAACTTGGCTGCTGCTGCCTTCCCCTGGTGAGCCATCTCCCCCAACAATATCTAAAGCGCTATATCTGTTTTGGAGGGAGATGACTGCAGGGGACTCCTGCATTACCTTCCTACTCCTGCTCTGCCTGATGGTCACCCATCCCCTATCTGCCTTTGTAACCTTTACCTGTGGTGTGACCAATTCACTGAACGTGCTATCCATGACATCCTCAGCATCGTGCATACTCCAAAGTGAATCCATTCGCAGCCCCAGTGCCATCATGCGCTCTAACAGGACTGCAGCTGGATACACTTCCTGCACACATAGTCATCAGGGACACTGGAAGCGTCCCTGATTTCCCACATGGCACAGGAGAAGCATGACACGGTTCTGGGCTCTCCTGCCATGACATAACCCTTAAAATAACCTAATGTGGCAACAATGCCAACAATAGGCCTGTCTGTACTTTACTCGCCCCATACCAAAATGCTGGGCCAAAGCCCTCCTACCTTCACCACAATCCCTCTATATATGCTCCCAACATCGGCAGTCATGTGTCCTTTGTGGACAACAAACAATCACCAAACACTCCAAAGAAGGTGGCATCAATTTATATGTGCACTCCACATCTGGATCCCTACATCAATGATTACTTCTGCAGTTTTGCCCTTGCTGGAAGCGTCGGTTGTGTGTTATCTGTTTCCTAGTGCCCTGCTCTCTCTCAATAGCAGCTCAGTGCGAGGATCACATGCGATGACTTGTTGCTGCTCCTCAATGGGGACTGCGTGACTCACCTGTGGTGGATGCCTTGTTTCTGCTGGGCTGTGAGGTGGCCCTGCCCTGCTGCCTGCACTTTCTTGTCTGTGTTGGTTGGCTGCTACGATCCCCTATCTGTCTCTTCTGCAGGATTCTGAGGAGATGGCAGGGAGAGCCAGATAGATCCTCACCCAGAGTGGTGAAGCCTTCATCCATCTCTATTCCTGCTTGACTTCCAGTTGCTGGCTGGCCCCTTTGGACAAACAGTGATCTGTGTGAGAATGGACCCTTACCTGACACTAAAGAGTGTGAAGGCTTCGGTCTGCTAGAAGTAACAGCCTTCTATAAATTGAAACCCAAAATCTCAATAGTAGCAGACACAGTGATGACCAGAACTAAATCAACGCTTGGGCTGTCACTCAGCACGGGTGCAGACACGAGCACTGGGACCGCAGGACATTGTTTGACCTATCATTTAACATTGGCTGCATTGTTTATTATTTTGGAACATATAGTAGTAAATTTTAATCTTCAATGCCCCTTTCATATGCCCCATGATTTTCCATCCATTTAAATTGTGGGGGGCCGCACAACCAAATTTCTAATATGTTTTCCTGGAGTGCGATGCTCTGCATGGGGAGTGCTGAAAATGAAAATTTACCTCACATAGAATTATTTTCTGTGTAACCCTTACCATTCCAGACAATCTTAGTCACATCTTCACATGAATTCACCAAATCAGAACTTTTTGGGCTTAGAAATCAGATTTATATCTTGTATCCTTTCCTTCAATCAAATTACTAGGAAAGCATGATCACTGTTAACCTTTGAGGATTGTACTAATGTTTCTCCTACAAAGTGAAAAAGATAATGGGATTAAATTGTTACTTACTGCATGGTTTACTGCCTAATTGAACCATGTGGTGTTTTACTGGGGATGGGAAGGGGGGAGTGAGTAGAGGAGTGGCAATGTTGGACTCAGCTATGATGGCCCACAGAGCTGAATAAACCACAAATACTTGTTGCACAGCTTCACTGTGAGGCTATTAACACAAGATACCAGAGTGCTGCCCTTACTTATACAACTTTACCAGCAAGAGTCTACAGGAAAGGACGATGAAAGAGGCAAACAATCAAAGGGAAAAGTAAGAATTATTTGTTGATTGGAAGGATACTATCAGGCCACAAATGATGAGATCAAGGATCTTTGTGTAATTAATGATGCCCTTGGATTCAGGGAATCCAACCATTTGGAACCTCCCCACCCGGGGCTTGCTTATGTTGTTGATGGATTCATGCATCTGTGGACGACGGATTGGCTGATATTACTGATGTCCCCTGTTACAACCTGCAAAGAGCCAGAGACAAAAAAGTTTAGGATCGTGACAGTCCCTGGCAAAGCTGTGTCCGCTTTGAAATTCGGCTGGAATCATCTTGAAACATGTAGTGCAACTCTGTCATTGCCTTTTTGGTGAATGTAAGCCTTTGAAAGAATTCTTCCTTGGACAAGTTGTAAGTATGCCTTTCATTTTTGGATGAGACCCTGACTGCCCTCAAAGGTGGATGTAAAAGATCCCATAACACTATTTTGAAGAAGAGCTTGGGAGTTCTCATCGCTGTCCTGGCTAATATTTATTCCTCAAAACAACATCACTAAAAATAGATTATCTGGTCATTACCACATTGTTGTTTGTGGGCCTTGCTGTGCGTAATTTGGCTGCTGTGTTTTCTATATTACAACAGTGACTACACTTCAAAAAGTACTCCATTGGCTGACCTTGGGATGACCTGAGGTCATGAAAGGTGCGATATACATGCAAGTCGTTCCTTATTTCTTCTTATTACTGGTAGATGCAGTTGGTATTGGCAGGTAGAAGCCCTCTTCTGTAATGTAACCTGGTTTCCTTGCTTGCATCCATGGGTTCTTCTTCACCTGCTCCTATAGGGACAAACATAGTGTGAAGAGTAGAACTATAGAAATTTACAGCATAGAAGGAGGATATTTGGCCCATTGTATCTATGCCAACTCTTTGCTGGAACAATAAAAACTAATTCCACTGCTCTGCTCTCTCTCCATAGCCCTGTACCTTCCTGTACTTCAAATATTTATCAAATTTTCACTCACAGGGTGCAATGGTCCCTGACACTTTTGTGGGAGTTACAATAACTAAGCTCAAGGCTGGCTTGAAAATCTGCTTAACCTATATAGTTGAGAAGGGAAACGAAAAGTGAAAAAAAACCTGACCCACACTTGAAACTAAATTTAAGTTGCAGCTGTAAGTTGCTGTTTATCCTTTTAACAAATTTTTTATGTAACTGTGCAGCCTAGCATCTGCCATTTATATGGGCGAGGTAAGAAAGTGGTACAAGGGTAATGCCTGGAAAACACATTGGCCATAATTGTCGGCCCTAACAGGCATGTACGAACCCATAGGGGCCACTCAAGTTCCGGGTTGAGGCACGTGCTGCACATGCGCTAAAACCCGGAACTTGCGATCTATCAAGATTCCTCTTGACAGATCATCCACATTCGCCGGAAAAGGGCCTCTGCAGACAGAGAGTTAGGCTATTTGCCCAACTTCTTCCCAGCAAATGCCCGTGAAATTCTTATGCCTGCGTAAGAGTTGAAAAAAACAGAAAAATAAAATGTTATCAATCATTTAGGCATTAAAAACTCTGTGCAATAGGTAAATTTACTTTTTACATGTTAAAACATGTGAATTTATTTTTTAACATTTTTTATTTTTGTTTTAAATATTTAATTAAATGCCATTTTAATTTGTTTTAAATATGTAATGTATTTTTTTTAATGTATTTGGTGTGTAGAGGTATTTTTTATGTGATCCCCATTCATACTGATGGGAGTTCCGTACATATGGAATCCCCATAAGCATGAATGGGGATTTTCTTCTTGGATTGATTGGGCAAGCCCACGTGAGGCCTACGCATAGATGCCAAGGAGCGCAAGTGTCCAAACCTCCGGGACCATCAGGTAAATTTGTAGGTTTTTTGCAGGTCAGTGACATCTGCCCACGGGAATCCTCCAACCACAAATTCAGCCCCAATATGGTCTATTGACAGCAGAATGTTGTAAATTCAGTGTCATTATAATATTATTTTGAAGCTCAAGTTCCTAGTTCCACTGGAAATGCACATGATGCACAAAAAGGGAGGAGACTTGGAGGCCAGAATTGCCCACCGCCCAAAATGAGGTGCACTTACCGGTTTCGATGTGCTCTGGCCGCCTCATGCATTCGAGATTTTTTTTTCGAGTGGGGCGGAAGTGGCCTCATCATGCGGGCAGAAGTGGGAGCAAGGCGGAGTGGCCATCACTAGCAGGGCCGAAATGGGGTTGGGGCAGAGTAGCCGAGATTGTCAGTCATCAGTGCCACGCTGATGACATCATTGAGTTAAAGGGGAGGGCCACAGCAAACTCTACAGTCACTTTAGTGGCAAACACTGGGCCACTCGGGAGGGTTTCAGCCGGGCCAGCAGCCTGGCACCCAAGATGAGGTGTCAGGCTGCCTGTTGGCTGAACTCGTGGCCAGAATTGTTGGACCAACCTGGCAGTCGACCAACCCAAAAAAATATGGCCGCAGCAGTGTGCCTTGTCCTTTAATGGCAGTCACACCACAGAGAGTGTACGGGGGCACCAATCGGCGACGAGGCCGCTCTCGCGGGGCAATACCGGGAAAGGGGAAATTTCCTGTGGGGCAATTTTGTGAGGGAGTACCTGCCAGTCAGTAAGGGATTGGCACGTGCACGTTGCGGAAGGAAAACGGGCGGAGTGGTCCCGAACACCGCTCCAAAACTGAGGAAGGGCAATTTCCAAAATGGCAGCCCCTCCGCGGAGAGTCGGCAGCCAGAGGCCTTATCGGAAGGGACAATTTCGGCTCCTTGGTCTTACTCATCTCCACGCCATTTGCTGGCCCATTAAGCCCTGTGAACTGGTACACATGAGGCATTGCTAATTAAAAAATGGACTTCTGAGTTAAGAAATATTCTTTGATTTCAGACATTTCAATATGTTTTTTTATAACCATCGTTTTAGATAAATGGATGAAATTGGAGAAAGCCTTTCAGTACCCTTAACAGTTTAATTTTCTGTGAAACCCATAGGTATTATTTTTAAGTCTAAGTGGTAGTAACATGAACTACGTCCTAAATGCAGGAAAATCATGGCTGGCACTGATTTAATTGTGGGGAGCGAGGATAACAGCAGAATTTAATGAGGATAACAGCAGAATTGTGCAAAAGTTGCAGGAAAATATAGAATGGCATTATTAATGTCACTTACTCCATAATTTTCTATTGGTTTTGCTCCTTTCAAAGGTCCCAACATCATAGATGCAACATCACTATGGCACAAATCCCCAGAAAAATCTGGGCCAAAATTAAAAAAAAATAAAAAATTATATTTAGACAATGTAACAATTTTTGTGACTGAAATGGATATGACAGGAATTTTGGAATGGAGAAAAATAATCAGTAATTAGCAGACAAAAGAAATATTTTCAAAACAAAGAGGACTTTGTCATTTTCTGAGAGCATCTGTGTAATCACAAATGGCTGGAGAAACAGTTCATTTGAATGAAAGAGTGAGCTTTCAGCCTTATTTTTATATCTATGAGAGACTTGCTGTGATTCCATATTCACAGCTACATAAAATACACAGAGCTTCCACTTTGGGCGCAATCGGCGAATCCGGTGAAAATTGTACCCAAATTTGCACCTGTCTTGAGAAGTGTTTACTGCCTCTGTGTTTCTGCTCCAACATATTAAAAAAAATGTTTTTTGTTAATTTTGTTTTAAAAATATTTCTTGATATATTTCAGAGTGGTAACTTGGCAAACTTTGATTAATACAGCTGAAAATGGGTTTGTCATGAAAAATAATCATTTTAAATCACTGTGTCATAGAATCATAGAAATGTACAGCACAGAAGGAGGCCATTCGGCCCATCGTGTTTGTGCTGGCCGACAAAGGGCTATCCAGTTTAATCCCATTTTCCAGCGCTTGGTTGGTAGCCTTGTAGGTTACGGCACTTCAAATGCACATCCAAGCACTTTTTAAATGTGATGATGGTTTCTGCCTCTCATCATCATCATAGGCAGTCCCTCGGAATCGAGGAAGACTTGCTTCCACTCTTAAAATTAGTTCTTAGGTGGCTGAACAGTCCAATACGAGAGCCACGGACTCTGTCACAGGTGGGACAGATAGTCTTTGAGGGAAGTGGTGGGTGGGACAGGTTTGCTGCACGCTCTTTCTGCTACCTGCATTGATTTCTGCATGCTTTCGGCGATGAGACTTGAGGTGCTCAGCGCCCTCTCGGATGCACTTCCTCCACCCTTTCAGGCAGTGAGTTCCAGACCCCCACCATCCTCTGGGTTAAAATAGTTCTCCTCAACCCCCCTAATCCTTGTACCTAACACTTTAAATCTATGCCCCCTCGTTATTGACTTTTCTGCTAAGGGAAATAGGTAATTCCTATCCACTCTATCTAGGCCCCTCATAATTTTATACATCTCAATCAAGTCTCCCCTCAGCCTCCTCTGTTCCAAAGAAAACAATCACGGCCTATCCAAATTTTCCTCATCGCTAAAATTCTCCAGTCCTGGCAACATCCTCATAAATCTCACCACCTATGAGTAACTTGATTTAAAGTTACTGAAAAAGGCTTCTAAAAAATATACAAAACTATGTTCTAGTCAGATTGGGGTACAGTAGTCAGTTCCTTAGTAAATTTTTTAAAAATCATACAAAACCTTTCAAAACGTACCTATTAGTGTCCTTGTGCCCAAAAGATCCAGCTTAATTTTTGGAGCCTCTTTGAAGGTCACCAAATGAACACAATTAGCAGAAATTCCCAATGGTGATTAATTCACACTTGGGAGCGTGTCCAGTTTTGTGGGTGGGGCCTGCTAGCAGCACAAAAGATCGCGGAAACTCGAGTTGTGCTGAATGCGATTTGCATCTGTGTAAATAATAATATATAAAATGATAATGACAGGTAATACTTTCCATAGTCTGCAGTGGAAATCTTTTTCATGGCTGAAGTGACTGAGGGGAAGCATTTCTTTACCTGTAACAGTGGAAAGGTATGCGAGCTGCAGGGTGGCTATTCAGAAGAGACCGAAACTTACTGGCATTGTAAGCCACAATCCCACTTCAGATCAATCAGAACAGTCCCTGTGGGGAAAGAAAACCCTTATTCTTGTCCAAATGTTTCCTGCTGGAAGCAGGCTGAAACACCTGGCTGCATGCTTTCCTAATAACAGAGACTGGGAATAACACATAACGCAGTGAGTTTAGAGTACTTCCTCAGGAATAAACAATGTTTCTCATTTAATTTAGTTTTATTATTCAGCAACATGATTCATAAAATGTTGCATTTTATAGTGTTTTCTCTTTAATTGGCTTAACTACCTCCTTTGTCTTCTCATAAATCAATCCTGACTGTGAAATGTAGATCCTTTACCTGCAAATGCATAGCATTTCCTGCTTCAACACAATAGCCATCATTTAAGCCAATGCCATTTATATCCTGCATTGGAGCTGACGTCTGCTTTGTGGTCTCAGGGAGTCAGTTTAATAACAATATCATAAATGCGTTTTGTAGCATTTAATTGAAAACAAACTCCTCGAATCTGTCCTTTCATATGACACCAGCTATTGGTGATAGATTTTGCTCTACTTAGGTGTACAATCCCCTGTCAGCATTCTCTGAAAGGCTTCCTTATTAAATCACAGACCATTTTCTTGCTCCCCATGATCTGTCAGCAATAAAGAATTTGTTTACTGAAAATCACACACCACTCATTCCTAACCACCATCTGCCACACTGATGAGCACAGCACTGTCATAAAAAAAACTGCTTCATCTTCATCACACCAAACTAGAACTTACAATTTAGATGAGAGACGAATTATCTAAAATTAATGGAGACTATATGTACAGACTCACATATTTTCCCCTTTCTACCTACGTTGACGTGAAAGACATTTTTGGTGACTGGAAAGATCAGCAAATAAAATGTAAAAAGCTGTGTGTACCTCTGTGCATAATCAATTATCCTACAACATACAGATTGTGGAACAAGGCAACAAATGACATGGGACACATTATAAATTCCACCATCTATTCAAGTCAGCTGTAGCCAGAGTTAATCTCCAAGGTCATTTGATTTGGATCGGTGTAAATTAGTTTAGTACCCCCTCCCTGTTCCATGTAAATGTGTTAATAGACAAAACCCAAAGCTGTCTGGAAAATAACAATTGCTTGTGTTAAAAAAAACCTAAATCTAGATGCAGATTTTGAAAAATGCCGATCAGTATCTGAATTTAAATTTAGTTGAACTATCTTTGTGCAACCTTAGTTTGAATGCGAGTTAAAACGATTCATTTTGTGCACAGGACTACATCTCAATTAGCAGGCAGTGCATTAAACTGACACTATTGATCACCATTAATTGAATGAGAGCCACTTGCTTGACACTAATATTGGAAGTTTTAGTGTTAATATCCTGCGTCTGTGGATATATATAGGTATGTATATTTATAATGTTAGCCTATTTAAAAAATAATAAATCTTTACATCTCCACAGTATGACCCAGCTAAAGGTTTTCCAAGTCACTAAGGTAATTCACCCTCTGATCTTTTCACCCTGTCGAGGAGCAATTTCTTCCCTCCGCCACATGATGGAATGGAGAAGATCAGGATTTATGTGGTAAATTTTGTATGCAAGCCCACATCTTACCACTCCATGCCCAGCATGTTACAGCACACAGTATTACTGTAATATTTGAATACTGCATTTGTTTAGTGTGAATATCAATACTGTGAGCAAACATTTTACACAATGCCAGGTCTGATGAGAAAGAATATGAAAATATGCAATCACCATATTCATCTGCCTAAATTTGGTACATATTTTTAAACTCAGCTGCATGCACACCCCATGTATACTAACTGGAGATATTCTTGTTGTTTCCTTACAATAGAAAAATAATTCAAGTGGTCCCTGGATTTATTACACAATCTCCATTATTTTATTTTTCTGTTGATAACCACTTTTTTGTTATGAAATGTACTTTGAATCTTCTTTCACTTGTTGCTTTGCTGACTGGATATAGCACCAGGAAACTCAATGTTGATTGGTACAGAATACAATAAGAAAGCATGGAACAAGATGAGGCCATTCAGCCGATCACGCCCATTCCATCCACAGACTATGTACAATTTGCCTTCTCTTAGAAGCTGACCAGTTTTGTTTTCTGAGGGAAACTTCTACATAATTTCTCCAAGCCCTTGCCCCCATGATAATCAAGCAAAATTCAACAATATCAATTTAACTTTACATTGTACATTATGTGAACATGACATTTTCATGGTCCAAGCAGCTCAAGAATGTTGTTTGCCATAGACTATTTGCTCATCTTTATCCATACTTACCTGTATAATTTCCATTCCTTTCCTATCCAACTATTATTCCAGCTGTATCTTAAAGGAATTAATTAACATAACATTAAAGCTATTACTGAGAACCTATTTCATGTGGGAAATATATGTAGACATATTTTTGCCTCCATTATCTATGCCTTTCAGCATTTCAAGTATCTGAATCATATCTCTGCTCAATCTTACTTTCTCCAATGAAATTAAGTTCTGATTTGTGCATAACCATTCATATCTTTAGGCCCACGTCATGGAATCATCTGCACCCGCTCAACACATTCATCTCCTTGAAAGGTAGTCTGCTCATACCATGATTACATAGGGTTGAATAAATTGGTTTAAATTACTAGTGAATTCTAAGTTCATCCCAGTAATTGATTAGGTTTGGGGCCTGTAATTTCTCAACCAGTATTGATGACTATTCACATGCTGCAAAATAGAGATGGGAGAAGGTTCATTGAAGAGCATTATGTGTCCAATCAAAGAGGTGGCACACTGCTGAGGAGGAGCAGACATTACACCCAACGCATTTACAGGGATAAGCGATCATATTTGGGCTTGTCCGGTAACACGTGTGTTAGAAGGCTGTGATTCCGAAAGGAGGTCATCAGTGAGATATGCCAGCTAACTAAGGGAGATCAGCAGCCGACCAGCACCATCAGGACAGCACTGCCCGTTGAGGTTAAGGTTACTACGGCACTTTCCTTCTATGTATCGGCTCCTTTCAGGCCTCAGCTGGCGACATTTGCTGCATCTCTCAGCATGCCACACATTGCTGCATTCGACAGGTGACTGAAGTACTTTACGCTCGCAGGATGGACTTTATAAACTTCCCTATGACCAGGGAGGCACAGAGTGAGAGGGCTTTGAGTTTCTCGAAAGTAGCAAACTTCCCCAAGGTGCAGGGAGCAATAGACTGTACGCACATCACCCTTTACAGGATGCAGAGGTGTTTTGGAACCGAAAGGGAATTCACTCCCTGAATTTGCAGCTTGTTGCTGACCACAAGCAAATAATCATGGCAGTAAATGCAAATTTTCCAGGGAGCATCCATAATGCACACATCCTGTGTGAGAGCACTGTCTCTGACCTGTTTAAGAGTCAGCCACAAGGTCATGGTTGGATATGGCTCATGACCTCCCTGCATAATCCCCAGACAGAAGCCGAGAAACCCTACAACAAAAGCCATATAGCCACACGCAATATCGTCAAAAAGACAATTGGAGTCCTGGAGCAATGCTTCAGATGCCTGGACGACTCAGGAGGCAACCTACAATACCACCCTGAGCAGGTGGCTGAGTTCATTGTGGTGTGCTACATGTTGCATAACCTAGCTATCATAGAGGAAAACACTTGCCAGATGGAACTGCTGGTCCACCTCAGGCCAGAGGGGAGGCAGAAGAGGAGGATGAGGACCTCAGGGAGGACAATCAGTCTGGCGATGAACCCATACCTCCACCCCCGCCTCCCCCCCACACCACTGGAAAAGCCCAATGGTAGTTACGTAGCTGCAAAACTGTTGCATCAGCAGCTCATAAATGAACACTTTGCGTGAAGTTACATTGATGACAGTTACAGTTGCGTTACGTTTCATCCTTGCCTGGCCTAGCCATTGTTTGCAACCCTTGTATTGATGTTTAACCGTACGTTATTAGAAGACACTGCACAACAATTGTAAAGTTCAATAAAATTTTTTACTAATTTAACAAGTGACGTAAAAATATTTTTCAACAAACTATAACACCCATCTCCCCCGCACCCCTACCCCGAACAGTCAACAAAAGTTTTCCAACAGCAATCATTTTTAATTAGCGATAACACCCTCCCACAACCCCCAACATTCAACACATTTTTAATAACAAAAATAGATTAGGCCCCCCCCCCCCCCACCTGCGGCCACGCTCTCCTCCTCGACCTTTACCATCCCCCTCATCTGAACCCCCCCTTTTCCCACATACGCCCCAAGTAACGGGGCCAAGTCATCTTCCAGTAGAGCACCTCGAGGACTGCTGCTGTCGGGGGTGGGGGGGAGGATGGTGGTGACATTGGAAGATTGACTTCAGGGGGCCAAGGAGAAGACGTTTCCGAAGAAGCTTCTTCCGAGTCAGAAGCAACTGCTTTCTCCTGACCTGCATTTGCCGAAGTTGATGGTGGTATGGCACCTTGGGGTGCAGTGCTGTATCCCGAAACTAGCACCTGCTTCATGGCATCGAAGGAGTCGGCTATTCGCCACATTGCCGCAACTATCTGCCCATTTTCTCTGAGGTTCTAGCAGATAATGTGGCAATGTTGCCGGTCAACCCACTAATTGCTTGGAGGAGCTCTCGATCAATGTTGACACTTGCCCACGAGACACCATGTCCTCGTTCACATCTGTCTGTCGCTACACTTGCCTACCTCGCTGATCCAATCTATAGCCACGTCATCCTCAACACGGGGTCGACGTGGGCACTGGACGACTCAGAGTGGCCTGCTGCAAGCCGCTTGGCCCCGCTACTTCATCTGTTGAGGGTGATGTAGCCGCAGGTACTACAAATGACCCTTCAGGCTTATCATCCTTCTCCTCGGTCGTATCTTGTTCTTCCCCTGTGGTCAGCACGACCTGCAGTGATTGGGGTGATGCTCCAGGGGCCTCCAGTTGTGCTTGGGAGTCTAGGGAGCTGGAAAACATAACTGAGGTTAGTAGAAGAGAAGGGGAGACATGAGAATGCTTGTGCTGCGCAGGCATATGTACAAGGAGCAATACTACTGCAATAAATGTGAATGAGAGACGTCACATATAATTAACATGAGAGTACAGAAGAGTACAGAAGATGCATACATAACATTACATCATTCACATATTATAATAAAATGGCATTAAATTACTTTAAATTACCACTGGTTTACACATTAATCATGTGGTGCAACAACAGGATCTGCACCGCCATGGATGGCAGAATGTTTATGTGTACCTACCTAGTAAGGCTGCGGCACGCTCCTCAAGATTGGTCAAAGTGTAAAGGTCAGCAGGCCCTCCTCCGGTCCACCTGATTCTTAGTTATCTTCCTCTGCAAATGTGACAAGAGCATGGCATAAGCTAATTGCCTCGGTACTATTACAGAAATACAACATATATTGTAATCCACAATTAATCACCCCACATGCGATTCATCGTTAACATTAACATTATATGCTAATGAAGTTTGTATCCAATGGATGCATGGTTATAAAATCTATGTTCAGAGAAAATATTTAATAAGATCGTGTTTAGGAACTAATGCTTGACACCAACCCTCTCGCGTACAATCCACAGGAAAGGCCCCATCCACGGGCAGTGTCATGCGGTGCCTGATGGGAGGGAAGCGGTTTATTGGAATCGATGGAGGTCCCCGAGTGGGGGAATCAGGACCGCTATTGAGCTTGGCATTGACAGGACCATGAGGGGAGGGGACACGTGTCCCTGGGCTGTGCTCAGAGACCTCCATGTGGCCGGAGCTAATGTCCCAAAGTGTCCCAGGGCATACAGTGAGCCAGGGCAGCTCTCCCCCAGTCCAGGCTGGGTCACTGTGTGACTGACAGCAGCCGGAGCGACTCACACAGTCTGGGCAAAGCTGAGCGGACCCCTCAGTGCTCAGTCATGCCCCCATCCACCAACCTAACCAAAAAGGAGACGTTGCCCAAGTTAAAGAGTTGCTCACAGCACACAAGCAACGATATAATTTAATAATTCTCCTTCTAAACTAAAGTGGTAGAAATGCTGAGTGTTTGCAGTCTGTCTGTTTCCAGTCATTCCTTTGGCCCCAATTTTCGATCAAAGCATTTAAATAATAATTAATACTGTCGACTAAGTTTAAGGGCGCAAGTTCTGATCCCAGTCCAAATCTTAACAGGGAAGCTATCCAAGATTACCCAGCTTAATTACTATCTGGCAGATTCACATTTTAATTAATTGTAAGGGGAAAATGGGAAGGCTTCTCCTCCCACGAGCGGGCCCCCTGATATAGAGGGTCAACGCTCGCTCCAACCCGCGTAACAGCCCCCGGAGTTAGCAGACAGAGACGGATGGCAAGGTATAACGATCTTTTATTACGAACGTCCGGGAACACCTCTTATCACAGCCGCCTATGAGTAGAGATGCTCCCCGAACAGCACAATCATACAACTTTTATACATTTCAAAAACCCCTCCGTTCCCTGGTAAGACCTCCCTAGATCTCTAATTGGACTACCTTATCAGTGCTACTTCTCTAATTGGACTACCTTATTAGTGCTACTTTGGATTGACAGGCCAAGACCCTCGTGGCCACCTTAGGCCGTGACTAGAATGACTTCATTAGGTCAGAATTTGTTGATTCTCCTTGCTGCCCGTGAGTCCGCCTCGAGCCTCTTCGCAAGGTCTTATCAATGTCTGTTTAGGTTCTCACATCGTATCCTGTCGGAATATTATTGAATTGATAACTTCTGGAGCCTTGGTACAAGGCCGAAGAGAGGCCTTTTACCTCCTTATGGGCCAGTGCAGGAACCAGCACTTTAACCCTTGTCCCACTGGTACCCCTAATGCCAAATTTCTCTTACAATTCCCCCCTTTTGGCCCTTGGCTATACGCCAAGCTGGCCATATTTCCCGATAACTATCTCCCTGTAGGCAAGTTCCAAATAGGTCCGTTCACCTGGGTGGCCATCTCCCAAGCTTCGGGACCTCCTGAGACCTTTCCTGCAGAGTTAAAAAAGGTAAGTCCTTCCTGTAGATCTGCTTAAATTTTCATCCGTTATTGCCTTAATCATAGTGCGTGCCCTGACGTATCGTTTGGCCTGTTTAATTCGTGCACATGTTAATCCCATCATGACCATCAGAACCAGGCCCTGTATTACTACAAGTACATGTGATATAACTCTTATCCATGGGTGGATCTGAATATTAAGTCCAATGTCCCACAGCTTTGAGTACCAGAGCTGATCAGCCAGCATCGCGTTAGTGTCTCTCTGTAGGTTGTCTACTTCTTCCATCAGCTGGACATACTGTCGTCTTTGATTCTGGATTCCTTGCACCAAACGTAATTGTTCCTCATTTAATTCCGGTGCCTTACGGTTCCCATACCGCCTCCTTGTACCCCTCTCGGAGGGTATCCGTGACCGTTCCGTGGATGATTTTCGTTGTCTTGGGATGTATGTGGTATCCATTTATGTCTATTTTTCCCATGGGTCTGAAACTGAAGTTAGGGTTGGTGATGACACAGGGGGTGACTCCTCCCCTGGTCTTAATCGTCGGGTTGGCTGCTCCTGTGCTCACGCACCAAATCTCCATTCCCTTGTGGAGCAGCGATTGTTTCGGAATCATGTTCGAGAGGAGTAATACTCAGCATGCATCCGTTTGTTTGGTGGAATCTGCAATCATCATTCGTCATTCGTGGCATACCTCGACATAAATCCACTTGGTTATTTTTATAGCAATCAGTTATGTCAATGCCTTTCGTACTAATTTAATTTTAATCACCCGTCTGGCAGGCTGATGGTAACGCAATCGAGTTTGGTTTCTTACTTCACCGATATTATCGATCTGGTATAAGGGGTCTCCCTTTGTTACATCATACAACATAAATCCGATCATATTCACCCGTCCAGTAATACATCTGAAATTTGGCACCCATGCGTGACTATTCCTTCGTACCTCGCATTTGTCATTCATTTTTTTATCTAGAGTCCAATTGTTAAGTATGCTGTTTGGGATCCAATCTGGTATGTCCCCATTCTGGAGTTGCTCCAAGTTATGTTGTACTTCACTTAATCCAGGCCCCATACCCGGAGCAAACTATCTCAGCTTGTAATCGTTTACTTATGTCGTTCCCCATTGCGTGGATCAAATTTATTATCTTGGCATGCTTCTGTAATGTATGGGCCACTTGTAACAGTTCCCCTTCCGCGCCATCTCCCAACCGCGCTTGTAGGGCTTGGTTATCCATGTCTCTCCCCAGTAAACCCCTCAAGACTACGCCATATATTGCATACAGGTCTATGGAATTCATCGTCGTAACCCCTGCCGCATAACCCGTGCCGAGTGTGTCGAGTATTCCCCTTTTTGTTCGACCTTGTCCTGTTCCCTTTCTGAAATTAAATCTCAGGGTAGTGGATTCTGGGTCTTCGAGGATCCGTTATGCCAGGTTCTGGTATAGACTTATAGGGCCCAAGTTTCCACATGATTTGCGCCTGATTTTTAGGAGCAACTGGTGGAGAACGGACTATCTTAGAAATCGCAATTCTCCACATTTATTTTCTGCAGTTCTAGTGAGGTAGAACAGTTCTACTTTGGAACAGAATTTTTTCTTCAAAAGGGGGCGTGTCCGGCCACTGACGCCTGATTTGAAAGTTTCCACAGTGAAATGTACTCCAAACTAAAGTAGAATGGAGCAAGTGAAGATTTTTGTAGAACTGAAAAAAACCTGTTCTACACATTAAAAAAATCAGGCGCAGGTTACAAATTAGGCGTCCAGAACGAGGTGTGGGGGAGGTGGGGGGGAGGGGGGGGGAAGGGAAGTCATTAAATTCTATAATAAATCCTTATTTATACTTATACAAATATTATACAAATAAATCCAACCTGAATAAACATTTATAAGCAAAGAAAAGATTAAATAAACCATCTTCCTACCTGTGTGAAAGTGCTTCAGGCAGGCCTTTCGGGACCGAAGGCTGAACGGGCCGGCCCGAGACTTCAGGCAGGACCCGTCCCCAGCACGAGATTTACAGGTAGGTGGCATTGGGTTGGGTCGGGTTGGGGAGGTTCGGTTCGGTTCGGTTCGGGTCGGGGGGGTGGGGGGAGAGGGAGAGAGAGAGAGAGAGGGAGGGAGAGAGAGGGGGGGAGGGAGAGAGAGGGGGGGGGGGAGAGAGAGGGAGAGAGAGGGGGGGAGGGAGAGAGAGAGGGAGAGAGGGGGAGAGAGAGAGAGGGAGAGGGGGGGGAGGGAGAGAGAGAGAGAGGGGGGGAGGGAGAGAGAGAGAGAGGGGGAGAGGGGGGGAGGTCAGGTCAGATCCAGTCTGGGAGCGGGAGTCGGGTCGGGTCCAGTGGGGGGGGGTCGGGTCGGGGGGCGGGAGCGCGGGTCGGGTCGGGTCCAGTCGGGGGCCGGGGAGCGGGAACAGGAGCGCGGGTCGGTTGGGTCAGTCGGGGGGGGGCGGCGGGGGGGCGCGGGTGTCGGGTCTGGTCCGGGGAGAGGGGGGGCGGGGAGCGAGTGTCGGGTCTGGTCCGGAGGCAGGGGGCGGCGGGGAGCGAGTGTCGGGTCTGGTCGGGGGTGAGCAGGAGCTGGCCGTGGGAGGAGCCTTATTCACACAGCCCCAGTGAGGCCATTCAGCCAGGGCTAGGGGCTGCGTGCTTCGGGCCCCTCCCACACAGTTCGGCGCCTGGAGCTACTGCACTTGCGTGCCCACTGTCGCGCGCATGTGCAGAGGTCTTGGCACTGTTTTCAGCGCAGGGACCTGGCTCCACCCCCCCACAGCTCGTGCTGGCTGCGCCGAGGGCCAGAGGACCTGCAAGTAGGTGGAGAATACCGAGGATTTTTTTAGGCGCACTTTGTGGCGCGAAAAACGGGCGCCCAGCTCGGAGGGGCGCCGTTTTTTTTTCTTGTGGAAACTTGGGCCCATAGTTTAATTCCCACAGAAGCTAGGAAGAATGATATCCATTAGATTTAGGTTAAGTAGTCGCCCCAATTATATCCTTTCTTTAGATTCTTCTATTACTAGCCCCCCTCTGGCTCCAGTCTTTGTGGACGGGCTTATGGGGGTACTTGCATGGTTGTGCTGGGAAGAGTTGTTGTCCCCAGGATAGTTGTTGGGGCAGTGCTAGGGCTTCCCAGGGTCCCTTTGGGCGTGTTTGGTGCCCAGCCGGACCTTTATTGTCATCTTTCCTCCACACTCCATCCGCCCCCATTTTTAGGTTGTATTCCTTCTTGTTTGCGCTGCGCATGATCAATACCGGCTTCTCCGTGTTATAACCGTGTCGCTCTTCAGAACATACACCTTATATTCCAGAGACCTCCCTTGGTCTTCATTTTATCCCATTGGTCAGTTTTCCTAAACATCCTGGGGTCCCACCCCCCCTTTTTTCTCCGTTCTGTTCCCACCCTTCTGTTTCTTGCGGGGTGGATTTGGCTGCTTGTTTTGCAGCATTGTCCGCCCAGGCATGAGCTTCTAGAACTAAAATTCCATCCAGTTGGATTTTTGCGCCCTTCCCCTTTTGGTCCTATGAACTTGCTCCTGTCCTCGGAATCTACTGGTGCCCATGGCATCGGCAGCCTGCTGCATTACAACCTTACTTAATACACTATACATAGCCATGCGTTAAAATAAGTTCTGTCCTTGCTCCAGTCCTTGGCTACTGGGATGCATATTTCAGCAGTTAAATTAAACAAAGCTAGTTCATGTAATTGTGTCTTTCCTGCGTGTGCTATATCTCTTGTAGTCCATCTGTATTATCCAGTGCCTGTGTGGGCCTTAAGGTTCCCAGTATCCTGAGTCTCCAGGGTCGAAGTAGCCGCTGCGGTCCCATCTCGGTGAGTGTTTTATCTGCAAATTTTAAACAGATAGCCTGGTCGTAACCAGGTGTTAGGTTCTGGTCTATTCATCTTTTATCCATGCATGTCGAGGTCACTCTGTGAAATCGGAGGGAAAGGTTAGGTTGGGTTTATGGACTACACTTACCCACCATGGGCTCTATTGCCATAGGTGATGGTGCTATGGCTGCGCACTGCACTATCCGTCTGGTCCCATTTTAAAAAAATCTCTTCCAGCTTATTTATCTTAGCTTTTAACTCTTGAATTTGCTTTGTTTGAGTATCTTTCTTTTATTTGTATCAGGGGAGTATTATTACATAGGCTAGTTCTGTTTTTATTTTTATTCTGACTATCCCACCATTTCCTCTATCTGTCAGGTGAGTCTTTTTTATTCTATTTAGAAATCCAAATTAATAATGTCCAGTATAAAACAGCTGTCAATGGAAAGGGTTAACTCCTTTACAGGTTTGTAAGAAGGCCTGATGTCATTACGTGACTTTGCGTAATCATCCGAAAAATTATTTTTTATGTCTTTGTGCCTTCAAAACTTGCTTAGAAATTAGGAATCCATTAAAACAGTAGAAATCATTAGTAAAGCCGTCATAATAAAAGTCTTCTCATCAGGAAAGATGGCATTTTAGATTAAACTCCAATTTTTTCTTAACTTCTAATTCAAGTACTTGCCAAATATATATTTTTTAATTGATTTAAAACGAGACCACACATTTTTAATAGCTATTTTGTTTACTGAAATCCAATTTTCACACACGCAGTGTACATTCCAACATTTCGTTTTATTTTACGGTCCCGTTCACTGGGCAAATCTTGTGTTTTATTTCTCTCTCAGCACAAAATCTAAACATCCGTGCCAGTTCCATTTTCTTTCAGAATTTAAAAATTCAGTAAGATTCTCTAATTCCCAGTTTTTTCTTTCTGTGCTGAGTTCACATAGCTTAGATCTTTTCTGCTCATTATTTTCAAAACCCTCCTGCTTGTTTAGACTGTTCGCGATTTGTCTTGATAAACAACGTCCATTTTGGAAATCTTTCAAACTGCAGTGAAACTTTCTTGTAATTTAAAATCATTATCAATGGAGAGTGTCTTTTACCTCTTCAAATTCTTTTTTTTCCAATTAAACCAATATCTTTTTCACAGCCGATATCAACTAGTATTTAGTAAGTTATGTCTTTTTCCATTGCAAACACCCCTTTTTTTTCCAACACCTAATTAGTGCATTACGTCTTTTTTTTTCAGATCACCTTTCTTCAAATTAGGTTTTGTATTTTACACGGAGAGCTCGTGACTCCGTAAATTTGTTAATTTAAAATCATCAGACAATCGAAGACACTTTTTCTTTCAAATTCGTTCAATTTGTTTACATTCAAAGTGGTGTCTTTATCTTTTTCTTTTCTCCATAACTAGAACGGAGTCAAGCACATAGGCTTTGAGGGCTGCTTTTCGTTATCTCAAATTCCAGTTTCAAGGTCGTTACAATGTCTTTTTCTAAGCTGCTAAAGCTTGCTGTTTTAACATTTTTCAAAAGTCCCTTTTACACCTTCGCAGATAGCTCGCCACTCGCCCAAGAGTTTGACCTGATCCATGAAGGTATTTCTAGATTGTTTCCAAACCTTTTAGTTTTATTTCTCCTTTTTTCTTTAAGAGATCAGATTTAATTTAATAATTCATTTTTTTTAGCTTGAATCTATCTCAGTATTTTGCTGTGTCTTCTCTTAATATCTCAAAATCCCAATTCAAATTTTGTAATTTCAATCTTTATTTAAAACTCTTTTTTTTTACTGAGGTAGAAGCTTTTGCTTCAAGGTTTTACACAAAGGAAAATGGGACCGTACTTCCCCAGCCCGCAGCCACGAGAGATCCTCACAGGCCTTTTTTAAAAGGCATTATTTATCTCATTCCTAGACTAAATTTATGTCTTTCAACCCAATGTAATCAATGATTGCGTGTTTTCTTTCGACAAGTAAGTGAGCGTGTTAAATAAATTCTTTTTTTTTTAACCACCGGGACCATGTATTTTTTATCTTTTGCTCAACAAACCTATCCTTTGTGCATTTCCTAGCTCCGTAACTTATCATCCGAATAAATCCACACCTGCGTTTCTAACTTAAAATATCTTAAAACTTCCCACATACAGCACAACACTACAAAGGGTTAAATAAACTTTCACTCTGTTTGGAAAAGTGGGTGGAGCTGCACTATTTTTCCAAACAGGCTTTCAGAAACATGAAAAATTCATTCCGCAGTCAAAAAATCACACAAGGACTCTCACTCAATGACAGACATTCACAAAAGTCTCTCTTCATTCAACAAAGCCTATTAATTGTTTGGCCGGCTCTATTTTTGGATCCATATGTCACTTAAGATAGTCACTATCAGCTTTTTTATGGCATTATGTAGTTACGCAAGTTACAATTGGTTTTATCCGCCTTTTTAATAGCCGTGTTACCCATCTTCTTCGGGGCTATCTTGTGCACTCCCTTTAATTTGTGTTAGGTATGCAGGACGTTATTTATATCTATATGTCTTCCCTTCACTGTACTGCCACGCATTGGGTCAATATATCCCATCAGTGCAGGGACGTCGTCTCCATGTCCTCAATATCTATATGTCTTCCCTTGGCGCCGTACACTCATACTGCCACGCTTTGGGTCAATATGTCTCGTCCCTGCACCGTGCGCTCATACCGCTTCGGGTCAATAGACCTTCCTCTATATCTTCCCTTGCATCATACCATCGCACTGCTGTGCTACCTTCACGCGCGCATTTTAGGATGTACCTTTTGACCCCCTTCGACCCCTAGATCGTCCATGTCCTCCGTCTCTGTCCCTCCTGGACCTGCTACAAATGGTTCTTTGTACAGATGTCCTTCCCTTGTGGTTTACAATGCCACAGCTCTAACTTGAAGGTGGTAAATTAAAACATACTCACCTCAACAGCTGGGTCATTGTTCTGTTCGGGAAGTCCGTACCCTGCTCGCAGCGCCAAATGTAAGGGGAAAATGGGAAGGCTTCTCCTCCCACGAGCGGGCCCCCTGATATAGAGGGTTGACGCTCGCCCCAACCCACGTAACAGCCCCCGGAGTTAGCAGACAGAGATGGATGGCAAGGTATAATGATTTTTATTACGAACATCCGGGAACACCTCTTATCACAGCCGCCTGTGAGTGGAGATGCTCTCCGAACAGCACAATCATACAACTTTTATACATTTCAAAAACCCCTCCGTTCCCTGGTAAGACCTCCCTAGATCTCTAATTGGACTACCTTATCAGTGCTACTTCTCTAATTGGACTACCTTATCAGTGCTACTTCTCTAATTGGACTACCTTATTAGTGCTACTTTGGATTGACAGGCCAAGACCCTCGTGGCCACCTTAGGCCGTGACTAGAATGATTTCATTAGGTCAGAATTTGTTGATTCTCCTTGGTGCCCGTGAGTCCGCCTCGAGCCTCTTCGCAAGGTCTTATCAATGTCTGTTTAGGTTCTCACATCGTATCCTGTCGGAATATTATTGAATTGATAACTTCTGGAGCCTTGGTACAAGGCCGAAGAGAGGCCTTTTACCTCCTTATGGGTCGGTGCAGGAACCCTTGTCCCGCTGGTACCCCTAATGCCAAATTTCTCTTACATTAATGAATTAGTGCATTATTACAATTATAAACTTCATAATTTAACACTTACTCTTGCAGAAGAAACAAGACTGTTCCAGCGCTTATGGCACTGGCCTGCCTTTCTTCTATCATGGGCTGCCGATGAGACTATTGCGGCGATATCCACCCATATTCGCTGGTATACTCTTGGGAGGGGGGTGGTTTCCCACGCCCACCTCAGGTTAATTGGACCCACCGAGTCTCCACTTTGTGGACTAAGGCCTCGTTCGCCCCTTTGGAGAAGGCTTCGCCCTCCTTCTCCCTTCAACCTCCTCAACACATCTCTCTCGATTCTTTGTGTTCCAAGTCCATGTTATCTGATTATTCTTTGTATCAATTCTTTCAAATGCACAAGACGCCACAAACCTTCCTGCTCTCTCTCCCTCCCTTTGCCTTCTGAGTATGCGCAGATGACCCCTGACCTCCCGAATCGCGGGGAAAGTTCTTTGCCTGAAAAAAAAGTGCATGCGCAGAACGGCCGTTACTATGGACGCCAGCCTTGCATGACTGAATACATCGCTCTTGCCCATTTCACATCGCGAAGGCTATTGCCCAAATTAAAAAGTCAAAAATAGCGGTTTTTAAAATGGGTAATATTCCAGCGATCCTGAAAAATAAAAAAAGCACTAATGCTGGAAATATCGCCTATTTTTGGGTGATAGCGATCATAGTGGAAAGTCTAGCCCATGAGAATCAGAGGGGATTTGACAGGATAGATGCTGAAAGGTTGTTTCCCCAGCTGGAGAGTCTATAACTAGTTTCAGGGTAAGAGGCCAGCCATTTAAGACTGAGATGAAGAGGAATTTCTTCACTCAGAGGGTCGTGAATCTTTGGAATTCTCTACCCCAAAGGGCTGTGTATGCTGAATTGTTGAGTACATTCAAGGCTGAGAGAGATAGATTTTTGAATTCTAGGGGAATTAAGAGATATAGAAATCGGGCAGGAAAGTGGAGTTGAGGTCAAAGATCAGCCATGATATTATTGAATGGCAGAGCAGACTCGAGGGACCGTATGGCCTGCTCCTTGTTCTATTTCTTATGTTCTTATGATACAGTTTATATCATCAGCAATGGTTATACCATCCTCATCCGTATTTGGTTACATATGGTTTGAACAGGAGAACCAGGACAGATCCTATGGAACTTCACTAGTTAATTGCACCACAGTGCCTTTTCTGAATATTAGAACCTCCAGATTCTTATTGCCATTGGCGATAATCATATTACTGCTATTTACAAGGTTTACATAAGAAATTTATCAAATAATTTCTGAAATTCAAGTAAATTATATCTACTGATTCCGCTTATCCATTAATGTGTACAACCTCATGCTATAGCCTCTTCCTCGGCTTTAACACTCTCCTTAATTTCCCTTGTTAGCCACGGTTGAGCTACCTTACCCGTTTTATTTTTATTCCAGACAGGGATGTACAATTGCTGAAGTTCATCCATGTGATCTTTAAATGTTTGCCATTGCTTATCCACCGTCAACCCTTTAAGTATCCTTTGCCAGTCTATTCTAGCCAATTCATGTCTCATACCGTCGAAGCTACCTTTCCTGAAGTTCAGGACCCTAGTTTCCGAATTAACTGTGTCAATCTCCATCTTAATAAAGAATTCTACCATATTATGGTCACTCTTCCCCAAGGGGCCTCGCACAACAAGATTGCTAATTAGTGCCTTCTCATTACGCATCACCCAGTCTAGGATGGCCAGCTCTCGTTGGTTCCTTGACATTTTGGTCTAGAAAATCATTCCTAATAAACTCCAGGAAATCCTCCTCCACCGCATTGCTACCAGTTTGGTTAGTCCAATCAGTATGTAGATTAAAGTCGCCCATGATAACTGCTGTACCTTTATTGCATACATCCCTTATTTCTTGTTTGATGCTGTCCCCAACCTCACTACTATTGTTTGGTGGTCTGTACACAACTCCCACTAGCGTTTTCTGCCCTTTGGTATTCCGCAGCTCCACCCATACCGATTCCACATCATCCAGGCTAATGTCCCTCCTTACTATTGCTTTAATTTCCTCTTTAACCAGCAACACCACCCCGCCTCCTCTTCCTCTCTGTCTATCCTTCCCAAATGTTGAATACCCCTGGATGTTGAGTTCCCAGTCTTGGTCACCCTGGAGTCATGTCTCCGTGATGCCAATTACATCATATCCGTTAACTGCTATCTGCGTAGTTAATTTGTCCACCTTATTCCGAATACTCCTCGCATTGAGGCACAGAGCCTTCAGGCTTGTCTTTTTAACATGCTTTGCTGGTTTAGACATGATTTAATAAGAAAACAAATTGACAGTGGCAATTAATTTTCATTATGAGTTATTAAATAGTTATTAGATATCTAATATACTTTAAAAGAACATAATTAAAAGTTGAATATTTAGAGTACTATAATTTGATTAATTTGTTTAAATATCAGTTAGGGAGCACTATTAATAGCGGCTCTTTTTCTTGGTTGCTTTTCACATTATTGCAAAGTTGCTCTCATTTTTTTCAGAAAGCAAAGCATATTAGAGATCAAATTTGATGTCCTCTCAGCTGCTTAAGAAACCACTCATCGGGCCCAAGTTTCCACACGATAAAAAACGGGCGCCCCTCTGAGCTGGGCGCCCGTTTTTCGCGCCTAAAACGGCGTCTAAAAAAAAAATCGCGATTCTGGAGCGTTCTGCAGCTCCTTGTCTGCCTGGCGCGGCGCCCAGGGGTGCGGAGACTACACTCACACCGATTTTGTAAGTGGGAGGGGGCGGGTACTATTTAAATTAGTTTTTTTCCTGCCGGCAATGCTGCGCATGCGCGTTGGAGCGTTCGCGCATGCTCAGTGTGAAAAAAACATTGGCACTTGGCCATTTTTGTAGTTCTTTGTAGCTGTTTAATTTTTGAACATTTTTTTAATAAAAGCACATTGCCATCAGCACATCAGCACTTGCAGCCTTCTCACTGTCTCCTTCCCCCACCCCCCACGGGAAGAACGGGCGCCTCCTCCCCCCCCCGTGGGAAAGAACGGGCGCCTCCTACCCCCCCACGGGAAGAACGGGCGCCTCCTACCCCCCCGTGGGAAAGAACGGGCGCCTCCTACCCCCCCCACGGGAAGAACGGGCGCCTCCCCCCCCACCGCGGGAAAGAACGGGTGCCTCCTCTCCCCTCACCCCCCCGCGGGAAAGAACGGGTGCCTCCTCTCCCCTCACCCCCACCGCGGGAAAGAACGGGTGCCTCCTCTCCCCCCCCCGCGGGAAGAACGGGCGCCTCCCCCCCCACCGCGGGAAAGAACGGGTGCCTCCTCTCCCCTCACCCCCCCGCGGGAAAGAACGGGTGCCTCCTCTCCCCTCACCCCCACCGCGGGAAAGAACGGGTGCCTCCTCTCCCCCCCCCCCGCGGGAAGAACGGGCGCCTCCCCCCCCCCGCGGGAAAGAACGGGCGCCTCCTCTCCCCTCCTCCCCCCCCGCGGGAAAGAACGGGCGCCTCCTCCCCCCCCCGCGGGAAGAACGGGCGCCTCAGGCTGACTACAGCTTTCACCGTGCCTGAAGCACTTTCACACAGGTAGGAAGATGGTTTATTTAATATTTTCTTTGCTTATAAATGTTTATTCAGGTTGGATTTATTTGTATAATATTTGTAGAAGTAGAAATAAGGATTTATTGTCGAATTTAATGACTTCCCTTCCCCCCCCCCCCCCCCACCTCGTTCTGGACGCCTAATTTGTAACCTGCGCCTGATTTTTTAATGTGTAGAACAGGTTTTTTCAGTTCTACAAAAATCTTCACTTGCTCCATTCTACTTTAGTTTGGAGTACGTTTTCACTGTGGAAACTTTCAAATCAGGCGTCAGTGGCCGGACACGCCCCCTTTTGAAGAAAAAATTCTGTTCCAAAGTAGAACTGTTCTACCTCACTAGAACTGCAGAAAAAAAAATGTGGAGAATTGCGATTTCTAAGATAGTCCGTTCTCCACCAGTTGCTCCTAAAAATCAGGCGCAAATCATGTGGAAACTTGGGCCCATAAAGTCCAGTAAAAATTGAACATAACTTATTCTAACAAAAATTGAACTAAAAGAACACAGTCAAAAATTATTATTGCTCAAGAATAGAATTCATGTTTTTCATCTATTGTTTGTCTTGGGACCAGAAAGAAGCAGCTGGCCACAAAATGTCAAACCTGTGATAATGAATTTGATTTGTGAAATATAGAAGTGTGAGATTTTCAATGTTCCCATGTTAAACAAATCGATACTGCAATGTTCATTTGCTCCTCATCATCAGAAATGTAGATTAAATCTGGCATAGCCTATGTCTATATTGTCTCAATTCTACACATTGCCCACTTTGGCAAATAACCTGATCTAGAACTGAGCATATTGGTAAATCTGAATTGGAATCTGAGTTCATACCTTTATTTATTTGAAACTGTATTGACTTGAACTGGCCAATGAGTGGTATCTGAAATCATCTGCAGAGAGCAAACTCAAACCAGTTAGATTGACCAGTTTGCACAATCATTTCTGTTTTGTTATAACTGGAAAGGAAAACAAACCTGACCAAACTGCTGTACACAATATTTAACACATATCACCAATATACTGCATTATGTAGCGAATGGCCCGGAATTTGCGGTCAGCATGAAGCTAAGGCATTTGCCGCTGGCCCTGAAGTAAGTTTCATACAAAGATCTCGTGATCTCTACGTCAAGGAGTTCGGGTTTTCCAACGCGTAATTCAAATCAGAGTATTATAGTCGGAATCCCATAGTGTAAGCTGCTGTGATGTCAACAAGCTGACTAAGCAGCCAATCAAAATGCAAAATTCTCACAGATAGCAAACCAGGAAGTGGGTAAGCTCTTAAAAGTCTGAGGGCTCGAAATTCATGTTATTTGCACCTCATGTTAATACCCCCGGGGGCACTAAAGGGGCACAAATGACTTTGCAACAGGGCGCGGCGCCACTAACGACTCCTGCTGGAGTTTAGTGGTGGCAGTAACCCGTAGCGCCCTGCTCTGCTGCTCCGGCGATGCTGATGTCATCAGCATGCGTAGCGCCCTGTTAGCGCCCCAGAAAGGAAGTGGAGCGCTTGATTTTGCACTTCACTTCCTTTCGGGGTCGGTAGCCCCAATTTCTCATGAGAGGCTCGACTTCTGCACCTGACACAAAGTCACGCGATTGTTAATGCGCCTAATGTTTCTCCATAACCTTTGTAAAATGTTAGAGAGAGCAAAACAAAGATTGGGACTCTCATATGGGGAAAAGGCAAACCTGCACTAAAGATGAACAAACTTAAAAAAAAATGAGTTTTGAATATTTTATTAAAATGGATAAATTTGACACTGCACAAAATTAAAATTCAATTTTCAGGACCATAATCTTTGTTTAGTAGTCAATACTCTGTTAAATCCCCTGTTACACCTAATCTCTTTCAGTCTAACTTTTAATGGAGTATTTAACAGTGTAATTACTGCAGAAGAGCTGAAGTTTTTGGCAGTTTCCATGATTTGAGAGCTTCACTGATGCCGGCTCTCTGGTGGGTGGGGTCACAGCGCTGCCTGTGGAGGAGCAGTGAATGACAGACCGCAACTTCAGGAGTTCTGCATTAGGCTGCACACGATCTAAATCCTGAAGTTGCTGAACACTGTCAGTTAGCCATCATCAGGACCGCAAATTTCGGGCCAATATATTGTGTCCCATGATACTCTGTAATAGTATTTTTGTAAAGAAAAAGTTAAAAAGGAAACAACTGAATCGATCAAAAGAGAGTAGTATAATCTAACACTTAAAAAAAAATCTAGTCCTGCTCCCATATTGTTGCTATACTCACCTGCTGCCTTAAAAGCATGCACTAATGCTACCTTTCCTGAGATTGCCATTTCTCTCTGTAGAATTTCTCTACTTTTCCCCCCAAGGCAATGCTGCTTCCACTGCAGCTGCTGCCACCATCCCCAAGGACATATCTACCGTTACCTTCCTTTTAGATGCTATTGCTGTTTCTGTCCCTGAGGCAACAGCCACCTTCTGGAAGCTACTGCAGCTACTTCCCATTCCAAAGCCATCCCTACTCCCCTGCAAGCAAGTTCATGGAAAGATTAGTATTTTCATGGCCATTCCAAAACTGGAAAGCTTGAATATTTATGAGAGAGGAGCAGATGGAATGTATCCAGGAGTACTTAAAGAGGAACTCTCATCTTTAGCGCCATTTTAAAGACCAACCAATTAAAAATAATTAGGATAATTCCAAAATCACTTCAGTTTTTACAACATTTTTGGTGATTTTTTAAATTTTTGTTTAAAGCTGCATGCTGATGACTTCATTGGAGAATAGCTTTGGGGAATTAGTGAGCCCAACAGTATGAGGGAAGTGAATTAACACACACAGCTGATGTAGAATTACCCTAGGCTAATGACTGTATTAGGTGATGTTAACATGGTCAAAAACTGTAAATTCTGTGTTAGTACCCTGATGATTTTTCAGTGT
This sequence comes from Pristiophorus japonicus, assembly GCF_044704955.1. Classification (NCBI taxonomy): domain Eukaryota; kingdom Metazoa; phylum Chordata; class Chondrichthyes; family Pristiophoridae; genus Pristiophorus; species Pristiophorus japonicus. Next base: position 152,592,657 of record NC_091981.1, on the reverse strand, counting down.
TAAACACTAGTGCTAATAAAAACGGGTGGAGAAAGATCAATAGTCTTTCAGGTTAACCACAATTCTTTGCAATTAATTGATTTTTAAAAGAGGCTTCTGTTAGTGAGACTTGGTTTTCTAAGAAATTAGGGGAGCTGTGGTTGAATTATTTCACAATTCATTAAATATAGCAGTAGCATCAGAAAACCACAAAATACCTGGTGTTATTCCATTTTTTAAAAAGGTCAGAGGCATTAATCTAGGATTTATAGGTTGTTGCTTTGGCATCTATGATAGGAAAAATACTGGAGTCCATCACAAAGGACGCAATTCAAAGCATTAAATGAGAGTAAGGCAATAATTCCAAGTGATATGAGTTTATGAAAGGCAAGTCATGCCTAACAAATTTATGAATAGAATTCTTTAGGGATTTATCAGGAGTGCTAGATTGTGGTACCTTGATGATAAATATTGGCTTTCAGCGGGCATGTGATAGGGACCTCAGGACTAAAGTGAAACTTGGGATAGATAAGCAAGTTGCTAATTCAAAAATCAATTAAATAATGAGAAAAAAAATGAAATGATTAATGACAGACGCTGTATTTGAACAGTTAGGACCAATTTCAGAATAGGAACTTTGCTATTCAGAATGTTTATTTATGATTTTGATGAATATTTTAGAAGTAGAATGTCTAATGTTTGGCAATGTCTGAGTTATGGGAACAGGATGTTCTGAAAAATTGGAATTAAATTCAAATATCTACATAATTAGTAATTTAGCAGATCAATTTTTAAACGCTCGAGGTGTAATTGTTTCTTAACACTTAAAGTATAATTATAAGATAAAGTTGAAGTGTAAAGACCCTGGAGCTAGATGATAGGGTGTACTGGATTGAGGAATGATCTTTTCTCCTCCCAAATTCTTACTGTAAATTTCCATGGTGATTCTTCCACTCGTCTACCATAACTTTGGCAGAAGAACCACAGAAACGCTGAAAAAATGGCGTAAATGGTGTTAATGCCTTTTTCCCAGGGTTTCCACTGCTCTTCCGGTAGATTCCTGTGGATGATCGGGAGAAACCCTCATGGAAATTCCCTCTCAGAGTTCCAAGTGACAACTCTGATTTGGAGTGTGCGCCTCCCAAATGTACCACAAGAAGGTGTTCGACTTGTTTTTGGAAAACAGCAAAGAAGGTAAGATTTTGGGGAATGTTCAGGTTGGGGTTTACTCGGGTTTGCCTCATCATCTTTGAAGGAGTCAGAGAGGATTTTTTGATAGACAGTTCCTGAATTTAGTATGGGTCTCTGTGTTTCTGTGAGCGTAGAAAGAAAATATATGACAATATATTACTTACACCACCTGAATAATATTTCCTACCGATGAATCATAGAAGATCATGATTGTGTTCCTCTTCCCATTGTTCTTCCCTCCCCATTTAATGAAGGAGGCTGTTTGATGGTGAATGGCCAGCAAGAGGAGGAAAATAATCCTGGTTCTTTTTGATAGTAGTCTAACAGATTTGATCTGATTGCTTCAATTACTTACTTGCATTTGACCTACTGCCAATCATTTGTGGCTCAGGACAAAGTAAAGTCCATTTTGATATAGAGTTATAGAATGATACAGCACAGAAGGAGGCCATTCATCCCATCGTGCCCGTGCCGGCTCTTTGGTAGAGCTATCCAATTAATCCCACCCCCTTGTTCATTCTACATAGCCTTGTATTTTTTCCTTTCAAGTATTTATCCAATTCTCCTTTGAATGTTACTATTGAATTTGATTCCACCACCCTTTCACACAGTGCAGTTCAGATCACAACAACTTGCCATGTAAATAAAGTTTCCTCACGTTGCCTCCAATGTTCCCAGTAATTTTTGGGGGGCCTGCGATGCCTCTTTAACAGGTTGCGCGGCCCATTCAAAAGTCCCCAGTAGACCCCCGGAGCACTGCGCAGCCACGCAGCTTAAAGAGAACATTGGTTGCCTCTGGTTCTTTTGCGTCCTCTGTTTACCGACCTTTCTATCACTGGAAACAATCATAGAATCATAGAAATTTACAGCATGGAAGGAGGCCATTTTGGTTCATCGTGTCTGCGCCGGTCGACCAAGAGCTATCCATCCTAATCCCACTTTCCAGCTCTTGGTCCATAGCCCTTTAGGTTATGGCATTTTAAATGCACATCCAAGTATCGTTTAAATGTGGTGAGGGTTTCTGCCTCTACCACCCTTTCAGGCAATGAGTTCCAGACCCCCACCATTCTCTGGGTGATGAATTTCCCCTCATATCTCCTCTAAATCTCCCCCCCCCCACCAATTACTTTAAATCTATGCCCCCTGGTTGTTGACCCCTCTGCCAAGAGAAACAAGTCCTTCCTATTCACTCTATCCAGGTCCCTCATAATTTTATACACCTCAATCAGGTCTTCCCTTAGTCTCCTCAGTTCTAAAGAAAACAGACCCAGCAACTCCAATCTTTCCTCATAGCCAATATTCTCCAGTCCAGGCAACATTCTTGTAAATGAGGTGGGGTGGGGTGCGCAGGGATTGGTGCTGGCTCCTCAACTATTTACAATCTATATTAATGACTTGGATGAAAGGACCAAGTGTAATGTAGCCAAGTTTGCTGATGATACAAAGATGGGTGGGAAAGCAAATTGTGAGGAGGACGCAAAAAATCTACAAAGGGATATAGACAGGCGAAGTGAATGGGCAAAAATTTGGCAGATGGAGTATAATGTGGGAAAATTGAGGTTATCCACGTTGTCAGAAAAAATAGAAAAGCAAATTATAGTTTAAATGGAGAAAAATTGCAAAGTGCTGCAGTACAGAGGGACCTGGGGGTCCTTGTGCATGAAACACAAACACAATCAGGAAGGCAAATGGAATGTTGGCCTTTATTGCAAGAGGAATGGAGTAGAAAAGCAGAGAAGTCCTGCTACAAATGTACAGGGTATTGGTGAGGTCACACTTGGAATACTGCGTACAGTTTTGGTCTCCGTATTTAGGGAAAGATATACTTACATTGGAGGCTGTTCAGAGAAGCTTCACTAGGTTGATTCCAGAGATGAGGAGGTTGACTTATGAAGATAGGTTGACTAGGTTGGGCCTATACTTATTGGAGTTCAGAAGAATGAGAGGGGATCTTATTGAAATATATAAGATAATGAGGGGGCTCGACAAGGTGGATGCAGAAGGATATTTCCACTCATAGGGGAAACTAAAACTAGAGAGCATAGTCTCAGAATAAGGGGCTGCCCATTTAAAACTGAGATAAAGAGGAATTTCTTCTCTTAGAGGGTTGTAAATCTGTGGAATTCTCTGCCCCAGAGAGCTGTGGAGGCTGGGTCATTGAATATATTTAAGGTGGAGATAGACAGATTTTTGAGCGATAAAGGAATAAAGGGTTATGGGGAGCAGATAGGGAAGTGGAGCTGAGTCCATGATCAGATCAGCCATGATCTTATTAAATGGCAGAGCCGGCTCAAGGGGCCAACTGGCTACTCCTGCTCCTATTTCTTATGTTCTTATGTTCTTATGTCAATCTTCTCTGCACTCTTTCCAGTGCAATCACATCATTCCTGTAATGTGGTGACCAGAACTGCACACAGAACTCCAACTGCGGCCTAAACAGTGTTTTATACAGTTCAAGCATAATCTTCCTGCTCTTGTATTCCATGCCGTGACTTATAACAATCTCTGCTTATTTACTGTATGAAAACAATTCATAATTTTGAACACCTCTATCAAATCTCCACTTAACCTTCCCTGCTCTAAGGAGAACAACCCCAGCCTCTCCAATCTCTCAACATAACTGAAGTTCCGCAATGCTGGTCCTATTCTTTTCAAGGCCTTGATATCTTTCCTAAATGTGGTGCCCAGAATTGAACACAGTACTTCAGCTGAGTTCTAACCAGTATTTAATAAAGGTTTAGCATAACTTCCTTGCTTTTGTACTCTATTTCTCTATTAATAAATACAAGCATCCCATAAGTTTTTGTTAACAGCCTTCTTAACTTGTCCTACTACCTTCAAAGATTTGTGAACACACACCCCAGGGTCTCCCTGTTCCTGTACACCCTTTAAGATTGTACTATGTCATTCATATTTCCTCTCCTCATTCTTCCTACCAAACTCTATCACTTCAAACTTTTTTGCGTTAAATTTCATCTGCCATGTGTCTTGCAATTTCACCAGTCTATGTCCTCCTGAAGTTGCTATTATCCTCATTAGTTACTACATTTCCAAGTTTTGAATCATCTGCAAACTTTGAAATTATGCCTCTATACTAAAGTCCAGGACATTAATATATATCTAAAAGAGCAATGGTCCTAATACTAATCCCTAGGGAAATACACCGAATACCTCCCTCCAGTCTGAACCATTCACCACTACTCTCTGCTTTATATGCCTTAGGTAATTTTATATCCGAGCTACCACTGTCCCTTTAATCCCATGGTCTTTAATTTTGCTAACAAATCTATTATGTGGCACTTAAATGTCTTTGGACTGCATTACCCTCAACAACCCTCTCCATTACTTCATCAAAGAACACGATCAAGTTAGTCAACCATGATTTGCCTTTTACAAATCCATGCTGACTTTCATTTATAGCCCATACATTTCCAAATACCAATTAATTTTGTCCCGGATTATTGTCTTTAAAAGTATCACCACCAACGTTAGACTGATTGGTTTGTAGTTGCTGGGTTGAACACTTTCCATTTTTTTTAAACAGGAGTGTAACATTTGCAATCCTCCAGTCCTCTGGCACCACCCCCAGATCCAAGGAGGATTGTAAGATTGTGGCCTTTGTAATTTGCACCCTTACTTCCCTAACCTACGATGCATCTCATTCAGACCGGCTGACTTTCCTACATTGAGGAATGACAACCTTTTAAGTACATCATCTTTATCTATTTTATCCTATCCAATGTCACTACTGCTGTAAAGTCCTGTCACAACTTGTGTCATATACACAAATGTGAGGTCTAATTTTGAGAAAAGTTTACCTCCAGCCAATGTGGCAAATAAGTCCTTCGCTCTGGGCAGCGGGTACTGATCCTGTAGGGAGACTCTGTTTATGGTAGATTTGTAGTCCCCACAGATTCGTACGGATCCATCAGGCTTCATGACTGCGACGATGGGACTTGCCCAGTCGCTAAATTCCACAGGTGATATAATGCCTTCCCGCAGAAGCTTGTCTAGTTCATGTTCAATCTTTTCCCTCATCACATAGGGTACAGCTCTGGCCTTGTGATGGACCGGTCTAGCATCCTGTGTGATGTAGATTTTGACTTTGGCCCCTTTGAAAGTGCCCACACCTGGCTGAAAGAGATGTTCAAATCGCTTTATAACTGTTGAGCAGGAGGTCCGTTCCTCTAATGACATGGCATGGACATCATCCCATTTCCAGTTTAGTTTTGCTAGCCAGCTTCTCCCCAGCAGTGCTGGGGGGTCTCCGGGGACAATCCACAAGGGAAGTCGGTTCACTGCCCCTTTGTGTGTGACAGAGAGCATGGTGCTGCCGAGGACTGGTACGATTTCTTTGGTATAGGTAACCTTAGTTTGGTGTCGACCCTTGTGAGTTTTGTTCTGTCTCTTTTATGCGGCCACAGTTGTTCAAATTGTTGAGCGCCCATGAGAGATTGACTCACTCCCGTATCCAGCGCCATGTTGACAGATATCCCATTGAGTAGGACCCTCATCATTATAGGAGGCGTCCTGTTGTAGGAGCAGCGGCCATTGATCGTGTTGACCCGCTGTACATCGGTGTCCCGGGTACTGTCCCCACCATCTTCTGGTCCGCTTTCCGACCCATCCGATTCGTATACCAGCTGAGCTGCCGTTCTTTTGCACATGCGGGTCAAATGCCCTGTATATTCACAATTTCTGCAAACAGCCTGCTGAAATCGACATCCCCTTGACGAGTGCCCATCCCCACACCTCCAGCACAGACCTGTTCCATTGTTCAAAGTGTTCCCAAAGAATGAGCTGCGTCTGGCTGATCTCTCTTTAGCTTCTCTCAGTTTGTAGTTGATTGCTCGCATTGTGGGTTGATGAAGTGTGAACGGCCGTTCCTGTGGCCCTTGATGGCTTCTGCCTGCTGACAAGAGCCTGTTCTCCCGGTTTTGTCTGTGTATGGGGGTAGCAGCTTGTTTAGTGCTGTGAACTTCTTGTTCCGATATTTCGTTAGTTGTCGTACCTGCATTGTAAATCAACCTCGTTTCTTCTTCCGCTACCAAGAATGTCTGTGCAACCAGTGCTGCTGCCTCTAAGGTCAGGTTCTTGGTCTCTATGAGCTTTCGGAATATGCCTGCGTGGCCTATTCCTTCAATGAAAAAGTCTCTCAGCATTTCTCTCCTCAGTTCATCAGAGAACTCACATAAACTAGCCAACCTCCGAAGTTCCGCCACGAAGTCGGATATGCTCTTGCCCACACAGCATCTGTAGTTGTAGAACCTGTGTCTGGCCATGTGTAGGCTGCTCGCTGGCTTCAGGTGGTCTCTTACCAGTGTGCTCAATTCTTCAAACGACTTGCTTGCTGGTTTCTCGGGTGCCAACAGATCCTTCATTAAAGCATATGTTTTCGAGCCACAGCTGGTCAAGAGATGGGCTCTTCTCTTGTCTGCCTTATCGTCGCCTAACATGTCTTTGGTTACAAAGCTTTGCTGGAGCCTTTCTATAAAGTCCTCCCAATTGTCTCCCGCATTGTACTTTTCATCTGATCCGTTGTTCACCATTCTGTGGATTCTGTAACCCCGTAACTCGTCGCCACTGTAAAGTCCTGCCCCCTCAGTACAGATTCACACGAAGCATGTAGTGAAGTCAAGGTCACTTTATTTCACAGCTCTGGAACGCTGCACTTGCCTGAGACCTGTCCTTATATACATGTCTCTTGCAAGTGCACCCCTGGTGGTAAGTTATGCTGGTGGTTACAGGTCATATCTTATTACAGTCATGTATAGCATGTTAGGATACAGTTATATATAATAATGTAAGATACATGACAACTGCCTCCTCCTTTATTGCTACATTGACAGCATCATCTTCTCTAGTGAAGACTGATGCAATGTATTCATTTAGTACCTCAGCAATGTGCTCTGCCTTCACACGACGATCTCTTTTATGGTCCGTACTCGACCCTTTCTTTAACTATCTTATTACTATTTATATGTGTATAAAAGATTTTTATAAGAAATATATTTTTAAAGTGCCAAATTGATATTGCTACCACTAACACACTACCTTATAGTTGTCCCCGGCAGTATGATCATGCCCTGACACTAAGGATTAACTGCTTTTGGTACAAGTCTATTCCACGTATCCATATTAGAAAGTCTGTGAATGCATCCTCTCAGTTGAGGATTGTTAATTTCATACTCAGATTATCTGGTTCTATACTTATAGTCCAAGTTGTGGATGTGTTTAAGGTTATAGAAGGAGGAGGATGGGTGGCTGGTCAGGAGAGCTAAGGAATAGTCAAATTTGGCAATGACAAAAGTATGGATGAGGATTTAAGCGAACTGTGGGCTATGGCAGGGGGAAGAGGGACCATGTTATGGAGGTGAAAGTCGATGGTCTTTATAAGGGTCCAAAATGGCACTAATAGAATCATAGAAGTTTAGAAGTTTATGGCACAGAAGGAGAGAATTCGGTCCATTGTTTGCTGATTGAAAAAGAGCTATCCAGCCTAATCCCACTTTCCAGCTCTTGGTCCGTAGCCCTGCAGGTTATGGCACTTCAAGTACATTTCCAAGTACTTTTTAAATGCGATGAGGGTTTCGGCCTCCACCATACTTTCAGGAAATGAGCTCCAGACACCCAACACCCTCTGGGTGAAAACATTTCTCCTCCACTCTCCTCTAATCCTTTTACCAATTACTTTAAATCTATGCCGCTGGTTATTGACCTCTCTGCTAAGGGAAATATGTCCTTCCTATCCACTCTGTCTAGGTCCCTAATAATTTTATACACCTCAATTAAATCTTCCCTCAGCCTCCTCTGTTCCAACACCCTCCCCCCCTGCCCCAGCCTCTCCAATCTTTCCTCATAGCTAAAATTCTCCAGTCCTGGCAATAGCCTCGTAAATCTCCTCTGTACCCTCTAGTACAATTACATCTTTCATTTCATGTGGTGACCAGAACTGTATGCAATACTCTAGCTGTGGCTTAACTAGTGTTTTACTGGGAACGGTAGCAGAGTGGTTAAGTTACGGGACTAATCCAAATGCCTGGACTAATAATCGTTAGACATGAGTTTAAATCCCACCACGACAGCTGTGGAATTTAAATCCAGTTAATTAAATAAAATCTGGAATAAAAAGCAAGTGTAAGCAATGGTGACCATGAAACTACCGAATTGTCGTAAAAACCCATCTGGTTCACCAATGTCCTTTAGCGAAGGAAATCTGCTGTCCTTACCTGGTCTGGCTTATATGTGACTCCAGACCCACAGCAATGTGATTGACTCATAGCTGCCCTCTGAAATGGCCTTTCAAGCCACTCAGTTGTAAGGAACGATAATAAGACCACACGGCATTGACCTCGGCACTGGCTTCGGACACGACAATGGTTCACCGGTCCAGTCAACGCTGCAAAGTCCTCCTCACTAACATTTGGGTACTTATGCCAATATTGGCAGAGCTGTCCCACAGATTAGTCAAGCAACAGCCTAACATATCATACTCACAGAATCATACCACTTAGAAAAATCTAATTCCAATGCAGCTTCAGTGATTCCAATCAATTTCTACCCATCAAGGGAGGCTTGTTTCCTGCCACCACTATGAGAGGCAAGCTCTGAAACTGATCCTTGTATTTCACCAGTATGGTGATACGCCCTACAACAGGAATTTGTTCTCCTGAATAGCCTCACAGCTCTATCGTCGATTTCTCCAGGGGAGCATCACGTAACTTGTCGAGGTATAGTGATTCCGGTACTACGCTCACGGATGTGCAAGGGTCGATTTCCACAAGTATCTGGTTCCTGCAACATCTACTTGGATGACGATACTTCGCGAATTACTGTTAGATACCCTCGTGCTCCTAATGACGTGTGTCTCCAAAACCTCCTCATCTTGTTGCTCCTCTTCAATGCTATGTAGTCTCTGACAATTTCTACTTATAGCATTGAAAATTGGTTTATTCTTCAGTCGGCATGCCTTCGCAAGATGCCCAGTTTTCACATATGGACAGCTTTGAGCAATGTGTTGTCCCAGGCACCAATAGCACAACTTTAATGTGCTGTTACTTTGGCCAATTGCTGAAGCCTTGAGGCCCAACTGCATTTTACTTTTAACCTACAGGTGATTCACCTCAGTTGTCTGATGACTGGAAATGGCATGAAATTCTCGGGAGTTTTAGTCGGCCATATCCATCAACACAGCTGTCTGACAAGCTAAATCAAAGTCAAGTTAGGGGTTGTCAACAACTATCTTCTGATTGCTTCTTTTTTCATTCCACAAACAAAGCGGTCACGCAATGCTTGATCCTGAAAGTATCCGAAATGACAGTGAATGGATAGCTTTTTTAAAGCTACAGTGTACTCACTGATACCTTCGTCAACTAAATGATCTCGTATTCCAAAATTATAACATCCAGCAATTTTCAGGGGCTCAGGACTGTAGTGCTGTTTCTCCATCAGTGGCTTGACCTTTGGCTTGATGGGAACAAGCACATTTTTCAGGGTTTCATATACCTTGGGGCCTGCTTCAGTCAAGAAAATAGCCCGTTTCTTTTCTAAAAACACACGGTTACATTTTTCATAATCGTAAATACTATTCATGGTGAAAAACATTTTAGCCGTTCCACATATGCTCCAAAAATCTCTTGGTTGTGATGGAACTCACCCAGGTGCTCTATTATTCCCATAGGCGTTTGTCATCTGGACTCTGACAATGTCGACAGTTCAGCCAAGCGTGCTTGAAATTTGCCTTGAAAAGAACCTCTCACAGCTTCTATGTTGGTTGGCAGGAACATCCACCAACAAAAATTTCAGCCAAGGGATCCAGAAATTCTATCTTACGCCAATGTGATATTCTTACGATGAACAAACACACTACACAAGATGGCTTATACAGAAATTGTCATCATGTGACTTTGCAATATGACCTTTGGTACACTCATAATAAAGGATGAAATTGAGTGCTGTGTACAATGAGCAAGTGTGATCTTAGCTCCTTTAATATGACTCCAGAGTGCCGGTACCTCGTGGGTGGCCTACTTATATACTGTGCTCCCAAGGGATGCTGGGATCCCTTGGGACATCAACAGCTGGGCCCTTTGGTGGTCAGGTGTCATGCAGGTTACAAAGGGTTAAATACATTACATCACACCCCCGTGAAGTCAACAGTACACTTATTTACAAGATGAGATAATCTGGGGCTTTACGCTCCCTTGTCGATTGTCTCGCTACAAATGCAGGTGTGGGTTGGTTGGTTAGTTCTTCACTGGGCTGCTGGGCAGCCGGTCTTGCCGGGCTGCTGGGGATGATGAGTTCGGCTTTGTGGTCAACTGTGATGTCAGTTGCCACTTGTGTGTGTGTTGGAAGGTCAGAGTTGGTGGTGTCCTCTTCGGGTTGTTCGTAGCTGTTGGTGAACCGCAATTTGATTTGGTCCAAGTGTTTTCTGTGCGTTTGTCCATTGGTCGGTTTGACCTGAAACATCCTACTCCCCTCTTTGGCTGTGACCATGCCAGCGAGCCATTTGGGACCATGTCCATAATTGAGCACAAACACAGGATCATTGATCTCAATATCACGTGACAAATTTGCGCGGTCATGATACACACTTTGTTGATGCCGCTTGCCCTCCACGTGATCATGGAGATCAGGGGGGACAAAAGAGAGTCTTGTTTTGAGCGCCCTTTTCATGAGCAGCTCAGCTGGGGGAACCCCGGTGAGTGAGCGGTGTCTGGTGCAGTAGCTGAGCAGCACTCGGGACAGCCGGGTCTGCAGGGAGCCTTCCGACACACTTTTCAAGCTTTGCTTGATGGTCTGAACTGTCCATTCTGCCTGGCTGTTGGATGCGAGCTTGAACGGAGCAGATGTGACATGTTTGATCCCGTTGCGGGTCATGAATTACTTGAATTCAGCACTGGTGAAACACAACCCATTGTCGCTGACTAGGACATCAGGCAAGCCGTGCGTGGCAAACATGGTTCATAGACTTTCAAGAGTGGCCGTGGACGTGCTTACTGACATTATTGCACATTCAATCCATTTTGAGTAAGCGTCCACGACAACCAAAAACATTTTGCCTAGAAATGGGCCCGCATAGACTACGTGGATCCTAGACCACGGTTTGGATGGCCATGACCACAAACTTAGCTGTGCCTCTCTGGGTGCATTGCTCAGCTAAGAGCAAGTGTTGCACTGGCGCACGCATGACTCTAAATCTGAGTTGATGCCGGGCCACCACACATGGGATCTGGCTATGGCTTTCATCATTACAATGCCTGGGTGGGTGCTGTGCAGTACACATATGAATGTGTCTCTGCCTTTCTTGGACAAGACCACGCGATTGCCCCACAATAGACAGTTCGCCTGCAGGGATTACTCGTCTTTGCGTCTGTGGAATGGCTTAATCGCCTCCTGCATCTCCACTGGGACACTGGACCAGCTCCCATGGAGGACACAGTTTTTTACCAAGGACAGTAAAGGATCCTGGCTGGTTCAGCTCCTGATCTGGCGGGCTGTAACGGGGGACTTCTCATTCTCGAATGCCTCCATGACCATGAGCAAGTCTGTTGGCTGTGCCATTTCCACCCCAGTAGTAGGCAATGGCAGCCAACTGAGAGAATCTGCGCAGTTCTCTGTGCCCGGTCTGTGGCGGATTACTTAGTTGCATGCCGACAGCATGAGCACCCATCTTTGGATGCGGGCAGAGGCATTGGTATTATCCCTTTGCTCTCAGAGAATAGCGATATGAGCGGCTTGTGGTCAGTTTCAAGCTCAAACTTGAGGCCAAATAAGTACTGGTGCATTTTTTTCACCCCATAGATGCAGGCCAGAGTGTCTTTTTCAATCATGCTGTAGTCCCTTTCGGCCTTGGACAAACTCCTGAACACATAAGCGACCGGTTGCAAAATCCCTGGTTCATTAGCCTGTTGTACGCACACACCCGACCCCGTATGACGATGCATCGCAAGCTAGCACTAATCGTTTACAAGGATTATACAGGACAAGCAGTTTGTTTGAACACAACAAATTTCTGGCTTTCTTAAAGGCAACCTCTTGTGAATTCCCCCATACCCAGATGTCTCCCCTGCGCAGTAGCGGATGTAGGGGTTCAAGCAGGGTGCTTAACCTAGGTAGGAAATTACCAAAATAGTTAAGGAATCCCAGGAACGACCGCAGCTCCGTCTCATTCTGTGGTCACGGCGCATTCTTGATGGCCTCCATCTTGGCGTCAGTGGGTCTGATTCCGTCTGCTGCGATTCTTCTTCCCAAGAACTCGACGTCCTGTGCCAGGAAAACACACTTTGAGCATTTCAACCTGAGTCCCACGCGATCCAACCGACTAAGAACCTCTTCCAGGTTCTTCAAGTGCTCCAAGGTGTCCTGACCTGTAACCAATATGTCGTCCTGGAAAACCACTGTGCAAGGAACCGACTTTAGTAGGCTCTCTATGTTCCGCTAGAAGATTGCCGCGGCCGACTGAATCCCAAATGGGCACCGGTTGCAGATAAACAGACCTTTGTACGTGTTGATGCAGATGAGGCCTTTCGAAGACTCCTCCAGCTCCTGCGTCATGTAGGCTGAGGTCAGGTCCAGCTTGGTGAACGTCTTCCCTCCAGCCAGGGTCGCAAATAGGTCATTTGCCTTGGGTAGTGGGTACTGGTCCTGCAGCGAAAAATGGTTAATCGTACTTTATAGTCCCCGCAAATTCTAACCGTGCTTCCTCCTTAAGTACTGGGACAATCGGACTGGTCCAGTCGTTGAAATCCACCAGCGCGATGATGCCTTCACATTGCAGCCTTTCCAGCTCAATTTCCACTTTTTCACGCATCATGTACGGTACTGCCCGTGCCTTGTAGTGGATGGGTCGTGTACCAGGAACCAAATGGATCTGCACTTTCGCACCTGAGAAGCTTCCAATGCCTGGCTCGAACAACGATGGGAACTTGCTCAGAACCTGGGTACATGAGGCCTCGTCGACGGACGAAAGCACTCGGATGTCGTCCCAGTTCCTGCGGATTTTTCCCAGCCAGCTTCTGCCAAACAACGTGGGCCACCCCGGAACAATCCACAGCGGGAGTTCGTGTACTGCTCCGTCATAGGAGACTTTGACTTCTGCACTGCCAATTACAGGGATTAGTCCCTTGGTGTAAGTCCTTAGTTTGGTGTGAATGGGGCTGAGCTTGGGCCTTTGTACCTTTTTGCCCCACAGCCTGTCAAAAGCCTTTTTACTCATTATGGACTGACTTGCCCCCATGTCCAGTTCATAGATACTGGAATATTGTTCAGTTCAACTTTCAACATTATTGGTGGACATTTTGTAGTGAATGTGTGTACCCTGTACACTTCTGCCTCCTCCATATGAGTCTCCAATTCAGCCTGATCCATGGTGGATCGATCTTCCTCTGCAACTTGGTGTTGCTGGGTTTGCAGCTCGCCTGCACATTCGTTGGAGGTGTCCCATTGTTCTGCAACCATTGCACACATAGTGCTTAAAGCGGCATTGATGGGGCCGATGATCACCTCCGCAGCGCCAACAGGGTGTTAACTGCCTCGCACTAACAATTGATGGCGGACTCTGCGTCAATTGAGGTCGGGCCACAGCAGCCGGCGTGTATGTTCTGCCATGTACATTTCTGCTTGAGACCGACGTTATTTTATGCACAGTACTGGCCGAAACTTATTTACTCTGAGAAATCTGTTTGGTGTTGTCGCTGGTGGACATAAATGCCTGGGCTATCGTTATGGCTCTACTTAGATTCGGAATTTCTACAGTCAACAATTTGCGAAGGATTGTTTTATGTCCAATGCCCAGTACAAAAAAGTCTCTGAGCATTTGTTCTAGGAATCCCTCAAACTCACAATGTTCTGTGAGGCGCCTTAGTTCGGTGACGTAGCTCGCCACTTCCTGGCCTTCCGATTGTTGACACGTGTAGAACCGATATCTCGCCATCAAAACACTTTCCTTCGGATTTAGGTGCTCCCGGACCAGCGTACACAATTCTTCGTAGGATTTCTCTGTCGGTTTTGCCGGGGCCAGGAGATTCTTCATGAAGCCATAGGTTGTTACCCCACAGACAGTTAGGAGGATCGCCCTTCGTTTGGTAGCGTTCTCATCCCCTTCCAGCTCGTTGGCCACAAAGTATTGGTCGAGTCTCTCCACGAAGGCCTTCCAATCCTCCCCTTCTGAGAACTTCTCCCGGATATCGACTGTTCTTTGCATTTTCGCGTGGTTGTTCGTTATCTCGTCGCAAATTGGTATACTCATAATAAAGGATGAAACTGAATGCTGTGTACAATGAGCAAGTGTGACCTTAGCTCCTTTAATAAGACTCCAGAGTGCCGGTACCTCATGGGTGGCCTGCTTATATACTGTGCTCCCAAGGGATGCTGGGATCTCTTGGGACTCCAACAGGTGGGCCCTCTGGTGGTCAGGTGTCATGCAGGTTACAAAGGGTTAAATACATTACAACCCTTTTATTATCTACATCAGTAGTTACCTGACCACAGTAGTCCACTAGGTGGAGCAGTTGTCCACTAGGGGAAGCTCTATTACAGGCACAGAATGTATTCTGGGTGGGCTACTTCAATGTCCATCACCAAGAATAGCTTGGTAGCACCACTACTGACTGAGGTGGCCGAGTTATGAGGACATATCTGCCAGACTGGGCCTACTGCAGGTGGTGAGAGAACCAACATGAGGGAAAAACTTACTTGATCTCATCCTCACCAATCTAGCTGTCGCAGATGCATCTGTCCATGACAGCATTGGTAGCAGTGATTATCACACAGTCCTTGCGAAAAGGAAGTCCCATCTTCACACTGATGACATCCTCCATCATTTTGTGTGGCACTACCACCGTGCTAAATGAGATAGATTCAGAACAGATCTACCAGCTCAAAATTGGGCACCCATGGGGCGTTTTGGGCCAGCAGCAGATGGAATTGTATTCCACCACAATCTGTAATCCCATGATCTGGCATATCCCTCACTCTACCATAACCATCAAGCCAGGGGACCAACCCTGGTTCAATGAGGAGTGCAGAAGAGCATGCCAGGAGCAGCACCAGGTGTAACTAAAAATGAGGTATCAACCTTGACTACATGCATGCTAAACAGTCGAGGCAGCATGCTATAAAAAGAGCTAAGCAATTCCACAATCAACAGATCTAATCAAAGTTTTGAGCCCAGTTTTGAGCTGCTAGATATGTTCTGAATCTACAGTCCTGTCACATCCAGTCATGAATGGCAGTAGACCATTAAACACTAATGGCTCCATGAATATCCCTATCCTCAATGATGGCGGAGCCCAGCATGGAAGTGCAAACGACAAGGCTGAAGGGTTTGCAACCATCTTCAGCCAGAAGTGCCGAGTGGATGATCCATATCAGCCTCCTCCTGAGGTCCCCACCATCACAGAAGCCAATCTTCAGCCAATTCGATTCACTCCATGTGATATGAGGAAATGGCTGAGCGCACTGGATACAGCAAAGGCTAAGTGCCCTGACAACATATCGGCTGTCGTGCTGAAGACTTGTGCTCTAGTACTATCTGCGCCTCCAGCCAAGCTGTTCCAGTATAGCTACCACACTGTCATCTACTTGACAATGTGGAAAACTGTCCAGGTATGTCCTGTTCACAAAAAGCAATCCAATCTGACCAATTACCACCCCCATCAGTCTACTTTCAATTATCAGCAAAGTGATGGAAGGTATCGTCAAGAGTGCTATCACACCAGGATGTCGCTGCAGGAGTACCTCAGGGCAGTGTCCTCGGCCCAACCATCTTCAGCTGCTTAATTAATGAGCTTCCCTCCATCATAAGGTCAGAAGTGGGGATGTTCGCGATGATTGCTCAATGTTCAGTTCCATTTTCAACTCCTCAGATAATGAAGCAGTCCATTCCCGCATGCTGCAAGACCTGGATGGCATTCAGGCTTGGGCTGATAAGTGGCAAGCAACATTCACGCCACAAAAGTGCCAGGCATTCACCATCTCCAAAGAGAGTCTAACCACCTCCCGTTGACAATTATCTTAGCCTCCCAGGACATTGCTGCAGGAGTTCCTCAGGGCAGTATCCTTGGCACAACCATCTTTATTCTGCTTCATCAATGACCTTCCCTCCAAAGTAAGGTCAGAAGTGTTCGTTGTTGACTGCACAGTGCTCAGTTCCATTTGAAACTCCTCAGATAATGATGCAGTCCATGCCTGCATGCAGCAACACGGTAAAAAATTCAGGCTTGGGCTGATAAGTGGCAAGTAAAATTCGTGCCACATAAGTGCCAGACAATGACTATCCCCAAGAAGCAGCCATCAAACCACCTCCCCTTGATAGTCAATGGCATTACCATCGCCGAATCATCCGCCATCAACAACCCCCCGGGGGTCACCATTGACCAGAAACTTAATTGGACCGGCCACATAAATATTGTGGCAACATAGAAACATAGAAAATAGGTGAAAGTTAGGCCATTAGGCCCTTCGAGCCTGCACCACCATTCAATATGATCATGGCTGATCATGCAACTTCAGTACCCCATTTCTGCTTTCTCTCCATACCCCTTGATCACTTTAGCAGTAAGGGCCACATCTAACTCCCTTTTGAATATATCTAACGAACTGGGCTCAACAACTTTCTGTGGTAGAGAGTTCCACAGGTTCACAACTCTCTGAGTGAAGAAGTTTCTCCTCATCTCGGTGCTAAATGGCTTACCCCTTATCCTTAGACTGTGACCCCTGGTTCTGGACTTCCCTAATATCGAGAACATTCTTCCTGCATCTAACCTGTCCAATCACATCAGAATTTTATATGTTTCCATGAGAACCCCTCTCATTCTTCTAAATTCCAGTGAATATAAGCCTAGTTAATCCAATCTTTCTTCATATGTCAGTCCTGCCCTCCCGGGAATCAGTCTGGTGAACCTTTGCTAAACTCCCTCAATAGCAATAATGTCTTTCCTCAGATTAGGAGACCAAAACTGTACACAATATTCAAGGTGTGGCCTCACCAAGGCCCTGTACAACTGCAGTAAGACCTCCCTGCTCCTATACTCAAATCTTCTCGCAATGAAGGTCAACATGCCATTTGCCTTCTTCATTGCCTGCTGTACCTGCATGCCAACTTTAAATGACTGATGTACCATGATACCCAGGTCTCGTTACACCTCCACTTTTCCTAATTCAGATAATATTTTGCCTCCCTGTTTTTGCCACCAAAATGGATAACATCACATTTACCTACATTATACTGCATCTGCCATGCATTTGCTAACTCAACTAACCTGTCCAAGTCACCAGGCAGCCACTTAGCATCCTCCTCACAGCTCACACTGCCACCCAGCTGAGTGTCATCTGCAAACTTGGAGATATTACATTAAATTCCTTCATACAAATCATTAATGTATATTATAAATAGCTGGGGGCACAGCACTGAACCTTGCGGTAACCCACAAGTCACTGCCTGCCATTCTGAAAAGGACACGTTTATTCTTACTCTTTGCTTCCTGTCTGCCAACCAGTTCTCTATCCACGTCATTACATTACCCCCAATACCATGTGCTTTAATTTTACACACTAATCTCTTGTGTGGGACCTTGTCAAAAGCCTTTTGAAAGTCCAAATACACCACATCCACTGGTTCTCCCTTGTCGACTCTACTAGTTACATCCTCAAAATGTTCGAGGAGATTTGTCAAGCATGATTTCCCTTTCATAAATCCATGCTGACTTGGACCGATCCTGTCACTGCTTTCCAAATGCGCTGCTATTACATCTTTAATAATTGATTCCAACATTTTCCCCACCACCGATGTCAGGCTAACCAGTCTATAACTCCCTGTTTTCTCTCCCTCCTTTTTTAAAAAGTGGGGTTACATTAGCTACCCTCCAATCCATAGGAACTCATCCAGAGTCTATAGAATGTTAGAAAATGACCACCAATGTGTCCACTATTTCTAGGGCCACTTCCATAAGTACTTTGGGATGCAGACTATCAGGCCCCGGGAATTTATCGGCCTTCAATCCCATCAATTTCCCTAACACAATTTCCTGACTAATAAGGATTTCCTTCAGTTCCTCCTTCTCGCTAGACCCTCGGTCCCCTAGTATTTCCAGAAGGTTATTTGTGTCTTCATTAGTGAAGACAGAACCAAAGTATTTGTTCAATTGGTCTGCCATTTCTTTATTCCCGATTATAAATTCACCTGATTTTGACTGCAAGGGACCTACATTTGTCTTCACTAATCGTTTTCTCTTCACATATCTATAGAAGCTTTTGCAGTCAGTTTTTATGTTCCCTGCAAGCTTACTCTCATACTCTATTTTCCCCCTCCTAATTAAACCCTTTGTCCTCCTCTGCTGAATTCTAAATTTCTCCCAGTCCTCAGGTTTGCTGCTTTTTCTGGCCAATTTATATGCCTCTTCCTTGGATTTAACACTATGCCTAATTTCCCATGTTAGGCATGGTTGAGCCACCTTTCCCATTTTATTGTTACGCCAGACAGGGATGTACAATTGTTGAATTTCATCCATGTGATCTTTAAATGTCTGCCATTGCCTATCCACCATCAACCCTTTAAGTATCATCCTAGCCAATTCACGTCTCATACCATCGAAGTTATCTTTCTTTAAGTTCAGGACCCTAGTCTCTGAATTAACTGTGTCACTCTCCATCTTAATGAAGAATTCTACCATATTATGGTCACTCTTCCCCAAGGGGCCTCGCACAACAAGATTGTTAATTAATCCTCTCTCATTACATAAGACCCAGTCTAAGATGGCCTGCTCTCTAGTTGGTTCCTCGACATATTGGTCTAGAAAACCATCCCTTATACACTCCAGGAAATCCTCCTCCACCGTATTGCTACCAGTTTGGTTAGCCCAATCTATATGTAGGTTAAAGTCACCCATGATAACTGCTGTACCTTTATTGCATGCATCCCTAATTTCCTGTTTGATGCCATCCCCAACCTCACTATCACTGTTTGGTGGTCTGTACACAATTCCCAGTAGCGTTTTCTGCCCTTTGGTATTCCACAGTTCTACCCATACAGATTTCACATTATGCAAGCTAATGTCCTTCCTTACTATTGCATTAATCTCCTCTTTAACCAGCATCGCTACCCCACCTCATTTTCCTTTCTGTCTGTCCTTCCTGAATATTGAATAGCCCTGGATGTTGAGTTCCCAGCCTTGGTCACCCTGGAGCCATGTTTCCGTGATCCCAATTACATCATATCCGTTAACAGCTATCTGCACAGTTAATTCATCCACCTTATTACGAATGCTCCTCGCATTGAGACACAAAGCCTTCAGCCTTGTTTTTTTTAACACCCTTTGTCCTTTCAGAATTATGTTGTAATGTGGCCCTTTTTGATTTTTGCCTTTGATTTCTCTGCCCTCCACCTTTCGTTATCTCTTTTCTACCTTTTGCTTCTGCCCCTATTTTACTTCCATCTGTCTCCCTGCATAGATTCCCATCCCCCTGCCATATTAGTTTAAACCCTCCCCAACAACACTAGCAAACACTCCACCTAGGCCATTGGTTCCTGTCCTGTCCAAGTGCAGACCGTCCAGTTTGTACTGGTCCCACCTCCCCCAGAACCGGTTCCAATGTCCCAGGAATTTGAAACCCTCCCTCTTGCACCATTCCTCAAACCATGTATTCATCTTAACTATTCTGCTATTTCTACTCTGACTAGCACATGGCACTGGTAGCAATCCTGAGATTACTACCTTTGAGGTCCTACTTTTTAATTTAACTCCTAGCTCCCTAAATTTGTCTTGTATTCAGCTTGTTGGACCTCATCCCGTTTTTTATCTATATCGTCGGTACCTATATGCACTAGGACAACTGGCTGTTCACCCTCCCCCTCCAAAATGCCCTGCAGCCGCTCCAAGATATCCTTGACCCTTGCACCAGGGAGGCAACATACCATCCTGGAATCTCGATTGTGGCTGCAGAAATGCCGGTCTATTCTCCTTACAATAGAATCCCCTACCATTATAGCTCTCCCACTCTTTTTCCTGCACTCCTGTGCAACAGAGCCACCCATGGTGCCATGAACTTGGCTGCTGCTGCCTTCCCGTGATGAGTCATCTCCCCCAACAGTACCCAAAACGGTATATCTGTTTCGGAAGGAGATGACCACAGGGGACCCCTGCACTACCTTCCTTCCACTGCTCTGCCTGATAGTCACCCATTCCCTATCTGCCTGAGTAACCTTTACCTGCGGTGTGACCAACTCACTAAACATGCTATTCACGACATCCTCAGCATCGCGGATGCTCCAGAGTGAGTCCATGCGCAGCTTCACTGCTGCAATCCAGCCTGTCAGGAGCTGCAGTTGGACACACTTCCTGCACACATAGTAGTCAGGGACACTGGAAGCGTCCCTGACTTCCCACATAGCACAGGAGGAGCATGACATGGGTCTGGGCTCTCCTGCCATGATTTAACCCTTAAATTAACTTAATTTGGCAACCATGCCAAAGGTTACCTACTGATAAGGAAATAAAAAGAAAACGAAAAAGATTAAATACTCACCAATCCACCAGCCAGTCACTTACCCGCTTGGCTGTGACGTCACACTTTGATTTCTTTTTACTTCTTTGTTTACTTTCTGCCTCTGCACCAGCTGGCTCCTCAGAATGCCGCTGCTCCCAGTCGCTGACGCCGCCTTTTACCCTCCTGCGCCGCTTCGCTCTCGCAATGCTGGCTCCTCGGACTGTCGCCGCTCCCAGTCGCTGACGCCGCCCTTTATCCTCCCGCGCTGCTCTGCTCTCGCGATGCTGGCTCCTTGGACTGCAACAAGAGCGGGTCAGAGGCTGGGTATTCTATGGCGAGGGTCTCATCTCCTGACTCCGCAAAGCCTTTCCACCATCTACAAAGCATAAGTCAGGAGTGTGATGGAATACTCTCCACTTGCTTAGTAGAGTGCAACTCCAATATCACTTAAGAAGCTTGACACCATCCAGGACAAAGCAGCCCAATTAATTGGCACCCCATCTACTACCACCACTTTCAACATTCACTCCATCCACCACCTGCAGTGTGTACCATCTATAGGATGCACTGCAGCAATTGCCACGGCTTCTTCGGCAGCACCTTCCAAACCCGCGACCTCTAGCACCTAGAAGGACAAGGGCAACAGCTGCATTGATGCCCCATCACCTGAACGTTCTCCTACAAGTTACACACCATCCTGACTTGGAAATATATTGCCGTTCCTTTATCATTGATGGGTCAAAATTCTAGAACTCCCTTCCCAATAGCACGGTCGGAGTACCTTCAACACAAGGGCTACAGAGGTTCAAGAAGGTGGCTCACCACCACCTTTTCAAGGGCAATTAGGAAGGGGCACTAAATGCTGGTCTTGCCAGCAATTCCCACATCCTGGAATGAATAAAAAAAATTCAGTTTAAGCATAATTTCCCTGCTCTTATATTCGATGCCTTGGCTAATAAAGGAAAGTATCCCATATGTCTTCTTAACCATCGTATCTACTTGTCCTGCTACCTTTAGAGATCTATGGACATGCGCTCCAAGGTTAGGAACATAGGAACATAGGAAATAGGAGCAGGAGTAGGCCATTCAGCCCATCGAACCTGCTCCGCCATTCTATAAGATCATGGCTGATCTGATCTTGGGCTCAGTTCCACTTCCCTGCCCACTCCCCATAACCCTTGACTCCCTTATCTTTCAAAAATCTGTCTATCTACACCTTAAATATATTCAATGGCCCAGCCTCCACAGCTCTCTGGGGCAGAGAATTCCACAGATTTACGACCCTCTGAGAGAAGAAATCCCTCCTCATCTCAGTTATAAATGAGCGACCCCTTATTCTTAAACTATGCCACCTAGTTCTCGATTCCCCCATGAGTGGAGACATCCTCTCTGCATCTACCTTGTCGAGCCCCTTCAGTATCTTATATGTTTCAAGGGATCAAGGGGTATGGAGAGAAAGCAGGAAAGGGGTACTGAGGTTGAATGATCAGCCATGATCTTATTGAATGGCGGTGCAGGCTCGAAGGGTCGAATGGCCTGCTCCTGCTCCTAATTTCTATGTTTCTATGTTTCTATGTTTCAATAAGATCCCCTCTCATTCTTCTGAACTCCAATAAGTATAGGCCCAACCTTCCTTCATAAATCAACCCCTCATCTCAGGAATCAACTGAGTGAACCTTCTCTGAACTATCTCCAATGCAAGTATATACCTCCTTAAATAAGGAGATCACAATTGTATGCAGTACTTTAGGTGTGGTCTCACCAATACCCTGTACAGTTGCAGCAGTACTTCCCTGCTTTTATACTCTATCCCCCTTTCAATAAAGGCCAACATTCCATTTGCCTCCCTGATTACTTGCTGTACCTGCAAACTAACTTTTTGTGTTTCATGCACAAGGACCCCCAGGTCCCTCTGTACTGCAGCATTTTGTAATTTCTCTCCATTTAAATAATAATGTGCTTTTTTATTTTTCCTGCCAAAGTGGATAACCTCACACTTTCCCACATTATACTCCATCTGCCAAATGTTTGCCCACTCACTTGGCTTGTCTATATCCCTTTGCAGATTATTTGTGTCTTCTTCGCAACTTGCTTTCCCATCCATCTTTGTATCATCAACAAACTTGGCTACATTACACTTAGTCCCTTTATCCAAGTCATTAATATAGATTGTAAATAGTTGAGACTCCAGCACCGAACCCTATGGCACCCCACTAGTTACTGATTGCCAACCGGAAAATTATCCATATATTCTGACTCTTTGTTTTCTGTTAGTTAGCCAATCCGCTATCCATGCTAATATATTACCCCCAACCCAGTGAGTTTTTATCTTGTTCAGTAACCTTTTATGTGGCACCTTATTGAATGCCTTCTGGAAATCCAAATACACCACATCCATTGGTTCCCCTTTATCCACCCTGCTCGTTACATCCTGAAAGAACTCTAGCAAATTTGTCAAACATGATTTCCCTTTCATAAAACCATGCTGACTCTGCTCGACTGTATTATGCTTTTCCAAATGTCCTGCTACTGCTTCCTTAATAATGGACTCTAGCATTTTCCCAACGACAGATGTTAAGCTAACTGGTCTACAGTTTCCTGCTTTCTGTCTGCCTCCTTTTTTAAATAGGGGCGTTACATTTGTGATTTTCCAGGAACTTTGGTAGATTACAACCAATACATCCACTGTCTTTGCAGCCACTTCTTTTAAGACCCTGGGATGCAAGCCATCAGGTCCAGGGGACTTGTTCACCTTTAGTCCGATTATTTTACCAAGTACTTTTTCTTTAGTTTTAAGTTCCTCCCTCCCTATAGCCGCTTGACTATCCAGTATTGGGATGTGTTTAGCGTCTTCTACCGTGAAGACCAATACAAAATATTTGTTCAAAGTCTCTGCCATTTCCCTGTTCCCCATTATTAATTCCCCTGATCCTTTGTCCCTTTACACTCCTCAGTATCCTACCATTTATTATGTATTCCTTTGCCTTGTTAGCCCTCCCCAAATGCATCACCTCACACTCCTCTGGATTGAATTCCATTTGCCTCTTTTCTGCCCACCTGACCAGTCAATTGATATCTTCCTGCAGTGTATAGCTTTCTTCCTTACTTTCAACCACATGGCCAATTTTGTATCATCTGAAAACTTCTTAATCATGCCCCCCACTTTGAAGTCCGAATCATTGATATATACCACAAAAAGCAAGGGACCTAGTATTGAGCCTTGTTGAACCCCACTGGAAACAGCCTTCCAGTCACAAAAACACCTGTCGACCATTACCCTTTGCTTCCTGCAACTGAGACAATTTTGGATGTAATTTGCCACTTTCCCCTGAATCCCATAATTTTTTACTTTTCTGACCAGTCTGCCATGTGGGACCTTGCAAAAAGCCTTGCTAAAATTCATACATCAAACGTGCTACCCTCATTGGCCCTCCTTGTTACCTCCTCAAAACATTCAATCAAGTTAGTCAGACACGATTTTCCCTGAACAAATCCATGCTGACTGTCTTGGATTAATCCATGCATTTAATATTG
Source organism: Pristiophorus japonicus (assembly GCF_044704955.1). Classification (NCBI taxonomy): domain Eukaryota; kingdom Metazoa; phylum Chordata; class Chondrichthyes; family Pristiophoridae; genus Pristiophorus; species Pristiophorus japonicus. Next base: position 152,568,465 of record NC_091981.1, on the reverse strand, counting down.
TGCCTCACAATTTTTTCCAATAATTTGCCCACCACCGAGGTTAGGCTGACTGGCCTGTAAATAAGCGGCCTATCCTGTTCTTCCTTTTTAAACAACAGTACAATGTTAGCATTCCTCCAGTCCTCTGGCACAACATAATTCTAATATAATTGAATAAAATGGCTGGCTAGGCATTATGTGCAATTATGACAGAAGAAAAGGTACTGTTATCCTCATGTTAGCTTCAGATTCTGTTGGCCGATCTGCTGCACTAATATCCAGAGCTATTCCAGATTATGATCAGGAGTCACCAATTCATTTTCTTCCCTCAGATCACCCCACTGTGTTTAACTGTTTCATCTGCTTCTGCAGCACTCAGCCACCTGAGAAACAATTCTAACCTATGTTTATGTGCAGTGCAACTTTTTACATAAATCACGTACTAAACCATTCCCTCTAGTTCTCTAGCAAGAATCAGCATTATGAAAATATAAATTCCATATTTGTGGAATTGGATAAATGAACTGGCAGTTGTGAAGTATTGTCAACATTTTCAGACTAGCATGTTGTTAATATTAAACAAATGCAGTTAATCTGAGAATAGACTTCTTAATTTCCAAAAGTAGTGGACTTTTCTATAGTGATTTACCACTTGTTACTTGAAAGCTGACACAATTCTCTGCTTTTCAGCCTTAATAAAATATGATACTTAAGATACTGCTTTATCTGCAGAAGCAGAATATCACACTAATATCATGGAGGTGGCTTTTTTGTTTCAGTTTTAAGAGTTCATAAATGCTCCAAATTAACACAATGTGACATTTAAAAAATGCAATGGTAAATTTGGATCTGATTTGATGGGATAGAATGTAATTATCGGGCAGCTGACCAGAGGACTGGTGAGCTGCAGATGCCAAATAGGCTGCTTACTGGCTCCAGCCCGGCGCAATTTCTGGTGAGCTGGTCACCAACAAGGTAGGTCTGGTGGGAGAGGGTTATGGGAGTGGGTTTGTGGAGGGTTAGATCGCAGGCAGCAGTGGCTCATATTATTTCTGTGGAGCCCAGAGGAGCACCCCCTCACTAAAGTAAGTGAGAACTTACCGTTTCTGGTTTGCTTGGGATGTATAGCGCAGACTCGGCCCAGTTGTTTCTCAAAATGGCAATTAAGGTCCTAGGACCCGAAATTGCATATTAAAAGAGCCTGAAACAGGTGGGCGTCCAACTGCCCAGCAGTGGGCCCCATTCAGGATGGTGTCAGCTGGATCAGGAGTGGGAACTTTTTCCTCGGTATTTTTGGTGTGCTTCGGCCCGGATCCACTCAGCACAACTGTAACGAGATAATGTATAGCGCCCTCTAGCTAGGAGGTATCGATATAATGTATACCGACCTCTAGCTAGGAAGTATGGGGAGCTGTATTCAGAGAGAGGGTTGGTGAAGGAATGCCATCTTAAGCTCCGCAAGCTCCACAGTATGAAATCTCCCAAATAAACAGAGTTAAGTTGAACTGAGAGTGTTCACGAGTGTTCAAGAGACTATAAAATACAACAGCCACTGAAAATTTTCTCTCAACAACAAATATTTTACATGTATGCACTGCTTCCCATATGACCTATACATATCCTCCACAATGTTAATCGCGAGGAAAAGCACTTTCTTCTGAGGGTCTTGATCTAAAGAACAGTAGACAATGACTTGTGTAACTGAAATTCAGATTGAAGAATTGCATTGTAATGTTACCAGAAAAGCACTGCGGTAATAAAAAGGGACTGAGATTAAATAACCTTTCAGAAGTTTACACAGATTCAGTAACATCATTTACGGTTGAAATAATGTCTGTTTAAAGCATTTCTTTATAAAATGGTGTGTTAGATACATCACATTACAGTGTTACACATAATTCAGAAAATGTAAACTTACCATAAGATTAGCAATACTGAACTGATAGGCAACATCTGACAGCTTATGCAATGAATAATAAAAGCTAATTCAGCATCCTCTACATACGAAGCAGAGATCGAGCCAGCACACTAGGACCAATACATGATATGGATTAAAGCTGCACAGGGTATTTTATCCAACACTATGCACTTTTGACTATGTTATCTGCTTGAAATCTGCTCTGTAATATTTTTGGACTATTTTGCGTATAGCTTGGTGGATTGTGCCACCTTGTGGTGTGTTTTTGCAACCCAATTTGTAGATTGACTTGTTTAAGCAAAGTCTTCCATCTAGTGGTTTTTACCTTGTAATGCAGTATTTCAAAGTTTCTCAATTTAAAAACAGCTGGTGTGGTTCCATCGGAAAGACTTGCATTTATATAATGCATTATCGTGTCTCTCAGAAAAATTTAAAAGCACTTCATATACTGAGAATTATCCTGACGTGCAGTGACTGTTATGTAAATAAATGCAGCATTCAGGCTTCTCGCAACAAGATCCCACAAACAGCAATGACCAATTCATCTATTTTTGATGGTATTTGTTGAAGGAAGACTTGCCAGATCCGCATATGATCATATACATTTGTCTTTTGAAGTAACTTGTGTTTTCTCTAGGGGTGCCACGTTCCCTTATTTTTGGGCAAACAATTTTATCTTTAGTGTATTTTCTTTGAGAATCTTGGTGTGTGGCCCAGTTCTCATCTGGATTTCCAGGTCAGACGCAGAGATGCAAATTTATATTCGTCTCAGAGATTCCAAATGTTCTCAGATTTGAAATCCTGCGCATGTACATGGGGAGCACACAACTCCCACCCTGATGTACTGTCTCTTGGTCTGACTCCCTACTTTATTGCGCTGCTTCTCAGTCTCACTACAAGATCTGTTATTCTGGCCCTCAGCCAGAAAAGATGGAGACTATCGAGGCAAGGTAAAGAACATGATAACATAAGAATTAGAAGCATGAGTAAGCCATACAGACCCTTGAGCCTGCTCCACCATTCAATAAGATTATGGCTGATCTTCGATCTCAACTCCACACTCCTGCCCGATCCCCATATCCCTTGATTCCTCTGGAGTCCAGAAATCTATCTATCTCAGCCTTGAATATACTCAGCATCCACAGCCCTTTGGGGTAGAGAATTCCAAAGATTCACAACCCGCTGAGTGAAGAATTTCCTCCTCATCTCAGTCTTAAAAGTCTGGCCCCTTATCCTGAGATAATGCCTTTCTAGTTCGAGACTCTCCAGCCAAGGAAAACAATCTCTCAGCATTTATCTTGTGAATTTCCCTCAGAATCTTACATGTTTCAATTATATCATCTCTCATATAGGCCCAGTTTACTCAATCTCTACTCATAGGACAACCCTCTCATCCCAGGAATCAATCTAGTGAACCTTTCTTGCGCTGCCTCTAAGGCAAGTATATCCTTCCTTACATAAGGAGACCAAAACTCTGCATAATACTCCAGGTGTGGTCTCACCAGAGCCTTGTACAATTGTAGCAAGACTTACTCTTGTACTCCAAACCTCTAGCAATAAAGGCCACTGTGCCATTTGCCTTCTGAATTACTTGTTGTACCTGCATACTAACTCTCTGTGTTTTTTGTACTAGGACACCTAAATCTCTCTGAACATCAACATTTAATAGTTTCTTACCATTCAAAAAATATTCTGTTTCTCTATTCTTCCTACTAAAGTGAATAACCTCACATTTCCCCACATTATACTACATCTGCCACCTATTGCCCACTTACTTAACCTGTCTATATCCCTTTGCAGGCTCTTTGATGTCCTCCTCACATCTTACTTTTCCACCTAGCTTTGTTTCGTCAGCAAATCTAGATACATTGCACTTGGTCCCTTCATCTAAGTTATTAATATAGATTGTAAACAGCTGAGATCCAAGCACTGATCCTTGCCTCATCCCACCAGTTACAGCCTGCCAATCTGAAAATCTTGCTCGAAAATCTTTATGTGGCACCTTATCAAATGCTTTTTGGAAATCCAAATATACTACATCTACTTGTTCTTCTTTATCTACATTGCTAGTTACATCCTCAAAAAACTCTAATAAATTTGTCAAATGCAATTTCCCTTTCATAAAACCATGTTGACTCTGTCTAATCATACTATGATTTTCTAAATGCCCTGTTACCACTTCCTTAATAATGGATTCCAGCATTTTCCTGATGACTGATGTCAGGCTAACTGACCTGTAGTTCCCAATTTTCTCTCTTCCTCCTTCCTTGGATAGCAGGTTTACATTTGCTACCTTCCAATCTGTTGGGACCATTCCTGCATCTAGGGAATTTTGGAAGATTACAACAAATGTATCCATTGTCTCTGCAGGCACCTCTTTTATAACCCTAGGATGTAGGCCATCAGTTCCAAGGGATTTGTCGGCTTTTAGGTGATCATGTTACAAAAGGCCAAATGCCAAGAGAAAGACCAAATAAAAGTTGTCCAGTTGATATAAGCAACTGGACGGAAATGTCAATTAGGTTGGCAGCAACAGCAACAGCATGACATGCAACTTTCCTGCACAATTGTGCACATATTTGTCTAACCTCAGATATTAGGATGACATTCAAACAAGAATCAAAGGAAGGAGAGTTAGCAGAGTTAATTGAGATACAAAGCAATTTCAGCTTTAGAACCCCCATCAGCTCCCATCAAAGGCGTGAATTTAAGGCCCAGAAGAGGCGAGAGCCCAGGGGCAGCACTGGCCAGCCCACACTGCGATATGTGTGTGTGCCCGGTCTGTGCAGCAGAGCTGGTCTCCAGTTAGTCTTGGGTAATCCTTGCTACTGGACCAAGACCTAGCTCTGTCAAGCCCGTGTGGTGGCTGGTGTGCAATGACCACCACACGTTAAAAAAATCCAAGCACAGGCATCTTCCACCCTTCACAATATAGTTCAGGATCTGGAATATTAGGTCCTTCATTGAAACATCTGTGAACTCATCCCTTTTTGGCGTAGAAGCAAGGCATCCTCGCTTCGAGGGACTGCCTATGATGATGACTCTGACTCTAATAGTCTGTCGCCAAGATTGATTACACTAAGCTTCATATAAACTGGACTTCCAGTTAATCAAAAATAATCCAATTTTGCAAATGGTCACTTGGCTGCAAGTTGCAATCTTATGCATAGAATATTCTAAACCAGTCATTGTTTTTCTCATGCAACTTTACTGCTGGCCCATGCCATCCTGCAATCATTTTAAGTCTGATAATTCTAGGTGAGGCAGTGCCTCGCTTACCTCATTTGATAAGTCACCTCTGGTGCCAGTATTAAAGGGATGTAATAACTTAAAGGGAACTATGGGCCTGAACTTGATGGAAGCCAAGGCCTGCCCAAGTGCCGCCCAAATGACAGCCGATGGCCGCTGAGAGACCAGGTGGTACTTGCCAGGAAGATCTCTCAAAAAGAGATGGCAGTACCACACGGCGACAAAATGACGGCTCATGCCGTCAATCTGGGCAGCAACGGGCAGGAGTTCTCAATCTTGGCGGCAAATGCGATCCTCGCCAAAGTGCCGCCGAGGATTGAGTCAGGCCCAGGGAGGGGGGAATCACTGAAAAAGAAAAAGCTTCACAAAAAAAAGAATAAATCACCGGAACACCTTCAGGGGACTCCATACAAATAAAATGCTGAAAGGAAAAAATTACAAAATGATCACTAACCTTTTTTTGCAGGTCTTCTGACTTACCGTCGGGGTTCGACCTGCCTCCACGCAGCGGTTCTTCCCCCTGTGGCCGCCGACTCTCACCTGCACCAATATGCCAGCTTGGCGAGTGGGAGGTCACTTACATGACTTGGCCGCCAGAGGCCGTCAGCGGGCGGTTCCCGGTGGTTAGGGTGAGTGGCTACAAAACTTGGTGGCAGCTGGCGACAGTGGGCGGTAATATCTTTTTCAGTCTTTTCATCAACTACATGGAGCAAAAGAAATGTCTGACAAAACCACTGGATGGCAAATTAAATGTGTAGACAAGTGATGGAGCAGCTTAGTGCACAAATTCCTTCTTTGATGGTTGGCGAAGTGGAGGTTCTGCTGCGTGAGATAGGTGCAAGGGAACACCTTCGTGGCAGGAGGTGGTGGCCAAGATCAATGCTATGTATACTAGTCACAGAGCCTGGGATCCGATGCAGATGAAGGAGGCACTCTTTAAGAAAGCTGCCAAGATAAGAGTATCCAAACAGTATCATTTGATGGCCCAACTATGCATGCCAAAAAATGACGTTGATCAACCGTTGCTGCTTTACTGCTCTCACACAACCTTACAGCTCTTTCATTTCTTTGCATGCATTCCACTCACTCCAGCAGGGCATATATTCAAGATTCAACTTACAACTGAAAGCTATGGCATTGTGGCATCTTCAAAAGGCTTCACTCATATAATTATCCTCAAAAACCTAGTTAAAGCATGACACACAAGATAGGTTGAAAATTGGGCATATATCGCCCACTGTGCTTCTTTAACATGTCAAGCCGATACTGCTTTCACAGCAATTTGGCACATAATGCAATGAAGCAAACTTGAACTGAAAGAGAGCTCAGAAATTACATGTCCTTGACTTGCTTGGAGGAGATCACCATGCACATCCTTACATATATGAGAATGGAGGGAGTAGGGGAGATGAAGTCTAAGGGCCGAATGGCCTACACCTGCACCTATTTTCTATGTTTCTATGTTTCTAAGCTCAGGGCTAGTAACATCTAGCTTTTATGCCCTGCCTCCCTTCTCACTTTTTCCCCACACAGGCCTTTACACAACCACATAAATAACCCACGCAGCATCTTACAATGCAAACTCTATTTGAAGGCATGTCTCTAAGCCACCATTGGAGTAACACTTTTTCTGTCATTGTAGCTTGGCAGAGAACCCTGCCAGAACAAGACAACACCTCAGGTTATCCTGATGTTTGCAGGCACAAGCACACACCTTCTGGAGGATGAATTTAATAAGAGAGCTCAGCATTGTTTCCAGGTGGCCGTAATCCTAGGAGCAGGGGGCCTTATTGTTGGAACCCATGTTACTTGGGCTCCTTTCACCAATGCTGTGGAATTTATAATGTGCTGGCACCAACAAATCTCTAGGCCAAAATGTCCCAATGAACTGTACAATTTTAGTATGTAATATGAAAACATCTTGATGGCGAATGAACTGAGGGAAAACAAATCTGGTGAGAAGATAAGGATTAACAAACATAAGTGAAAATAACCATTGCACTACATGCAATTCAGGTTATAAGAAACTTTATTTGTTCCGCCCTTTTGCACATAATAGAATTCCAGTGTGCGTGTCTGCAGAGTGGTGAAGAAAGTCTCTGTATATAAAGAATTGTGTTCAATACATTGTGATATGAATACAAATTCATACTTTTACTGGAATCAGGCTCTCCGGACAGCTAAATTGTAGTTAACATTCTTTAAATTTCCAAAACTGCACTGCCTTCATGAACATGAGGTACTTTCTTCCTATGCTCATGTGCCCTGGGGTGCAATGCAGTGAAAATAGAAACAGGAACAGGAGTAGGCCATTTAGCCCCTAAAGCCTGTACTGCCATTCAATCAGATCATGGTGGACATGTATCTGAACTCCATTTTCTTGCCTTTAATCCATATACCTAATAAAAATCTAGCAATTTCAATGATGATCATTACAATTGATGCAGCATCCACAACCTTTTTGATGAGAGAGTTCTAGATTTCCACTACCCTTTGTGTGAAAAAGTGCTTCCTGATTTCCCTCCTAAATGGCCTAGCTCTAATTTTAAGATTTTGTCCCATTTTTCTGGACTCCCCCACCAGAGAAAATAGCTTCTCTGAACCTACATTATTGGATTCCTTAATGATTCTGAATACTTCAATTACATCATCCCTCAATCTTATAGACTCAGGGGAATACAAACTAAGTACGTCCCAAACCCACGACCTCAACCAACTAGAAGGACAAGGGCAGTAAGTGCATGGGAACACTCCAAGTTCCCCTCCAAGTCACACACCATCCTGAATTGGAAATATACCACCATTCCTTCATCGTCACTGGTTCAAATTCTCGGAATTCCCTACCCAAGAGCACTGTGGGAGTACCTTCACCACACTGCAGCGGTTTAAGAAGGTGGCTCACCGTTAGCTTCTCAAACGGCCTTACTAACAATGCCAATATCTCAAAAATGAATATATATTTTAAAAGTGCAATGCAAAAGGAATAGAAACTTGTTATGCCTGTTCTCTGTCCCATTTGCATTTGTATTGCCAGTTGTGAGTTGGTGTGAGTCATTCCATTTTTCTGAAAAATATGTGTTAGTATTTAAATGTTATGTAAACTACCCAGAATTAGTGCCATGTTTAGATGGCAAGGAATCAAGATATCATCAACAACAGAGGAAGATACATTTATAATGTATTCCTTCCTGGGATGTGGGTGTCACTGACAAGGCCACCATTTATTGTCCATCCATAATTGCCCTTCAGAAGCTGGTGGTGAGCTGCCTTCTTGAACCGCTGCAGTCCCTGTGGTGAAGGTACTCCCATAGTGCTGTTAGGGAGGGAGTTTAGATTTTTGACCAAGCGATGATGAAGGAACAGCGATATATTTCTAAGTCAGGATGGTGTGTGACTTGGAGGGGAACTTGCAGGTGATGGTGTTCCCATGTACCTGCTGCCCTTGTCCTTTTAAATGGTAGAGGTTTGGGAGGTGCTGCTGAAGAAGCCTCGGTGAATTGCTGCAGTGCATCTTATAGATGGTACACACACTGCAGCCATGGTGCGCCGGTGGTGGAGGGAGTGAATGTTTACGGTAGTTGATGGGGAGCCAATCAAGTGGGCTGCTTTGTCCTAGATGCTGTCAAGCTTCGTGAGTGTTGATGGAGCTGCACTCATCCAGGCAAGTGGAGAGTATTCCATCGCACTCCTGACTTGTGCCTTGTAAATGGTGGAAATGAAATGGGGAGTCAGGACGTGAGACACTTGCCGCAGAATACCCAGCCTCTGACCTGCTCTTGTTGCCACAGTATTTATGTGCCATCATCAACATCTTCACCGAAGCATATGAAAGCATGGGCCTTACACTAAACATTCCTTAAGACAAAGGTCCTCCACCAACCTGACCCTGCCACACAGCACTGCCCCCCAGTCATCAAAATCCATGGCATGGCCTTGGACAATGTGGACCACTTTTCATACCTCGGGAACCTATTATCAGCAAGGGCAGACATCTATGACGAGGTCCAACACCGCCTCCAGTGCGCCAGTGCAGCCTTTGGTCACCTGAGGAAGAGAGTGTTCGAAGACCAGTCCCTCAAACCTGGCACCAAGCTTATGGTCTACAGAGCTGTTGTGATACCTGCCCTCCTGTATGGCTCAGCGGTGTGGACCATATACGGTAGACACCTCAAATCACGGGAGAAATACCACCAACGATGTCTCTGCAAGATCCTGCAAATCCCCTGGGAGGATAGACGCACCACATTAGTGTTCTCGATCAGGCCAACATCCCCAGCATCGAAGCACGGACCACACTCGACCAGCTCCATTGGGCGGGCCACATTGTCTGCATGCCCGACACAAGACTCCCGAAGCAAGCACTCTACTCGCAACTCCTACACGGCAGGCAATCCCCAGGTGGGCAGAGGAGACATTTCAAGGACACCCTCAAAGCTTCCTTGATAAAGTGCAACATCCCCACCAACACCTGGGAGTCCCTGGCCAAAGACTGCTTTAAGTAGAGGAAGAGCATCCGGGAGGGTGCTGAGCACCTCTCGTCATCGAGAGCATGCAGAAAGCAAGCGCAGGTAGTGGAAGGAGCGTGTGGCAAACCAGACTCCCCACCCACCCTTTCCCACCTGTGACAGAGACTGTAATTCCCATATTGGACTGTACAGTCACCTGCGAACTCACTTTTAGGGCCCAAATTTCAACTGGATTTGCTCCTATTTTTTTGGAGCAACTATTTTTTTGGGAGTATCCTAGAAATTGCAATTCTCCACATTTCGTTTGCTCCAGTTTTAGTGAGTTAGTTTAGTTTCATTTTAGTTCAGTTTTTTTTTTCAAAAGGGGGCGCGTCCAGCCACTTACGCCTGTTTTGCAAGTTTGAACTGCGAAAAGTTACTCGAAACTAAATTAGAACGGAATAAGTGTCCACTGTTGTACGCCAGGAAAAACCTTGTGTAGAGTTAAGAAATCAATACAGCTAGCTAGAGATGGGGTGGGGGGTGGCGGGCAAGGGAAGAGAGAGCACTAAACACCTTCACTTTTAAAAATAAAGAACCATCGTCAATAATCAATAAATCAATCAATAAATCAATAAATCAATAAATCAAAAATTAAAAATTAAAAAAATTAAAAATCAATCAATGAATCAATAAATAACAAAATAAAAGTCCCTACCTCACCTACTGCAGCATGCAGCACCTATCCGTTTGACCAGGGGCTGGAAGTTGTTCACCCAGCAGCAAAGAAAATCATGCAGCAGCATATCTTCAGCCATTCGGCCAGGGGCTGGGGTGGGAAATCAATCACCCAGCAGCTCACTAATGTGCCATTGCGCATGCACGCACGCTCCAACATGCATGCACAACACTGCCGGCACTCACAGACACACTGGGCCCTAGCTCCGCCCCCCGCAGCTCAAGCTGCGCTGCACCGACTGGAATGAAGGCCTGCAGACAGTTTAGAATAGCGAGGTGCGCACTTTTAATTCTAAAAAATCGGCACAAGGCTTGGAGGTGCGCCGTTCTAATGAACCATTCAAACTTGAGCCCTTAGAATGGAAGCAAGTCTTCCTCGATTTTAAGGGACTGCCTATGTTGATGATTTATGTGGCTGGTCCAGTTAAGTTTTTGGTCAATGGTAACCCCCAGGATGTTGATGACGGGGAATTCAGTGATGTTAATGTCATTGAATGTCAAGGGACGGTGGTTAGACTCTTGCTTGTTGGATATCGTCATTGCTTGGCACTTGTGTGGTGCAAATGTTACTTGCCACTTATCAGCCCAAGCCTGAATGTTGTCCAGGTCTTGCTGCATGTGGGCATGGACTGCTTCATTACTGAGGAGTTGCGAATGGAACTGAACACTGTGCAATCATCAGCGAACATCTGCACTTCTGACCTTATGAAGGAAGGTCATTGATGAAGCAGCTGAAGATGGTTGGGCCTAGGGCACTGCCCTGAGGAACTCCTGCAGCAATGTCCTGGGGCTGTGATGATTGACTTCCAACAATCACAACCATCTTCCTTTGTGCTCGGTATGACTCCAGCCAGTGGAGAGTTTCCCCCCTGATTCCCATTGACTTCAATTGTACTAGTGCTGCTTGATGCCACACTCGATCAAATGCTGCCTTGATGTTAAGGGCAGACACTTTCACCTCATCTCTGGATTTCAGCTCTTTAGTCCAAGGCTGGAGTAAGGTCTGGAGCTGAGTGGTCCTGGCGGAACCCAAACTGAGCATCGGTGAGTAGGTTATTGGTGAGTAAGTGCCGCTTGATTGCACTGTTGATGACACCATCCATCACTTTGCTGAGGATTGAGAGTAGACTGATGGGGCAGTAATAGGCCGGATTGGATTTGTCCTGCTTATCGTGGGACTTCGGCAGTTTTCCACATTGCCAGGTAGATGCCTGTGTTGTAGCTGTACTGGAACAGCTTGGCTAGAGGCACGGCTAGTTTTGGAGCACAAGTCTTCAGCACGACAGCCGGGATGTTGTCATGGCCCAATGCCTTTGCTGTATCCAGTGCGATCAACTGCTTCTTGATATCACATGGAGTGAATCGAATTGGCTGAAGACTGGTTTCTGTGATGGTGGGGACCTCAGGCGGAGGCTGAAATGACACTTGGCACTTCTGGCTGAAGATGGTTGCAAATGCATCAGGCTCGTTTTTTGCACTCATTTGCTAGGCTCTGCCATCATTGAGGATGGGGATATTCATGGCGCCTCCTTCTTCTGTTAGTTGTTTAATTGTCCACAACCATTCACGACTAGATGTGGCAGGACTGTAGAGCTTTGATCTGATCTGTTGATTGTGGGATCACTTAGCTCTGTCTATAGCATGCTGCTTTCTTGGTTAGCATGTATGTAGTCCTGTGTTGCAGCTTCCCCAGGTTGGTACCTCATTCTTAGGTATGCCTGGTGCTGCTCCTGGCATGCTCTTTTACACTCCTCATTGAACCAGGGTTGGTCACCTGGTTTGATAGTAATGGTAGAGTGAGAGATATGTCGGGCCATGAGATTACAGATTGTGGTGGAATACAATTCTGCTGCTGCTGATGGCTCACAGTGCCTCATGAATGCCCAGTTTTGAGCTGCTAAATCTCTTCTGAATCTATCCAATTAGTATGGTGTTGGTGCCATACAACACGATGGAGGGTGTCCTCAGTGTGAAGATGGGACGACTTCTCCACAAAGACTGTGCGATGGTCACTCTAACCAATGCTGTCATGGACAGATGTATCTGTGACAGGTAGATTGGTGAGGATAAGGCTAAGTAGCTTTTTCTCTCGTGTTGGTTCTCTCACCACCTGCTGTAGCCCAGTCTGGCAGCTATGTCCTTCAGGACTTGACCTGCTTGGTTAGTTGCTGTGGATCTGGGGTTACATATAGGCAAGACCAGGTAAGGAAGATAGTGAAAAACATAAGAATTAAGAGCAGGAGTAGGCCATATAGCCCCTCGAGCTTGCCCCGCCATTCAATAATATCATGGCTGATCTTCTACCTCAACTCCACTTTCCTGCCCACTCTCCATATTCCTTGATTCCTTTAGAGTTCAAAAAGCTATCTGTCTCAGCCTTGAACATTGTAAACAACTGAGCATCCACAGCCTTTTGGGGCCGAGAATTCCAAACATTCACAACCCTCTGAGTGAAGATTTTCTTCCCTAGTGAACTAGATGGCTTCTTACAACAATCTGATAGTTTCATGGTTACCATTACTGATACTAGATTCTAAAAAAAAGATTCCAGAGTTATTTAATTAACTGAATTTAAATTCCTCGGCTGCCGTGGTGGGATTTGAACTCACATCTCTGGATCATTAGTCCAGGCCTACTGTATTACTTCTACCAGTAACATAACCACTATGCCACCATTCCCTATACAGTACTCACTTGCCACTCAAATATATTGGAACAAAGGGAATTATCTGGAATTCACTGAGAAGCGATGCATTCATTGGCGAAGATTCACCAAGTAGGTAGTGACTGAGCTGCAGGACATGCAACATACTACAGGATAAGCATGGACTGCTAATGGCAGTCAAAAAGACTGCTCTTTTGGCTTGGGGTCTTTCCAGAGGACATAGCAACATCACTCAACCGGCAGTGTATTGCTGCATAAAACCAGATTGTTTGGAAGATCAAGCAACTAAATCACTTTCCCATGGTCACTGGAGAATAACAAACCTAGCCCGAACTTTCCATTAAATTACAGGATTCCCTGTAGGAGTCCACAATGTCATTGCTGGCATCCATATAGTAATTAATGCTTCTGCAGATAGGAATGCCCCATATATAAACCACAAGAGCCTGTACTTAATGTTCAGCTTGTGTGTAACTATCCTCACCTGATACTGAAGTTTAGTGCCAGACTATCAAAAAGCACTCATGATGGCTTTACTTTACTCCGGTCCACTGTTCCATCACTATTTCCATAAGAACATAAGAACATAAGAATTAGGAACAGGAGTAGGCCATCTAGCCCCTCGAGCCTGCTCCGCCATTCAAAAAGATCATGGCTATTTGCTGATACCCATCACCCACTTGGGTGATCGAGGATATCTGTTGTTTCCGTGGCTCATGTACACTGTGTGGCATCCTGAACATCAGCTGAGCACAAATATAATGAGGTATACGCCTCCACCTGATTCATCATAGAGCACATCATTGGCATTATGAAGCAGAGCTTCTGGTCAAGGAGCGTCCAGCAGACAACATTTCTGATATCATCATGGTCTGCTGCATTCTCTACAGTATTGCAATTGAAAGAAGTCTTCATCTGGAGCTGCTGTCTCAAGGGTCTCAGAAAGGCAGCTGGCGGACATGGCTGAGGAGTTGGGAACAGCCAAAATAATAAGACAAATTAGCCCCTCTGGCAGGTGCAAGAATGATTCACTAGACCTTAATTCAGGACATTTTATCATAGAATTATAGGGCTCAATTTTGGCCGAGCCTGTTTTCTGGCGCACTTACCGGAGTTGCGGCGCTTATGTAGGTTCCCAGATGCGGCGAAAGAAAATGTTGGAACTTTGGCCGCTGTCTGGCCTCTTCACTGCAGTCGCGCAGCGTGACCAATTGTTCTGCACTGGAAAATGTGCTGGACGTCTGCACATGCGCAGCAGTGATTCGTGATGTCCGCGCATGCACTGTGAGTCTACATCAACAGTCCCAATTTGTCAACATACTGATGTAGGTCTCTCTGTCAGTTTGAGAGCGTGGCGATGTTCTTCCGTCCTCTCGGCAGCCTTGTGCTGTTTCTCCTCACGCTGCTGCTATTTTGCCATCTCATTGGTGCTGAATTTACATCATCACTCTCTTAGAATCTGTGTTGCTGCTCCTTTAGGTAAAATTCTCTGTCTCATAAGATCTGTCTCCTTTGTTGAGCTAGGGGCAGGCAGGAGAACTGATAGAAATCACCGGCAGGCAGGAGTACTTTCAGTTTTCCTGCCCGCCCCTAGCCCAGGCTGAGTGGCCTCCCGGTGCGGTGTCCCGCCCCTAGCCCAGACCGAGTGGCCTCCCGGTGCGGTGTCCCGCCCCTAGCCCAGGCCGAGTGGCCTCCCGGGGCGGTGTCCCGCCCCTAGCCCAGACCGAGTGGCCTCCCGGTGCGGTGTCCCGCCACTAGCCCAGACCGAGTGGCCTCCCGGTGCGGTGTCCCGCCCCTAGCCCAGACCGAGTGGCCTCCCGGTGCGGTGTCCCGCCCCTAGCCCAGACCGAGTGGCCTCCCGGTGTGGTATCCCGCCCTTAGCCCAGACCGAGTGGCCTCCCGGTGCGGTGCCCCACCCCTAGCCCAGACCGAGTGGCCTCCCGGTGCGGTATCCCGCCCTTAGCCCAGGCCGAGTGGCCTCCCGGTGCGGTGTCCCGCCCCTAGCCCAGACCGAGTGGCCTCCCGGTGCGGTGTCCCGCCCCTAGCCCAGACCGAGTGGCCTCCCGGTGCGGTGTCCCGCCCCTAGCCCAGACCGAGTGGCCTCCCGGTGTGGTATCCCGCCCTTAGCCCAGACCGAGTGGCCTCCCGGTGCGGTGTCCCGCCCCTAGCCCAGACCGAGTGGCCTCCCGGTGCGGTATCCCGCCCTTAGCCCAGGCCGAGTGGCCTCCCGGTGCGGTGTCCCGCCCCTAGCCCAGACCGAGTGGCCTCCCGGTGCGGTATCCCGCCCTTAGCCCAGACCGAGTGGCCTCCCGGTGCGGTGTCCCGCCCCTAGCCCAGACCGAGTGGCCTCCCGGTGCGGTATCCCGCCCTTAGCCCAGGCCGAGTGGCCTCCCGGTGCGGTGTCCCGCCCCTAGCCCAGACCGAGTGGCCTCCCGGTGCGGTATCCCGCCCTTAGCCCAGACCGAGTGGCCTCCCGGTGCGGTATCACGCCCTTAGCCCAGGCCGAGTGGCCTACCGCACGGCCCGCTGCCTTCCCGGGCCGAGTGCAGAAAGGTGGCTTGCAGTTTGAAGATGAAGGTAGGAGTTCAATTTTTTATTTCTTATAGAAATATAAGTAGTTTTTGTTTGCAAACATTGCTAAGGGTAAGGTTTGGTTGGTTTAGGTGCAGGTCCTGTCCGCTTCCCGCCCCGATTCCAGGTCAAACGGCCTCGGATGTACCTACCTGCGCCGATTTCTTTAATTCTCCGCAAGGGTTTTCTCAAGTGGCCACATGCGCTGGCCTAAGTAGAAATGGAGCAACTATTAGCTGGCCAAAGTTGCCTAAATGAGCAGAACTGGCGTAGATGCCCTCTTTTGAGAAAAAAAAACAAACCTAAAAAAAACGTAACTAAGTGAGTTATGCTGGTGCAAATTGATTGGGGAAAAAGTTACGCCAGAAAAAGCAGGTTACTCCAAAAAAAACGGAGCAACTCCTGGCCAAAATTGAGCCCATAGAGTGGTTACAGCACAGAAGGAGGCCATTTAGCCTGTCGAGCCTGTGCCGACTCTCTACAAGAGCAGTTCAGCTAGTCCCACTCTCTCACCCTTTCCTCATAGCCCTGCAATTTTGTTTCTGTCAGGTACTTATCGAACTCCCTTTTGAATGCCATTATTGAATCTGCCTCCACCACCTTTTGAGGCAGTGCATTCCAGATCCTAACCACTCATTGCATAAAAAGGTTTTTCCTCATGTCGCCTTTGGTTCTTCTGCCAATTACCTTAAATCTGTGTCCGCTGGTTCTCGACCCTTCCGCCAATGGGAACAGGTTCTCTCCATCTACTCTGTCTAGACCCTTCATGATTTTGCATACCTTTATCAAATTTCCTCTCAACCTTCTCTGCTCTAAGGAGAACAACCCCAGCTTCTCCAGTCCATCCACGTAACTGAAGTCCCTCATCTCTGGAACCATTCTTGTAAATCTTTTCTGCACCCTCTCTAAGGCTTTCACATCCTTCCTAAAGTGCAAGCCTGAGCCATTGGAGGGAGCAGCATGCAGCGGCTCAGCCCGGAAATCAGCGCGAGCCCGGCCTGCAAGACCATCAGCAGGACGGGGCCATTGGAGGCAGCAGCGTGCGGTGGCATGCCACTTCAGGAGCAGCGCGTGCTGCTGCAGGAGGGCGATGGCTGAGAAGTCAGGTCGCTGATTGCAGTACGAGCAGGCACAGCAAGAGGGGCGAAGGAGCGGCAAAAGTTTATAGATGGAAGTGATCGGGGCCGAGGAGAGGCGTGCGTTTGGGGCTCAGAAGAGGCGAGGGCCCAGGGGCAGCATGGGCCAGCCCACACTGCGATATGTGTGCGCACTAGGTCCGTGCAGCAGAACTGGTCTCCAGTCGTCTTGGTTAGTCCTTGCCACTGGACCAAGACCGAGCTCTGTCAAGCCCGTGTGGTGGCTGGTGTGCAACATAGAAACATAGAAACATAGAAAATAGGTGCAGGAGTAGGCCATTCGGCCCTTTGAGCCTGCACCACCATTCAATAAGATCATGGCTGATCATTCCCTCAGTACCCCTTTCCTGATTTCTCTCCATATCCCTTGATCCCTTTAGCCGTAAGGGCAAATATCTAGCTCCCTCTTGAATATATCCAATGAACTGGCATCAACAACCCTCTGCGGTAGGGAATTCCACAGCTTAACAACTCTCTGAGTGAAGAAATTTCTCCTCATCTCAGTCCTAAATGGCCTACCCCTTATCCTAAGACTGTGTCCCCTGGTTCTGGACTTCCCCAGTATCGGGAACATTCTTCCCGCATCTAACCTGTCCAGTCCGTCAGAATCTTATATGCTTCTATGAGATCCCCTCTCATCCTTCTAAACTCCAGTGAATACAGGCCCAGTTGATCCAGTCTCTCCTCATATGTCAGTCCCGCCATCACGGGAATCAGTCTGGTGAACCTTCGCTGCACTCCCTCAATAGCAAGAACGTCCTTCCTCAGATTAGGAGACCAAAACTGAACACAATATTCCAGGTGAGGCCTCACCAAGGCCCTGTACAACTGCAGTAAGACCTCCCTGCTCCTATACTCAAATCACCTAGCTATGAAGGTCAACATACCATTTGCCTTCTTCACCGCCTGCTGTACATGCATGCCATCTTTCAATGACTGATGAACCATGATACCCAGGTCTCGTTGCACCTCCCCCTTTCCTAATCTGCCGCCATTCAGATAATATTCTGCCTTTGTGTTTTTGCCCCCAAAGTGGATAACCTCACATTTATCCACATTATACAGCATTTGCCATGCATTTGCCCACTCACCTAACCTGTCCAAGTCACCCTGCAGCCTTTTAGCATCCTCCTCACAGCTCACACCATCACCCAGTTTAGTGTCATCTGCAAACTTGAAGATATTACACTCAATTCTTTCATCTAAATCATTAATGTATATTGTAAAGAGCTGGGGTCCCAGCACTGAGCCCTGCAGTACTCCACTAGTCACTGCCTGCCATTCTGAAAAGGACCCGTTTATCCCGACTCTTTGCTTCCTGTCTGCCAACCAGTTCTCTATCCACGTCAGTACATTACCCCCAATACCATGTGCTTTGATTTTGCACACCAATCTCTTGTGTGTGACCTTGTCAAAAGCCTTTTGAAAGTCCAAATACACCACATCCACTGGTTCTCCCTTGTTGACTCTACTAGTTACATCCTCAAAAAATTTGAGAAGATTTGTCAAGCATGATTTCCCTTTCATAAATCCATGCTGACTTGGACCGGTCCTGTCACTGCTTTCCAAATGCGCTGCTATTTCATCTTTAATAATTGATTCCAACATTTTCCCCACGACTGATGTCAGGCTAATCGGTCTATAATTACCCGTTTTCTCTCTCCCTCCTTTTTTAAACAGTGGTGTTACATTAGCTACCCTCCAGTCCATAGGAACTGATTCATAGTCGATAGACTGTTGGAAAATGATCACCAATGCATCCATAATTTCTATGGCCACTTCTTGGCTACTCTTGGATGCAGACTATCAGGCCCCGGGGATTTATCGGCCTTCAATCCCATCAATTTCCCTAACACAATTTCCCGCTTTATAAGGATATCCTTCAGTTCCTCCTTCTTACTAGACTCTTGGTCCCCTAGTATTTCCAGAAGGTTATTTGTGTCTTCCTTCGTGAAAACAGAACCAAAGTATTTGTTTAACTGGTCTGCCATTTCTTTGTTCCCCATTATAAATTCACCTGAATCTGACTGCAAGGGACCTACATTTGTTTTCACTAATCTTTTTATCTTCACATATCTATAGAAGCTTTTGAAGTCAGTTTTTATGTTGCCAGCAAGCTTCCTCTCATACTCTATTTTCCCCCTCCTAATTAAACCCCTTGTCCTCCTCTGTTGTATTACAAAATTCTACCATATTATGGTCACTCTTCCCCAAGAGGCCCCACACAACAATATTGCTAATTAGTCCTTTCTCATTGCACATCACCCAGTCTAGGATGGCCAGCCCTCTAGTTGGTTCCTTGACATATTGCTCTCGAAAACCCTAATACACTCCAGGAAATCCTCCTCTATTGCTACTAGTTTGGTTAGCCCAGTCAATATGTAGATTAAAGTCGCCCATGATAACTACTGTACCTTTATTGCCCGCATCCCTAATCTCTTGTTTGATGCTGTCCCCATCCTCATTACTAACGTTTGGTGGTCTGTACATAACTCCCACTTGCGTTTTCTGCCCTTTGGTATTCCGTAGCTCCAACCATACAGATTCCACATCATCCAAACTAATGTCCTTCCTTACTATTGCATTAATTTCCTCTTTAACCAGCAACGCCACCCCACCTCCTTTTCCTTTCTGTCTATCCTTCTTAAATGTTGAATACCCTGGATGTTGAGTTCCCAGCCTTGGTCACCCTGGAGCCAATTACATCATATCCATTAACTGCTATCTGCACAGTTAATTCGTCCGCCTTATTCTGAATACTCCTTGCATTGAGGCACAGAGCCTTCAGGCTTATCTTTTTAACACCCTTTACCCCTTTAGGATTTTGCTGTAATGTGGCCTGTTTTGCTTTTTTTGTCTTGGGTTTCTCTGCCCTCCACTTTTACTTTTCTTCTTTTTTTTTTCTTCTGCCATCAATCTACTTCCCTGTGTCTCCCTGCATAGGTTCCCATCCCCCTGCCATATTAGTTTAATCCCTCCCCAACAGCACTAGCAAACACTCCCTGTAAGACGTTGGTTCCAGTCCTGCCCAGGTGCAGACCGTCACGCGTTAAAAAAATCCACGCGCAGGCATCTTCCACCCTTCAACATGTAGCTCGTGATCTGGAACACCTTTGAACTCATCCATTTTTGGCATGGAAGCAAGTTACCCTCGCTTCGAGGGACTGCCTCTGATGATGATGATGAAAGTGCAGTGCCCAGAATTGGACACAATATTCCAGTTGAGCCCGAACCAGTGTTTTATAAAGGTTCCTCATAACTTCCTTGCTTTTGTACTCTATGGAGGAGAAATTTGGGAGCGCCTCCGATAAAAGTTGAAAAAATTAGCGGCAGGTGCTAATGATTTTCAACTTTTAAAAATGTCGGGTTTGCGCTCCAGGAAGCAAATGGAGCACTAAATAAACCTCTCCACTTCCTTCCTGGTGCACAACAGGATGCCAGCGGAGCGGTAGTTGAGCAGCGCTGCACACTGGGCTGTGCTGCGCTGCCGTGTTCGGAGACTCCTTCTCTCCCTTAAAGGGAAGGGCCATCGCTATAGGCGCTGCATTGGAAACACTTACCTGGACCCCGATGGCAGCCGAGATCCAGCCCAATCAGCCCGATGCACAGCAGCAGAGTGCCGGGCTGATCAAACGCGGCTGAAGAGGAATCTAAAAAAATGAGAAACACCACTTTTGAAATGTTTTTACTTACCTCAGCCACCTCGCCTTTAATCATCGCCCCTGAAGCACTCGGTCTCCCAATCAATGCCTCCTGCAGCTGCTGGTGTTTTTGCCTGGCGATGTTGCAGGGGCGGAATCGAAGTTCAGGCCTGGGGCACTACTGGTGCGATGCGCACAGCAATGACGTCACGATCTTCAGGCGAACGAGATCCGGGCGCAATGTTCTACTGCCGCCACAAGCGCCCTGCCGAAGTTAGCGGGAGTTGTTCATCTTGCCGCACCCGGTCAGTAGGTGGTTAGTGCCCTGCTATCGCCGTCCGAAGGCAATAACAGAAGGCGAAAAGAGGCCAATTTCTAGGCCAATAACTCTATTTATTAAACCCAGGATCCTGTATGCATTTTTAATAAATTTCTTAACATGCCTGCCACCTTCAATGATTTATGCATATACACCCCCAGGTCTCTCTCTTCATGCATCCCCTTTAGAATTGTACCTTTCAGTTTATTTTGTCTCTCCTCATCCTTCCTATCAAAATGTATCACTTTTCTGTGTTAAATTTCATCTGCCACATGTCTGCCCATTCCATCAGCCTGTCTACGTCCCCCTGAAGTCTATCACTATCCTCCTCACTGTTCACTATACTTCCAAGTTTTGTGTCATCTGCAAATTTTGAAATTGTGCCTTGTACACGCACATTAATATATATCAAGAAAAGCATTGGTCCTAGTACTGACCTCTGGGGAACAACACTGTATACCTCCCTCCCATCCGGAAAACAACCATTCACCACTACTCTCTGTTTCCTGTCACTTTGTCAATTTCGTATCCATTCTGCCAATGTCCCTTTTATTCCATGGGTTTCAACTTTGCCGGCAAGCCTATTATGTGGCACTTTATTAAATGTCTTTTGGAAGTCCATGGACACCACATCAACATATTTGCCCTCATCAACCCTCTCTGTTACCTCATCAAAAAACTCATTCAAATTAGTTCAGGTGATTTGCCTTTAACAAATCTGTGCTGGCTTTCCTTAATTAATGCACACTTGTCCAAGTGACCGTTAATTTTGTTCTTGATTATCATTTCTAAAAACTTCCCCACCATGCAGGTTAAACTGACTGGCTTGTAGTTGCTGCATTTATCCTTTCAACCTTTTTTGAACAAGGGTGCAACATTTGCAATTCTTCAGTCCTCTGGCACCACTCCTGTATCTAAGGAGGATTAAAACATGATGGCCAGTACCTCCGCAATTTACTCTTTTACTTTCTTCAGCATCCTAGGATGCATTCCATTTGGTCCTGGTGACGTATCTGCTTTAAGTACCTCTTTATCAATTTTTATCCCATCTACTATCTCAACCACCACCTTTTTCACTATGACTTTGGCAGCATCTTCTTTCTTGGTAAAGACAGATGCAAAGTAATCATTTAGTACCTCAGCCATGCCCTCTACCTCCATGCGTAGGTCTCTGGTTTGGCCCCTAATTGGCCCCACCCCTCCTCTTATTACCCATTTGTTATTTATATGTCTATAGAAGACTTTTGGATTTCCTTTTATGTTAGCTGCCAGTCTATCCTTATACTCTCTCTTTGCACCTCATATTTTCTTTTTCACTTCCCCTTTGAACTTTGTATATTCAGCCTGGTTCTCACTTGTATTCTTAACTTGACATCTGTCATATGCTCCCTTTTTCTGCTTCATCTTACTCTCAATCTCGATCATTATTCAGGGTGCTCTGACTTTGGTTGTGTTACACTCATAATAAATGGTCAGACCAAGTACTGTGTGTAATGAGCAAGTGTGACCTTAGGTCCTTTATTGTCATTCCAGAGTGCAGGTACCGCGTGGGTGGCCTACTTATATACCGTGCTCCCAAGGGATGCTGGAATCTCTTGGGACTCCAACAGGTAGGCCCTCTGGTGGTCAGGTGTGATGCAGGTTACAAGGTTACAAGGTGTTAAATACATAACATCACTCCCCCGTGAAGTCAACAATACACTTACTTATTTACAAGGTGAAATGATCTGGGGCTCTGCGCTCCCTTGTCGATCGTCTCGATACAAATGTTGGTGTGGTTGGGTTGGTCAATTCTTCATTGGGCTGCTGGGGATGATGAGTTCTGTTTCGTGGTCAACTGTGATGTCAGTTGCCACTTATGTGTGTGATGGAAAGTCAAAGTTGGTGGTGTCCTCTGCAGGTTGTGCGTAGCTGTTGGTGAACTGCAGTTTAATTTCGTCCAAGTGTTTTCTGTGCGTTTGTCCATTGGTCAATTTGACCTGAAACACCCTACTCCCCTCTTTGGCTGTGACCGTGCCAGTGAGCCATTTGGGACCATGTCCATAATTGAGCACAAATACAGGATCATTGATCTCAATATCACGTGACAAGTTTGCGCAGTCATGGTACATACTCTGTTGATGCCGCTTGTCCGCCACGTGATCATGTAGATCAGGGTGGATTGGAGACAGCCTTGTTTTAAGCACCCTTTTCATGAGCAGCTCGGCTGGGGGAATCCCTGTGAGTGAGTGGGGTCTGGTGGAGTAGCTGAGCAGTACTCAGGACAACCGGGTCTGCAGGGAGCCTTCCGACACATGTTTCAAGCATTGCTTGATGGTCTGGACTGCCCGTTCTGCCTGGCCATTGGATGTGGGCTTGAACGGCACAGATGTGACATGTTTAATCCCATTGCGGGTCATGAACTCTTTGAATTCGGCACTTGTGAAGCATGGCCCATTGTCTCTGACTAGGCCGTGCGTGGCAAACATAGCTCTTAGACTTTCAATGGTGGCCGTGGACGTGCTTCCAGACAATATTGCATATCCAATCCACTTTGAGTAAGCATCCACAACAACCAAAAACATTTTGCCTAGAATGGGCCTGCATAGTCTACATGGATCCTCGACCACGGTTGGTGTGGCCAGGACCATAAACTTAGCGGTGTCTCTCTGGGTGCATTGCTCAACTGAGAGCAAGCGTTGCACTGGCACGCACAAGACTCTCAATCTGAGTTGATGCCTGGCCACCACACGTGGGACGTGGCTACGACTGTCATTATCACGATGCCTGGGTGGGTGCTCTGTAGTTCCCCAATAAATGTGTCCCTGCTTTTCTTGGGCAATAGCACACGATTGCCCCACAAGAGACAGCCTGCAGGGGCAGCTCATCTTTGCGTCTGTGGAATGGCTTAATCGTTTTCTGCATCTCCATTGGGACACTGCACCAGCTCCCATGGAGCACACAGCTTTTTACCAGGGACAGTAAAGGATCCTGGCTGGTTCAGGTCCTGATCTGGCGGGCCGTAATGGGGGATTTCTCATTCTCAAATGCCTCCATGGCCATTAGCAAGTCCGCTGGCTGTGCCATTTCCACCCCTGTGCTGGGCAATGGTAGCCGACTGAGAGCATCTGTGCAATTCTCTGTGCCCAGTCTGTGGCAAATTACACAGTTGTATGCCGACAGCGTGAGCGCCCATCTTTAGATGCGGGCAGAGGCATTGGTATTGATCCCTTTGCTCTCCGAGAATAGCGATATGAGCGGTTTGTAGTCTGTTTCAAGCTCGAACTTGAGGCCAAACAAGTACTGGTGCATTTTTTTTAATCCCGTAACCGCACGCCAGAGCCTCTTTTTCAATCTTGTTGTAGGCTCTTTTGGCCTTGGACAAACTCCTCGATGCATACACAACCGGTTGCAATATTCCTGATTCATTAGCCTGTGGCAACACACACCCGACCCCGTATGACGACGCATCGCAGGCTATCACTAGTCGTTTACATGGGTTATACAGGACAAGCAGTTTGTTAGAACACAATAAGTTTCTGGCTTTTTTAAAGGCAGCCTCTTGTGAATTCCCCCATACCCAGTCGTCTCCCTTGCACAGTAGCGCATGCAGGGGTTCTAGCAGGATGCTTAACCCAGGTAGGAAATTAGCAAAGTAGTTTAGGAGTCCCAGAAACGACCGCAACTCTGTCACGTTCTGTGGTCGCGTCGTGTTCTTGATGGCCTCCGTCTTGGTGTCGATGGGTCTGATGCCGTCTGCTGCGATTCTCCTTCCTAACAATTCAACGTCCTGTGCCAGGAAAACACACTTCGAGCATTTCAACCTGAGCCCCACGCGATCTAACCAACTAAGAACCTCCTCCAGGTTCTTCAAGTGTCCCAACCTGTAACAAATATGTCATCCTGGAAGACCACTCTTCAAGGAACCGACTTTAGCAGGCTCTACATGTTTCGCTGGAAGATCGCTGCAGCCGACCAAATCCCGAACGGGCACCGGTTGTAAATAAATAGATCTTTGTGCGTGTTGATGCAGGTGAGGCCTTTCGAAGACTCCTCCAACTCCTGCATCATGTAGGCCGAGGTCAGGTCCAGCTTGGTGAACGTCTTTCCTCCAGCCAGGGTCGCAAATAGGTCGTCTGCCTTTGGTAGTGGGTACTGGTCCTGCAGCGAAAAACGGTTAATTGTTACTTTATAGTCACTGCAAATTCTAACTGTACCGTCCTCCTTGAGTACCGGAACAATCGGGCTGGCCCAGTCATTGAATTCCACCGGCATGATGATGCCTTCATGTTGCAGCCTGTCCAGCTCGATTTTCACTTTTTCACGCATCATGTACGATACCGCCTGAGCCTTGTGGTGGATGGGTCGCGTACCGGGAACCAAATGGATCTGCACTTTCGCCCCCGAGAAACTTCCAACGCTTGGCTCGAATAACAATGGGAACTTGCTTAGAACCTGGGTGCATGCGGTGTCGTCGACTGACAAGTGCGCTCGAATGTTGTCCCCGTTCCAGCGGATTTTTCCCAGCCAGCTTCTACCAAATAACGTGGGGCCATCCCCTGGCACAATCCACAGCGGGAGTTCGTGTACTGCTCCATCATAGGAGACATCGACTTCAGCACTACCAATTATCGGGATTAGTTCCTTTGTGTAAGTCCTTAGCTTCGTGTGAATAGGGCTGAGCTTGGACCTGTGTGCCTTCTTCCTCCACAGCCTGTCGAAGGCCATTTTACTCATTATGGATTGGCTTGCCCCAGTGTCCAGCTCCATAGACACTGGAATACCGTTCAGTTCAACTTTCAACATTATTGGTGGGCATTTCATCGTGAACGTGTATACCCCGTATACTTCTGCCTCTTCCATGCGAGTTTCCAATTCCGTTTAATCCACTGTGGACCGATCTTCCTCTGCAACGTGGTGGTTTTCAGGGTTTGCAGAGTTTGAAGCTCGCCTGCACATTCGTTGGAGGTGTCCCATTGTTCTGCAGCCATTGCACGCATAGTGCTTACAGCGGCATTGATGGGGCCAATGATCACCCCCGCAGCGCCAACAGGGTGTTAACTGCCTCGCATTAACAGATGATGGCGGACTCTGGGTCAATTGAGGTCGGGCCACAGCAGCCAGCGTGTACATTCTGCCTTGTACATTTCTGCTCAAAACCGACATTACTTTATGTACAGTACTGACCAAAACTTCTTTGTTCTGCGAAATCAGCTTGATATTGTCGCTGGTGGACATAAATGCCTGGGCTATCGTTGTGGCTTTGGAGTTTCTACAGTCAATAGTTTGCGAAGGATTGCCTCATGTCCGCTGCCCAGTACAAAAAAGTCTCTGAGCAATTGTTCTCGAAATCCCTCAAACTCACAATGTCCTGCAAGGTGCCTTAGTTCGGCGATGTAGCTCACCACTTCCTGACCCTCCAATCGTTGATACGTGTAGAACTGATATCTCGCCATCAAAACACTTTCCTTAGGATTTAGATGCTCCCGGACCAGCGTACACAGTTCTTTGTAGGATTTCTCTGTTGGTTTAGCCAGGGCCAGGAGATTCTTCATGAGGCCATAGGTTGTGGCCCCACAGACAGTTAAGAGGATTGCCCTTCATTTGGTCGCATTCTCGTCCCCTTCCAGCTCATTGGCTACGAAGTATTGGTCGAGTCTCTCCACGAAGGCCTCCCAATCATCCCCCTCCAAGAACTTCTCCAGGATGCCGACTGTTCTCTGCATTTACGCATGGTTCGTTACCTCGTCGCCAATTGTTACACTCATAATAAATGGTCAGACCGAGTACTTTGTGGAATGAGCAAGTGTGACCTTAGCTCCTTTATTGTAGTTCCAGAGTGCAGGTACCTTGTGGGTGGCCTGCTTATATACTGTACTCCAAAGGGATACTGGGATCCCTTGGGACTCCAACAGATAGGCCCTCTGGTGGGCAGGTGTGATGCAGGTTACAAGGGGTTAAGTACACAACAGGTTGCCCTACCTTTCCCATTATGGGAATGTGCCTTGACTGTTCCCAAACCATCTCCTCTATAAAGCCAATCCATTGTTCGATTACAGTTCTGCCTGCCAATCTTTGATTCCAATTTACCCAGGCCAGATCCATTCTCAACCCACTGAAACTGGCCATCCTCCAAATAAGTATTTTAACTCTAGATTGCTCCCTTTCCTTTTCCATAGCTAATATAAACCTTATGATACTATGATCACTGTTCCCTATATGTTCCCCTACTGACACTTGCTCCATTTGACCCACCTCATTCCCCAGAACCAGACCCAGCAATGCCTCCTTCCTCATTGGGCCGGAAACCTACTAATCAATTAAGTTCTCTTGAATACACGTCAGAAATGTTCCCCCCTCTCTGCCCTTTACATTATTACTCTATCCCAGTCTATATTAGGATTGATTATAGGGACTGCTGCCAATGAATCGGAAGTAGTTGCTTGCACACGGTTCCAATGTTTTCTTTGCCAGACTTCCCACAGATTGGTGATCGAGAAAGATGAGGGGGTAGAAATTTCAGGTATTGTGATGTCCATAATGTGACTTGAAGGTGATATTAGGATGTGTTCAGCTTGTGAGAGTTTTATTGTACTCTTGTGGAGTGTGTTTAGAGCAGCATGTGGAGGTGCGTCGCTGAGTCGGGAGCAGCGTCGAGGAGGTGCGTGGAGAGACGTGAGTTCCGGGGTCGGCGAGAGGCCTATAAAGGCCCAACGTGGCGGCAGTTGGGAGCAGCGTCGAGGAGGTGCGTCGCTGAGGTGTGAGTCCGGGCGTCGGCGAGAAGCCTATAAAGGCCAGTGAGACCGGGAGCAGCATGGTGAGGCGGAGCTTGTGCAGCTACAGGGAGAAGGCAAAAAAGAAGTAGAAGGAAACAGAAAGGTGACATAACAGCCAAGGGGGTAAGTGATTGGCTGGTGATTGGGTGAGTAGTTTTTCTTTTTTCTCTTCTATAACAGTGAGTAAACTTTAGCATTGTTGTTGCCTATCTAAGGGTTAAGTCATGGCAGGAGAGCTCGGTCACGTGATATGCTCCTCCTGTACCATGTGGGAACTCAGGACGCCTCCAGTGTCCCTGACGACTACGTGTGCGGGAAGTATATCTGCCTCCAGCTCCTGACAGACCGCGTTGCAGAGTTGGAGCTGAGGGTGGATTCACTCTGGAGCATCCACGATGCTGAGAATGACGTGAATAGCACGTTTAGTGAGTTGGTCATACCGCAGGCGAAGGGTCCACAGCCAGCTAGGGAATGGAAGATCAGCAGGAAAATCAGCGCAAGGAAGGTAGTGCAGGGGTCCCTTGCGGTCATCCCCCTGCAAAACAGATACACAGTTTTGAGTACTGTTGAGGGGGATGACTCATCAGGGGAGGGCAGCAGCAGCCAAGTTCATGGCACCCTGGCTGGCTCTGCTGCACAGGAGGGCAGGAAAAACAGTGGGAGAGCGATAGTGATAGGGGATTTGATTATAAGGGGAATAGATAGGCGTTTCTGCAGCCGCAACCGAGACTCCAGGATGGTATGTTTCCTCCCTGGTGCAAGGGTCAAGGATGTCTCTGAGCGGGTGCAGGACATTCTGAAAAGGGAGGGTGAACAGCCAGTTGTCGTGGTGCACATTGGTACCAACGATATAGGTAAAAAAAGGGATGAGGTCCTATGAGATGAATTTAAGGAGCTAGGAGCTAAATTGAAACGTAGGACCTCAAAAGTGGTAATCTCAGGATTGCTACCAGTGCCATGTGCTAGTCAGAGTAGGAATCGCAGGATAGCTCAGATGAATACGTGGCTTGAACAGTGGTGCAGCAGGGAGGGATTCAAATTCCTGGGGCATTGGAACATGTTCTGGGGGAGGTGAGACCAGTACAAACCGGACGGTCTGCATCTAGGCAGGACCGGAACCAATGTCCTAGGGGGAATGTTTGCTAGTGCTGTTGGGGAGGAGTTAAACTAATGTGGCAGGGGGATGGGAACCAATGCAGGGAGACCGAGGGAAACAAAAAGGAGACAAAAGCAAAAGACAGAAAGGAGATGAGTAAAAGTGGAGGGCAGAGAAACCCAAGGCAAAAAACAAAAAGGGCTGCAGAAGGGGTCAAAACTAAAAATCATGGATTAAAAACTAGTATTAAAACACTCTACCTAAACGCACGCAGCATTCGAAATAAAGTAAATGAGTTGACGGCACAAATCATTACAAATGGGTATGATTTGGTGGCCATTACAGAAACTTGGTTGCAGGGTGGCCAAGACTGGGAATTAAACATACAGGGGTTTCTGACGATTCGGAAAGATAGACAAGAAGGGAAAGGAGGTGGGGTAGCTCTGTTAATAAAGGATGATATCAGGGCAGTTGTGAGAGACGATATTGGCTCTAATGAACAAAATGTTGAATCATTGTGGGTGGAGATTAGAGATAGTAAGGGGAAAAAGTCACTGGTGGGTGTAGTTTATAGGGCCCCAAATAATAACTTCACGGTGGGGCGGGCAATAATCAAGGAAATAATGGAGGCATGCGAAAAAGGAACGGCAGTAATCATGGGTGATTTTAACCTACATATCGATTGGTCAACTCAAATCACACGGGGTAGCCTGGAGGAGGAATTCATAGAATGCATACGGGATTGTTTCTTAGAACAGTATGTTACAGAACCTACAAGGGAGCAAGCTATCTTAGATCTGGTCCTGTGTAATGAGACAGGAATAATAAACGATCTCCTCGTAAAAGATCCTCTCGGAATGAGTGATCACAGTATGGTTGAATTTGTAATACAGATTGAGGGTGAGGAAGTAGTGTCTCAAACGAGCATACTATGCTTAAACAAAGGGGACTACAGTGGGATGAGGGCAGAGTTGGCTAAAGTAGACTGGAAACACAGGCTAAACGGTGGCACAATTGAGGAACAGTGGAGGACTTTTAAGGAGCTCTTTCATAGTGCTCAACAAAAATATATTCCAATGAAAAAGAAGGGCGGTAAGAGAAGGGATAACCAGCCGTGGATAACCAAGGAAATTAAGGAGAGTATCAAATTAAAAACCAATGCGTATAAGGTGGCCAAGGTTAGTGGGAAAATAGAAGATTGGGAAAATTTTAAACGACAGCAAAGAATGACTAAGAAAGCAATAAAGAAAGGAAAGATAGATTACGAAGGTAAACTGGCGCAAAACATAAAAACGGATAGTAAAAGCTTTTACAGATATATAAAACGGAAGAGAGTGACAAAAGTAAATGTTGGTCCCTTAGAAAATGAGAAGGGGGATTTAATAATGGGAAATGTGGAAATGGCTGAGACCTTAAACAATTATTTTGCTTCGGTCTTCACAGTGGAAGACACAGAAACCATGCCAGAAATTGCTGGTCACAGGAATGTGGGAAGGGAGGACCTGGAGACAATCACTATCACTAGGGGGGTAGTGCTGGACAGGCTAATGGGACTCAAGGTAGACAAGTCCCCTGGTCCTGATGAAATGCATCCCAGGGTATTAAAAAAGATGGCGGAAGTTATAGCAGATGCATTCGTTATAATCTACCAAAAGTCTTTGGACTCTGGGGAGGTACCAGCGGATTGTGAAGCAGCTAATGTAACGCCTCTGTTTAAAAAAGGGGGCAGACAAAAGGCAGGTAACTATAGGCCGGTTATTTTAACATCTGTAGTGGGGAAAATGCTTGAAACTATCATTAAGGAAGAAATAGCGGGACATCTAGATAGGAATAATGCAATCAAGCAGACGCAACATGGATTCATGAAGGGGAAATCATGTTTAACTAATTTACTGGAATTCTTTGAGGATATAATGAGCATGGTGGATAGAGGTGTACTGATGGATGTGGTGTATTTAGATTTTCAAAAGGCATTCGATAAGGTGTCACACAAAAGGTTACTGCAGAAAATAAAGGTACGTGGGGTCAGTGGAAATGTATTAGCATGGATAGAGAATTGGCTGGCTAACAGAAAGCAGAGAGTCGGGATAAATGGGTCCTTTTCGGGTTGGAAATCGGTGGTTAGTGGTGTGCCACAGGGATCGGTGCTGGGACCACAACTGTTTACAATATACATAGATGACCTGGAAGAGGGGACAGAGTGTAGTGTAACAAAATTTGCAGATGACACAAAGATTAGTGGGAAAGCGGGTTGTGTAGAGGACACAGAGAGGCTGCAAAGAGATTTAGATAGGTTAAGCGAATGGGCTAAGGTTTGGCAGATGGAATACAATGTCGGAAAGTGTGAGGTCATCCACCTTGGGAAAAAAAACAAAAAAAGGGAATACTATTTGAATGGGGAGAAATTACAACATGGTGCGGTGCAGAGGGACCTGGGGGTCCTTGTGCATGAATCCCAAAGAGTTAGTTTGCAGGTGCAGCAGGTAATCAGGAAGGCGAATGGAATGTTGGCCTTCATTGCGAGAGGGATGGAGTACAAAAGCAGGGAGGTCCTTCTGCAACTGTATAGGTTATTGGTGAGGCCGCACCTGGAGTACTGCGTGCAGTTTTGGTCGCCTTACTTAAGGAAGGATATACTGGCTTTGGAGGGGGTACAGAGATGATTCACTAGGTTGATTCCGGAGATGAGGGGGTTACCTTATGATGATAGATTGAGTAGACTGGGTCTTTACTCGTTGGAGTTCAGAAGGATGAGGGGTGATCTTATCGAAACATTTAAAATAATGAAAGGGATAGACAAGATAGAGGCAGAGAGGTTGTTTCCACTGGTTGGAGAGACTAGAACTAGGGGGCACAGCCTCAAAATACTGGGGAGCCAATTTAAAACCGAGTTGAGAAAGAATTTCTTCTCCCAGAGGGTTGTGAATCTGTGGAATTCTCTGCCCAAGGAAGCAGT
Source organism: Pristiophorus japonicus (assembly GCF_044704955.1). Classification (NCBI taxonomy): domain Eukaryota; kingdom Metazoa; phylum Chordata; class Chondrichthyes; family Pristiophoridae; genus Pristiophorus; species Pristiophorus japonicus. The sequence continues at coordinate 152,536,997 of NC_091981.1, read as the reverse complement.
TGAGGCTAGCTCATTGAATGTATTCAAGTCACAGATAGATAGATTTTTAACTAATGGGAATTAAGGGTTATGGGGAGCCGGCGGGCGGGTAAGTGGAGCTGAGTCCACGGCCAGATCAGCCATGATCCTGTTGAATGGCGGAGCAGGCTCGAGGGGCTAGATGGCCTACTCCTGTTCCTAATTCTTATGTTCTTATGTTCTATCAGGTCCTCTGTCTGCAGTGGCTGGTGAACAGAATGCAGGCACAGGATGTTAGGATTTAAACAGCTGGGAAAAAGATAATTGTGAAGAAGAGTAGAGACACTGTGGAGAGTTAGAGGGAGCAATGCTAGACAAAGAGACTGGGGAGGAAAATGAGAGGGAGACCAGAGAAGGGATGCAAGAAGAGAGAGAGAATGCCAGCGGTGTGATTAATTAATCAGAAAGAACTGTTAAAATTTTCAGTACAATTTAACAAGGAAATGTGCCTTGAAGGTGATATTAGGATGTTGTCAGCTTGTGAGAGTTTTATTTTACTCTCGCCGAGTGTGCTTATCACTGTCAGCTCCTCTGTCTGTTGTGGTGAATGTTACTTTTTCAAATTTGGGAGCTGACATTTATGCGCATAATGCTTCTGTGCAGCTTCTGGTAGCTTCCAGTTAGTTGGCAGCTGTCACTCCGTATTAGGATAGCTGAAGTCTCCCATTATCACTACGCTGCAGTTCTTGCACCTCTCTGTAATTTCCTTGTAAATTTGCTCCTCTATATCCTTCCCACTAGTTGGTGGCTTATAAAATGCATCTAGTAGTGTAATGGCACCTCTATTGTTTGTTAACTCTAGCCAAATAGATTCTATCCTTGACCCCTCCAGGACATCCTCTCTCTCCAGCACTGTAACATTCTCCTTAATCAATTCTGCCATCCCACCTCCTTTCTTTCCATCCTTAGTGTTATAGAGTCACCTAGTGGACTACTGATGTAATAACAATAAAGCCATGTGCTCTGCACAGTTCTACCTGGGAGCCATGTTGTGCATGTGTGTTTACTCACATGTGTTTCTCAAGATATCACAGAATTGGTAATGAAGATGGGATCTTGGATTTCCTAACTGAAATTTTTGTTGGAGGATAATCCTGTCAACCAATGGAGGGACTGTTAGAGGTTCTTCGTTTTGCAGAAAAATTAAAAAGTCCAAGGTAAATTTCGAGCATACATGGCTGAACTGTCATCATTGCCAGATTCCAGATGGCCACGCCCCCTATGGGAATAATAAGATGCTTAGGTGAGTTCCATCAAATCCAAGAGACTTTCGGAGCATATTTTCACCACGACTAGTATAGTTGAAGTCCCTGATGATGTAGACCATAACCGCGCGCTTTTAGAAAGGAAATAGGCTATTTACTTGACTGAAGCTGGATCCGAGGTGTATGAAACCCAGAAAAATATGCTTGTTCCCATCAAGCCAAAGGACATGCTATTGAAGGAAATTCTAACAAGTTAGAAAGCATTACACTCCTGAGCCCCTGGAAATTGTTGAAAATTATCGTTTTGGAACAAGTGATCAATTAAATGACAAGGATATCAGTGAATACATTGTAGCTTTAAAAAAGCTATCCATTCACTGTCATTTTTGGAAACTTTCAGGACTGAGTTTTACGTGATTGCTTTGTTTGAGAGTTGAAAAATGAACGAATCAGACAAACCCTAACTTGACTTTTGATTTAGCTTGTCAGACAGCTATGTCGATGAATATAGCTGACCAATACTCCGGAGAATTTCATGCCATTTCCAGTTGTCAGACAACCTAGGTGAATTGGCTGCAGGTTATAAGTAAAAGGCAGTTGGGCCCCAAAGCCTCAGCAACTGGCCAAGGTAACAGTGCATTGAAGTTGTGCAATCGGTGCCTGGGACAGCACCTCACTCAAAGCTGTCCATATGTGAAGGCAGAGTGTTTCTACTACAAGAAACCTAGTCATCTTGCAAAAGCGTGGCGACAGAAGAGTAAAACGACTGGTGATGCTAGAAGTAGAAATTGCCAGACACTGCACAGCATTGAAGAGAAGTAGCAGGACAAGGAGTTTCTGGAGATTCGCATCATAAGGAGCACAATCAGCGATTCGCGAAGTATCATCATCCAAGTAGATGCCACAGGAACCAAGACAGTGGTGCATCTGTGAGCATAGTACCGGAATCGTTATATCGCAACAAGTTGAGTGATTATTGACTGGAGAAATCAAAGATAGAGTGAAATACAAGGATCAGTATCAGGGCTTGCCTCTCATAGTAATGGCAGGAGACAAGCCTGACTTGATAGGTAGAAATTGGTTAAGATCACTAAAGCTGGATTGGAATGAGATTTGCCATGTGAAATTTGCATTGAAAGATGATGTCATCAAGCAGTTTCAGAAGGTTGTCGGTTCAAGTTCAACTCCAGGGACTTGAGCACAAAAAAATCTAGGATGACACCCCAGTGCAGTGCTGAGGGAGCACTGCACTGTCGGAGGTGCCATCTTTCAGATGAGACATTAAATCGAGACCCCGTCTGCTCTCGCTATTGGACGTAAAAGATCCCATAGCACTATTACGAAGAAGAGCAGGGGAGTTATCCCTGGTGTCCTGGCCAATATTTACCCCTCAATCAACATAACAAAAAGAAAACGATTATCTGGTCATTGTCACATTGCTGTTTGTGGGAGGTTTCTTGTGCGCAAATTGGCTGCCGCATTTCCTACATTACAACAGTGACTGCACTCCAAAAGTACTTCATTGGCTGTAAAGCGCTTTGAGATGTCTGGTGGTCATGAAAGGCGCTATATAAATCCGTCTTTCAAGTCTTTCTTTATCTGAAGGTGTTTCGCGAAACTGGCAGTCCAATCCAAGATTTCAAGGTGAGTGTCAGAGTGCAGAAGGACACATGACCAGTTTACTGCAAGCCACATCCCGTACCATACGCACTCAAGGAGAAAGTTGAGCAATAACTCAAAACTCTAAAAATTGAGTACATTATCTCTAAGGTAGATCTGAATAATTGGGCTACACACATTGTCGTTGTACCTAAATCAGATGGTAAGGTAAGGTTGTGTGGTGATTATAAGGTAACTGTAACATCCAGGTTCGAGAGTGTAATCTACCCAATATGTTGCCAAATCTGGAAGATTTGTTCACAATGCTGACAGGTGGCAAGATCTTTTCAAAGTTAGATCTAAGAAATGCCTACCTACAACTTGAGTTAGTGGAAGAGAAACAATCAAGGCAGAGAGTCACGATAAAGGTAGAGTAAGAGAGAAGTGTGAATTTGAAGCAGATTAGAGTGAAGAACCATCACCATAAATGGTTAAAGTGGTTATTTGGTTACCAGGAAGAGTAATGAAGCTATGTGGCCCTTGTACACATTTGATGGCAGAAAAGTTAGGATTGTTCACATTGATTATATCTTACGTACAGATGTGGAGGAGTTGAGAGTTGGGATGATACAATTTATTCTGATGAGTCAGCTAGTTTTGTTACAAGTAGAGAACCAGTAGCAAATCCTATATCAGATGACTAGAAACAAGTGTAAGAGAAAGTCAGAATTTAAATCTGAGTCAGAGTTAGGCAGACAAACAGTCTAAAAGTGTAGAGAGTCTAAATGTAGACCAAGGTCAGCCCTTGGAGGAAAAATTCTTCTCAGGCTCAGCCTAGAATGAGTCAAAGTCCTACAACAAGATGGGAAAGTTATGTTCAAGAAAGAAGGTCTCCTCTTCAAAACAGAACCCATTGGTTAAGTTTAATCTGTAAATATGGAAAATAAGTTCATATATTTTGTTTGTGTTACAGAATTCTATAGTAGAATTTGGAAACATAAAATGGGTTCTATTTGAGAAATGTATATCAAGAGATGTGTATACCATGTAAGTCATGTACAATGATTATTTTCGAAAATTAGCTTCTTCAATAAGGAGGTTGAAGTGTTGTAGCGCCACCTAGTGGAATACTGATGTAATAACAATAAAGACATGTGCTCTGTACAGTTCTACCTGGGAGCCATGTTGTGAAAGTATGTGTGTTTACTGTGCCTCAAGATATCACAATTATCTTTCCTGAACACCTTATATCCAGGAATATTTAGTACCCAATCCTGTCCTTTTTTGAGCCAAGTGTCCTTTGCTAAGGGGATGGAATATAAAAGTAGGGAAGTCTTGTTACAGCTGTATAGGGTATTGGTGAGGCCACACCTGGAATACTGCGTGCAGTTTTGGTTTCCATATTTACGAAAGGATATACTTGCTTTGGAGGCAGTTCAGAGAAAGTTCACTAGGTTGATTCTGGAGATGAGGGGGTTGATTTATGAGGAAAGGTTGAGTAGGTTGGGCCTCTACTCATTGGAATTGAGAAGAATGAGAGGTGATCTTATCAAAACGTATAAGATTATGAGGGGGCTTGACAAGGTGGATGTAGAGAGGATGTTTCCACTGATAGGGGAGACTAGAACTAGAGGGCATGATCTTAGAATAAGGGGTCGCCCATTTAAAACAGAGATGAGGAGAAATCTCTTCTTTCAGAGGGTTGTAAATCTGTGGAATTCGCTGCCTCAGAGAACTGTGGAAGCTGGGACAGAAATAGACAGTTTCTTAAATGATAAGGGGATAAGAGGTTATGGGGAGCAGGCGGGGAAGTGGAGCTGAGTCCATGATCAGATCAGCCATGATCTTATTGAATGGCGGAGCAGGTTCGAGGGGCCATATAGCCTACTCCTGTTCCTATTTCTTATGTTCTTATTTTCTTATCATATTCCCATCTGGCTATTTGCACCTGCAGCTCATCAACCTTATTTACCATGCTTCGTGCATTTACACACATGCACTGTAAATCTATCTTAAACCTTCCCTGTATTCTCTCTTAGTTTGACCTGACCTAATACCGTACTATTTCTTACTCTAGTGCTATCTGTCTCTTTTAATCCTTTGTGCACTTTGTTTCTCCTTTCTAATACTGCACCCTGGTGCCGATCCTACTGCCAAATTAGTACCCAAAAAATGCTTTTCATTTCCCATTGTCTCAGCATCTTCTCGATTCCCTAGAATAAAACACAATTCCCAACATTTGCATCCCACCTTCCCTTCCAGGTCCCTCCTGATCTGTGCAAACCATAATAATGGACTTATGGGCACTCACTGGTATATCCCACTGGTTAATCCATTGTTTAAGATGATAAGTAGAGTGCACTAAATCCCAAAATGAGTCCACCTATAACATAACATCACGTGTGAAAAAAACGACCTTAACAGATACTCCGAGGCCAATTCTTATAATGCCATGCAATACAGCATTGATGAAGAAACTGAATAGATGGGTGAGCATGGATAACCTTGCCTCACTGCTCTTTCAAAAGCAGTAGGTTCAGTGAATCTCTCCTGCAGCTTTACACAAATATTATAATTAGAGTATACATCCCAGATATGATCCAAGATTTGGCTGTGTACCTTTTTAGCTTAGAGTTTCAAAAGCCTTTTTGAAAGTTAATGAAACCTATAACTGAGTTTCCCTGGGCCTTTTGATGATTTGTGATCTTGAATAAACCACACCATTTTCTACTAACTCATCACAAGAGTGAAATTGAGCCTGTCCTTTTTGATTACTTCACAGGCCTCCAAAGCATCTGATATACATGCCCTGAGAACTCGAAGAACCACCTCAAGAGCCATTGATAACAATAAGGTTTCTCAGTCTTTGGTCTCACCGAACTCCCTCTTCCCATGCAACATCAGAAGTATGCATGGCTGAACCAGAGTCCTGATCCCCAGATTCAGAAGGGTAGCTCAAAGGTGGGTCCGTGGTTCCTGGCAATGCTCTTCAAAACCATTGCCATTCCACTCTCTCTCACCAGGAGCAGCTTTTAGAGTTTCAGGATTAATGTCATCTATGTTTTCCGCTTTACCATCAAAGGAGTAATGCAGTACAAATCTTTGCACTGATTCATTAAGACCTCCTACCTATGTAGCTTGCTCCACTTATTCTCCAGACCTCCATGTAGATGGATCATTACTGTGGTCCATTAGATCAAATGACATCTCAGAATACTGTTTTCTTTGGACCCTGAGGATGCCCAGCGTAGAGCACCAGACTTGTCAATCATTGGCACTGGCCCAGATGAACCCTTTTCATCTTGATTGACAACAGACTTTAGCCAATACAAAAACAATTAGGAACATTTTTGTTTAATTTCACACCTGTCACATTTTTAAGTCACTGTAATAGATAATCTTGAGCCTCACATCCCCAGTGTGTCTGTTTTTGCTCAATATCAAGGTAAATGAGAGTGCATTTCAGGGATCATAACAAAGAACTCTTACTCTGCGCACAGGCTACTGGAATGTGATATATGTTCTGCCACATGAATTCTCCTCTTGCTCTCCGACTGGCAGACTGGATGAGCACTCTCACCAAATCGACACACACTATTTCTCCAGGGTTTCTCTGGATCATCCACCAAAGATATGGTGGATGATTAGGAAACCCCCTGTGGTAATTCTACCTCAAGCTGCCTTCCTCAAACTGATGGCTTTCTTTTAAAAAAATATTTTGTATGGACTTGGAAGTTAACTCCTTATATGTCGATTCCAGCAATACAAAAATACAAATTAACATTTCAACACAGGCAAAAAATCCATGTTTCCATACAAGGCTTTCAACATGATGCAACCACTAAACCCATTTCATTTACCTACCTCACAGCATGCTGTATTGTAATCTTCTTCTGGGTTACTCTGAAGAAGCTTTACATGGCATTTTAAAGGCCTGCTGCTTTTATTTAACTGCACTCCTTTTCTTTGCAGTTAGCTTACTAGGACACTGCTTGTTGGATAAGAAGCTAGCAGTTTCTTCCTTCAGTTTGTTCATAACTTCAGCTGCAGAGACAAATGGAACATTGGCCACATCATTTGCTGTCAAGTTCACCTTATTGGCTGTCACACAAATCTGGTCACACATTTCTTGGTCAGCAATATTCTAATTGTGGCCGAGTTCCTTAGCCCAGTCATTTATATTACAGAGCCCAAGTGGCATAAATGCCAAGTGGTACAAGCAGAGCCACCTACTACTTGAATGCATTTATGATGGAAGGATGCAAAGGATGGAGTATCATTACCTGACAGAACATTCCAGAAATTGTAAAGCCTGAGCAGAAAGCCAGAACCAGATTTCCATTTGAATATCCAATGAGAATGAAAACTTATCAGGAAAGACCTAGAACTATCACAGCCCAGCTTCTGGCCTACACAGGAGTCAAGAGAGGTCTAAAATCACTCTACCCTGGAGCTGTAGGTTGGTGGGATGCTCGCTTTTGGATGATGTGGTGAGCAGATGAATTGTAGAACCAATCTGTGTCCAACTAAATGACACAATATTACACATCAGAGCATTATCAGATTATACAATGTCAGGAACATTTCTGTTTTTCACTGCCACCAGCATTAAATATTGTGCTCATTTGAATAGGTCAGCAACCTCATTTCTGGTCATTAAAGTATTATATTTGAATAATTTCAACCAACAAATGTGTTGATCTTTTCATTTACTGATGGCAGCAGTTGATCAGAATATTCTTTATTTGCAGTCACTGTTGCAAATCTGTTGTCCATAAATGTCTTCCAACATGACATTCAAAAATTCTGCCTATTTATTCTTGTTAGCAAACCTTGTGCTAATTAGTCCACAAGAATTAATTTCCTTTTCCTTTTCCATTTCTTACACCTTCCAGAATTGGTAAAAGTCCAATTATGCTGCTATTCTTCAGCAGAAGGAGTCGTCTTTTAAAACCTGCCGCCTTTCCAAATATCAAGCCGTACCTCCCCCCCACCACCAGTCGCTGTATTTCCTGTGTTCTAGGAATCCATGCAATGAGAATATTTTTGATCTCAATGGAAATGAAAATTGGGGGATATGTATAACAGATGGTTGAATCAATATTGCCCATGTTATTAGGGAGAAAAATCTTGCTTACAACAGTCCCAGTGGTTTTTAAGATGAGATTGCAAAATCAACCTTATTAACCCATTTCTTTTCTCTTTTCAGATGCTAAGAGACATCTATGCCCAGCATCTATGTTTATTTCATTCTTATTTGCATTTACAGTTTATATTCACCTCTTTCTGTAAGAATGGGTTATTTTGGTCTTTTTTTTTTAAAAAGATAATATTTATTTTTAGAAATTAAAGCATTACAGTGCACATGCCTTTTCTACTAATAATTACTGTGTGATGGATTGCTATAGTCACTGGAAGTGAGTAAATGACTAGCTGATGAATGAGTGATTGACAGATGACTGTTGCCACAGTTGTGTATGGTTTGATTGAGAATATAATCAGACTGGCAGAGAAGCTATACATTTGACTAGAATCAAAACTGTTGCTAGTGTTAGGACTGAATAAGTGAGAGAGTAAAAATATTGCCAAGGGCTGAGATTTTTGAGTGGCAGACTGGGGAGTAAGAAAGCTGACAGTGCTGCAGCACAGTGGTATAGGATGCTAATGGTTCAATATACTATACAACAACACAACAACTTGCATTTATATAGCACCTTTAACATAGCAAAATGTCCCAAAGTTCTTCACAGGAGCGTTATCAAACAAAATTTGACACCAAGTCACATAAGGAGATAGTAAGGCAAATATTAAAGCAGATGATCAAAAGCTTGGTCAAAGCTGTAAGTTTTAAGGAGCATCTTAGGAAGGAAAGAGAGGTGGCGAGGTTTAGGAAGGGAGTTCCAGAGCTTTGGTCCTTGGCAGCTGAAGACACAGCCACTAATGATGGAATGATTAAAATCAGGGATGTGCGAGAGTCCAGAATTGGCGGAGCGCAGAGATCTCAGAGGATTGTAAGATTGGATGAGATTACAGAGATAGAGAGGGATGAGACTAGAGAGGGATTTAACAATAAGGCTGAGAATTTTTAAATTGAGACATTGCTCAACTGTGTAGGATGTTTGTTTTTCACTCTACCCTGATTCTTAGACCTCGGAACTTATAGTGGGAAAGGACAACATGTGACACAAAATTTAGGCTTAACCCAGAGTCAGTTTTATTACGCAACAAAAAAAACCTAACTAAAACTACAGGACTAGACCTCTGAGAGAAATTGACTTAAGACATACAATCACCACTCCTGGCTGTAGCTAGTGTAGATTCATGGTTGTTGATTCCAGTTGGTTCTTTTTCTGTCCGTTCTCTGAAGTGCTGTTCCCGTTCCTGTCCTTCTGTCTCTGTCTCTCTGTCTTTTTGTGTTTCTGTGTTTGTATATTTATATCCATAGCATGACTAAGTTTCCCGCTGGGCCGGGGTCCGATTAATGCGTCTGAATCGATGCGGTGATTTGCTTAACTGACTGTGGTGATGAGTTTGAATGGCTACTAATTTGCACACAGAGTCGACAGTGCAAAAGATAACTCCTTATCCTTAATGCCCTGTTATCCAAAAATGTGCATTTCATAGGGTCCTTTGTAGTCGTGGTTTCTTGCAGACTTATAGTCTCTGGGGTGAACTGTTTTGTCCCCTACGGCTAATCAACTCCGGGGCTCCTCTGATAGATAGTATCAATCTCTTTGTCTGCATGCATAACCAAGTTTAGTCTTTGATCACAGAGATTGTTCTTAATGGGTGATGAGTCACCACTTGCCCCAAGCTGGAGCCTTTTCCCCGCTCAGTTAGTCCAAAAGTTTTTACTTTAAAATAGTTTGTTCGTGGCCTCTTCCTGTGCCTTGTTCCAAGAAAATAAGTGTACCCTTACAGTCCCTCCTTTTTAATGTCTCTTATAATAAACACAGAGACATTACTCTGGGTGGCGTCTTCTTTTCCACGAGCGTTTTGGGTGATCGCAGCCTTCAGTCAAATCTCCCGATTACATTCCTTTTTACACACAACAAAACCATGTTTGGCCTTAATCTGACTTTGATTTATACCTTTTTACAAACACTTCAGCCTGTGTTTGCCTTAATAACCCTTCCAGATTCCCTTCCTTTATCCTTTTCTTTAATTTACAGGACAGGACAAGTAGATACAGCACTATTATCAACTGTACAATTACTAATGAGTCTGATACGATATGAACCCAGTTTGGGGGGGGGGGGGGGCGGGATTTCAATATTGAGTCCCAGATCCCATCGTGGAAGGGCCATCAATTCCTCGATTTCTCCCCTTACTTTATCATTCTCCTGGTGTAACGTGTAATAATGTTTGTGGGACAGCTCATTGTTTTTTAATAGTTCAGGCAAATGTTCAGCTAATGGCGGGATATCATATCCAAAACGCGATATGTATTTCTGGAGGTTTGGTAAAGTACTGTTGACTGTGATACTTAAGTGTTTGTGGTTTGAAATAGGAATTATCCTTTCTTGTGCTACTTGTATCTTTACCTGGGGTTTGAAACAAAAGGTAGAGTCCCTCACAGGGCACCAAGTGTCCTGGTGTACTCTGTACTGACTTTCTCTGGTGGTGACGCAGTATGTCCCGTTGTATGCAGCCTGTGGCGGAACATGGTCGTGAGCCGTCACTTCCATGGTACAGCTTATAAGCTGCTCGTCCTCGTACTTGAACCCACATACCGGCTGGTCAAAAGGGTTCAGATGATAGGGGCACAATATCACATGTGTACCTCCTCTCTGGTATCCCTCCAGACTAACACCGGTTATTGAGTCGCCCAATTTTACCACGTACTATGGGGTTTTATGATAGAAATATAGAAAATAGGTGCAGGAGTAGGCCATTCGACCCTTCGAGCCGGCACCACCATTCAATAAGATCATGGTTGATCATCACCTCAGTACCCTTTTCCTGCTTTCTCTCCATACCCCTTGATCCCTTTAGCCGTAAGGGCCAAAACTAACTCCCTCTTGAAGATATCCAACGAACTGGCATCAACAATTCTCTGCGGTAGAGAATTCCACAGGTTAACAACTCTCTGAGTGAAGAAGTTTCTCCTCATCTCGGTCCTAAATGGCTTACCCCTTATCCTTAGACTGTGTCCCCTGGTTCTGGACTTCCCCAACATTGGGAACATTCTCCCTGCATCTAACTTGTCCAGTTCCGTGAGGCCTCACCAAGGCGCTGTACAACTGCAGTAAGACCTCCTTGCTCCTCTACTCAAATCCCCTAGCTATGAAGGCCAACATGCCATTTGCCTTCTTCACCGCCTGCTGTACCTGCATGCCAACTTTCAATGACTGATGTACCATGACACCCAGGTCTTGATGCACCTCCCCTTTTCCTAAACTGCCGCCATTCAGATAATATTCTGCCTTCGTGTTTTTGCCCCCAAAGTGGATAACCTCACATTTATCCACATTATACTGCATCTGCCATGCATTTTCCCACACACCTAACCTGTCCAAGTCACCCTGCAGCCTCTTTGCATCCTCCTCGCAGCTCACACTGCCACCCAGCTTTGTGTCATCTGCAAACTTGGAGATATTACACTCAATTCCTTCATTTAAATCATTGATGTATATTGTAAATAGCTGGGGTCCCAGCACTGAGTCCTGCGGCACCCCACTAGTCACTGCCTGCCATTCTGAAAAGGATTTGTTTATCCCGACTCTCTGCTTCCTGTCTGCCAACCAGTTCTCTATCCACATCAATACATTACCCCCAATACCACGTGCTTTAATTTTGCACACCAATTTCTTGTGTGGGACCTTGTCAAAAGCCTTTTGAAAGTTCAAATACACCACATCCACTGGTTCTCTCCTGTCCACTCTACTAGTTATATCCTCAAAAAATTCTAGAAGATTTGTCAAGCATGATTTCCCTTTCATAAATCCATGCTGCCTTGGACCGATCCTGTCACTGCTTTCCAAATGCGCTACTATTTCATCCTTAATAATTGATTCCAACATTTTCCCCACCACTGATGTCAGACTAACTGCTCTATAATTCCCTGTTTTCTCTCTCCCTCCTTTCGTAAAAGGTGGTGTTACATTAGCTACCCTCCAGTCCATAGGAATTGATCCAGAGTCGATAGACTGTTGGAAAATGATCACCAATGCATCCACTATTTCTAGGTCCACTTCCTTAAGTACTCTGGGATGCAGACCATCAGGCCTTGGGGATTTATCGGCCTTCAATCCCATCAATTTCCCTAACACAATTTCCTGACTAATAAGGAATTCCTTCAGTTCCTCCTTCTCACTAGACCCTCTGTCCCCTACTATTTCCGGATTGTTATTTGTGTCTTCCTTTGATGCTTCAGGTCTACCACGTTCCGAATTACCCCAATGTTTTCCACTCAGTATACCGGTACGGGTTGTTGTGACTGATCCATCACTGGTATTCGAAGCACTATCTTCATTATGGATTGTTTATTCTGACCACAGTTGACTGGGACTGAATACGCTTCAGAGGCTGACCGTTGCTGGCAAGAATTGAGGAGGTTGTTATACACACTCAAAGCTTTTAGGTGCATGTTGCTGACCCACAACGGTACGTGGCCTTGTTTTAAATCCTCTAAATTACTGCATCCTTCATTTAACAACCAAGCTCCGTACATGACACACATGTCATTCTGAGCAGCTTGATCTGACGGGTTTCTACCCTCCTTGATTAAAGCATTGATGGTCCGAGCGTGTTTTTCCACCTCAGCTACCATCTCTTCAAATGGATTGTCATTGCCTGGTCCTCCTATAGTTCATTACCCTCTATGTCACTACCCTCATCCAGTATTTTCTTTAACTGGTCCCTTAAGGTGTTCACTTGGACTTGCAATTGCGCGTTGTTCACACTATTTACCAGTGATGTCCCAGTATTAAATGCTGTAGCTACATTACTCAGTAGCCCCCTTTTCCATGTTGGTTTATACGCTTGCCCCTGACTATTGTCCCCGTAATTCTTTTGATAGAATTGTTTGAACATTTCCTTTAACAATTTTTCATATAACTTTTCCGTTTCTGGCGGGCACCACCAGGGTAATTGTAACTTTGTTAAATTTAAAATAACTGATGCTACTTCACAATATACAGAATGATACAACATCTTCCCTATTGTGTACCTGACACAGATGAGACTGCACACAGGGAGGTTAAAGTAACAGTGACCTCAGTCTTTATTAAGACACTCCAGAGTGAGGAACAGGCCTTAGGGGCCAGCTTATATACAGTGCTCCCAAGGGATGCTAGGATCCCTTGGGACTTCAGGGAATGTGCTCCTGGTGGCAGAATATGGGAGTGCATACTTTACAGATACACAACATCACTCCCCCCCCAAAGTCAAAGTAAAAACTATTTACAAGGTGACGCGGTCGGGAGCCTTTCTTTCCCTGGTGGACCACCTCAATATAAATGTCAGTTCTGGTGTGTTGGCTGTGCCCTCGCTGGGCTGGCATGTTGTTGGCCCTGTGGGGCTGCTGGGTGAGCCTGGCCTTGCAGGGCTGCTGGGCGTGATGGGTTCAATTTCCTGGTCTGGGGTGGAGTCGTTGGTCCTTTGGGTATGTATTGTGGGCTCAAAAAAGGTGATGTCTGCTGTGGGTTGTTCAGGGCAGTCTGTGAACCGCAGCCTCATTTGGTCCAGGTGCTTTCTGCAAATTTGTCCATTGTCTATTTTGACTACAAACAACCTACTCCCTTTTTTAGCTATCACCGTGCCCGCGATCCACTTGAGACTATGTCCATAGTTTAGCACATACACAGGGTCATTCAGATCAATTTCCCGTGACAGTGGCATGACCATCGTTTAAGTTTTGTTGCTGCCGCCTGCTCTCTACCTGATCATGCAGGTTGGGGTGGACCAGCGAGAGTCTGGTTTTAAGTGTCCTTTTCATGAGTAGCTCAGCCGGGGGCACCCCTGTGAGCAAGTGGCGTCTCGTGCGGTAGATGAGCAGTACTCAGGACAGGCAGGTTTGGAGTGAGCCTTCTGTGACTCGTTTAAGGCTCTGTTTGATTGTTTGCACTGCCTGCTCTGCCTGCCCATTGGAGGCTGGTTTAACCGGGGCTGAGGTTACATGTTTGAGCCCATTGCGGGTCATGAATTCTTTAAATTCTGCACTGGTGAAACATGGCCCGTTGTCACTGACCAGTATGTCAGGCAGGCCGTGGGTGGCAAACATTGCTCTCAGGCTTTCAATGGTGGCAGTGATGGTGCTTCCCGACATTATTTCACATTCAATCCATTTTGAAAAAGCATCCCCCAACCACCAGGAACATTTTACCGAGAAACGGGCCCGCATAGTCGACATGGATCCTCGACCATGGTCTGGAGGGCCAGGACCACAAACTTAGTGGTGCCGCTCTGGGCGCGTTGCTCAACTGAGCACACACGCGGCATTACCGTACACAGGACTCTAAGTCAGAGTCGATACCAGGCCACCACACGTGGGATCTGACTATCGCTTTCATCATTACTATACCCGGGTGTGTGCTGTGGAGATCCGAGATGAACGTCTCCCTGCCCTTTTTGGGTAACACCACGCGGTTAGCCCACAACAGGCAGTCTGCCTGAATGGACAGCTCATCCTTTTGCCGCTGGAACGGCTTGATTAGCTCTTGCATTTCAACGGTGATGCTGGCCCAGCTCCCATGCAGTACACAGATTTTTACTAGGAACAGCAGAGGATCTTGACTGGTCCAAGTCCTAATCTGGCGGGCCATGACAGGTGATTTATCATTTTCAAACGCTTCCATGACCATCAACAAGTCTGCGGGCTGCGCCACCACAACAAATTTGCAGGCTGCGCCATTTCTACCCCCGTGGTGGGCAGTGGTAGCCGACTGAGAGCATCCGCACAGTTCTCGGTGCCTGGCCTGTGGCGGATGGTATAGTTATACGCTGATAGCGCGAGTGCCCACCTTTGTATGCAGGCTGGGGCATTAGTATTTATCCCCTTGTTTTCAGCAAACAGGGATATGATGGGGCTTGTGATCGGTTTCCAGCTCAAATTTGAGGCCAAACAGGTACTGATGCATTTTCTTTACCCCGAACACACACGCTAATGCCTTTTTCTCAATCATGCTGTAGGCCCTCTCAGCCTTAGACAAGCTCCTAGAGGCATAGGCGACAGGTTGCAACTTCCCCGCAATGTTAGCTTGTTGTAATACACACCCGACTCCGTATGACGACGCATTACATGCTAGCACAAGTCTTTTACACGGGTTATACAATACAAGCAGCTTGTTGGAGCATAAAATGTTTCTGGCTTTCTCAAAAGCAATTACTTGTTTTTTTTCCCATACCAAATTCTCACCTTTATGCAATAACATATGTAGGGGCTCTAAGAGGGTGCTTAACCCTGGTAGGAAGTTACCAAAATAGTTGAGGAATCCCAGGAACGACCGCAGCTCCGTGACATTCTGTGGCCTGGGCGCGTTCCTGATAGACTCTGTCTTGGCGTCTGTGGGTCGAATGCCGTCCGTCGCGATCTTTCTCCCCAAAAACTCCACTTCTGTTGCCATGAAGATGCATTTCGACCTCTTCAGCCGCAGCCCTACGCGCTCCAGTTGCTGGAGGATCTCCTCCAGGCTTTGTAGGTGCTCGACGGTATCCCGACCTGTGACTAATATGTCGTCCTGAAAAACCACCATTTGTGGTACCGACTTGAGTAGGCTCTCCATGTTTCTCTGGAAGATCACTGCAGCCGACTGAATTCCAAACGGGCATCTGTTATAGATGAACAGTCCCTTGTGCGTGTTGATGCAGGTGACGTCCTTTGAAGATTCCTCCAGACCTGCATCATGTAGGCTGAAGTCAGGTCGAGCTTGGTGAATGTCTTGCCTCTTGCCAGCGTCGCAAATAGGTCATCTGCCTTAGGTAGCAGGTATTGGTCCTGTAGCGAGAAACGATTAATAGTTACTTTATAATCGCCGCAAATCCTGACCGTGCCATTACTTTTGAGTACTGGAACAATCGGGCTGGCCCACTCGCTGAATTCCACTGGGGAGATGATGCCTTCGTGTTGCAGCCTGTCCAGCTCGATTTCCACTCTCTCCCTCATCATGTGAGGTACCGCTCGCGTCTTGTGGTGAATGGGTCGTGCCTCTGGGACAAAGTGGATCCACAGCTTCGCCCCAGAAAAATTTTCAATGCCTGGCTCAAAAAGGGAAGGAAATTTGTTAAGAACCTGGGTACATGAGGCCTCATCGACATGTGATAGCGCTCAGATGTCATCCCAGTTGCAGCGGATTTTGCCCAGCCAGCTCCCTCCAAGCAGTGTGGGGCCATCGCCCAGGACAATCCAGAGTGGCAGTTCGTGCACTGTGCCCTCGTAGGTAACCTTGACCATGGCGCTGCCCAGGACAGTGATGAGCTCTTTGGTTTACGTTCTCAGTTTTGTGTGGATGGGGCTCAGGGCTGGTCTGAGTGCCTTGTTGCACCACAGTCTCTCAAACATCTTTTTACTCATGATGGATTGGCTAGTGCTAGTGTCCAGTTCCATGGCTACGGGTAAGCCATTCAATTTTACATTTAGCATTATAGGTGGACATTTCGTCGGAAATGTGTGCACCCCGTGTACTTCAGCATCTGCCTCCTCTCTCTGAGGCTCAAAATTGCTTTGATCCACCATGGACCGATCTTCCTCTGCCACGTGGTGGTTAGCAGGTTTTGCAGAGCTTGCAGCTCATTTGCAAGCTTGTTGGAGGTGCCCCATTGTTCCACAGCTCTTGCAAACATACCCTTTGAAGTGGCATGAATAGGCTGAATGGAAGCCTCCATAATGCCAATAAGGTGTGAATTGCCTTGCATTCATCATTTGTTGCGGACTCTGAGTTATCTGGGTCACCTGAGGCCTGCTGGCAGTTGCAGACTCGTGGTTTCTGTCCTGTACATTTCTGCTCGCAAATACAATTCCAGTTATTTTATGAACATTGCTAGCACTTGTGTGCTGAGAGATTTGTTTGATGCTATCAATGATGGGCATAAACGCCTGTGTTATTGCAATGGCCTTACTGAGGGTCGGTGTCTCTACAGTTAAAAGTTTTCGTAGGATGGTCTCGTAGCCAATGCCCAGTACAAAAAAGTATCTGAGCATCTGCTCCAGCTAGCCATCAAACTCACATTGTCCTGGAAATTGCCTTAGTTCGGCGACATAGCTCACCACTTCCTGACCTTCAGATTGCTGACACGTATAGAACCGATACCTTGCCATCAGCATGCTCTCCTTCGGGTTAAGATGCTCCCGAACCAGTGTACACAGCTCCTCATACGACTTATCTGTGGGTTTCACCAGAGCCAGAAGATTCTTCATGAGGCTGTAGGTCGGTGCCCTGCAGACCGTGAGGAGGACCGCTCTCCTTTTTGCAGCGCTTCCTTCTCCATCCAGTGTGTTGGCTACAAAGTACTGGTCTGATTCTACTATCAGGGGCTGTGCCCATCAAGGAAATACCTCTCGCACCAAAATCTTTGCAGTGATGACTGCGGTGGCCGCCCTACAAGGACAAGCTTCTACCCATTTTGTAAAGAGATCTATTAACACCAAACAATATTTATTGCCTCTGCCTGAGGTGGGCAGTGGCCCAATGAAATCTATCTGTATAGACTGCCATGGCCCCTCTACCTTCCTTGTGTGTCCCAATAGAGCCTTTCTCTGGTAGGGGGTCTGGATTGTTTGCAGCACATACCAGACAATTCTGGCAATAATCCCTTACATCACTTCTAAGCCCAGGTCACCATCCCACGGCTTCTAATTTATTCCACGTTGTTTCTGGCCCTGGATGTCCAGCCCCTGGACCCCCATGTGCTAGCTGCAAGAATTCTTCCCTGCACTGTCCTGGCACAATCCAGCTATCTCCCTTAAACAACATTCCCTGCTTTACTTTATGTCTGCAGTTCCCAAAGGTCCCAATGCAGACTTCCCATCTACCTTGTCCCTAATCGCTGCTCTAAGATCTGCATCCCGGAACTGAGCCTGTTTTAAATCAGGCGGCAATGGTACTTCTTTGGGCCCCTCTCTGCATGTTACAGCCATAATCTTTCAACAGTGATATGGATCCCAAGGTGTCCCTTCTCCTGCCCCTGTTTTGGCCAGTGTGTCAGCTTTTTCATTCCCTTTCCACTTGGGCTCTGTCTTAGAGTGTGCTTCGACCTTTTGGATGTAGTAATCCTACTGGTCCCTACCCGTGATGTGCAAAATGACTTTTAACAAAGGAGCCGTCACCAACGGTTTTCTATCTGAGGACTTAAACCCTCGCCTAGCCCATATGGCTAAATACTGTGTACAGGAGTTACAAGTGAACATGGAGTCTGAACATATCGTATAGGGAGTTGGGAATTCAGTACGGTGTGTGACCACATACGCTACCGCTGCTAGCTCAGCCTGTTGTGCACTTAAAGTGTTGGGGAGCCTTATGGCTTTTTCCATCCCTGCCTCTGGATCGTAAATCCCACAGCCTGTTTTTCTCTCTCTGTTAGTCACTGAACTGGACTCATCTACATAGATGTCCCTGTCTGTCGGGTGTTCCCCTGCTCGGAATCCCACATCTACATCCCACACGCCTTCCACTGAACACACGTGAGCTGCTCCCGGATAAATCAGGTTCGGGGTTACCTTTGGTTCTCCTAGCCTCTCGACCTTCAGGCCTAACTGAATAAGCAACAATGTCCAGCGGGCAATCCTGTTACTGCTCACTGTCCCATCTTTCATCCTGCCATCCAGTAACGTCTGTGTCGGGGTGTGACACGACAGCAAATTTACTGTAGCTAACCCTGTGAGCGACTGAAAATGCTTTACTGTCTAAAAAGTTGCTAAGAAATGTCATTCGCATTTTGAAAAGTTCTTTTCTACTTCGTTGAGAACCCGGGAGACATAGGCCACCGGTCTCAGCATGTTGTGTCGCTCCTGGAGTAACACTGCACTCAAACTGTCCCCAGACAGTGCTACCTCCGGACTAAAGTCCTGGTCCCCATTTACTGCTCCCAACGCTGGTGCTGTCTGCAAAACCTCTTTTAACCGGATGAATGTTTCTTGACAACTCTCACTCCATTCCCACTCTACTCCTTTCCTAAGAAGCCTCAACAAAGGAGCTGCCATGGCTGCATATCCCTCTGTGAATTCCCTGCAGTAACCTGTTATTCCCAGGAAAGACCTTACTCCAGACACATCCTTAGGAACAGGTAGTTCCTGCACAGTCTTTCTCTTAGCTCCATCTATGACTCTCTCTCCTGCCCTAATGGTCAAACCTAGAAACTGCATTTCCTCTTTGCATATTTGAGCTTTCTTGGGATTTACTTTAAAACCTGCTTCTTTCAGCAAATGCAGTAACTCATTCAATAATGGCCCGTGGTCCTCCGCACTTTCGGAGAATAACAACACGTCGTCCACATATTGGACCAAACGATCTGGCTGACTAAAACCTTTTAATACCTCGGCCATATTTTGGTGAAAAATCGAGGGACTATTGTGAAATCCTTATGGAAGACATGTCCACATATACTGCTGACCCTTAAAGATGAAGGCAAATTTATACTGGTCCTCCCGCCTCAGGGGAATGGACCAAAACCCGTTTGAAATGTCTAGCACAGTGAAAGTTGTAGTGGCTGCGGGGATACTTCCTATCAAATCTTCTACCATTGCTACCATGGGTGCACAGGTTGGAATATTTTTATTTAGGACTCGGTAATCTACCGTGGCCCTCCATGAGTCATCGGGCTTCTTTACTGGCAATAGGGGTGAGTTTACGTGTTTGGCTATGGTCCTCAACACACCTTGATCCACCAGGCAATTTATAGCAGTTTCCAAATCCCTTTCTGCTTCCCGGGGAAAATTATACTGTTACTGGGGCCGTGTCATTGGATCCCCGTCTACCTTCACCTCTACCCCAGTTACTCTCCCGCAATCATGCTTGTGCGTGGCAAATGCATCCATATTCTCCCATACATACCCTTTGTCATGTATTCAACTATCATTGTAATCCATGTATAAGCTGACCTAAGTTGTACACCTTGAGAACATTGACCATGAGGGGTGCACTTGTGGGAGACACTCCTAACCTGGACTTTCAGGTATAAAAGGGGAAGCTCCAGCCACCTTCAGGACTTGAGGTCTTGGTACTAAAGGTAACTGGTCACAGAGTGACCTTCTCTCAAGTATGGGCCTCGTGTGCATTTATACCATATAGTAAGGACATATCACCCTTGATACCTGGCCGGAATGCTATTGACTAATCCTTCTAAGTCATAACTCCCTTTCAGCTTCATTGTGCAGGTGCTGCCTTTGTCTGTACTGTCGCTGGGAATCACTATGATCTCTCCCATCCTATCTGCATCAACTGCCCCCCATAGACAATTGTTTTTCATATCCACTTAGCGTGGTGTGCCAACATGTAGTCAGCTTCGAGAACTCCTGAACCGGGCTGTTCCCACTTCATTAAAATGCACTCTCATTTCGTTATGTTAGGTCCTAACTCTATGGTTAAGGGTTTCGACACTGCCCCAGCCTGTTCATTACCTGTAAAACCCACCAGGGTAAATGGGACTCTGCTTGACCACGGGGAAGTGGTCGGATTCGGTGAGTAGACAACCATGCTAGAGGCTCCTGTATCTACTAGATATCTTCCCCTAACTGTTTCCACCTTCACATCCACACATGGCCAGCCCCACTCATCATATATGAGCGCACACAGGTATTCTGGCTGGGTGCACCGTCACAGTGGGGGTGCCAACGCATTGGGTCCCTTTTCTCCCACTGCTGCGTCCAGCTTTACTCCACCTGTGCCCATAACCTGCTACCACTAAAATCTGTACTGGGTCATCGGCTGCCTTCCTATGGCTCTGTTTTGCCTCAGCACCTTCGCAACCTGACTTCCCTCCTTTTGAGAGCCTACAATCTCTGCCTCAGTGTCCCAACTTCCCACAGTTACAACACCCACCTTTAGATTGACCTGCATTACCTCCCTCTTGTCTCCATTCTCTCTTTGCCCTAACCTCTCCTTTAACTTCGTGCACCTTCCCTTTTAGTTTCTCCTCCTTCCCTTGCCCGGACTTAAAAGCTAAAGTTAATCTTTGCAACACCCCTGCCTCTGTATTCTGGAGATCGTCTGGGTCAAACCATGCTTCGACCTTTGCTCTGAGCCGTGGCAAACTGTTAGCCATTATGGTTCTCATCCAATGGTTCCTGGATTCCCCTATTAAGTCTGCCTGAACCCTATTCCCTCCACTAGCCCTTAAATAAGTCGTCCACTGTCTATCTGCAAATGTATCGGGTGATTCGTTTACTTGCTGCCTAGTTTGTTCTACCTGCCAGAACGGATTACTCTGACTGTACCCTAGCGCGGCCATGGTTTCCTTCTTTAAGCCCTGTGGGGTTCCTCCACCTAACTTGGTGGCTGTCGACAAGCTCTGATAAAACTTCCCCTCCAGCGAGAGCTGTGTTAGCTTCACTTTCTCCTCCTCGCTGTAGTTATTTATTTCCCCTATCTGCTCCATATTAGCAAAATGAACAGAGGCATCTCCTCCTTGCTTTAACTTTACTACACCCGTCAGCATCTCCTGCAGCTGAAGCGATGTGTATGGGATCACATAATCGCTCTGTAATGGTGCCGGACCACCAGTTGGTGGGGGTGGGCCGAATTTCTGCTGTCTCAAAGGACACATCGGTTTCAGGGGTCCCGGTGCGTCGGGAGCCGGCCGATGCTCGCGATACTCGGGCCCATCATCTGACTCTTTCCCCTCTGGATCGTAACCTTCCTCGCCTGTTCTGGGTGCCATGAGACAAACCATCCCTTTGGCCCCGTCTAACTCTGCCGTTAACTTGCGAATCTTTTCCTTACAAGGTCCGTGATCTGCTCTCTAGTAACCCTGTTTCTGCGCTACCTGATATGCTATCTTGATTCTCCTGAGCTGTTCCTCTGCCTCTTTGTGCCTTTCACTTTGTAGGTCTGCTGCTGCTTTTTGCACTCGGTCACCTGGCATTGTAAATACTCTAAGTGATTCTGCACCGTTTCTTCCTTCCTACCCTGATCCCGCCTTTCTCGAAACTGGCTACCTCGTCTTTTAACTTTTTATTCTCCTCCTCCAGCTTTTCTATCTTTTCTCTTAACAGTGCACATGAGCCAAATCACCTTCTCTTTTGACCTTTTGTGGTTGCTACTGAATGTGCGTTCACCTACACAAGGGACCCCCAACCAATGCTATTTAAAGGGATCATCAACAACTTGCAGGTGACTTGCTTTTCGATTTCTACTCACTCTGTGTAAGTTTGTACAACTGTTTGGAATTTTCTACAGTTATTTAAAGATAGTGATTGAAAGGGAGTGATGCTGCAAGTGGAGAAAACCTTGCTTCTGATTTCAAGGGTTCTGCTCACACCATTTGCTCCCATTCATGGGGGCTCCTCTTGCAGTCCCCCTCATGCTGCAACATGACAAGAGATGGAGCAGAGGCAGCAAGGAGGAGGACAAGCTGCTCACAGAGGGAGGAGGAGAAGGTACAGGACGGCGACAAGGACTATCCATTCCACACCATACTAATTAATTCCCTACGCGTCCCCACCACTCAAGTTAGTCAGTAACTTTTAACATTGTTGTTGCCAATTTAAGTGTATCTAAGGGTTAAGTCATGGCAGGAGAGCTCGGTCGGGTGTTATGCTCCTCCTGTACCATGTGGGAACTCAGGGACACTTCTGGTGTCCCTGACGACTACGTGTGCGGGAAGTGTGTCCGCCTCGAGCTCCTGATGGTCCGCGTTGCGGAATTGGAGCTGAGGGTGGAGTCACTCTGGAGCATCCACGATGCTGAGAATGACGTGAGTATCACGTGTAGTGAGTTGGTCTTACCGCAGGAGAAGGGTCCACAGCCAGATAGGGAATGGAAGACCAGCAGGAAGAGTAGTGCAAGGAAGGTAGTGCAGGGGTCCCCTGTGATCATACCCCTGCAAAACAGATACACCGCTTTGGGTACTGTTGGGGGGGATGACTCATCAGGGGAGGGCAGCAGCAGCCAAGTTCATGGCACCGTGGCTGGCTCTGCTGCACAGGACGGCAGGAAAAAGAGTGGGAGCGCGATAGTGATAGGGGATTCAATGGTGAGGGGAATAGATAGGTGTTTCTGCGGCTGCAACCGAGACTCCAGGATGGTATGTTGCCTCCCTGGTGCAAGGGTCGAGGATGTCTCCGAGCGGGTGCAGGACATTCTGAAATGGGAGGGAGAACAGCCAGTTGTCGTGGTGCACATTGGTACCAACGACATAGGTAAAAAAAGGGATGAGGTCCTACGAAACGAATTTAAGGAGCTAGGAGCTAAATTAAAAAGTAGGACCTCAAAAGAAGTAATCTCAGGATTGCTACCAGTGCCACGTGCTAGTCAGAGTAGGAATCGCAGGATAGCGCAGATGAATACGTGGCTTGAGCAGTGGTGCAGCAGGGAGGGATTCAAATTCCTGGGGCATTGGAACCGGTTCTGGGGGAGGTGGGACCAGTACAAACCGGACGGTCTGCACCTGGGCAGGACTGGAACCAATGTCCTCAGGGGAGTGTTTGCTAGTGCTGTTGGGGAGGAGTTAAACTAATATGGCAGGGGGATGGGAACCAATGCAGGGAGACAGAGGGAGACAAAAAGGAGGCAAAAGCAAAAGACAGAAAGGAGATGAGGAAAAGTGGAGGGCAGAGAAACCCAAGGCAAAGAACAAAAAGGGCCACTGTACAGCAAAATTCTAAAAGGACAAAGGGTGTTAAAAAAACAAGCCTGAAGGCTTTGTGTCTTAATGCAAGGAGTATCCGCAATAAGGTGGATGAATTAACTGTACAAATAGATGTTAACAAATATGATGTGATTGGGATTACGGAGACGTGGCTCCAGGATGATCAGGGCTGGGAACTCAACATCCAGGGGTATTCAACATTCAGGAAGGATAGAATAAAAGGAAAAGGAGGTGGGGTAGCATTGCTGGTTAAAGAGGAGATTAATGCAATAGTTAGGAAAGACATTAGCTTGGATGATGTGGAATCTATATGGGTAGAGCTGCAGAACACCAAAGGGCAAAAAACGTTAGTGGGAGTTGTGTACAGACCTCCAAACAGTAGTAGTGATGTTGGGGAGGGCATCAAACAGGAAATTAGGGGTGCATGCAATAAAGGTGCAGCAGTTATAATGGGTGACTTTAATATGCACTTAGATTGGGCTAGCCAAACTGGAAGCAATACGGTGGAGGAGGATTTCCTGGAGTGCATAAGGGATGGTTTTCTAGACCAATATGTCGAGGAACCAAATAGGGGGGAGGCCATCTTAGACTGGGTGTTGTGTAATGAGAGAGGATTAATTAGCAATCTCATTGTGCGAGGCCCCTTGGGGAAGAGTGACCATAATATGGTGGAATTCTGCATTAGGATGGAGAATGAAACAGTTAATTCAGAGACCATGGTCCAGAACTTAAAGAAGGGTAACTTTGAAGGTATGAGGCGTGAATTGGCTAGGATAGATTGGCGAATGATACTTAAGGGGTTGACTGTGGATGGGCAATGGCAGACATTTAGAGACCGCATGGATGAATTACAACAATTGTACATTCCTGTCTGGCGTAAAAATAAAAAAGGGAAGGTGGCTCAACCGTGGCTATCTAGGGAAATCAGGGATAGTATTAAAGCCAAGGAAGTGGCATACAAATTGACCAGAAATAGCAGTGAACCCAGGGACTGGGAGAAATTTAGAACTCAGCAGAGGAGGACAAAGGGTTTGATTAGGGCAGGGAAAATGGAGTACGAGAAGAAGCTTGCAGGAAACATTAAGGTGGATTGCAAAAGTTTCTATGGGTATGTAAAGAAAAAAACGTTAGTAAAGACAAACGTAGGTCTCCTGCAGTCAGAATCAGGGGAAGTCATAACGGGGAACAAAGAAATGGCATACCAATTGAACAAGTACTTTGGTTCGGTATTCACTAAGGAGGACACAAACAACCTTCTGGATATAAAAGGCATCAGAGGGACTAGTAAGGAGGAGGAACTGAGGGAAATCTTTATTAGTCGGGAAATTGTGTTGAGGAAATTGATGGGATTGAAGGCCGATAAATCCCCAGGGCCTGATGGACTGCATCCTAGAGTACTTAAGGAGGTGGCCTTGGAAATAGCGGATGCATTGACAGTCATTTTCCAACATTCCATTGACTCTGGATCAGTTCCTATCGAGTGGAGGGTAGCCAATGTAACCCCACTTTTTAAAAAAGGAGGGAGAGAGAAAACAGGGAATTATAGACCGGTCAGCCTGACCTCAGTAGTGGGTAAAATGATGGAATCAATTATTAAGGATGTCATAGCAACGCATTTGGAAAATGGTGACATGATAGGTCCAAGTCAGCATGGATTTGTGAAAGGGAAATCATGCTTGACAAATCTTCTGGAATTTTTTGAGGATGTTTCCAGTAAAGTGGACAAAGGAGAACCAGTTGATGTGGTATATTTGGACTTTCAGAAGGCTTTCGACAAGGTCCCACACAAGAGATTAATGTGCAAAGTTAAAGCACATGGGATTGGGGGTAGTGTGCTGACGTGGATTGAGAACTGGTTGTCAGACAGGAAGCAAAGAGTAGGAGTAAATGGGTACTTTTCAGAATGGCAGGCAGTGACTAGTGGGGTACCGCAAGGTTCTGTGCTGGGGCCCCAGCTGTTTACATTGTACATTAATGATTTAGACGAGGGGATTAAATGTAGTATCTTCAAATTTGCGGATGTACACTAAGTTGGGTGGCAGTGTGAGCTGCGAGGAGGATGCTATGAGGCTGCAGAGTGACTTGGATAGGTTAGGTGAGTGGGCAAATGAATGGCAGATGAAGTATAATGTGGATAAATGTGAGGTTATCCACTTTGGTGGTAAAAACAGAGAGACAGACTATTATCTGAATGGTGACAGATTAGGAAAAGGGGAGGTGCAACGAGACCTGGGTGTCATGGTACATCAGTCATTGAAGGTTGGCATGCAGGTACAGCAGGCGGTTAAGAAAGCAAATGGCATGTTGGTCTTCATAGCGAGGGGATTTGAGTACAGGGGCAGGGAGGTGTTGCTACAGTTGTACAGGGCCTTGGTGAGGCCACACCTGGAGTATTGTGTACAGTTTTGGTCTCCTAACTTGAGGAAGGACATTCTTGCTATTGAGGGAGTGCAGCAAAGATTCACCAGACTGATTCCCGGGATGGTGGGACTGACCTATCAAGAAAGACTGGATCAACTGGGCTTGTATTCACTGGAGTTCAGAAGAATGAGAGGGGACCTCATAGAAACGTTTAAAATTCTGACGGGTTTAGACAGGTTAGATGCAGGAAGAATGTTCCCAATGTTGGGGAAGTCCAGAACCAGGGGTCACAGTCGAAGGATAAGGAGTAAGCCATTTAGGACCGAGATGAGGAGAAACTTCTTCACCCAGAGAGTGGTGAACCTGTGAAATTCTCTACCACAGAAAGTAGTTGAGGCCAATTCACTAAATATATTCAAAAGGGAGTTAGATGAAGTCCTTACTACTCGGGGGATCAAGGGGTATGGCGAGAAAGCAGGAAGCGGGTACTGAAGTTTCATGTTCAGCCATGAACTCATTGAATGGCGGTGCAGGCTAGAAGGGCTGAATGGCCTGCTCCTGCACCTATTTTCGATGTTTCTATGTTTCTATGACCAGCAATCATATAATGAGAACCATGCTGCCTCAAGGAACCTCATTGAGCAGACCATCGGCCTGCTAAAGCAATGGTTCCATTGCCTTGACTGCTCAGGTGGAGCCCTCCAGTACACATGGTGGTCTGCTGCATCTTCCTCAACTTGGTCATCATGGGGACCCAGCCCTTGCCACCACAGGTTCTGCGACCACCTCAGGAGGGGGAGGAGGAGGAGGAGGAAGAGGAGGAGGAGGAAGGGAGGATGAAGGGAGGAGGCAGGCAGCAGATCCGCATTCTGGACAAGCTGCCCGTGAGTGCCTCATCAGTCTCCAGTTCCCTGAATGAAACCTCATATCCCCGTTGCCCAACACTTTCTCAACTTACTGTCACTCTGTCACAGAACATCAACATCCACTTGGGTGCAAAGGTGAAATGAGAGCCACCACAAAACAAACATTCCAAACATAATTTATAAATCAATCAATCCAATAGTACATAACAAAGTCAACTTATCACCCTTGTGCATTCACTTTGTGTCTGCCTATCGGGTTCCTTTGCCTGTTCTAGTGTTTCTATGCAGTGCTACCCCAGTGGCTGCAGCATGGCTGGTGGAAAGCTGCTGACTTTCAGTGACGGAGACTGCAGATGGACTTGCAGGATGATCTCGAGCAGCTCTGAGCCTAGAAAGGAAAGAAAGAACGACTTGAATTTATATAGCGCCTTTCACGACCATTGGACATCTCAAAGCGCTTTATAGCCAATGAAGTACTTTTTGGAGTGTAGTCACTGTGGGAAACATGGCAGTCAACTTGCACACAGCATACTCCCACAAACAGCAATGTGATAATGACCAGATAATCTGTTTTTGTTATGTTGATTGAGGGATAAATATTGGCCAGGACATTGGGGATAACTCCCCTGCTCTTCTTCGAAATAGTGCCATGGGATCTTTTATGCCCATCTGAGAGGGCAGATGGGGCCTCAGTTTAATGTCTCACCCATAAAATGGTACATCCAACAGTGCAGCTCTCCCTCAGCATTGTACTGGAGCGGCAGCTTAGATTTATATGCTCGAGTTCCTGGAGTGGGACTTGAACCCACAACCTCCTGACTCACAAGAACACAAGAAATAGGAGCAGGAGTAGGCCATGTGACCCCTCGAGCCTGCTCCGCCATTTAATAAGATCATGGCTGATCTGATCATGGACTCAGTTCCACTTCCCCGCCCACTTCCCATAATCCTTTATTACCTTATCGCTCAAAAATCTGTCTATCTCCGCCTTAAATATATTCAAAGACCCAGCCTTCACAGCTCTGTGGGGCAGTGAATTCCACAGATTTACAACCCTCTGAGAAAAGAAATTCTTCCTCATCTCAGTTTTAAATGGGCGGCCCTTTATTCTGAGACTATGGGCCCAAGTTTCCACAAGAAAAAAAACGGGCGCCCGTTTTTCGCGCCTAAAACGGCGCCTATAAAAATCCTCGGTATTCTCCACCTACAGCACGAGCTGTGGGGGGGGCGGAGCCAGGTCCCTGCGCTGAAAACAGTGCCGGGACCTCTGCACATGCGCGCTACAGTCAGCACGCAAGTGCAGTAGCTCCAGGCGCCGAGCTGTGTGGGAGGGGCCCGAAGCACGCAGCCCCTAGCCCTGGCTGAATGGCCTCACTGGGGCTGCGTGAATAAGGCTCCTCCCATGGACAGCTCCTGCTCCCCGCCCCCGACCAGACCCGACACCCGCTCCCCCCCACCCCCCGCCGACCAGACCCGACCCGACACCCGTTCCCGCCCCCCCCGCCGACCAGACACCCGCTCCCCCCCCACCCCCCGCCAACCAGACCCGACCCGACACCTGCTCCCCCCCACCCCCGCCCCGACCCGACCCGACACCCGCTCCCCCCCCCCGCCCCGACCCGAGACCCGACACCCGCTCCCCCCCCACCCCCGACTGACCCGACCCGACCCGCGCTCCTGTTCCCCGACCCACCCCCCCCCCCCCCCCCCCCCACTGGACCCGACTCCCGACTCCCGGACTGGATCCGATCCGACCTGACCTCTCCCTTCCCCACCGCCCCCCTCTCTCTCCCCCCCCCCCCGCTCTCTCTCTCCCTCCCTCCCCTCTCTCTCTCTCCCTCCCTCCCCTCTCTCTCTCTCCCTCCCTCCCCCTCTCCCTCTCTCCCTCCTTCCCCCTCTCTCTCTCTCCCTCCCTCCCCCTCTCCCTCCCTCCCTCCCTCTCTCTCTCTCTCTCCCCCTCCCTCCCTCCCTCTCTCTCTCTCTCTCTCTCTCTCTCTCTCTCCCCCTCCCTCCCCCCCCTCTCTCTCCCTCCCTCCCCCCCCTCTCTCTCTCTCCCTCCCTCTCTCTCTCTCTCTCTCTCCCCCTCCCGCTCAGCGGCACGAACGGCTGCAGAATTCTCCCTGGCTGAAGCACTTTCACACAGGTAGGAAGATGGTTTATTTAATCTTTTCTTGGCTTATAAATGTTTATTCAGGTTGGATTTATTTGCATAATATTTGTAGAAGTATAAATAAGGATTTATTGTCGAATTTAATGAGTTCCCTTCCCCCCCCCCTCCCCCCCACCTCGTTCTGGACACCTAATTTGTAACCTGATTTTTTAATGTGTAGAACAGGTTTTTTCAGTTCTACAAAAATCTTCACTGGCTCCATTCTACTTTAGTTTGGAGTACATTTTCGCTGTGGAAACTTTCAAATCAGGCGTCAGTGGCTGGACACGCCCCCTTTTGAAGAAACAATTCTGTTCTAAACTAGAATTGTTCTACCTGACTAGAACTGCAGAAAAAAAAATGTGGAGAATTGCGATTTCTAAAATAGTCCGTTCTCCACCAGTTGCTCCTAAAAATCAGGCGCGAATCATGTGGAAACTTGGGCCCTATGCCTCTAGTTTTAGTTTCCCCATGAGTGGAAATATATTCTCTGTATCCATCTTGTCCAGCCCTCTCATTATCTTATATGTTTCGATAAGATCACCGCTCTTTCTTCTGAATTCTTCTGAGGCCCAACCTTCTCAACCTATCTTCAGAAGTCAACTCCCTCATCTCCGGAATCAACCTAGTGAACCTTTTCTGAACAGCCTCCAAAGCAAGTATATCCTTTCTTAAATATGGAGACCAAAAATGCATGCAGTACTCCAGGTGTGGCCTCACCAATACCCTGTACAGTTGTAGCAGGACTTCTCTGCTTTTATACTCTATCCCCCTTGCAATAAAGGTCAATATTCCATTTGCCTTCCTGATTACTTGCTGTACCTGCATACTAACTTTTTTGTGTTTCATGCACAAGGACTCCCAGGTCTATCTGTACTGCAGCACTTTGCAATTTTTCTCCATTTAAATTATAATCTGCTTTTCTATTTTTTTTGCCAAAGTGGATATCCTCACATTTTCCTACATTATACTCCATCTGCCAAATTTGCCCACTCACTTAGCCAATCTATATCCCTTTGTAGATTTTTTGTGTCCTCATCACAATTTGCTTTCCCATTCATCTTTGTGTCATCAGTAAACTTGGCTATATTACACTCGGTCTCTTCATCCAAGTCATTAATATAGATTGTAAATAGTTGAGGCTGCAGGCTTTCACCCGCCACTGACTCAGAGGTGAGTGTGCTACCCAGTGAGCCACAGCTGACATTAGAAGGGCCGAGCCACTGCCATTCCACCAGGGCGCTGCATCAGCATTCCTAGCCATCTGTTGGAGCACAGGTTGCAGGACTGCTGTGAGGCTCTGCAAGCCCCTTTCCACACTTGTAAACCCAGCCACGATGGCATCAGTCTGAGCTTGCGTGGCAGCAAGCTGAGCCTGCATGAGAGCAGCCTGAGCTTCCAGTGAGGCACTCAGATGTTGGGTCGCTTCCGCTTGTGCTGCAATGGAAGCTGCGACATCGCCCATCACACCCAGCATCATGGCTGGGTCCACAAGTGTTCGAATGGAGTTGCCCATCACTTCCATCCTGGAAATCAAGACTCCAAGTTCCGAGCAAAGCACCATCCAATGTTGGAGCCAGACTCCTCCATACTCCTTGACCCTGACAAGAGGCTCTCTAGCAGGCCTGCCATTACATCAAGTTTTTCTGTGTGCGTGCCCATCACCCTTCTTCTGAAGGCCACCCCATTGAGGTCATCATCTGAGTCCTGTGCAGCAGAATTCATCTGCAAACTCGGCCTCCAGAGAGCTGGCACCCGAGCTACCCTTTCCCCCACTCATGCCAGGTGACTCACCATGTGACGATCCCATCTCTATACTACCCTCTAAAGTTCACGCAGTGCCATTTTCTGAGCTGGTGCCCAGGAGTGTTCGATCGAATGAGAGTGTCTCTACTTCACCATCACTCTCCTCCTCTCATTGGTGAGGAACTGGAGGGCTGCTGGCAGTAAATCGGTATCTGAAAGAAGAAAAGCACAAGGGTCGGGTTGTGCTGAGGGGATGGGGGAAAACAAGATGTGTATTCTTACAGCATTAGCAGCATGTAAGTGAGAAGAGATTGTGCAATGAGAGGGAAGTGGGATGTGAGATGAAGAATTAGGTATGAGCATACTGTCGTTCTTATATATGTAAACTTGGATTTACTCTGTGCAGCCACCAGAGGGCTCATCCCCTGGAGTCCCAAGGGATCCCATAATCCCTTGGGAGCACAGGTATTTAAGGAGGCTTTACAGTCTAGAGAGGCACTCTGGAGACCTGCAATAAAAGACTACGGTCACACTTTACTTTGAGCTCACAGTGTTCAGTCTGACTCTTTCTCCATACACTACAACTGGTGATGAGATACAGATAGCGAACCCAAAGATGCAGAGAACAGTGGGCATCCTGGAGAAATTCTCGGAGGAGATGATTGGGAAACTTTTGTGGAGCGACTCGACCAATACTTCGTGGTCAACAAGATAGATAGGGAAGAGAGCGCTGTCAAACGAAGGGCGATCCTCCTCACCGTCTGTGGGACACCAACGTATGGCCTCATGAAGAATCTGCTCACTCCAGCGAAACCCACGGAGAAATCGTATGATGATTTGTACACACTGGTCCGAGAGCATTTGAACCCGAAGGAAAACGTTCTAATGGCGAGGTACCGGTTTTACACCGACAAAAGGTCTGAAGGCCAGGAAGTGGCAAGTTATGTTGCCGAGCTAAGACGCCTTGTAGGACATTGCGAATTTGAAGGACATTTGGAGCACATACTCAGAGACTTTTTCATACTTGGCATTGGCCACGAAACCATACTTCGCAAACTTTTGACTGTAGAAACCCCAACGTTGAGTAAGGCCATAGCGATAGCCCAGGCGTTCATTGCCACCACGTTCGCAGATGTCTCAGAGTCCACCATCAAAGGTGATGAATGCAAGGCCATTAACATCTTGTTGGCGCTGCGGGGGGTGATCATCGTTTCCATTCATGCCGATTCAAAGAGTATGTTTGCAAGGGCTGAGGAACAATGGACACCTCCAATGAGTGTGCAGGTGAGCTGCTAAGTCTGTTAAACCTGAAAATCACCATGTTGCAGAGGAGGACAGATCCATGGAAAATCACAACGAACCAGAGCCTCAGATCGAGGAGGCAGAGGTACATGGGATGCACACATTCACCACAAATTGTCCCCCGATAATGCTGAATGTTGAACGAAATGGACTCCCGGTATCAGTGGAGCTGGACACAGGCGCGAACTAGTCCATCATGGGCAAAAAGACTTTCGAAAGGTTGTGGGGCAACAAGGCATCAATGCCAGCCTTAACTCCAGTTCGCACAAAACTAAGAACTTACACGAAAGAACTGATTCCTATAATCGGCAGTGCTACCGTAAAGGTCTTCTATGATGGAGAGGTGCACAAGCTATCACTCTGGCTGGTACCGGGTGATGATCCCACGCTGCTCTTAGGAAGTAGCTGGGAAAGATATGCTGGAACTGGGACGACGTCTGAGCGCTATCGCCCGCTGACGACACTTCGTGTGCCCAGGTCTTAAACAAATTTATTTCGCTGTTCGACCAGGCATCGGGAAATTCGAAGGAGCAAAGTGCAGATCCACCTAATTCCGGTGGCGCGACCCATTCATCACAAGGCGAGAGCAGTACCCTGCATGATGAGAGAAAGGGTAGAGATCAAGTTAGACCGGCTGCAAAGAGAGGGCATCATTTCCCCAATCGCGTTCAAAGAGTGGGCCAGTCCTATCGTCCCAGTCCTCAAGGGAGATGGCACTGTCAGAATCTGTGGCGATTACAAAGTAACTATCAATCGTTTCTCCCTGCAAGACCAATACCCACTACCAAAGGCCGATGACCTCTTTGCAACGCTGACGGGAGGAAATACGTTCACGAAGCTGAATCTGACTTCAGCCTACATGACGCAGGAACTGGAGGAATCATTGATGGCCCTCACCTGCATCAATACGCACAAAGGTCTTTTTGTTTATAACAGATGCCCATTTGGAATCCGATTGCCGACGGCGATATTCCAGAGAAACATGGAAAGCTTACTGAAGTCGGTCTCGCACACCGTGGTCTTCCAGGATGACATCTTGGTCACAGGTCAGAACACAGTCGAGCATCTGCAGAACCTGGAGGAGGTTCTTAGTCGACTCAACCGCGTGGGGCTCAGGTTAAAATAATCGAAGTGCATTTTCCTGGCGCCTGAAGTGAAGTTCCTGTGAGGCGCACGGCATCAGGCCCACCAACGCCAAGACGGAGGCAATCGAGAACGCACCGAGGCCACATAAGGTGATGGAGCTGCGGTCGTTTCTGGGACTCCTGAACTACTTTGGTAACTTCTTACTGGGTCTCTGCATGTCTTACTACAAAAAGGGGATGAATGGGTTTGGGGCAATAGCCAAGAAAATGCCTTTGTAAAAGTGAGAAAATTGTTATGCTCAAACAAATTGCTTGTGTTGTAAGCGTTTGGTACTAGCATGCGATGCGTCGTCATATGGTGTCGGGTGTGTATTGCAACAAGCTAATGATTTCGGGAAACTGCAACTGGTTGCTTATGCATCCAGGAGTCTGTCTAAGGCTGAGAGAGCCTACAGCATGATTAAGAAAGAAGCGTTAGCTTGTGTCTATGGGGTAAAGAAAATGCAATGTTTGGGCTAAAATTCGAATTGGAAACTGACCATAAACCACTTATATCCCTGTTCTCCGAGAGTAAAGGGATAAATACCAATGCATCGGCCCGCATCCAGAGATGGGCACTCACATTGTCCGCATACAACTACACCATCCGCCACCAGGCCAGGCACAGAAAAGTGCACAGATGCTCTCAGTAGGCTGCCATTACCCACCACGGGGGTGGAAATGGTGCAGCCCGCAGATCTAGCCATGATAATGGAAGCATTTGAGAGTGAGCAATTACCCGTCACTGCCCAGCAGATCAAAACCTGGACAAGCCAGGTCCCCTTATTATCTCTAGTCAAAAGCTATGTGCTTCACGGGAGCTGGTCCAGTGTCCCAGTGGAAATGCAGGAAGAGATAAAGCCGTTCCAGCAGTGCAAAGATGAAATGTCTATACAGGCAGACTGCCTTCTGTGGGGCAATCGAGTAGTGGTCCCCAAGAAGGGCAGAGATGTCTTCATTAATGATCTCCACAGTACCCACCTAGGCATCGTAATGATGAAAGCGATAGCCAGATGTGGTGGCCCGGTATCGTTGCGGACTTAAGAGTCCTGCGTTCACAGATGTAATACATGCTCGCAGTTAAGCAATGCATCCAGGGAGGCGTCGTTAAGTTTATGGTCTTGGCCCTCCAAGCTGTGGTCGGAGGTACACATTGACTATACAGGCCTGTTCTTGGATTATAGATGCATACTCCAAGTGGATTGAATGTGAGATAATATCAGCTAGCACGCTCGCTGCCACTACTGAAAGCCTGCAGGCCATGTTTGCCACACACGGCCTACCCGGTGTCCTGGTGAGTGACAACGCGCCATGTTTTACCAGTGCTGAGTTCAAAGAATTCATGACCCGCAACGGGATCAAACACGTTTAAACCAGCGTCCAATGGTCAGGCAGAGAGAGCAGTGCAAGGCTTGAAGAGGGTAACTGAAGGCTCACTGCAGACTCACCTATCCCGAGTCCTGCTTAGCTACCGCATGAGACCCCACTCACTCACTGGGATCCCACCTGCTGAACTGCTCATGAAAAGAGCACTTAAGACAAGGCTCTCATTCGTTCACCCTGATCTACATGAACAGGTAGAGAGCAGGCGGCTTCAACAAAGTGCATACCATGATAGCGCAAATGTGTCACGCGAGATTGAAATCAATGATCCTGTATTTGTATTAAATTATGGACAAGGTCCCAAGTGGCTTCCTGGCACTGTCATGGCCAAAGAGGGGAGCAGGGTGTTTCGGGTCAAACTTTCAAATGGACTCATTCACCGGAAACACTTGGACCAAATCAAACTCAGATTCGCGGACTATCCTGAGCAATCCACCTTGGACCCTACCTTTTTTGATCCTCCAACATATACACCAGTGGCAACCGACACCACGGTTGACCACAAAGCAGAACCCACATCCACAGCAGCCTAGCAGGGCCCAACACAGCAGGCAACCCAACATGGCCAGCTGCACAACAGCCCAGCGAGGGCCCAACAAATGATTCAACAACACCAGCTTTCACACCGAGACGATCAACCAGGGCAAGAAGGGCCCCAGATCGACTCACATTGTAAATAGTTACACTATTGTCTTTGGCGGGGGAGTGTTGTTATATATGTAAACTTGTATTTACTCTGTACAGCCACCAGAGGACTCATCCCCTGGAGTCCCAAGGGATCCCATAATCCCTTGGGAGCAAAGGTATTTAAGGAGTCTTCACAGGTTGGAGAGGCACTCTGGAGACCTGCAATAAAAGACTAAGGTCACACTTTACTTTAAGCTCACAGTGTTCAGTCTGACTCTTTCACCATACACTACAGTCATCAATGCTTTCAATCTTGCTGCTAGCCACAGCCTCAGCGACAGCCTCCCCAATGGTCTCCAGCACCGTCACCTCCAGCACAGTAAGGTTTTGAAGACGTGCTTTCCCCGCCACTGCTCATGGCGGTCATGAGCCATCCTGGCCTGCAAAATAAAGGGAGGTTTGTCAGTGAGTGTGGTGCAATATCTTTGGGTGATGTTGTCATGGTTGAATAGCTGGTAGTGTGTGCAAGCTGTGAGATGTGGCTGTGAGGCTTGCAGCAGTGCTAAGTGTGTGAGGGTGAGGTGAAGCTATGATTGTGTGGTATGAGTTGTGATTGCTGGAGATTGGTGGTAGGTGAGTGATGGGAGAATAGTGCATTGAACAGTGTGTGAGGCTTGTGGTGCAGATGGTGCGATATGGCATTTGATGATGCATTCACTGACCTTGATAACTTGCGTGAGGTCATTAATCTTCTTGTGGCACTGGATCCAGGTCCAGTCCAGGCACTGAAAGTTTGTGTTATCTCTTCCCACTGCCTTCTGGCATTCTGGCCTTCTGCCTGGAATGCCTCCTGCCCTCCCCCAGCCCCCCATCCATCCATGAGTGGAGGACCTGTCTTCTTCTGTGTACCCTCGGGACTAAGCCTGCCAGGGTTGCATCTGAGAAGCGCCTTGCCATTTCTCTTCCCTGTTGTGACATGTCTGCATCCTGAGTGACAATGAAGTGCTTCTGCAACAAAGCACCTCCTCTATAAGAAGTGCAGAGAGCCTAGGCAAAATGTTATATTCCAGTGGACTGCACCTGATATTGGCCCCCCTCTTGAGTGCTGAGTCAACCAGCAGTGCATTTAGTGCTGAGCTCAGCGCTCCAATCATTATAATGAGCGCTGCCTGCACAACTTTGAACAGGCACGTGCAGATCGCACTTCACGTTCTCTGTGCCCAATCCAATTTCACCCCCCTTTATCACACACTATAATATAAACAGCTTCTATATGCAAATTAGCATTGTTGGTTGCTCTGAGGCCTTGAGGTAGAAATCATTACTTTGTTTTCCATTGTAAACTTCCTAAACTAGATTACAATTTTAGTGTCCAGAATGGGATTTTTATTCATGACAGAATAGGACCTAGTTTCCAGTCGCTCGGCTTGGTGGTGAAGCGTAGAACAAATGCTGTGGGATTGGAAAATATGGTGTGGATCCATATGGCTCGATTGGCACCTCATTAGTGCTAGGCAGAATTTTCCAACAGGCCTTTTAGATAGGACTAAAAATAGTTCCACCAAAAATGAGCCATAGTTTAATTTAAATATTATAATGCCTTTAAATAAAACCTGTCATGATTATCCATCTGCTTATGATGGGATCACATTGGATACTTCATTTGCCCTTTGGAGTAAAGCTCCATGAGAGATGGACCTCTTAAAGGGTCCAAGGCTTATTATTCTTTTTTTCAGTTTTACATACTGGGGGTGAAATTGCCCCTTTTTATAGGCTTGTTAGCACCTCCGGGGGGTGGTAACAGGGCGCAAGACACTTTTCGCCCGGGGAGGGGGGCACTACCACCTCTTGGGAAATTGCCCGTGGGTTTGTGAAGGAGCTGCCATGTCATCACTGTGCGCAGCGATCCCTCACCATCCTGCGCTGACCCCTTAACGTCCCGTGGGGGAAATCTCGGGGCGCTCCTTAAAGGGGAGGGCGCCAGCGCTACGGGCCGCCATCTGTTTTTCTGCCGACTCGCAGGTCGGCTCAATGAGAGTGGCCCTAGCGTGGTCCAGGCTGCCATCATGCAGCCCGGCACTCTGCCCTGAGTACTGGGCTGCAGACCTGGTCGCACGCTGCCCTGTTGTCTAGTGGAGACCATCAGAAGCCTTGCAAAGTGCGCAGGAGCGCGCCCCTTTAATCTTTTTTTAGGGACGGTAAGGGAAATTCCGTGGCGGGAACGGGACTTCTGCACCAGATGCAGAATGTCCTGGCCCCAGAAGGTTACTGCCCCCAATTTGGGTGCAAGGCAATTTTGCCCACTATGGTTTCAGTATTGGCCTCTGTCATTAATTTTTGTTGACACTTAATCTGATTTTAAAATGTTGTGTGGATATTTTGTTTTATTTTTCTGAAGATGTAATGTTTATGTAGAACCTAAAAAAGCTAAATATTGTCAGCTAATTTATGAGCTAGCCCTCTATAATTAAAGCATAAACAAGAACGGGTAGAGATGAGAAAAAGAAGTGTTATGAAAAAGGAACTCTTCCAATATAAACTTACATGGGAGCTCCGGGATCTAGAAGGCATCCAAGTGAAGTGTCCTGTAGTGGTTGACATGCCAGATTTAAATTAATGACGTAGGGTGGGGGAGGGTGTAGAATCACGTGGTGCCAAATGAAAAAAAAGCCATGATTGGGGGATCAGAGGGCACCAGGACCAGGCTACCTGCACCTATCATTACGCCACCAACCTTATCTGCAGGCCCTGAAGCACCTATCTGTCACTTGGTGAATTGTAGGTAAACATGGAGACATGGAGATTCTCCTGCAAGGACATTTGTAGCCAATCTGCATAGGTACAGCACTGCCAATGATAATCAAGGTTACCTCCTTCCTCATCTTCCTCTAGTGCAGGGATCATCTGCAGCATCAGCCAATGTGCTGCCCACACATGTATCAGACATATATGTGACTGATATACTGATTAACGTGACCAGCATTTTCATCTCCTTTCCCACTTTCTAGTGACAGTAGTATGATATAGTTGGTCAATGCCACCACACTGCACGATTTCCCAAAGTAGAGGGGTTGCTGATGGCATATCACCAGTCTCCAGCCCATTCTGTGTATCAATAAGTGAACATTCCTCATGTAAGTAGGTTGTTTTACAATTATTTTAAGCCTGAAACCCTTTGAAAATATCACTGTACCAATGATCCCAGTTGTAAGTTGCAGTTTGAATGTGTGCCATGCTGGAATGTGGGCATGCATGATAAGCAATGACACAGGTGTAACGTAATTTGTGGTTTTGGCAGAGGCCGGCAGTAAATGTGTAACAGACTGTTATAACTTTGTGAAACGTGTAAAACTCGAAGTTTTCTCAAAATTCAAATATTCCCCCTCTGTGTGAAGAAACCCAAAGGAAAGATCATTTTGGACTCGCTTAAAATGAACTTTGGGATTTTATGGGCATGGGTCTGCAAGGGAAAAGGGCTGAAAAACCAGGGGACCACTAACCTCTGAAAAAGCCAGTCTTTGGGTATTGGAGCTGTCTGGGATATTAGAGCTAAATAAATTGCCGGAGGAACTGTGAAAACTCAAAAACTCTGCTCCCTAGAAGACATTAACATTTCAACAATTGACCCAGAGATAGCCAGCTGTAGCTCTATGCATGAAACCCATCCAGCACATGCATAATGTTAATCACTTTTCCGATCTGCATGGAAAATCCAGGCCTAGGCAGACAACATAAACACCAAAACTAATTTTTACAATTGCAACTCGAATCCAACAGATCGACGCATCCTAAACAAGTTATCGTTTAACGAGCCCGTCAAAATTTAACAAAGAATTATCAAGCCCGCCAAAACTAAGATAAAGAATCGGGTTTGATTTGGCGCGCTGATTAGAAAGGCTCTCAAGGTATAATTGAGGCTCTGTTTTATGAGTTAAGGAGCCTTCTGATGAGCCTTCATAGCAACTATAGAGCTTTCACTGCACTATCTGCTCCATCAGCGTCTTCGGCCTCAAGGGCACTCCTGGGTTATACTGCTCTGCAACCGAAGAAGAAGGAAGAACATCATCAAAAGGGCAGAGAAAAGCAGTTCTCAGTGACTTCGGACATCATCAACTCATCACGCAACAACTGACCACAGCCAACGTGGTAACATTGAACCACCGCGATCGGCGAATCCTAAGAAAGAAACTACTCGAGAAGAAACCGAAGATTCAAAAGTTTTCCACTCTACAATCTATTCCTGGCTTACAACGGGTGAAACATTACCTAAAGTAATCCAAAGCCCTACTCCTACAAGAAGAAAGTGGGTACTCACCCCATAAATCCAAACCGTGTCTTACCGCATCAGCGGACTTAATCCAACTGAAGACTACTCAGCAAGAAGTCTTCCACGACGTTCGGGGTACGGCAAGCAGAACCTACAGAGTCCAGCGAACCCTGAAACCATGTACCACCGCTAACTGTCAATAAGAAGGTTGGTGAGCATTATCCCTGTTGCCCTAGAGTTTAACCTAGTCAAATTTAGGCATTGGGAGGTGGGAGGTGTATTATTTTCTGTAACCCCTTTTGTATGAGTAATAAAGTGTTCCTTATTTTAGAGATTGTAAGTTTTGACATTGTACTTTTCTTTCCTGAATAAAATCAAAGTTTCTTGCACCAAAACCAGTTGTCTGCTGCACTTTGTCACATCCCCAAATAAATCCAAAGTCTAGAACTCAGGGAGAGGGAGTGATTCGAACCACTCAGAAGGTCAGAGGTGAACCTGACCCCCACACCACCCCCTACAGAATGGTGACTGCGGCAGGACTTTGGTACAAAGGATGTGATGCAGAGAATACTGTTTTGTAGGAAAAGACTAAGATGAAAGAGAGGATTTCCTCTTATGTGTATAAGAAAGTAAATGTCACTAAGGAATGGGTGCTTGGTCTGCTGCATGCTGAGCATCCGGGAGATGCTGCAGCCCAGTGGACTGCAAGCAAAGACCATAAGGAATCAATGGAGAAAGCAATCTGCTTGATCTGTTTGCAGCAACAGGTCCAGCTCCTAGATAGGAACATTGAGTCACTGCAGACACAACTGTGGGAATGTGCAGAAAAATCACATGAAAGGGCTATGGCAGGAGAAAGGTTATGGGGAGAACTACGCCAGCTGAAACAAGGAAAGGCGCAGCTAATGGAGAGGTTCAGGAACAGCCAGGACTACTTTCAATGTCAGGTCACTGAGGCTAAGAACAATAAACTGGTATTGCGGGAAGAGAACGCCTGCCTTACCAAGCAAGTAAAAGAGCAGCAGGAAAGATTAAGAGACGTACAGGCAGCTTACAAAGTAGGCAGCACTAGTGGGTTTGAGTCGAGAGATCACGGTCCCTGTCAGCAACAAATCAAAAGTTTAACCCTTGCTCTGTCCAAGGCCAAAGGCATGGTATGCCTAATAAGCCGGGGTGCGGCACGGGTAGACCAGGAAGAGAAGGGGGAAACTGTTCAACCACAACCTGTGGCACCGGGGTTGGTACTGGTTCGGCAGCAGGAGGGGTGAACGAGATGCGGGGCGGACAGGGATTGTGGACCACCACCACCTGTGGCGCCGAAGTTCAGCTCGGTTTGGCAACAGGGAGAGGTGGGCGAGCCAGAGCAAGAAGGGCCAGAGCCGGGGTCGATGTGCCCAGTCCGGCAACAAAAGTTTGGCCCGCCCGGATGTGGTGGGGGTCAGGGACCCCTAGAAAGTCAGTTCATGGTGTAGAATTTATCAATATTTCGCAAAGATTCCTTGTACCTTTCCCCTGCAGAGGAGAAGAATCCCTTTTTGGAATTTTAAAATGGAAGGAAAAACTTCGGGATACAAATGAGTTTAAAGAGCAGGCGAGGCCTGCAGGGGATAAAAGGGGATGCATTCATGGAGACCATCCCCCAGTGTTTGGACTCATAGGAAAGGGAATTTAATTTCGAACTCGATGAAAATTTTGGTATCCTAGGAAAAACTCTGAGGAAGATACCTAAGAGCTTTACAAATTTAAGATTTCTAAAGGAACATGTTGGAACAGACTGCCAGAACAGAGGGTGGGACTTCACTCAGGAATTGGGTATCGGAGTTAATTCAATTTGTCTGGGAGAATGAGTCAATTGATAACTAACAAGAACTGTGAGGCATAAAAATTCGCTCCCTAGGACATAAACACATCAAGAGCTATCAGGCTAATTACCGGAGACCATTATTGGTATGCATGTGCAAATAGACCTATAGAAATCACGGGCCCAGCCAAACGGCCCAAGAGTTTAAACACTGCTCCAACAATGCCAACCGGTGATTTTCCACATTACCACATCATAATCAAATTACTGCTGAACGAGCCCGCCAAATTCTGACAAAGAAGAGAGCTCAAAACTAATGAGCAGCTCCCTTGAAACAAGGAGCTGGGCCAGATTTGGCGGGAGATAAGGAAGTCTTTTTGGGGTATATCTATTCACAGTTTTACAAGGGAATAAAAAGCAGCAGGAGGTGGGGAGTGAAGAAATGGAGTAGTGGAGAAAACTAGAAACCATCAAGGATCGACCGAGCACGCCGACAGCAAGAGGCCCACGAAACGGAAGGTTGTCAGCAACCAAATTAACAACCCGGGCCACCACAACCAGCGAAACGACCAACCGAAACCAACTCAGCAAAAACCGAAGAATCGACATTTATTTCCGCTCTACAATCTACTTCTGAATGACCAATGGGTGAGAAATTACCTAAAAGGACTAACTAAAACTATTCCTAACCAAAGAAAGTGGGTACTTACCCCATACATCCAAAACGCGACTTACCGCATCAGCGGACTCACCCCACTGAAGACTACGCAGTCCGAAGTCCTCTCCTCCATCTGGGGTACGGCTCGCCTAAAAGGCAAAGTGCAGGGAACCCCAAAATCGTGATTCACCAGCAACTGTCTAAAGGGATTGGTGAGCAT
This sequence comes from Pristiophorus japonicus, assembly GCF_044704955.1. Lineage (NCBI taxonomy): Eukaryota > Metazoa > Chordata > Chondrichthyes > Pristiophoridae > Pristiophorus > Pristiophorus japonicus. The sequence continues at coordinate 152,494,929 of NC_091981.1, read as the reverse complement.
AGTCCCTGAACCCCCAGAGCTATAACTTAGTTAGTTAGGGGAATTGGGAGGGGGTGGCTGGGATAACTTGTGTAAATGTATCTGCATTTCCTCTTTACCCCATTTAGAGTTTAAGCTGTATTCTTTTCCCCACAGCCTGTATTTTGACAATTTATTCAATGTGTTATACCCCTCAGTCTGTAATGGTATTACTATTCTGTGTGTTTTATTAAAGGTGTGCCTTTTACTTCTTTTTAAACACAATAAAGCTATACCTGCTTCCTACCTTGAAACCAATTGTCTGTCCAAGTCTATCACAGTCCCTTCATAATTCCAGAGTCTAGAACCAAGGGTGTGGAAGCGATCCGAAATCGCTCATATAAGGTCAGAAGGGATAGCTGACCCCCTGAAAACCACCCCTTACAGTGGTTCTCCACGCTACCCAACAGCTTAGAGCTATGATAAGCCACCTGTGTAAGCTCATCAGAAGGGAGACCCCTCGGTCCACTTTATGGAAGTGGAACAGGCAGGGGATATCAACGGGTGCAATGATGTCGAGATAGCAAAAATTCTCCTGCTCTTATTGGATGGCAAGCTGTACCAGTCCCTCTCTGCCGAGAGCAAAAGGGGGCAGAGTACATATGCTGCCATCCGGGAGGACATTTTGGAAGCCATGGGTTGTAATGACGGGAGTCCCTTCTCCCGAGTGGAGAAGACAATGCAGCTCACAGGGGAAATCCCCAGGCTTTCGCAGACAGACTGTGGCCTGTGTACCAGAGCGCCTGTGGCGGGGCTCTCAACCGGGATTACCTGACCCGGGACGAGAAAGCCCACTGGCTCCGAAGCCTGGTGGCAAACGGCTTGCCACGGATCAAAGCAAAGGCCGAGGCCTGGTTTGACCCGAGAGAGCCCCGTGCCACCGAGGAGGGAGTGGTCAGGCAACTGACCCTAGCTTACCGGAACGGCAGAGGAACAAAGAGCACCCATCCAAAGGAAAGGTCCACGAAATCCAACCTAGTCAGGATAAGAAGGAATGGCACCAGGAAGGGGGCAACCCCTCCAATACGAAGCTAAACTGCTTCGGGTGCAGGAAGAGTGGGCACTGGAGAAAGGATTGTAGGAATCCATGGAAGAGTAGTGCAGGGAAAAATTCTCCAGCCCCTACCAAAAAGACCAAGACTGGGAAACCAGTCTCTCCCCACACGTTCGACACATTCGTGACTGCGCTCCAAACAATACTAGATGGCCCTGGGAAGGTAGCCGTCGCCACGAGTACCGTAACCCCATCTGCCCCATCCCATCCAGGTCAGTGACTAGAACAGGCACAGCCTGTTCACCTGTGTTCCCTCGAGTATGATGCATGGGGGAAACCATGCGTTCAGATGAAGGTGGAGAAGGTGAAGGGGACTTATCTGCTGGATGCCCGTGGATCAAGCACCCTCATCTATGCAGATAACCCCGCCACCTCACCTCTGTCTAACAGGTCCCATACAGCTTAGTGGGTTTCACAGGTATCGAGCAGGCTGGCTCATTCTCCGTTCCGCTCTCTATTCATTTGGGAACATACCACACCAAGTGGACTTGTATCCTAATGAAGTGGGAGCAGGAAGGGAAGGGGATCCTGGGGGCCGATTTTATTATAGGCCACGGGATTCTAGTGGATTTAAGGAACCACTGTCTTTGGGGGGCAGTATGTACGGGACAGGAAAGTGAGGTGGTGGTTATCCCAGAAAAACAGGGCAAGGGGATGGTGTGTACCATGAAGCCAAAGAAGAGTTATGACCTCGAATCGCTGGTCAGTAACACTCCGATCGAATACCGAGAGTGTGTGAGGGCACACATTGCAGTTTTTGTCACTCACAAACACAACTGTGGAAGGGTAAACGGGGTCAAGGTTAGCGTAGATGGGGACCCCATGACCCGACCGCAAAAGCAGTACAATTTCCCCAGGGAGGCGGAGGCAGACATGGAAACAGCTTTGGGTTCTTTGGTTAAGCAGGGGGTATTGAGACCAATAGCCACCCATGTGAACTCTCAATTGTGGCCGGTTAGGAAACCGGACAACTCCTGGAGAGCCACGGTGGACTATCGAGTACTCAACCGTAACATCCCCGCCTGTGCACCCACGGTTGCTGCCGTCGCCGACCTCATTGGAAGTATCCCAGCCTCGGCGACCACATTCACGGTGCTGGATATTTCCAATGGGTTTTGGTCCATCCCTTTACGAAGAGAAGACCAGTACATGTTTGCTTTTACCTTTAAAGGCCAGCAATACACTTGGAACTGTCTCCCTCAGGGCTTCCACAACAGCCCTAGCATTTTTCATCATTGTATGGCCAACTGTTTAAAGAGCTTCAGCAAACCCCAGCAGCTTGTGCAGTATGTGGATGACCTGCTCCTATTCACCGATGAGGGGGAGGAGCATGGCCCACTGCTGGCTGAACTGCTGGAGCTGCTGAAAGAAGAAGGGTTTAAAGGTAATCCCAAGAAGGCACAGATCGGCCAGAAGGAAGTAAAATTCCTGGGACTGATTGAGCGCGCTGGGGAAAGAGCCATTGACAAAGCTCGAAGGGAAGCAGTGCAGGAGTTACCTGTCCCCAACACAGTAACAGGAGTAAGATCTTTTCTAGGGCTAACCGGGTACTGCAGAGATTTCATTGAGGATTATGCAGCCACAGCAGCCCCTCTGCTCCGACTCCTACACAAGGGAGTGGAGTGGGATTGGGACGAAGGTTGCGAGGCAGCACTTATCCAACTCAAGAAAGATCTGCAGACCGTGTCGGCTTTAGGGGCTATTGATGGGAGGAAAGAGTTTTTCCTGGAGGTAGCAGCAGCAGGGACAGTCTGAGCGCAGTACTGCTCCAGGAGCGGCACAGCCGGCTGAGACCAGTGGTTTACTCCTCCAGGATACTCACTGACGTGGAGAAGGCGTACTCCAACTGTGAGAGGCACCTCCTAGCCACTCACTGGGCTGTGAAAAGATCATTGATCTTCACAGGGGGGTTCCCTATCACACTCCTTAACCATCACACGCTCACCCTGATGCTCCTGGATGGGAGAATCAAGGGCGGGACAGTGAGCAGTGCCCGCATTACTCGCTGGACCCTACTCCTCTCCCAGATGGACCTAAGGGTAAAAGATCTCTGCGAGCCAAGGCTCGCAGCCACCATGAGTTATCCAGGGACAGCCCACCGGTGTTCCGTAGAAGGGGTATGGAAAGTTAACATAGACTTTCGGGCTGGATTACACCCCACAGGCCGAGACATCTATGTAGATGGTTCAAGCACTGTATCTGCGGGTGAATGACTCACAGGCTACGGAGTTTATGACCCAGAGGCAGGCATTGCTCTGGTGATTAAACTCTCCAGTACCATGAGTGCTCAGCATGCTGAACTGTCGACGGTTGTGTATGTGGTCACACACCCCGAGCAATTCCCTACCCCGTACACGATTTGCTCGGATAGTATGTTCACATGCAATTCGTGTATAGAATATCTGGCTATCTGGTCCCGTCGCGGATACACATCTGCAGACAGGAGACCCCTGGCAATTAAGCCTTTACTGGAAAAGATCATGGCAGCTGTAGGGGAGGAAGGGGAAGTCTATATACACAAAGTGAAGGCACATTTAACCTCTGAGCTCCGTAGCGAGGGAAACCAGCAGGCTGACATGTTGGCCAAGCAAGATGCTCGCACGGGCAAGCTCTGGGATTCGTACAACCCAGGCCCCATCGCAGCAGTTAGGGGCAGGATTGGGACGACAGGGAGGGCAGGGGTAACATTGCCCCGGACCTGAAAACGGTTCAGACCCAAGACCCCGTCCTCAAAACTGTCCTGAACACGCTAGCTAAAGGGGAAAAGGTAGACGGCCCGTATGGCACCGTCCATGCTTTTCAGGGGGGAGAAATGGGTAGTACCGCAACAACACCGGAGAGAATTCCTCCAGCTGGCCCACGAGGGTCCAGGAGCAGGACACCCCGGATCTGAAACCACCTGGCAACGGGTGGCCGGGACTCAGGGTAAACATCCGCGAGTTATTCGCCAGCTGTCTGGTGTGTGCTGCCAACAACCCTGACCCCCAGAAAAGGAAGGTGTCTATGGGACATATCAGGAGGGTAGAGGGACCCTGGCAGTCGATCCAGGTCGATTACATCGGGACCCTAGCCGCCGCCCAGGGAGACTACAAGTACTGCCTAGTGTTGGTGGATGTGTTCACTAAGTGGGTGGAAGCCTTCCCATGCCGAACAGCTACTGCATTGGGAACAGCTAGGATCCTGGCCAGGGAAGTGTTCTCCCGATGGGGACTACCACAGTACGTGGAGTCACTTCAAGGGAGTCACTTCACCGGGCAGGTGATGCAGGAGACCTTTAAGGTGCTCGGCATCGAAGGGAAATGGCATGTCGCCCACAACCTGCAGTCTTCCAGGCCTGTGGAGCGTTTAAACCGCACTATCAAAGAAAGAGTACGAAAAGAGACAGGGGACTCACTCAAGAAGTGGGGGGAGGTCTTGCCACTGGTCCTTATCGGGATCTGGGCCAGTCAGTCAAAGAGCATGGGGTACTCCCCGCATGAGCTCATGACCAGCAGAGCCATGCGTACCCCCACCCATGTAGTAGCCCCGGTGCTCACGAAAGGTCAGCTTAGGGAAGTGAGCCGGGACAGCTTTGTCAGGAATCTGTTTGAACACCTTAAACAGATTCACTGGCAGGCCGCTAACAACATGGGAAAACAGCATCGGAGCAACCTACTGCTGCTAGAGCCCCGCAAACACCACAAATGGGAGATAGGGGACAGGGTTATGTTACGGAACTACACTCAAGTAGGGGCTTTTGAGGTACTGTACATGGGGTCGTACCATATTCTCGACAAGGCAAGCCCCATGGTCTATGCCATAAAGATGCACCACTGTACAAAGTAGTTCCACATAAATCAGTGTAAACTGTTTAACCCCGGGATTGCTGCTAAGTGCAGGAGACAGCCAGGAAGAGTGAACCTTTCTCGGGACAGGGATCCTCAGCCAGCAGCCTCTGACTGTGGAAAGCCCACAGGGGACGTTGCCGACTCACAGAGAGTATCGATAAGGGCGGTGAACTGTATTACTGGGGGAGCTATCCCCCCAATCATTTGGGACTCGGACGCACCCCCAGTAGCCAGAGCCTGAAGAAGGACTCTCCGCACACCACGACCTAAAACACGTGATCACCAGCACCCCAGTTTCAGTGGGTCATCCCCGGGAGGTTTGCCATCCAAAAAAGAATACCCAAAATCAGGGATCAGTCTGCGGGCAGGGGCCCCCAGCCAGCAGCCTTCGGCGGTGAGGGACTCTCGGGAGAGGTAGTGGTGGACCAGCCACCAACTGAGAGTCCCCAGCCTGCAGCCTCCGGCTGTGCAGAACCCACAGTGAACGAAATGAGCTCAGCAGCTACACCTAAAGGTGCAGTGTGCTGTAGAACTGGAGGGGCCATTCCCCCAATAATGTGGGACTCAGACACACCTCCGGTCAGAACACTCCGGTCCTGCGGTACAGGCCGCCTTACCGCCGGCCATTCAGGCAGCCCAGAGGCCGCAAAAGGGAAGAAGAACAGGGATTAACCTGGCCACCCGGAGACGGGTGGCAGATGTACATAATGGTAATGTATGAGTTTAAGAATGTTTTAAGAATGTTTATCTTTGAGTTTTAGTTTAAGTTAAGATTTTAGGAATTTCAAGTCAGCATGATCTCAAGAAGAAACCATGCGTAAAGAAGTAGTGAGATGAATAAGATTGGTGATGAAGGAGTTTTGGCCGGCAGCTGATGTCCAACTACTGACCTAGACCTGGTACTATTTGGGAGTATGAAAGAACCCATTTGGGAGTAAGAAAGAATCCACCTATATGGCTATTAAATAGTATGGACTAGTGACATAGACCTGGTAGTATTTGGGGGTATGAACAAAAACTATCTTTGCAGCTATTAGAGGAGGCACTACGAAGACAGAAAAAATTGCTATGCCATTCTGGACAAAGCTACAGTAACGATTATGAAACTAACTGACCAAGAGACAGAAGTTAAAACAGCCATCAGTTCCAATGTAGAAACTGGGAGGAAGGCAGCTCAGTTTATTAAAGACTTTATCAAGTTTCCATGAAGAAATCATGGGTCTTTTATGAAATAAGCTTAAGTAGGAACTCGATCACCTTCTGTCAAGTCAGAGAGCTTTTCTCAGGACTGGGCTATCTGTTTTATGTGTCCCTGCAGGAAGGAGATCGACATGAAAAGGTCCTGCTCCTGCTCGCCCTGATGGGGGTGAGCATCGGTGACCAAGGTGACGTGGAAGAATCTCTCATCTATGGGTGCTCGGGAGAGAGAGCACCGATCGTAACTGCAGGGGGTGGCACACTGGGTGCGGAAGAGTTTGCTGTTTATTTCCACAAGGGAAGGTGGCCAGGGTGGCTGGAGTCTAACTCCATTCGATACTCCAGCCAGGCGGGATTTACTTACGGGGAAGCTTCTATCCCATGCCCCAGGATGCGGATCGTTGCTGCGCGGGTCAGTGTTACGGAAGGAAATGTGTGCGTTTGACTTATAAAGGACGAATTCCCCTGGATCGATGATGGTGGTTCAGGAAGCTGAACAAGGACACGGGGGACCAAGGAACTGACTGGGAACGACTCGGTAACGATACTTATCTGACAATCACGGGAACACAGGGAGAAGTGAGTGTGTGTTGGAACAAGAGGTGGGAGTCGGAACAGGGGATTTACGTATACATGTGGGGATCAGAGAGGGTTTGTCCTGTAGGCATATCGATCGCCCTCGCCAGGCAATAGCAAGATGCCTGGAAGGGGATGGGGTGGAATTCCAGCCTACACGCGGGTCTGGTCCCACATTCCCCGCGCCCAATCAACGCCATCAAACTTGTAGCACGCATTAAGAAACCCCTGCCCACGACCCCAACAGTATGGACAGTAATAGAAATGTGTCCTACCACCACCAAGGGACCAGGGAACAGATTAGTATTGGTACCGACCGTAAAGGTGTTATACCAGGGGGTACACTATGCAGTAGCTTCAGTTATTTTAAACCTTACCGAGGTGCACTTACCTGACTGGTGCCTGAAGGAAACAAAGCAGCTATATCAGGTCCTACTCAGAGAAATGTTCAAGAAATTTTACGAGTTAGATTTCGGCAATGTAGATAAAGCAGATTTATACATCCTATACGCTGGGAACACTATGGGCATGGGGAGACAAAGAAGGGGAACCTGAAACGACATTTTTACTACATATAATACAGGATCCTCTGTGATAAATAGTATGGACGATATAGAACTGCAACCACAAATAAATGGCCTAAAGAACCAACTACGAAAGTGTAAAGTCCTGTCCCTGCATTACAGATTCACACGAGGCACATACTGAAGTCAAGGTCACTCAGCACCTGCATCTTTATTACGCAGCTCTCGAATGCCACACTTGCCTGAGACCTGTCCTTATATACCTGTCTGGGACAGGTATCCAGTGTCTCCTGCAAGTGCACCCCTGGTGGTAGGGTATGCTTGTGGTTACAGGTCATCTCTAGTTACAGTCATGTATAGCATGGTAAGATACAGTTATGTACAGTAGTGTGAGATACATGTCATCACCCTCCCCCAAGGTCTTATTGTCTTTATAGGTTCAGTCTCTCAGGTGGTCTACACTCTCGCGTGGAGCATCTTAGTTGTGGTTCAGTTGTTTGCTTTGGTGCCTGTTGTTCTTTCGGTGTGATTGCTGGTATCTCGCCTGAGCTGTCTGTTTCATTCAGTATGATTGTTGGTGTCTCGCCTGGGCTGTCTGTTGGGATTGCCCTTTCCTCAGGTTGTTCCCTCTGTCTGTCCACCAGGTGTGGTGTGAGTTCCACATTGTAGTCTGCCCCTGGTTCAGCAGTGTTGTTGGTAAATCTACTTTTGACTTGGTCTACATGCCTCCGGCAGGTTTGGCCATTGTCCATTTGTACTACCAGTAGCCTGTTTCCTTCCTTGCCTGTTACTGTCCCTGCAAGCCATTTGGGACCCCTGCCATAGTTTAGCACAAACACTTTGTCCCCTATCTCATTCCACCTCCCCCTCGAATTTCGGTCATGGTACTCGGTTAGCTTACAGCGCTTTGCCTCAACGATTTCATGCATGTCTGGGAGGATTAATGAGAGCCTTGTCTTTAAGGTCCATTTTATCAATAGTTGCGCGGGGGGAACTCCAGTCAATGAATGCGGACGAGATCTGTATGCCAGCAGCAGTCGCGACAGGCAGCGTGGGACCTTGGATTTTGAGCATGCCTTGTTTAATGATCTGCACTGCTCGCTCCACCTGGACGTTGGAGGCCGGCTTGAACGGTGCCGTCTTAACGTGATTTATGCCATGGTCACTTATAAAATCTTGGAATTCTGCGCTGGTGAAGCACGACCATTATTACTGACCAATATGTCAGGAATGCCGTGCGTTGCGAACATAGTTCCAAGGCTCTCCACAGTGGTGGAGGTGGTGCTCGAGTTTAAAATGGTGCATTCGATCCACTTAGAAAATGCATCTACAACTACGAGGAACATTTTGCCCATGAATGGGTCCGCATAGTCTATGTGCACCCGCGACCACGGTTTGGTAGGCCAGGGCCAGGGGCTCAGGGGAGCCTCCCTGGGGGCATTACTGAGTTTGGCACAAATGGTGCACCGTCGGATGCAGAGCTCCAAGTCCGCGTCAAATGCCAGGCCACCAGACGTGGGATCTGGCTATGGCCTTCATGAGAACGATCCCCGGGTGCTCGCGGTGGAGCTCCCGGACAAATGCCTCTCTGCCTCGCAAATGCATAACTACTCGGCTGCCCCACATCAGGCAGTCTGCTTGTAGTGACAGCTCATGCATGCACCTATGGAAAGGTTTGATCACCTCGGGGCAAGCATCGCGAGCCTCTGCCCAGTCACCGGTTAGGACACATCTCTTTACTAAGGATAACGTGGGGTCGCTGGTCGTCCAGGCTTTGATTTGGCGAGCCGTCATGGGCGAACCTGTGGACTCAAAGGCATTGATTGCCATGACTATCTCACAGTCCTGTTCGTCAGACCCTTCCGTAGTCACCAGGGGTAGCCTGCTAAGCGCGTCGGCACAGTTGTCTGTGCCTGGTCTGTGCCTTATGGTGTAATCGTAAGATGCCAGCATGAGTGCCCACCGTTGAATGAGCGCCAAGGCATTGGCGTTTATTGCCTTGCTTTCGGATAGTAGGGACGTGAGGGGTTTGTGGTCAGTTTCTAATGAGAACTTGGCGCCGAAAAGGTATTGGTGCACCTTTTTGACACCTTACACACACGCGAGCGCCTCCTTCTCCACCATTCCGTACCCGCGTTCCGCCCGTGAAAGTGACCTGGAGGCATAAGCTATGGGTTGTAATTTACCCGCACTATTGACATGTTGTAAAACGCACCCGACCCCGTACGCTGACGCATCACATGTAAGAACTAGCTTTTTACCTGGATCAAAGAAAGCCAAAACACTGTTGGAACACAGAAGGTTGCGTGCCTAATTGAAGGCGCATTCCTGGGCGTCCCCCCAAAACCAATCGCATCCCTTCCTGAGTAGCACATGGAGAGGCTCCTGCAGCGTGCTTAAGTTCTGCATAAAGTTCCCAAAGTAATTGAGTAGCCCGAGAAAGACGCGCAGTTCTGAGACATTCGAGGGCCTGGGTGCCAGGCGAATTGCTTCGGTTTTGGACTCTGTTGGGCAGATTCCATCAGCGGCAATCCTTCTGCCCAAAAATTCAACCTCGGGTGCGAGAAACAGGCACTTGGATTTCTTAACTCTTAGGCCTACCTGATCCAACCGCTTTAGTACTTCCTCCAAATTGTGGAGATGGGAGTCGGTGTCCCTGCCTGTGATAAGTATGTCGTCTTGAAATACAACCGTCCCCGGGATGGACTTGAGCAGAATCCCCATGTTGTGTTGGAATATAGCAGCTGCCGACCTGATGCCGAATGGGCATCAATTGTACATGAAAAGGCCTCGATTGTTGTTGATGGTGGAGAATAGCTTGGACTCATCGGTCAATTCTTGCGTCATATACGCAGATGTGAGATCTAGTTTTGAGAAAAGTTTTCCTCCAGCCAATGTGGCAAATAAGTCCTCCGCTCTGGGCAGCGGGTACTGGTCCTGTAGGGAGACTCTGTTTATGGTAGATTTGTAGTCCCCACAGATTCGTACGGATCCATCAGGCTTCATGACTGGGACGATGGGACTTGCCCAGTCGCTAAATTCCATGGGTGAGATAATGCCTTCCCGCAGAAGCCTGTCCAGTTCATGTTCAATCATTTCCCTCATCACATAGGGTACAGCTCTGGCCTTGTGATGGACCGGTCTAGCATCCTGTGTGATGTAGATTTTTACTTTAGCCCCTTTGAAAGTGCCCACACTTGGCTGAAAGAGGTGTTCAAATCGACTTAGAACTGTTGAGCAGGAGGTCCGTTCCGCTGATAACATGGCGTGAACATCATCCCCTTTCCAGTTTAGTTTTGCCAGCCAGCTTCTCCCCAGCAGTGCTGGGAGATCTCCGGGGACAATCCACAGGGGAAGTCGGTTCACTGTCCCTTTGTGTGTGACTGAGAGCATGGCGCTGCCGTGGACTGGGATGATTTCTTTGGTATAGGTCCTTAGTTTGGTGTCGACCCTTGTGAGTTTTGGTCTGTCTCTTTTGTGCAGCCACAGCTGTTCAAATTGTTGAGCGCTCATGAGAGATTGACTTGCTCCCGTATCCAGCTCCATGTTGACGGGTATCCCGTTGAGTAGGACCCTCATCATTATTGGAGGCTTCTTGTTGTAGGAGCAGTGGCCATTGATCGTTATGACTCGCTGTACATCGATGTCCTGGGTACTGTCCCCACCGTCTTCTGGTCCGCTTTCCGACCCTTCCGATTTGTATACCAGCCGAGCTGCCGTTTTTCTGCACATGCGTGCCAGATGCCCTGTATAGTCGCAGTTTCTGCAAACAGCAGGCTGAAATCGATAACCTCTTGATGAGTGCCTTCCCCCACATCTCCAGCACAGACCGCTTCCATTGTTTCCAAAGAATGAGCTGTGTCTGGCTGATCTCTCTTGAGCTTCTCTCAGTTTGTAGTTGATTGCTCGCATTGTGGGTTGATAAGGTGTGAACGGCTGTTCATGTGGCCCTTGATGGCTTCTGGCACCACTGCCTGCTGTTGAGGGCCTGCTCTCCTGCCTTTGTCTGTGTGTGGGGGTAACGGCTTGTTTCACTCTGTGAACCCCTTGTTCCGATGTTTCATTAGTTGTCGTACCCGCAGTGTAGATCAACCTCGTTTCTTCTTCTCCTGCCAAGAATGTCTGTGCAATTGGTGCTGCTGCCTCTCGGGTCAAGTTCTTGGTTTCTATGAGCTTTCGGAATATGCCTGTGTGGCCTATTCCTTCAATAAAAAAGTCTCTCAGTACTTCTCTCCTTAGTTCATCGGAGAACTCACATAAGTTAGCCAACCGCCGAAGTTCCGCCACAAAGTTTGGTATGCTCTGGCCCACACAGTGTCTGTAGTTGTAGAACCTATGTCTGGCCAATTGTAGGCTGCTCGCTGGCTTCAGGTGGTCTCTCACCAGTGTGCTCAACTCTTCAAACGATTTGCTTGCTGGTTTCTCGGGTGCCAGCAGGTCCTTCATTAAAGCGTATGTTTTCGAGCCACAGCTGGTCAAGCGATGGGCTCTTCTCTTGTCTGCCTTGTCGTTGACTAACCAGTCTTTGGTTACAAAGCTTTGCTGGAGCCTTTCTATCAAGTCCTCCCAATTATCTCCAGCATTGTATTTTTCATCTGAGCCATTGTTCGCCATTCTGTGGATTCTGTGGATTCTGTAATCCCGTAACTCGCCGCCACTGTAAAGTCCTGTCCCTGCAGTACAGATTCACACAAGCACATACTGAAGTCAAGGTCACTCAGGACCTGCACGTTTATTACACAGCTCTCGAATGCCGCACTTGCCTGAGACCTGTCCTTATATACCTGTCTGGGACAGGTATCCAGTTTCTCCTGCAAGTGCACCCCTGGTGGTAAGGTAAGCTTGTGGTTACAGATCATCTCTAGTTACAGTCATGTATAGCATGGTAAGATACAGTTATGTACAGTCGTGTGAGATACATGACAGAAAGATCCTAAAAGAAGAAAACACAGTGGTGGGCTCAGAGCTACATGAGGACCATGCTATGATGGTCCATTTAAAAGAGATTATTGCTGAGCTGCAATAACAGTGAATGCACTTATACGGGAAGATAGGAATGCTTCAGACCAGGCTGCACAGAATAAGGTGTGTGTGCTGTACAGGGCATGGTTGTTGAGCGAGGGCCGCAACAACCTGGAGGATTTAAAACAAGGTTTAATCCCCTCTTGGATCAGCAACAAGCACCTCACAGCCCTCCACCAGTATAGTAATTCACTAAGCCACTGTCAGCTCCTTCTAGCTTCTGAAGCCTACCCTGTCCCAGTAGATTACGGGCGTTCTAATCACACCATCATGGGGATAGTACTAAGGATGCCGGTCATGGGTGGGACAGCCTGACCCGCTCTGGTATACAGGGTGGAGAACATTGGAGTCATTCAAGGAGGTGCACACGTTCATTTCACAGTGGTCCCACCGTATGTCATAAAGTGGGAGCACGCTATGACAGGTACTGACCTCTCCGGGTGCCGGAGCCGGGGTGCACACATAATACTGTGTCCCCAGCACTTGAACGCCTATTCTAAACCACAGTGTGGGTTTAAAGCTGCTGGTGCACAGCCTATCAACTGTACCATGGAGGTAATGGCACAAGACCATGTTCCCCCACAGGTAACTTACATAGGAGGTGGGACATATTGTGTCACCACCAGTGCACCCCACTACCAGCATGGACAACACTTCTGGTGTCCGGTCAGTGACAGCAGTTTTTGCTTTAAATCCGAGGCGGAAGTTCAAATGGCCCAGGAACGGATTGTCCCCATTCCCGAACCCTCCACTGGTCACCTCACTGTAAGTGAAAACATCACAAACCTGGAAGATTATGTTGCACATTTTGGCTACGAAATCCCCCCTCTACCCGAACATCTTACCGCTCTACTTGAAGCTGTAGTAATCTCACAAAAACATTTCTACGCTCTGGAACAGAAAGCAATTGAGATAGGGAGGGAAATTCTGGAGATCACAATTACACCCTGGTTGGGACATTTTCAGAACCATAGAAGTCCCAGCCGGGGTCAGAATAGCTTCCCATGTTTTAGTTATCTGTCAACTCGCGATTATTCTCTACTTGTGGTGTATCACTTGCCGAGTGAGAGGCAGAGGCCGTCGGTCTTGGCATCAAAGGGTGCTGAACACTCCCTCGCTAAACTTGGGTGTCGCATCGGGAAGGGAAACACCATATTGTAATACCTGTTTTGTTTCTTTTTGTGATTCTACCTATTGTAAAAACGCAGAGGTCAAGTGTTGTAAGAGTTTTACTTGTGTGTTTTGACTGTGTACTTTGTTTTTCTGTAAAACCGGAGTAATGGAGGGGGGTCAGACCTTCTCTATGCTGTAATGTAATTGGAATGACTGTATTTGCCTGTAAACTGCTTTACATTTCAAAAGGGGAACGTGTGTTAAGTTTTAGCTAGATAAATACAGGGGAAGGTTGGCTCTCGGGAATCAAGAATTTTGCTCACTTAGCATGACACTCTAGCATTTAGAGTATCACAGGGGGACTGTAAAACTCGAAGTTTTCTCAAAATTCAAAGAATCCTCCTCTGTGTGAAGAAGCCCTAAGGAAGGATCATTTTGGACTTACTTAAAATAAACTTTGTGATTTAAAAGGTGCATGGGTCTGAAGGGAAAATGGCTGAAAAACCAGGGGACTACTAACCTCTAAAAAAGACAGTCTTTGGGTATTGGAGCTGTCTGGGATATTAGAGCTAAATAAATTGTCTGGGGAACTGTGAAAACTCAAAAAACATTTTGACATTGTACTTTCCTGAAGAAAATCAAAGTTTCTTGCACCAAAACCAGTTGTCTGTTGCACTTTGTCACATCCCCAAATAAATCCAAAGTCTAGAACCCAGGGAATGGGCGCGATTCGAACCGCTCAGAAGGTCAGAAGTGAACCTGGCCCTCACCCACCCCCTACAGATGCATACCTGGACCATCTACTTGATAAATCACACAAAGATGAAAAAAAGAATATCTGCAAATGCTGGAAATTGCAGATCAGTCAAAATTTGTAAAGGGAAAAGTTAAGTCTTACTGTGGCAGCTTCCTTAAGGTGTGTGATCTATTGCATTTCTTCCTAGTTCCTGCAGATACCATACCCAAAACTGAAAAATGGCCATCATCTCTTCCTAGGCACACTGCACTGCTATCCTCTGGAAAGGGTGTCCTGTAGTGACGGGGTATCACACCTCACACCCACTTTGTGCAACAGCATGTCTACTTTGCCAACTACCAAACAGTGATAAGAACATAAGAACATAAGAAATAGGAGCAGAAGTAGGCCATACGGCCCCTCGAGTCTGCTCCACTATTTAATACGATCATGGCTGATCCAATCATGGACTCAAGTCCACTTCCCTGCCTGCTCTCCATAACCTCTTACTCCCTTATCGTTTAAGAACTGTCTATTTCTGTCTTAAATTTATTCAATGTTCCAGCTTCCACAGCTCTCTGAGGCAGCAAATTCCACAGATCCACAGCCTTCTGAGAGAAGAAATTTCTCCTTATCTCAGTTTTAAATGGGCGGCCCCTTATTCTAAGATCATGCCCTCTAGTTCTAGTCTCCCCTATCAGTGGAAACATCTGCTCTGCATCCACCTTGTCAAGCCCCCTCATAATATTTTACGTTTCAATAAGATTACCTCTCATTCTTCTGAACTCCAATGAGTAGAGGCCCAACCTACTCAACCTTTCCTCATAAGTCAACCCCCTCATCTCCGGAATCAACTTAGTGAACCTTCTCTGAACTGCCTCCAAAGCAAGTATATCCTTTCATAAATATGGAAACCAAAACTGCATGCAGTATTCCAGGTGTGATCTCACCAATACCCTGTGTAGCTGTTGCAAGACTTCCCTGATTTTATACTCCATCCCCTTTGCAATGAAGGCCAAGATACCATTGGCCTTCCTGATCACTTGCTGTACCTGCATACTATACTTTTGTGTTGCATGCACAAGTACCACCAGGTCCCACTGTACTGCAGCACTTTGCAATCTTTCTCCATTTAAATAATAACTTGCTCTTTAATTTTTTTCTGCCAAAGTGCATGACCTTGCACTTTCCAACATTATACTCCATCTGCCAAATTTTTGCCCATTCACTCAGCCCGTCTATGTCCTTTTGCAGATTTTTTGTGTCCTCCTCACATATCGCTTTTCATCCCATCTTTGTAGCATTGGCAAACTTGGCTATGTTACACTCAGTCCCTTCCTCCAAGTCATTAATATAGATTGTAAATAGTTGGGGTCCCAGCACTGATCCCTGCGGCACCCCACTGGTTACTGATTGCCAACCCGAGAATGAACCATTTATCCCTACTCTCTGTTTTCTGTTAGTTAGCCAATCCTCTATCCATGCTAATATGTTACCCCCAACCCTGTGCAGTAACCTTTTATGTGGCACCTTGTCAAATGCCTTCTGGAATTCCAAAATACACCACATCCACTGGTTCCCCTTTATCCACCCTGTTCGTTACATCCTCAAAGAATTCTAGAAATGATGTGCGCCATCGCTTCATCATTTGGCCAAATAGTTTATTCATCTCCACCACATTTGTTTTGCTGACTGCTGTTTGTATACAGACACTTCTTTCCCCCTTACTGAAAAACTGAAATATGCTTAAAAAATAATTGTATCTCTTAGGCTGCAACAAGTTTTACCCTCATATGCAACTACTTAGTTTCAGTGGATGCATGCCGTTAAATTTTAGCTGCAGCTTTTTAAAGGTTGTTTTATGTAATTTCCCCCCACTATCCTTTGGGGAGCTCCCAGTGCCAGATTCAGTATAGACTGGGACCTCACAATGATTGATTATACAGGTTAACCAGGAAAATTAGACGAGTGGGAAGTCAGTGAGCATTATGCTCACTGCACACTGCTCCCACCACTTTTTTTTATTCGTTCATGAGATGTGGGCGTCGCTGGCAAGGCCAGCATTTATTGCCCATCCCTGATTGCCCTTGAGAAGGTGGTGGTGAGTCACCTTCTTGAACCGCTGCAGTCCGTGAGGTGAAGGTACTCCCACAATGCTGTTAGGGAGGGAATTACAGGATTTTGACACAGCGACGATAAAGGAACGGCGATATAGTTCCAAGTCAGTATGGTTTGTGACTTGGAGGGGAACTTGCAGGTGATGGTCTTCCCATGCATCTGATGCCCTTTCCTTCTAGGTGGTGGAGGTTGCGGTTTGGAAGGTGCTGCCGAAGAAGGCTTGGCGAGTTGCTGCAGTGCATCTTGTAGATGGTACACATTGCAGAAATGGTGCACCAGTGTTGGATGGAGTGAATTTTAAGGTGGTGGATGGGCTGCCAATCAAATGGGTTGCTTTGTCTTGGTTTGAGTTCAGCTTCTTGAGTGTTGTTGGAGCTGCACTCATCCAGGCAAGTGGAGAGTATTCCATGACACTCCTGACGTGCCTTGTAGATGGTGAAAGGCTTTGGGGAGTTAGGAGGTGAGACACTCACCACAGAATACCCAGCCTCTGACCTCCTCTTCTAGCCACAGTATTTATGCAGTTCGTCCAGTTAAGTTTCTCTATTAAGTTTCTCCATGGCATTAAGCGATGGTAATGCCATTGAATGTCAAGGGGAGGTAGCTCTCTCTCTTCGGAGATGGTCATTGCCTGGCACTTGTGTGGTGCGAATGTTATTTGTCACTTGTCAGCCCAAGCCTGAATGTTGTCCAGGTCTTGCTGCATATGGGCATGGACTGATTCATTATCTGAGGAGATGAGAATGGAACTTACTGTACAATCATCAGCGAACATTCCCACTTCTGATATTACAATGGAGGGAAGGTCATTAATGATGTAGCTGAAGATGGTTGGGCCTAGGACATTGCTATGAGTAACTCCTGCAACAACGTCCTGGGGCTGAGATGATTGACCTCCAACAACTACAACCATCTTCCTTTGAGCTAGGTATGATTCCAGCCAGTTGAGAGGTTTTCCCCTGATACCCATTGACCTCAATGTTATTAGGGCTCCTTCATGTCACACTTGGTCAAATGCTCCCTTAATGTCTAGGCAGGCACTATCACCTCACCTCTGAAATTCAGCTCTTTTGTCCATGTTTGGACCAAGGCTGTAATGAGGTCTGGAGCTGAATGGTCCTGGCAGGACCCAAATTGAGAATTTGTGAGCAGGTTATTGATGAGTATGTGACTCTTAATAGCACTGTCAATGACACTTTCCATCACTTTGCTGATGATTGAGAATAGGCTGATGGGGCATTAATTAGCTGGATTTGTTTTGTACTGTTTTTTGTGGACAGGACATACCTGGGCTATTTTCCACTTTGTTGAGTAGATGCCAGAGTTGTAACTGTCCTGAAACAGCTTGGTTAGAAGTGTGGCTAGTTCTGGAACACAAGAGTTCAGCACTATAGCTGGGATATTGTTGGTGCCCTTAGCTTTTGCTGTATACAGTGGGCTCAGTTGTTTCTTGATATCACATGGAGTGAATCGAATTGGTTGAAGACTGGCTTCTGTGATGGTTAGGACCTCAGGAGGAGGCCGAGATGGAAGATGGTTGCAAACTCTTCAGCCTTGTCTTTTGCTCTCAAGTGCTGTGTTTTTGCACCTGGCCCAGAAAATGTAACTTAATATGGGTCAGACAACAACGTTTCCTTCAGGGAAAGGGATAAGGGTTAACACAGTGCAGCTGCAAGTGATCAGGAAAAAAATGAAGTTCCGGATATGCTACCCAGGGTAGAGATAAGGTCTAAACCTCATGTACCAGGGTTAAATTTTATGTTTTCTATGGATTTGAAGGAAGAAATATGAAAATCCCCAAGAGAAACTGTAAACAAACAAAGGAAGCCTCGGTGGGGACTTGTGGGACTTTATCACTTGGGTATTAAATAATTGCCTGAGAGGAAAATTAGATGGACTTTCTCATGGGTCTATCATCCTTGCTGCCTGATTTGCCTTTATGTCCTCTGCCTAGGGTGATTATTTAACACCTGAGTGTAGAAGAGGTAAATCTCTCCCCACAAAACCAGCTTGATTCAATAGGAAATCTTTGAAGCCCATTCTTAAAAAAGAAGCTCAAACATAGGTGCAACCATGCTAATTTATCCATCCCAGCCAAGTGAGGCCTGAACCAAACAAAGCAAGTCAGGCCTGATTAAATGAGCTGAGATCAAGAGTAAAGGAAACAATAAATCTAAGCAAAGCCTTAGCATCTGATTTTAAGTGAGCAGCTAATTATGGTAAGGTGAGATGGCTGCCAAAATTCGACCATGTTATGGATATATTGAAGATACTGAAGCCAGTGTTAAAGATCAACAAGTAAAAATAGACAAGCTGTCTGCTGGGTTCAAGATGAAAATGGATTGGCTATGTGCAATCACAGAAAAAGGTGATTGATCTGTCAAAGGACGCTTCGGAATTAGAGGAGAGCTGAAAGAATTAAAGCAGGAAATGTACCGAATGAGCTGGAATCAGATAAAATCTAAGTGACCAAAACAGTGAAATTCATTAAGAATGTGGCAAATGTTGTACACTGCAAGAAATCAAACAGAAACCACAAGTACTTTATATAGATGGTATTGTAATAGCTAAGGATGAAACTGAAAGAGAGCAACAGATATTATAAGACTTGTGACTTAATATGACGAATTTCTTTCCTGCTGCCTTCTGTTATGCACCACCTTCTCCTGCAAGAAAGAGGAAAATGTATCAATGAGTGCCGTGCAATAGGTTTGGGTGATGTGGCTTTCACCGTAGAATAGCTGCCAGTGTTTGCGAGCTATGAGTTGTGGGTGCGAGGCTTGCAACTGTGCTAAGTGAGTGAGGGTGCGGTAAAACATATGAATGTTAGGCTTGAGTCCTAATTGATAGAGATTGTTGGTAGATTAGTGATATGGGGCTGTATTGAATTGAGCAGTCAATGAGGCTATTGGTGCAGTTGGTAGGATATAGCATTTGAAGATGATGTCATTCACCTTGACTACTCATGTGAGATCATTAAACCTCTTCCTGCACTACATCCATGTTTGGCGAGCAACACTCCTGGCACTGCCTCCTGAGCATTTGTCTGGAGCGTTTAAACAGATACAGGACATCTTTCCTCTATTCCACCTCTTCCACCAAGGCCTCCAATGCATTATCATGAATCTTGGTGCATGCATTCTACCATGTTCTGCCATTCTTTAATCTTTGACAGCACAGATTCAGCTCATAAAGGCATCCCACTGTAAAGTCCTTATTCAATGGCACAAAAACCACACGAGGCACATTATATGAACAAGGTCACTCTATTACCTGAACCTTTATTCACAGGACCAAGAAGTGATGACTCTGTGTGGGACCTCCCTTTAGATTTACATATAGATTAGGCAAAGCAAACTGGTAGCAATGCGGTGGAGGAGGATTTCCTGGATTGTATTAGGGATGGTTTTCTTGACCAATATGTCGAGGAACCAACTAGAGAGCTGGCCATCCTAGACTGGGTGATGTGTAATGAGAAAGGACTAATTAGCAATCTTGTTTTGCGAGGCCCCTTGGGGAAGAGTGACCATAATATGGTAGAATTCTTTATTAAGATGGAGAGTGACACAGTTAAATAAGAAACTAGGGTCCTGAAATTAAAGAAAGCTAACTTCGACGGTATGAGGCGTGAATTGGCTAGAATAGACTGGCGAGTGATACTTAATGGGTTGACGGTGGATAGGCAATGGCAAACATTTATAGATCACATGGATGAACTTCAACAATTGTACATCCCTGTCTGGAGTAAAAATAAAACAGGGAAGGTGGCTCAACTGTGGCTAATAAGGGAAATTAAGGATAGTGTTAGATCCAAGGAAGAGGCATATAAATTGGCCAGAAAAGGCAGCAAACCAGAGGACTGGGAGAAATTTAGAATTCAGCAGAGGAGGACAAAGGGTTTAATTAGGAGGGGGGAAATAGAGTACGAGAGGAAGCTTGCCGGGAACATAAAAACTGACAGCAAAAGCTTCTACAGATATGTGAAGAGAAAAAAAGTAGTGAAGACAAACGTAAGTCCCTTGCAGTCGGACTCGAGTGAATTTATAATGGGGAACAAAGAAATGGCAGACCAATTGAACGAATACTTTGGTTCTGTCTTCATGAAGATCTAGTGAGAAGGAGGAATTGAAGGGTATCCTAATTAGGCAAATTGTGTTGGGGAAATTGATGGGATTGAAGGCCGATAAATGCCCGGGGCCTGATTGTCTGCATCCCAGAGTACTGAAGGAAGTGGCCCTAGAAATAGTGGATGCATTGGTGATCATTTTCCAACAGTCTATCGACTCTGGATCAGTTCCTATGGAGGGTAGCTAATGCAACACAACTTTTTAAGAAAGGAGGGAGAGAGAAAAGGGGTAATTATAGACCGGTTAGCCTGACATCAGTAATGGGAAAAGTGTTGGAATCAATTCTTAAAGATGAAATAGCAGCGCATTTGGAAAGCAGTGACAGGATCGGTCCAAGTCAGCATGGATTTATGAAAGGGAAATCGTGTTTGACAAATCTTCTGGAATTTTTTGAGGACGTAACTAGTAGAGTGGACAAGGGAGAACCAGTGGATGTGGTGTATTTGGGCTTTCAAAAGGCCTTTGACAAGGTCCCACATAAGAGATTGTTGTGCAAAATCAAACACATAGTATTGGGGGTAATGTATTGGCGTGGATAGAGAATTGGTTGGCAGACAGGAAGCAGAGAGTCGGGATAAATGGGTCCTTTTCAGAATGAGATGCAGTGACTAGTGGAGTGCCACAGGGTTCAGTGCTGGGACCCCAGCTATTTACAATATACATCAATGATTTGGATGAAGGAATTGAGTGTAATATCTCCAAGTTTGCAGATGACACTAAACTGGGTGGCGGTGTGAGCTGTGAGGAGGATGCTAAGAGGCTGCAGGGTGACTTGGACAGGTTAGGTGAGTGGGCAAATGCATGGCAGATGCAGTATAATGTGGATAAATGTGAGGTTATCTACTTTGGTGGCAAAAACATGAAGGCAGAATATTATTTGAATGGTGGTAGATTATGAAAGGGGGAGGTGCAACGAGACCTGGGTGTCATGGTTCATCAGTCATTGAAAGTTGGCATGCGGGTACAGCAGGCGGTGAAGATGGCAAATGGCATTTTGGTCTTCATAGCTCGGGGATTTGAGTATAGGAGCAGGGAGGTCTTACTGCAATTGTATGGGACCTTGGTGAGGCCTCATCTGGAATATTGTGTTCAGTTTTGGTCTCCTAATCTGAAGGACATTCTTGCGATTGAGGGAGTGCAGTGAAGGTTCACCAGACTGATTCCAGGGATGGCTGCACTGACATATGAGGAGAGACTTTATACACTGGAGTTTAGAAGGATGAGAGGGGATATCATAGAAACGTATAAGATTCTGATGGGACGAGACAGGTTAGATGCGGGAAGAATGTTCCCGATGTTGGGGAAGTCCAGAACCAGGGGACAGTCTTAGGATAAGGGGTAGGCCATTTAGGACTGAGATGAGGAGAAACTTCTTCACTCAGAGAGTTGTTAACCTGTGGAATTCCTTGCTGCAGAGAATTGTTGATGCCAGTTCATTGAATGTATTCAAGAGGGAGTTAGGTATTGCCCTTACGGCTAAAGGGATCAAGGGGTATGGAGAGAAAGCAGGAAAGGGGTACTGAGGTGAAGGATCAGCCATGATCTTATTGAATGATGGTGCAGGCTCGAAGGGCCGAATGGCCTACTCCGCACCTATTTTCTATGTTTCTATGTTTCTATATACCTGGATGACCAAGTAAGGAGTGTCTCCCACAAGTTCATCCCCTGTGGTCAAGGTGTGCAATGTTTAAGTATGTACAGTATTGCAGTGGTGTTACATGGAGGTTACATACATGACATCACCTTCCACCCAAAGTCTTATTGGGATCATAGGTTAAGTCTTTCAGGTGGTCCACGCTCCTTCGTGGAGCGCCGCAGTTGGGGCTCTGGTTGTTGAGCCTTGGCGTGAGTGACTGTCACCTGTGGTGATTCCGGCCTGTCCGGGCTGACCGCCGGGACTGTGCATGCTGATGAATGTTCTTGCTGCTCGTTCACTGGCGGTCTTGTGAGCACCATCTCATGATCTTCCTCGGGTTCCTCAGTGTCTATGCTGAACCTTTTTTTACTTGGTCCAGATGCTTAAGGCATATCTGCCCATTGTTATGTTTAACCACGATGACTCTGTTCCCCTCTTTGTCTATTACAGTACCCTCAAGCCATTTGGGCCCCACGGCATGATTGAGGACAAATACAGGGTCATTTATTTCTATACATCTCCCCCTTGAGTTTAGGTCATGGTACTCATTTTGGGACTGGCGCTTGCCCTCAACTATGTCGGTCAGGACTGGGTGAATGAGGGACAATCGAGTTTTGAGTGTTCGTTTCATAAGTAGCTCAGCGGGCGAGACCCCCATGAGCGAGTGCGTTTGGGGGGCTCCGGAGGCGTGATTGGCGGCATTGAAGGGAGGGTCCTTGAATCCTGAGCATGCCTTGTTTAATGATTTGGACCGCACGTTCCGCTTGGCCATTGGAGGCTGGCTTGAACGGTGCTGTCCTGACATGGTTAATGCCATTGCCCGACATGAACTCCCGGAATTCATAGCTCATGAAACATGGGCCATTATCGCTAAAAAGGATGTCCGGCAAGCCGTGGGTTGCAAAGACCGCACGTAGACTCTCCACAGTGGTGGATGTCGTGCACGAATTCAAAATGATGCACTCGATCCATTTCGAGTACGTACCTACCACAACGAGACATTTTTCCCATTAACAGTCAATATGAATGTGTGACCATGGCCTGGTGGGCCAGGGCCACGGTCTGAGCGGGGCCTCCCTGTGGGCATTACCCAGCTGGGCACACATCGTGCATCTGCGAACACAGTGTTCCAGGTCTGAATCAATTCCTGGCCACCAAACATGTGACCGGGCAATGGCCTTAATCAGAACGATACCAGGATGCTCACTGTGGAGTTCTCTGATGAATGCCTCCCTGCCCCTCTGGGGCATGACTAACCGGTTGCCCCATTATAGGCAGTCGGCTTGGATGGAGAGCTCATCCATCCGCCTGTGAAACGGTCTGACCTCCTCAGGGCATGCTCCGTGTGCGGGCGCCCAATCCCCAGTCAGGACACATTTCTTAATCAGAGATAGGAGGGGATCTCTGTTTGTCCAGATTTTGATCTGGCGGGCTGTGATGGGGGAGCCTGCGCTGTCAAAGCCATCAACGGCCATGACCATCTCAGTGCTTTGTTCCGCTGTCCCCTCGGTGGTGGCCAGTGGAAGCCTGCTGAGTGCGTCAGCGCAATTTTTGGTGCCCGGCCGGTGCCGGATGGAGTAGTCATAAGCAGCCAGCGCGAGAGCCTATCGCTGTACACGGGCTGACGCAATGGGATTGACAGCCTTGCTGTCTGACAACAGGGATGTTAACGGCTTGTGGTTCGTTTCGAATTCGAACCGCCTGCCAAAAAGGTACTGATGCATTTTTTTTACACCATAGACACACGCGAGTGCCTCCTTCTCAACCATTCCATATCCCCGTTCTGCTTGAGAGAGCGACCTGGAGGCATAAGCTACATGTTGTAGTTGGCCATCAGCATTACTCTGCTGCAACACGCACCTGATCCCATAGGACGATGCATCACATGTCAGAACCAATTTCTTACAGGGGTCGTACAGGGTCAATAACTTATTTGAACAAAGTAGGTTCCGCGCCCGATTGAAAGCCCATTCTTGACAGTCCCCCAAAACCAATCACAACCCTTACGCAGGAGCACATGAAGCGGCTCCAACAACGTGCTCAAGTTCGACAGAAAGTTCCCGAAATAGTTCAAGAGTCCCAGAAATGAACACAACTCCGATGTGTTGCCGGGCCTGGGCTTTCATCGAATTGCCTGTTTTGGATTCGGTGGGCCGAATCCCATCTGCAGCAATCCTCCTGCCCAGGAACGCAACCTCAGGAGCCAAAAACACACATTTAGACTTCTTGAGTCACAGGCCTACCCGGTCCAGTTGGCATAGCACCTCCTCCAGGTTGTGGAGGTGTTCCTCAGTGTCACGACCCGTGATGAGGATGTCGTCCTGAAATATGATTGTTCTGGGAATGGATTTGAGCAGGCTTTCCATGTTTCTTTGAAAAATCGCTGCCGCTGATCGAATGCTAAACGGGCACCTATTGTAAACGAACAGTCCCTTGTGCGTAGTGATGGTGGTCAGTAGTTTAAATTCATCGGCCAGTTCTTGGGTCATGTAGGCTGAAGTGAGATCCAACTTGGTAAACAGCTTGCCGCCTGCCAGCGTGCCGAAGAGATCCTCCGCTCTCAGGAGCGCGTATTGGTCTTGTAGGGACACCCGATTGATAGTGGCCTTGTAGTCGCCACAGATCCTGACAGAACCATCCGCTTTAAGGACGGGAACGATGGGGCTCACCCAGTCGCTGAATTCAACGGGCGAGATGATGCCCTCTCTCAGCAAAAGGTCTAATTCGCTCTCAATTTTCTCCCGCATCACATACGGCACCGCTCTGGCTTTGTGGTGCACTGGTCTGGCATCCGGCGTGATGCGTATCACTACTTTGGTACCTTTGAACCATCCAGGTTGGAATAGTGACTCAAATTGTTGTAGGACTTGTGAGCACGAACTTCGCTCCACAGATGACATTGCGTGCACATCCCCCCATTTCCAGTTCATCTCAGCTAACCAGCTCCTTCCCAACAGTACAGGACCATTGCCCGGGACAATCCAGAGCAGCAGCCGGTTTACTGATCCATTGTGTGTGACCGCCAACATTGCACTGCCCAGTACTGGAATTATTTCTTTGGTATGCATCTGTAGCTGTGTCTCAATGCATTCTAGTTTGGGTCTACTGGCTTTGTGTGGCCATAGCTTTTCGAATTGTTGAATGCTCATGAGTGACTGGCTGGCCCCTGTGTCCAGCTCCATGCATACAGGGATGCCGTTTAATAAAACCTTCATCATCATTGGTGGTGTTTTGGTATATGAGCTGTGAATGTTTGCCACATGAACCCGCTGAACTTCAGCATCCATTGATTTGCCCCAAGAGTCATCCTGCATCACAGACCCCTCTTCTGGTCCATCCACCTCGTAAATTAGCCTGGTTACAGGCTTCCTGCACATTCGAGCTAAATGGTCACTGAGGTTGCAATTTCTGCAGATGAATTGTTGAAACCTGCAAGTCCTGCCAGAGTGTTTGCCCCCACACCTCCAGCATGAGCTGAGATTCCCATTGTTATGAACCAAAGGAGCTATGACCCGGCATTCCTTGCTGATTGTCCCTTTGACTGCCCTTGGGTACCCTGTTAGTGGGTGTCAATGGCCCCATCCCGGACCGCATTGTCCACTGGGGGGGCATAAATGTCCGTTCAGCCTGCCATTGTCTCTGTTGAATGCCTGCTCTGGGGTCTATTGCTGCCTGGGATGTGTCTAACTGCCCTTACCTGCCTGAGGGGCTCTGAGTCGCGTATATTATTTTGGTTTCCTCCTCCCCTGCCATGAAAGTCTGAGCCATCAACGCTGCCGCTTCCAAAGTCAAGTCCTTGGTCTCAATTAACTTTTGAAAAATCCCCGCATGACCGATGCTCTCAATAAAGAAATCCCTTAACATCTCCCCTCTGCAGGCATCTGTGAACATACAGAGGCTGGCCAAACACCGGAGGTCCGCAACGAAGTCCGGTATGCTCTGTCCTTCACGACATCGATGGTATAGAATCTGTGTCGGGCCATCTGTATGCTGCTCGTCGGTTTGAGGTGCTCTTCAAAGATTTTGTCCGCCGGCTTTTCGGGTGCTAGTAGGTCCTTCATGAGCATGTAAGTCTTAGGTCCGCAGCTGGTCAGCAGGTGTGCCCTTCTCTTGTCGGCCACTGCATCTCCCAGCCATTCTTTCATGCCAAAGCTTTGTTGGAGCCTCTCAATGAAATCGTCCTCACCAACACAGTACCATTCCTCTGTGCTACCGGTGGCCATTCTCGTTGGTCGTTGATTCCCGTTTCTCGTCGCCAATGTAAAGTCCTTACTCAATGGCACAAAACCCACACGAGGCACATTCTATGTACAAGGTCACTCTGTGACCTGAACCTTTATTCACAGGACCAAGAAGTGATGACCCTGCGTGGGACCTCCCTTTATATACCTGGATGACCAGGTAAGGACAAGCTCACCCTCTGTGGTCAAGGTGTGCATTGCTTAAGTATATACAGTATTGCAGTGGTGTTACATAGAGGTTACATACATGACACCCACAACCTATTCCAGCCACAATACACCTCCCATTTAAGAAGTGCAGGTTGCCTTTAAGTAGTGCTAGGCACTCATGATATCAGGACCCCTGCTGATTAAATTTTTTTTAACATGCTGCCCGCATCGCAACGAATGGGCACAGGTTAATCGTGTACTGTGATCCCCATGCCTGTTTTCAGGGGTTAGCCAATTTCTCCCTCTAGTATCTGTTGAGTTGTTCCTGTCATCAAAGCTGAAACCAGACTATCTTCTAGCACTGAAACAGATGTCAGTGTAAGATGCTGATAGGCGATGAGAGGGAAAGAAAGATTGGATTATGAGAGAAAGAAAAAAGAGAAAGTAAGAAAAAAATGTAAACATTTTAAATTTTACATTTAAAAAATTTACTACCTGCAGGAATGAGACTCCATAGTTTAAATTATTCCCTTTCTGGGCTGGGAGGTAGAGCGACATTGTAGGAACATAAATCTCATCATTAAATGAGTTCCCACATTACAACAGCAACTACACTCCAAAAGTACTTAAATGGCTGTAAAGCGCTTTGAGATGTCTGGTGGTCATGAAAGGCACTATATAAATGCAAGTCTTTCTCTCTTTCTTATGTTGTTAACTATCAGTGCTAACTTTCTACAGTGAGGTTAATTTGTTTAAACAGCTCAAATGCTGCAATTTCTTGAATCTCATGAGGAGTTTGGTGGTGAACTACCATTTTTGTAAGGCTAATGACGAAGTGGCACAATTCATGCAGCAATTTATGGCTATTTGCAACTCACACCATATCACTTCCCCGCCACAAATTGTTGAGTTCTTTATACACTAATAATGGTGTATGCGTTAAATTCATTGTAATTCTGATGCATTGGGGGGAATTTTAACATGGGTGAGGGTTGGGAGAAGATGCAGGGTGGGGTTAGGTGTGGAGGGTGGGGGACGGTGGGAATGGGTGCAGTGGGTGGGTGGGAGTGGGTGCGGGGATGGGTGGGAGTGGATGCGGGGGTGGGTGGGAATGGGTGCGGGGATGAGTGGGAATGGATGTGGGGATGGGTGGGAGTGGGTGCGGGGATGGGTGGGAGTGGGTGCGGGGGTGGGTGGGAATGGGTGCGGGGATGGATGGGAGTGGGTGCGGGGATGGGTGGGAGTGGGTGCGGGGATGGGTGGGAGTGGGTGCGGGGATGGGTGGGAGTGGGTGCGGGGATGGGTGGGAATGGGTGTGGGGGTGGGTGGGAATAGGTGCAGGGGGCGGCGGTGATGTTTTTAGTGTCTTCTACCGTGAAGATCGATACAAAATATTTGCTCAACGCCTCTGCCATTTCCCTGTTCTCCATTATTAATTCCCCAGTCTCATCCTCCAGGGGACCAACATTTACTTTAGCCACTCTTTTCCTTTTTATATGCCTGTAGAAACTCTTACTCTCTATTTTTATATTTCGTGCTAGTTTACTTTGACAATCTATCTTCCCTCTCAATCATTTTTTAACCGTTTTCTGCTGACTTAAAAAAAATTCTCAATCTTCTGGCTTCCCACTTGGAAATGTTGGTCCCTTAGAGGACAAGACTGTGGAATTACTAATTGTGAACATGGAGATGGCAGAAACCCTGAACAAATATTTTGTATCAGTCTTTAAGGTAGAGGATACAAACAATATTCCAACAGTGGATAGTCAATGGGCTATAGGGGGAAGGAACTTAACACAATCACAATCACTAAGGAGGTTGTACTCAGTAAGTTAATGGGATTAAAGGCAGATACATCCCCTGGACCTGATGGCTTGCATCCTAGGGTCTTAGAAACATAGAAACATTGAAAATAGGTGCAGGAGTAGGCCATTCGGCCCATTGAGCCTGCACTACCATTCAATATGATCATGGCTGATCATGCAACTTCAGTACCCCATTACTGCTTTCTCTCCATACTCCTTGATCCCTTTAGCCGTAAGGGCCACATCTAACTCCCTCTTGAATACATCTAACGAACTGGCCGCAACAACTTTCTGTGGTAGAGAATTCCACAGGTTCACAATTCTGAGTGAAGAAGTTTCTCCTCATCTTAGTCCTAAATGGCTTACCCCGAATCCTTGGACTGTGACCCCTGGTTATGGACTTCCCCAACATCGGGAACATTCTTCCTGTCCAATCCCATCAGAATGTTATAAGTTTCTATGAAATCCCCTCTCACTCTTCTAAACTCGAGTGAATACAGGCCCAGTCGATCTAGTCTCTCCTCATATGTCAGTCCTGCCATCCCGGGAATCAGTCTGGTGAACCTTCGCTGCACTCCCTCAATAGCAAGAATGTCCTTCCTCAGATTAGGAGACCAAAACTGTACACAATATTCAAGGAGTGGCCTCACCAAGGCCCTGTACAACTGCAGTAAGACCTCCCTGCTCCTATACTCAAATCCTCTCGCTATGAAGGCCAACATGCCATTTGCCTTCTTCACCGCCTGCTGTACCTGCATGCCAAATTTCAATGACTGATGTACCATGACACCCAGGTCTCGTTGCATCTCCCCTTTTCCTAATCTGTCACCATTCAGATAATATTCTGCCTTCCTGTTTTTGCCACCAAAATGGATAACCTCACATTTATCTACATTATACTGCATCTGCCATGCATTTGCCCACTCACCTACCCTGTCCAAGTCACCCTGCAGCCTCTTAGCATCCTCCTCACAGCTCATACTGCCACCCAGCTTAGTGTCATCTGCAAACTTGGAGATTTAAATTCAATTCCTTCGCCTAAATCATTAATGTATATTGTAAATAGCTGGGGTCCGAGCACTGAACCTTGTGGTACCTCACTAGTCTCTGCTTGCATTCTGAAAATGACCCGTTTATTCATACCTTTTTCTTCCTGTCTGCCAAGAGTTCTCTATCCATGTCAATACATTACCCCCAAGACCATATGCTTTAATTTTGCACTCTAATCTCTTGTGTCGGACCTTGTCAAAAGCCTTTTGAAAGTCCAAATACATCACATCCACTGGTTCTCCCTTGTCCATTCTACTAGTTACGTCCTCAAAAAATTCTAGAAGATTTGTCAAGCAGGATTTCCCTTTCATAAATCCATGCTGACATGGATCGATCCTCTCACTGCTTTCCAAATGCGCTGCTATTACATCTTTAATAATTGATTCCAACATTTTCCCCACTATCGATGTCAGGCTAACCGGTCTATAATTCCCTGTTTTCTCTCTCCCTCCTTTTTAAAAAGTGGTGTTACATTAGCTACCCTCCAATCCATAGGAACTGATCCAAAGTCTATAGAATGTTGGAAAATGACCACCAATGCATCCACTATTTCTAGGGCCACTTCCTTAAGTACTCTGGAATGCAGACTATCAGTCCCTGGGTATTTATCGGCCTTCAATCCCAGCAATTTCCCTAACACAATTTCCTGACTAATAAGGATTTCCTTCAGTTCCTCCTTCTCGCTAGACCCTCGGTCCCCTAGTATTTCCGGAAGGTTATTGGTGTCATCCTTAGTGAAGACAGAATCAAAGTATTTGTTCAATTGGTCTGCCATTTCTTTGTTCCCCATTTTCAATTCTCCTGATTCTGATGGCAAGGGACCTACATTTGTCTTCCTAATCTTTTTCTCTTCGCACATCTATAGAAGCTTTTGCTGTCAGTTTTGATCTTCCCTGCAAGCTTACTCTCATACTCTATTTTCCCCCTCCTAATTAAACCCTTTGTCCTCCTCTGCTGAATTCTAAATTTCTCCCAGTCCTCAGGTTTGCTGCTTTTTCTGGCCAACTTGGATTTAACACTATCCCTAATTTTCTTTGTTTGCCACGGTTGAGCCACCTTCCCCGTTTTATTTTTTATACCAGACAGGGATGTACAATTGTTGAAGTTCATCCATGTGATCTTTAAATGTCTGCTATTGCCTATCCACGATCAACCCTTTAAGTATCATTCGCCAGTCTATTCTAGCCAATTCACGTCTCATACCATCGAAGTTACCTTTTTTTAAGTTCAGGACCCTAGTCTCTGAATTAACTGTGTCACTCTCCATCTCATTGTAGAATTCTACCATATTATTGTCACTCTTCCCCAATGGGCCATTCACAACAAGATTGCTAATTAATCCTCTCTCATTACACATCACCAGCTCTCTATAGTTGGTTCCTCGACATATTGGTCTAGAAAACCATCACTTATACACTCGAGGAAATCCTCCTCCACCGTATTGCTACCAGCTTGGTTAGCCTAATCAAAATATAGATTAAAGTCACCCATTATAACTGCTGTACCCTTATTGCACGCATCCCTAATTTCCTGTTTGATGCCATACCCAAACTCACTACTACTCTTTGGTGGTCTGTACACAACTCCCACTAGCGTTTTCTGTCCTTTGGTATTCCGCAGCTCTACCCATACAGATTCCACATCATCCAAGCTCCTCTTTACCCAGCAACGCTACCTCACCTCCTTTTCCTTTCTGTCTATCCTTCCTGAATATTGAAAAACCCTGGATGTTGAGTTCCCAGCCTTGGTCACCCTGGAGCCATATCTCCGTAATCCCAATTACATCATATCCGTTAACAGCTATCTGTGCAGTTAATTCATCCACCTTATTACGAATGCTCCTCGCATTGAAACACAGAGCATTCGGGCTTGTTTTTTTGACACTCTTCGTCCTTTTAGAATTATGTTGTACTGTGGCCCTTTTTGATTTTTGCCTTTGATTTCTCTGCCCACCACTTTTCCTTATCTACTTTACCTTTAGCTTCTGCCCCAATTTTACTTCCCTCTGTCTCCCTGCATAGATTCCCATCCCCCTGCCATATTATTTTAAACCCTCCCCTTAAAGAGACGTAGCGGCAGGGATAGTGGTGCATTGGTTGTAATTTACCAACATTCCCTAAAGTCTAGGGTGGTTCCAGCAGATTGGAAAACCGCAAATGTAATGCCCCAGTTAAAATAGGAGGCATACAAAAAGCAGGAAATTATAGACCAGTTAGCCTAACAGCTGTCGTTGGGAAAATGCTGGAGTCCATTATTAAGGAAGCAGTAACGGGACTTTTGGAAAAGCATAATTCAATCAAGCAGAGCCAGCATGGTTTTACGAAAGGGAAATCATGTTTGACAAATTTGCTGGAGTTCTTCGAGGATGTAACAAGTAGGGCAGATAAGGGTGAACCAGTGGATGTGGTATATTTGGATATCCAGAAGGCATTTGATAAGGTGCCATATAAAAGGTTACTGCATGGGGTTGGGAGTAATATATTAAGCATGGATAGATGATTGGCTAACTAACAGAAAACAGAGAGTCAGGATAAATGGGTCATTTTGCAGTTGGCAAATAGTGACTAGTGGGGTGCCGCAGGGATCAGTGCTGGGTCCTCAACTAGTTACAATTTATATTAATGAAATGGATGAAGGGACTGAGTGTATTGTTAGCAAGTTTGCTGATGATACAAAGATGGGTGGGAAAGCAAATTGTGAGGAGGACACAAACAATCTGCAAAGGGATATAGACAGGCTAAGTGAGTGGGCAAAAAAATTGGCAAATAGAGTATAATGTGGGAAAATATGAGGTTATCCACTTTGGCAGAAATAATAGTAAAGCAAATTATAATTTAAATGGGGAAAAATTGCAAAGTGCTGCAGTGCAGAGACCTGGGTGTCCTTGTGCATGAAACACAAAAAGTTAGTATGCAGGTACAGCAAGCAATCAGGAAGGCAAATGTAATGTTGGCCTTTATTGCAAGGGGGATAGAGTATAAAAGCAGAGAAATCATGCTACAACTGTACAGGTTATTGGTGAGGCCACACCTGGAGTACTGCATACAGTTTTGGTCTCCGTATTTAAGGAAGGGTATGCTTGCATTGGAGGCTGTTCAGAGAAGGTTCACTAGGTTGATTTCCGAGAGGAGGGGGTTGACCCTTGAAGATAGGTTGAGTAGGTTGGGTCTATACTCATTGGAGTTCAGAAAAATGAGAGGTGATCTTATTGAAACATGTAAGATAATGAGGAGGCTCGACAAGGTGGATGCAGAGAGGATATTTCCACTCAAAGGGGAAACTAAAACTAGGAGATATAGTTTTAGAATAAGGAACCGCTCATTTAAAACTGAAATTTCTTCTTTCAGATGGTTGTAAATCTGTTGAATTCTCTGCCCCAGAGCACTGTGGAGGCTGGGTCATTGAATATATTTAAGGCGGAGATAGACAGATTTTTGAGCGATAAGGGAGTAAAGGATTATGGGGAGTGGGCAGGGAAGTGGAGCTGAGTCCATGATCAGAACAGCCGTGATCTTATTGAATGGTGGAGCAGGCTCGAGGGGCCAAATGGCCTTCTCCTGCTCCTATTTCTTGTGTTTTTTATGTCAGTTGTAGGACCCCTGATGGAAATTTCAGGTATCAGCGCGCCACGCAAATTGATTGGCCTCCAACAACCACAACCATTTTCCTTTGTGCTTGGTATGACCCCAGCCAGTGGTGAGTTTTCCCCCTGATTCCCATTAACTTCAATTTTACTAGGCCTTCTTGATGACACACTTGATGTCAAGGGTAGTCACTCTTACCTCACCTCTGCAATTCAGCTCTTTTATCCCTGTTTGGACCAAGGCTGTAAAGAGGTCTGGAGCCGAATGGGCCTGGCAGAACCCAAACTGAGGCTGCGATTTCACCACCTGTGGCGAATGCAGTTCAGCCGGAGTAGACAACAACCCAGCTCCTGTCTTCATCCCACCTCCCGGATTTTGCCCGGATTAGGTTTGTTAAGCCAGCCAAGCGAGGTTACCAGCCAATTAAAAGGAAGCCGGTGTGATGACATCATCTGATGAAGTGTCATCAGCCAGTTTCCTTAAAGGGGCCACGTCCACATTTATTTTGACAGATGTACTGTCAGGGTTCTACAGCATTGAGCTGCTGCAAACACTGACAAACATTGCACAAAGGTACATGGCTCATCCAGGCTCTTCCATGACTCCCTCTTTATGCTTATGGAGAGAGTCACAGCATGCAGGGAGGTGCTCTTCCCTTCCAATAGGCGGACGAGACCTCCCCAGGAGAACAACACAGCCTGGTTGCACATTGCACAGTCGGGCACAAGCAGGGATGTCATCAGCAGGATCTGGCCTGCAGTGGCGCAAACCTTTCAATGATCTCAGTAGATCATGAAATGTTACTGCAAAGCCACACTCAACCTTATCCTGCTGTGCCACTCATCATATCCCCATCACTCTGCCTTCCCTACTCTACTCCTGCACATCCTTACTTACACAATTTACCTTGCACCTCCACCCATCCCTCTATATCTATATTATCACATCCCCATCTCAATAGCCACCCCTCACACTCACCCTAATCCTACTGCAATCATATCAACTAACAACACACGAGGGTAAGCCGAGACGAATCATCCACTCGCCACTTCTGGCTGAAGATGGTTGCAAACGCTTGTCGTTTGCACTTGTGTGCTGGGCTCCCTCATCATTGAGGATGGGGAAGTTCACGGAGCCTCCTTCTTCTGTTAATTGTTTAATTGTCCACCACCATTCACAACTGGATGTGGCAAGACTACAAAGCTTTGATCTGATCCTTCAGCAGGATCACTTAGCTCTGTCTATAGCATGCTGCTTCTGCTGTTTAGCATGTCTGTAGTCCTGTGTTGCAGCTACCCCAGTTTTGCACATAATTTTTCAGTATGCTTTGTGCTGCTCCTGGCATGCTCTTCTACAGTCCTCATTGTACCAGGGTTGGTCCCCTGGCTTGATGGTAATGGTAGTGCAGGGATATGCCAAGCTATGAGGTTACAAATTGTGGTGGAATACAATTCTGCTGCTGCTGATGGACCGCAGCACCTCATGAAATCCCAGTTTTGAGCTGCTAGATGTGAAATTTTAAACTAAGAGACCTTTGCACAGGGCCAGCTAGCACCGCCAGCCCGTGTTAATGGTGCACTAATAAATTAGTGCGCAGGTGCGGCGGCCACATTAACGTGAGCGGATTTGCCTCCGGGACCCCACCGGCGAAATGCGGTATGTGCCCCGCTCCACGATTAGCGCACTGCCACGGCGCACGCATGGCGATGACATCATTGGCATGTGCGCCGACCCCTTATCACCCCGCACCGATTCCTTTGCGCCCTTTGTGGGAAATTGTCCGGCGGGACGCGAGGTCGGTGTGGGGCGACACCAATGACAGTTTCTCAGTGAGAGAGTCTGTGGTGACTGTGGAGCCCCAGCCTCCTTTAAAGAGGAGGTGGTAGCGTGGCGGCTGCCCTCTTTTTTCTGTCACCTGACTTTTCAGTCAACCCGACAATGGCAGCCACTAGTGTGGCCAGGCCGCCAACATACAGCTGGGCACTCACTCTTGGATGCCAGGCCGTTGGCCTGGTCAACACCCTGCCTGGTGGCCCAATGGGTGCCACTAAAGAGATTGAAGAATTCGCAGCGTTTCTCCCCTTTAAAAGGGCAGTGACATTGTGAGGCGGCAGCGTGAAGCGGTATGTCCGCGTCGTGCAGATGTCGCGCCCCGCCAGCACCATGAGAATGCTCGGTTACTGCAGCAGCATGTTTTTTTTAAACTCCAAGAGCCCAAACTTGTGGCGGTGCAGTCATTATATGCGCCAGCGGGAAAAAAAGCGAATTCGAATTATGCACTGCAAACCCAGCACGGGGCAAATTGAGTGCCTAAATTACCACTTTGCTGCGTCACTTACACTGTTAGAATTCGAATTATTGGATAATTTGATATTTTTTCAACCCAGAAATGATTTTGAATTATCAGTAGTTTGTAATGCTATAAACATAAGCAGAAAATATACTGCAGTAATCTTCACGGTGGTTCTACCGATCACTGTAATTTCACCTGGAGAAATGGCGTAAACGGTTATTTACACTCGTCCTCTGGTTTCCAACAAAGTTACCTAACCACTGACTCCATCCCTCTCCCTAGCATCTATCTGAGGCTAAACTAGATTGCTCGCAACCAAGGCTTCATATTTGACCTTGAAATGAGTTTCCGGCCACATATCCACGGTATAACTAAAACAGCCTTTTTCCACCTCTATAACTTTGCCCACCTCCGACTCTGCCTCAGCTCATCTGCTGCTGAAACCCTCATTCATGCCTTTGTTACCTCTAGACTTGACTACTTCAACTCACTCCTGGCTGGCCTCCCACATTCTACACTACATAAACTTGAGGTCATCCAAAACTCAGCAGTCCATCTCCTAACTCGCACCAAGTCACGATCACCCATCACCTCTGTGCTTGTTGACCTACATTGGCTCCCAGTTGAACAACGCCACGATTTCAAAATTCTCATCCATGTTTACAAATTTCTCCATGGCCATGCTCCTCCCTATTTCTGTAATCTATTTCAGCCTCACAACCCCACGAGATGTCTGCACTCCTCAAGTTCTGCCCTCTTGAGTATCCCTGGTTATAACTGCTCAACCATCAGTGGTCGTGCTTTCAGCTGCATGGGCCCTAAGTTCTGGAACTCACTCCCTAAACCTCTCCGCCTCTCTTTCCTCCTTTAAGACGCTCCTTAAAACCTACCTCTTTAACCAAGCTTTTGGTCACCTGCCGTAATTTCTTCTTTTGTGGCTCGGTGTCAAATTTATCTGTTTTGTCTTATAACACTGCTGTGAAGCACCTTAGGACATTTTACTATGTTAAAGGCGCTATATAAATACAAGTTGTTGTTGTTGAGATTCTAATATGCAGAGATTAGGGCTTGGTGTCAAAGATCCTACTTCTGCTGAATTTGGCTATAAAGCTGTTGAATTTTGTGTATGTCTACTCGGTTAAAATGAATGCACACATCCAATAAAACTCTTGATAATTTTTTATTTAATGTTTCAGGTAGAATAAATGTTATCAAACAATAACCTATACAGCATGTGCCACATCTTTATTTTAAATATAATTATTAATCAATAAAATTTGGATTTATTTCCCCCTGCAAAATTTTGGAGGTTGTACATAAACATTGCTTTAATTAAAAAAAAAGAAAATATACATAATTTAAAAAATAAAAAAATGACATTATCTACAAATTAACAATAACACATTAGAATGAAAGAGAAGCACATTCTTTTGGCAGCTGCTATCTTCATTCAAAAACATGCAAATAAACTGCTTAGAGAAACAGCAATGGGTTTAGTTTCATATGTGGTGACATCTCTTCACTGATAATTCGCTTGCCCTTTTGTGTTGAACAAGGTGAGAGATGTCAGCACACTGACCACTCGTACAATTCAGTTTTACCTTTATCTTTAGTAACAGAAGTAAAGCTTCCAATTTCTTCAAATAATTTCAGATTGTAAACAAGTTAATTCTTTTCCTTGGGCAATGATCTAACAGTAGCTTTGTCTCAGCAATTCCATTTAATGACCTCAGAGGAAAGATATACTACTCTGATTACTGTGAAACAAAATATTTCTGCTATCATAAATATTTTGTACCATGGCAAGGTCAGGTTTGCTTAATTCAAATATTGATAATTTCCTGGAAGAGTTAATGTTGATGCAAGAGTACGTTTTAGAGGATGAAAAAATGTTGTGTCACTTAGATCAATGATGAGCAATGTGATTTTTAATTTGCTCCAATACTTTATTTTAAAGTATTTCCTTCAGAAAAACGATTCCTGCTTACTTTGTATCAGAATGATAGAATAAATGTATTTCACACAAAGAGAAATGCTTATAAAATACTGGCAATGTAGTATTAATAAATGGATGTTTATTCTCCTCCCACATTTAATAGTTTTCTCAAACAATTTTATCTGAAAGAAATGAACTGTGTAGCAACATTGATTTTTATACAAGTTGGCTGTGTTAATTAGACCTGATTGGGATTTCTGACTTTTGTGTTTGCTAACTACAGTCTCTCCTCTTCCTCACATTTTGGTAATGATAATAAAGTAGTCAAAATACGTTGCCCTTTTAAAAGGAGCAACAGAAAAACTGTATAAAAAGATTGAACTAGCAAACAGCTAGTGGACTATTTGCACAACATAAGCACATAAGATCAGAACAATTACATATTTCAGAAAATTCAACTAGATGCCTATAAATACTGCAACTATACTGACCACCAATACATTTTACAAAATAGCTGCAGTGACTATAGACACACATATGTATGTA
This sequence comes from Pristiophorus japonicus, assembly GCF_044704955.1. Taxonomy (NCBI): domain Eukaryota; kingdom Metazoa; phylum Chordata; class Chondrichthyes; family Pristiophoridae; genus Pristiophorus; species Pristiophorus japonicus. The sequence continues at coordinate 152,457,376 of NC_091981.1, read as the reverse complement.
CATACACCAACTGAAATACTCTGATTTCATTCTGCCACAGTAAAAGCTGTTGCAATCCATGAGTAAACAATATTAGGTTGTTCCTTTTCAAACTATCTATTTTATATTACTGATATGAGACACTTTTGTTAGAAAGAGGCTATTTCTAAGGTGATAACTGGTTAAGTGCACATCATGCAGCACTAATATAGTGCAAAGAAGTGCCTCATATTTAACAAGTGTTGTGGGCCGTGGTTCACAGGCCATTTAGAGAGAGCATTTCATTAGGTAGAATAAACAAGGTCATAGTTTGCAACATTAATAGTTAGGTACGAGCATTTTCAGCAGCAATAGGTACTGGAGTAATTGGTTAACTTGTTGTTGGAAATACATATAGAGTTTCATAAGTAATACATGGAAAGGTAAGAAGGAAAAGGTTTGGGCTCTTAATACTTTAGACTTCAATTTCCCAGATGAATGGTTTTGATTTGTATTTCTTATTATCGCACTTTGCAGTTTTTGAGGATCATGCTGTATGAGACCATCTAGCAATTCAGCTGTCCTTGCTTTAACCGTTGACTTGTCACCAAGCATTTGTGTATTATTCTGCATTGCTGCATCTACAATCGGCTGCAATAAGCAGTTGATAGAAATATAAATTTGCATCCTTTTTGCATTAACATTAGGAAGCTATCACTTTGAAACAGCTCTGGTCTGGGTACGTAGTTTAAATTTTCAATCCACCATGTCTGTTCTTTCTGGTAAGCGTGCATCAGGTCAGTGAGCAGTTGCCGGTTTAATTCCTGTTATAGTAGGAGAACTTTCTCACACAGGGCATCATCCTTGTACTTGATATATAGTTATTAGACAAAAGGCAATTAATACAAAGTTCAACTTTACTTTTGAATTATAATGTAATTTGTGCCTTAATGTCTTATTCAGATAAAAGCAAAGTTTGCTTTTGGCGCAATGTAGCGTAGTTCTTCAGTATCATTTCAAAGGTTTAGCTTGTTACAAATAGGCAGCTGTATCATTTGAAGTCCTGTACTATACTGAGAATGACATCTTGTGGCATATTTTTTCATCCTTCTTCCTGCAAAAATGTCACAGTGCTATAGAATCTGACAAATTGTCCTTGAATTCCCTAAAAGACTGTAGACCAGACATACAGTACTGCACATTATACCTTACACTAATGAAGAAAGACTGGGAAAGATCCTTCGAGCAACAAAGGAGACTACATGTCAGCATCTCCATCATAGGCCAACGTCAAAGGTTTCAGCTTGTTATTTTGTTTTCTCTGTGGTTTCTTGGGTTTTTTGCTACAAAGAAGGGAAAAGACTCAAGTTACAATTGGCATGCAAATAAACCTTTGCATATGATTTTACAATGTTAAAGTGCCATTATACAGAAGAAGGTTTTAGGTTTAATCCTTAGTTTAGATAATCTCTTCTGGGACAAAGTTCGAGAAACTATAAATGGCCTTACTGTTCCTGAGTTAGGGGTGAGAAATAACAGCCAAGCATTTCAACTCCAGATTTATTTACGATGACCTCTGCCAGAAAGTCTATGCATGTGAACTTTGGGTGAGGACAGAATCTGGCTAGCCAGTGATAGAAACATAGAAACATAGAAACATAGAAAATAGGTGCAGGAGTAGGCCATTCGGCCCCTCTAGCCTGCACCGCCATTCAATGAGTTCATGGCTGAACATGCAACTTCAGTACCCCATTCCTGCTTTCTCACCATACCCCTTGATTCCCCTAGTAGTAAGGACTTCATCTAACTCCTTTTTGAATATATTTAGTGAATTGGCCTCAACAACTTTCTGTGGTAGAGAATTCCACAGGTTCACCACTCTCTGGGTGAAGAAATTCCTCCTCATCTCGGTCCTAAATGGCTTCCCCCTTATCCTTAGACTGTGTCCCCTGGTTCTGGACTTCCCCAACATTGGGAACATTCTTCCTGCATCTAACCTGTCTAACACCGTCAGAATTTTAAACGTTTCTATGAGGTCCCCTCTCATTCTTCTGAACTCCAGTGAATACAAGCCCAGTTGATCCAGTCTTTCTTGATAGGTCAGTCCCGCCATCCCGGGAATCAGTCTGGTGAACCTTCGCTGCACTCCCTCAATAGCAAGAATGTCCTTCCTCAGGTTAGGAGACCAAAACTGATAGATAGTCCATGGTCAAATACTCTGCCAAAACTCAGGGTTGTAAATTGGCCGAGATATCAGACTGTCATCTTCACCTGTAGAAATGTACCCCAGAAAGAGTCAGCACTTTCAGGTGAGGGAGGGTGAAAATTAAGTAGAAATTGTTACAAAACTGTACTCACAAGCTGTTCCAGAGTCTGACAAGGTCCAACTGATCTCTTACATCAGTTAAGCCCTGAACAGTGCATTATTTGAGATCTGCAGGATTTCCCTTTAGCACTCCTCTGAATTTGAAGGAACAGCAGCATCAACACCTATCCTGGTGAAGCCATCTGTTTGGTGATCTAGTACTCTGGCATTAAATTGTCATTGATTAATCAGCCAAAAAAGTGACCTAATTTGGTTGTTAAAATAGGTTTAATCAATTATTGTACTGTTTTAATAATTATCACTAAGGAGACAATTTTACTCAAAGAAACAATGAAGGTGCCTAGTTATAAAAGCTAGAGTATCACACCTGAGGCAGAAGTGGTATAACTCTAAGGTTGGGAGTCAAGGCAGGTGGTATAGGTAGTGTGGAGGGAGCTCCAACTCCAAACTGCATCTTACCTTATGCAACACCTGACCAGAGAGTGCTTGATATTCAGTGGGAACAAAGCGTAAGCATATTCCATTCCATGACAGTCTCATTTCTCATGCTGACTAGCAGCGACATGCGAGAAATACAAAGCATTCTTTTATTTTACACTAGGCCAAAATGTGATCGAAGAAGAACTAGGATTGTTCAGTGTAACAAAATACTTACTGCACAAAACTTAGAATGTTTATTTCAGCAGAATCAATCTTGGCTTGATGTGTTTTGGAATCCAGCAATGAAAAGGATATTCTTATCATGTTAGGTTTACCATTTAATAGTTACTTTTTACACACTAGCAGGTGAAGCTTGGAATTGTAACTCATTTCTTACGTAAAGTGCTGGCAGTCAGCTGTATGGAACTATAATACCGATAGCAATGACAAGTTCAAGTTGGCACTATAAAATCTTCCTGCCGTAATGTCAGTCAGAATTCAGTTAAAGACTTAAATGGCAATTAGTGGTTAGCACTTGCAAGTGAAAAAGGTTAAAAGAATAATGATTGCATTGGGTAAAACTTAAGATTTCTTTCATCATGCTTTTAAATGCACTTGGAAATACTTTCTGAAGCTGCTTTTGATTTAAAGACAATTTGACCACAGACTCTGCAGCAGAGCGAGGATTTAGTGACTGAGGGGGACACATGTCATTTGATTGTTGTCTGGACCTTAGGCAGTAGCCTTCAGTTCCACTACTCATTGAAGTGTTTCAATAATGATGGTGTGTGTGTGTGGCTAGTTAGATAGATAGATAGTTACATAGATAGATAAAGTGCATGCACAACTGAGGCAGTTTTTTTCAGACTAGCTTCATATTATATAACTGTTGAAATATTTATTTTGCAGATTTTAAATTTTAATCTGTAGGCTTGAAGGTGATTCACAATTCACAAAGAAAGTTGTACACCACAAAAAGGCTTCAACCAACTCTTAACAGCATTTTGGTTCATATTTTCAAAGGTAAACTACCTTGAATAAAACATGAAAGCTCAGTAGTTTGCACACATATACAGTCCTCACACTCAACTGTTCTGACACCCTACAGTATAATGGCTTTGTCTGTATATTTCTATGGCATGGGACACCACCACAAACTTACCAGGCTAGATAGATCATAGAGACAATGAAGATTATTAAGACAAAACCTCCTGCTGCCACACCATAAACCCATGTTTTCAGCTTCCCATCTATAAAGCAAAGATACCTTGTTAACTCTTAACAATGAATACAGAGATGCTGTAATCTAAAACTGAATGTAACCCAGAAAAGTAGATTTATTTTGAAACAACTTTAATTAGCATTGATATTATTTTATAATCTTTTTCTACATCGTTATATTTTTGTTGTTGCTGTAATTCCTACCTTACGAACATATTTCTACAACGCTTCAACATAGCAGCTGAGGTATCCAAATATTTGGTGAAACAATCTAGTCTATACATTGAATCTTGTGCTGTTGATGTCTTAATTTATCAACAAATAGTACATGGTTGGGGCAGGACAAGACAATTAGTTCATCTAAACTACCCTGCCACACCTCCCATCAGACTCCATACTGTGATTCTAGATCAACTAACCCTGAGTCCTATAAGTACATATAGGAATACATGAATAATGTGATCAATATTGACATCAATTGTAGCTTATTATACTTTCCTTTCATGTTCAGAATACCATATAGCCTTTAAATGGTGGGAAAGGCCAATTTATCCCATCATTCCTATTAACCAAACTGTAAGATATACAATATATGAGAAATTAGTTGGTGTCTGACTAAGTTTACAGGATGTTCAGTCATAGGCATCAACTTACTAGCATTTCATTTCTCCTCCAACAGAGGTCAGTATGGTATGATGTTTTACACAGCTATTTTTCTTTCAGTGCATACAAGATTGTGTAAGATGGCGTTTTGTTTTACATCTTATAACAAAAACATATTCAGAATATGTAAAAATCCAACTTATAGATTTTAGATCTGTATTAAATGCAATTAATATAATGTGTACGTCAAAATCATTTGCTGATTGTAATAGGAAAATTACCTTTAAGAAGATAGAATTATCAAAAATAAATTGATCAAGAGAGATGCAACCTTAAAGCTTTGTTTGTACTATAGAATCTACCTGTCATTGCATGTACGTGTCTCTTTGTATATCTACATATTCTCACAGTAACTCACTTCTTGAGTGCTATATTATGATCTGTATCAGAATATGGTGCATAAGGGATTTCTAGTACATCAGAAGTTGGAGCACGTTACAAAAGATTGTAAGAGAGGCTAGAGTGCATACAAAGGTTACTGCAAGAGAATCAGTTTGATAATGCTTTTATGACACAGGATCATGTCTCACTAATTATAAATGAAGTGCCAAATGAATAATACTGTGCTTGTAATCTTATTAAAAAGTGAAGCTGTCTTTTCATGTGACAGCTGACGTAACATTCTGTTTTTTTGCACTGTTTCAAGGTGAAGCTAATGTAATGTTTTAAAAAAATAATGTAAGCAGATTTCAGTTGGGGATAATTTCGCATAGATGGCCAAATTAATATAGTCACATTGTAGTGGAGAGATCCCTCATCCTCTCATTCAGTGCTGAGATTAACAACAATGGAGACAGAAGAAAAATAGTCATCTACTGTCTGGGTGGTTTTTTACTATTGTCTGTCAGAGAGATAAAAATTTTATGAGTCCTGAAGATTTCCAGCAGTCTTCTAGGTGTTTCAGGAGAGAGAGAGAGAATGGATTATGTTTTAGATTGGTTAAGATCAATTGAAAAGGGACAGATTTGCTGTATCTAATGCTCATATTTTCTTGTTCTGAAGAATACCTCTGTTATTATGGGCTAATCTGCTGTGTGTAATGGATTGTGATGAGCTGGAAGAGGGACTGCAGTGAGCTGTGCCAACAAGGAACAGAGACAGCAGCAGATTTAGAATGGAGTAAATTTATTCTGGGTTGGATGAAGAGGCTGGAGAGTCCAGAACTAGGGGGCATAATCTCAGGATAAGGGGTTGGCCATTTAAGACTGAGATGAGGAAGAATTTCCTCACTCAGAAGGTTGTGAATCTTTGAAATTCTCTACCCCAATAGGCTGTGGATGCTGAGTCATTGAGTATATTCAGGGTTAGATAGATAGATTTTTGGACTCTAGGGGAATCAAGGGATATGGGGATCGGGCGGGGAAATGGAGTTGAGGTCGAAGATCAGCCATGATGTTACCGAATGGCGGGTCAGGCTAGAAGGGCCATATAGCCTACTCCTGCTCCTAATTCATATGTTCTATGTTCTTATATTCTTTATAAATGATGTTCATAGACTTGGGGTAGGGAAGTGATCACATTGTACCAAAAAGCAAGCTTCAGCAGCTGAGACTATAGACAGTTGGAGTAAAATTGTGAAAGATAGGTTGAGAAATCTCAATAGGCTTGAGATCATGGATCGCAGTGATCTGGAGTGAATTAAAGTAGATGGCAGTAGATGAGGGCTAGCCAAGGCCAGAGGTGTGAGTGACACTTAGAGTAACTGAATTCTGTAGGCTAGTCCAAATAGTTATGGTGGCTTAGACAAGGCATTGTGTATGGGAAAAAGGATCATGGTGAAGAAACCATTATAGCTCACAATGAATTACAATGAACTTGTGGAAAAAAATCACTGTTCCATGGCTTTATGGCAGGAGAATTGGAGAAAGGGTTTCTGGTGAACTGTACAAACTATAGCATAATCTTGTACTGGAGTTTACGGAACATTTACTGTTCCCCTGTACTTGAATGGAATCTAGTATGTCTGTACTGTAGGAAACAACCCAATTTTATATTTTACCATGTTAAAAAATACTCTAAAATCAGTTCTTTGCTTATAAGCAATGAAATAGATGCCAAAAAATCTATAGTTCAACAAAATAACATTTCCAATTTTCCTTGGAGAAACTCTCTAATGTACGCGTTCCAATTTGAATGATTTTGTCTTCAGGACTTTCATGCTATGATTTTTAAATGTCATTAATGAAAAGTTTTAATTATGAAATGGGAGACTGGAAATGTTGCAAGTTACAAAATGACAGCAGATTGATAATGTCCAAACATATATGGTAAAACATTTGATTGATATTTGTGGCAGTGGAAAGGCAAATCTGGTTTTTAAAATGTATTCATCATAGATTTTTCAATGGCTCTTATTGTTTATCCAGTGAGTAGTTGAGTTATTCAGAACAAGAGGAGGCCATGTCCAATTCCCAATCTGTACTATTGGAGTTTGCTGACTTCAGCTAGAGAAATGGTAAAGCATTACAACTGGCTTTCGCATTATCTGTTTACAGCAAGCAAAGTCGGCCAGAGTTCCTGCTCTCGATTGTGATCTAACATCTCTGTCTGAAGCGCACATGTGTGAACTTTAGGATCAGGATGACTCCATCCCATGTTTGAAAGGTCTGTTAACACTTATTGCCAAGGGTCACATTAAATAATGGCCATTTGTGTGTCTGTGTAGCGGCACTCCAGAAAGGAGTTGACACTACAGGAGGGGAGAAGAGTGATGAAAAGAGAAAAAAATAATAAAAAGTATTTACCTAGCATTGTTGGCATTTGTATTTTTATTTTAGTGGTATGTTAAATTGAATGGCAGCAAGCCAGAAGGGTTGTACAGTTGACTTTAAATAAATTTATTTCTGATCTTAGCCCAGGGACAAAGAAGCCAGATGCAGTGCTCCCACTGCCAACCCAACTGAGATCAGCTAACTTAGCACTGATCAAAGATCAAAATGGAGACGTTTCTGGTTGGCCCTACACAGCACTACACCAGACTGTGAAGGTAATTCTAACTTTGGCGAAGGTATAAATTGAGTGATATCGAATTTGCCATCCATTACACACCCTACATGACTTCAATGGGAAAGGAAAGTCAGGGATGATGTATAACGAGTGGCTAATTAGATAGCGGATCATCTTACACCATCACTCAAAGTTAAAATTAACTCCTGTATATTTATCCACAAAGATATCACGTTATGCTCATCATGGTGAAAAATTTCCCTGTTCCTTAATTGTAGCAAAGGAAGGACATTTTTTTACACCATGAAAACAAGATGAGTTATGTGTGAGAACTCCTGCAGTTAAATAGCGTGCCCATACTCTAGACTCACACAGGAAGTTATTTGGGAAAGGCGTGAACGAGAGGTTGGATCCATGGAACCACACTTCACCATGATTCAGCGCTTTTAGGTGAGAAGGGAAGAAAACAAAAAAATCATGTAGCTTAATTGACAAACACACAAAGAACGGTTTTCTGTAGATTGGCTAATCCCCAACTACCTGGTTCTATTGATTTGGATACCTCGTATACCGAGTGTAGGTAGAAAAAATACATCCAGATTAACTTTCTCTACTTCAATCCGGAATCCAAGTATGCACAGTTACTACTTGGGATATGAATTCATAGTTAAATGATAACAACAGCTACTCAGTTAGGAGATGCGTACACACCCAGTTAGCAGCTGCAGACACTTGCTTATACAACAAAAGCACACACATGCATGTGCACTCACATAGACACATGCACACACATGCTCATGCACACATGTACACACATGTGCATGCACATATGCACACACGCACACATACATACACACACACAGACACGCACGCATACAGACCCACACACACACACGCACGCATACAGACCCACACACACACACACGCACGCGCACACACACGCACGCGCACACACACACACCTGCACACAGACACAATACACTGCAGCATTTTATACAAACCTACTGGCATTCTGTCATCAGTATATCTATACCTTTCAGTAAGTTCAAATTGTTATGATATTTAAAGGCTTAAATTACCATCCATGCTAAAAAAAAACACCTCTATAGAAATAGGAGCAATAATTATTAATATGCAGAGATTTGAGCAGATTGTTGCCCGATACCCTGAACTAGTGCGATGAGAATTATCCTGGGCTTTTAAAAAACTTGTGAATAATGAACTAGTTAAGTCAATGCTGCCTGCAATTGTTCACTAATCAAAAAACTGTTCTCTTGATGCAACTGATTTTGTCAGTGCTTACTCAACACATGTTCTACCCCAACACTCGAGTACATTAAAAACAACTGTTTAAGGTTGGCTTTTTTGCCTCTATGCTTGTATTTACATTCCTGTTATTCTTTGTGCTGACAGTCTGTAGTATTAGACCTACACTTTTGTTCATCATTGTCTCACAGAGCTCTCTTCAATTTTAGGCTCTACGTAGCAAGTGTTTGTATACATAAATGATTTGGGTGTGGACTCTTCGGCAGAACTGATGAGGGGCACACAGTTGATAAGTTAACTTATCTTTTCCTTTTACAGATGTTGATTGACCTGCAGTGCATTTACAGCATTTTATGTTTCAATTTCAGATTTCCAGCATTTACAGGTTTCTCTTTTAATTTAACTGCCTCCTTTCCTCCGGCAGTCATTTCTTGTAAATGCTGCCATACCCTAATTATATAGTAATAACCATGGGCTCTAACAATATATGCTAAATTATTACAAGCAGGGAAGTACAGATAATGTTCTCAAAGCCAAGGATTTTAGTATTCCACACTAAAGAGAAAATATTCATCTTAGAGTTAGTAGCAGAATGAGAAAATGTAGTTGTGAGCATTATTGTTAGGAGAGCATCAAGAATGTTCCTGTTCAAAACTCAGCAGTTTCCAACAGAAGATTAGTTAACAGTTTTATAATTCCATAGCATTTCTACCCTTCAATTCAATTTGCACATTTGTCCCACTTTGAAAAAGCAATGCTAAATACAAAACATCATTTTTTTAAATCACCTACCAAAGTGACATGAATCACATAAGAAGTGCTCGAGTAATATTTACTTATTTAATTATGTATTACTCTGAATTATCTGAAGCATTTAGCAAATGTCTCTTTTTGGTCCGTCAAATATAAAATTCACATGCAGGTCAAAGATTTAAAGATCTGTTTAAATCATGGAGGACTGAGGTATTTGAGCCTGACTATTTATCTGACCTGCTCCAAAGGGTTGTAAGAACCACGTCTGCCCTGAGTGCCCTTCTTTGTTGTCAAATGTTTGGGTTGGGTTGATGGCTCGACTGGTCTTCACATCTGCTTTTTTTTCCTCCACTGAAGGGATCTCTAACACTGGAATCATTGTACACTGATCCAGAAAATTGTCAGATGTCACCACCTCTGTGTAACCTTCTTCACAGGCGCACACTGCAGACTAGATAAATAAAGATTTTTGCATTTTAAAGTCATTCATTCAAATTGAGTGAAAATAGCTACGTGAAGCAATGCAACGTTGAAAATAATAGAATACCAGTGAATTCAGAAACTGTATACTGCTGTCAGCAGCTAACACTTACCTCGGTGCAGTACGTATAAGGTTTAGTGCATGGTGGATTGCATGATCTGTCAGCATAAGGTTGGTTCACTGCAGAGCAGCCACCTACAAGGTAAACAGTTACATTTAGTAACAGCAAATAATAAGCTTGCAATATAATTTTGATTGTATCACAACTGTTATCTTCACATCATTATGTTTCCAAAATGAAGCTTGTATGTTTGAACGAGCAGCTATAGAACATCGTAAGTATACCAGTGATCTTAAATTGTCTGATTATACACAGAGAACACACAGTTATAGCAGACTGCATAATGGATACTCGTGCCTCAGCCCTATATCAGCCAGGGGATTGAGTGGTACAGTGGTTTAACACATTCTTTACCTGAGCCCAGCCTAGACTACTGGATAAAAGACTTCTCCAACTGTTGGCGATAATGGTCCCAAGTGAAATATGCTTGGGTAGTCCCAAACTAATTCTGAGCAGCTGTAGGCACATAGCACAACTTGCTCCTAATTCAGCATCAATTTCACTCAGAAAGGCCACAAGGATTACAGGCTTGGAAAATGGAAAATTACAATAGCTTCATTTTAATATTGGAGCTGAGGCCTAATATTGGGACAGCATAAAGCAGCTTGAGGCAAGAGTGCTTGATGCTGAATCTTGGGTGTAGTACTAGAAAAATATTCTGTTTGTCAGTTTTTAATTTTTATGAGCATTAAAATACAGATAAAATTGTACGTTGCCAGTAAAGGGGAAGATGGATCTCATTTCATCACAAATTGAACTTTTGTAATGAAAGCACAGAAAATGGATCAGAATGTTTCACTTTTTTAAAGTGACTTTCCGAAAACATGTTGAGTACAGAAAATGATGTACTATTTATGTACTAATCATGCTGTGTACAGAAAATGATGCACTATTTATTTATGTACTAATCATGCTTGTGGAGTGACACTGGACATTTATCGTGTTATCTTGTCACCAGATGCTTAAATTCAATTCATTCTTTTGGTGATGATCTGACATTTATACTCCCTATTTGTTGACTCACTAATCAATGGAAATAGTTTTTCCCCCTGATTTACCTTATTAAACATTTTAACACTTGTTTCAGGCCTCCTCCAAATCTTCTGTATTCTAGTGGGACAAAAAACAATGTCTCTACTCATAACCAATGTCTTTTATCTCTGCTTAGCATTTTGGTAAGGATTTTCTGTGCCACCTTCATGGCTCTGAAATCCTTCCTAAAGTTGCTTGATTCACTTCATCCTATTCTGTCTGCCACTGAGTACAGTGTACTGCAAGTTAACAAGAGGGAAGAAACACTTCTTAGGAACCCTTCAGGAAGGCTTTGAAAATGGTTATATCCTCTTGATGCATGTGGGAAATAACATTGCCTTCAGTACCTGTGACATTTATTCCATCTGACCTCTGACACCACACTTCTCGGTATGATCCCGTCCATGCACCAGCCAACCAAATATATTCATAACAGTAACCACCTGTAAGAAACCATTATAAGAAAAAAATGACTAAGTGTACAACATGCCAGCCTGCAGTAGGAAACATATCAAGATAATTCCCAAGACTCTCATTTGGTCTGGGCGGGCGCCTCATTGACCTGCAGAGCACTGCAGGCTAATACCGGAGACGATGGGCAAGGGCCGAGTTCCGAGCAGATTCATAGCCTGATCGCTTTTAACTGCCCGCTCACCTGGTTTCTGCTGGGAAGGTAGGGTTAAAGATAATCTTGATATCTCAAGCCAGTTTCCCCAGTTCAGTAGTGCCTCTAAAGCCATCGGAGAGAGAAGCAGCAGACACTGTGACAGGGTAGTTATGGCCAGGGAGTTTGTTCGAGTTCCAGTTTTACACTGAGTTTCAGTACATAGATGAGAAGAAGGAATACCTATGTTCTGAATATTACCATAAATGCATTTTTTCCTGTTGTGCTCTTCCTTATTTATCATTAATAAATTTGTTCTGTAATTTATAGATCTATTTAAGTATTTATTGCTTTCCAAAGACGATATGGGGGGAATATTGATATAACCAGGAAACTGAAATACATGGGTTTCCGTTTGACCCCTGAACTTGCTCTAATTACCCAGATATTAGACATTATGCAAAGGTATACTTAATTTGTAGGCTCGCCTACAGGAGTGGTGCTTGGTGCTAAGAAAAGAATCTGAGGAAAAATCCAAAATTGTCAGATATTTTGGTTCCAGTGCAGTGAGACACAATGTGAGTGAAAATAATTCTATTGGCGATATTGATATAGAATGATGATTAGATGTTCATGCTCAGTGAGGCTATCCAGTGAGTAGCTGAGCCATACAGCATGGAAGGTCCCAAGTCTGATCCCCAGTCTATGTTAAGTTAGCTGATCACAAGTGGAGCAGCTGTAGTTCCTGATCGATCTCTGATGGAGGTGTGTGTATGTGTAGACTTTGAAATTGGGCTCAGCTGCAAAACTGAGCCTTCCTCCCACTCCATTGTCAAATAGCTTGTTGACATAACATGAACTAGGTCAGGTATTGGACGGTGGCCTGTACTTAGAATTACATAGAATGTGCACGACAGAAATAGGCTATTCGGCCTAACTGGTTTCTGCCGGTGTTTATGCTCCACATATGCTCTCACCTTACTTCATCTAACTCTATCAGCATATATCCTTCTATTCCTTTCTCCCTCATGTACTTATCTAACTTTCCCGTAAATGCATCTATGCTAATTGCCTCAACTACTCCATGTGGTAGCGAGTTCCACACTCTGGGTAAAGAAATTTCTTCTGAATTCCTTCGTGGATTTATTAGTATTATTGTATATTTATGACCCCTACAAATGTATGACTGTAGCATCTCTTTCCATTGCTGACTGGTCTGTACTGGCCATGCAACAACAACATCAACAACTGGCATTTATATAACAACTTTAATATAGTGAAAACTTCCCAAGGTGCTTCACAGGAGGGTTAAAGAGGGAAAGCAAACTCTCCTTCATTAGAGAGGTGGAGAGGTTTAGAAAGGAAATTCCTGAACTTAAGGCCTAGGCAGCTGAAGGTACTGTAAGAGAGCTCCACCAAGTGGACTACTGCTCCACCTTGTGGGTTACTGTGGTAATTCAGCTACTGATGTAAATAATAAAATGAACATGTGACAAAGTCACATAATGACAGTTTCTGTTGGAGCCATCTTGGAGAGTGTGTTTATAAGTGATGTTGTAAGAATATATCATATTGGCGAATGAGGATAGGATTTTTGGATCCCAAGCTGAAATTTTTGTTGGTGGATAATTCTGCCAACCGACAGAGAGACTTTGAGCGGTTCCTGGTTTTGCAGAACAGCTAAAAATCCAAGGTAATATACAGGCACACTTGGCTGAACTGTCGAAATTGCCAGAGTACAGATGGCCGTGCCTATGGGAATAATAGGGCGTTTGGATGAGTTCCATCACGACGGAGAGATTTTCAGAGCATATGTGGAGCGACTAGAAATGTTTTTCACCGCGAATAGTATTGTCGAAGTCCCCAATGATGAAAACCATAACTGGGTGGTTTTAGAAAGAAAATAGGTTATTTTCTTGACTGAAGCAGGTCCCGTAGTGTATGAAACCCTGAAAAATGTGCTTGTTCCTGTCAAGCCAAAGGACACATCACTGATGGAGACAGCACTACAGTCCTGAGCCCCTAGAAATTGCTGAAAGTTATCATTTTGGAACACGAGATCAATTAATTGACAAGGATATCAGTGAGTATATTGTAAGTTTAAAAAACTATCCATTCCTGTCATTTTGGAAACCTTCAGGACCGAGCATTGCATGACCACTTTGCTTCATTCTTCATCCCACAAGCAATCACAAGAAAGTTGTTGACAACCCCTAACTTGACTTTTGATTTAGCTTGTCAGACAGCTACGTTGATGGATATAGCCGACCAATACTCCCGAGAAATTCATGCCATTTCCAGTCATCAGCCAACTGAGGTGAATCGCCTGCAGGTTAAAAGTAAAATACCAGTTGGTAGAGAGTACCTTGTTAGTTCACTATGATGTATCAAAGGAGATCAAGTTAGCATGTGATGCCTCTCCATATGAAGTTGGAGCAGTGCTCTCTCATGTACTAGTTAGTGGGGAGGAGAGACCTGTTGCTTTTGCTTCACGCACTCAGTGCCAGTGAGCGTAGTTATGCGCAGATCAAAAGGGAAGCTTTGGTATTGATTTTTGGGGTCAAGAAGTTCCACAAATACTTGTATGGTCATTGGTTTACCATCATCACTGACCATAAGCCCGACAGCAATCCTTCATCCAAAGTCCCCAGTTCCAACCTTAGCTGCAGCCTGAATGCAGAGATGGGCTTTGATTTTGTCAGCATATAGGTAGGACATTGAGTACAGATGATCAGCTGATCACAGTAATGCTGATGCTATGTCCAGGTTGCCATCCGTATCATAAGTTACATCCAATAGGGAAGAAGTGTTCTATCTTTCATACATTGATGAACTGCAAGTCATAGCTGAAGAGCGACAAAATGTGACCCAGTTATGTTACAGGTGTATGAACCAAACCAAGTATCAGAGAAAGATATTCATCCATACTTCATTTGTAGTAATGAATTATCAGTGGATAAAGATTGCATCATGTGGGGTGCAAGAGTAGTTATTCCAAATAGGTTCAGGTCCAAATTGTTAGGAGATCTCCATAAACAACACCTGGGAATGTGCTTGACCAATAGTTTTGTACGGAATTACTTATGGTGGCCAGGTCTAGATAAAGATATAGGGCTAGAACCTCCACTTTTGTGCTTATCGCCCAAAAATGGGCGTTATTTCCGGCATGAGCATTAAAAAAGGGTTTTCAGATCGCCGGCTTCTCGCCCATTCTCAAAACACCTAGTTTCCATTTTTGAAAATGGCCGTTACCGTGAGCAATATCAAATGAGCGGTAGCGTTAAATTTTTCTTACCTTCTGCCGTAAAGTGTGGCCATCCTTAGCAATAGCATGGTAACGCTCGATTCCCACGATTCAGGAGGTCAAGAGTCATCATGACATGCGCAGAAGAGGAGACAGAGAGAGAGGGAGCTCAGAGGCACTGAAAGCGTGCGTGGCTGTGGTGTGTGCTTGTCTGGCTGTTGTGGGAGGAACGACGGAGATTCACCAGCAGCAAAATGTCTACTAAGCACCAAGAACATAGTAGGCACCGAGCTTTTGACCAACAAATAAGATATAACATGGAAGAGATGGAGGAGGCCCTGGAGCTGGTAGCCAGGAACACTGGTGGCAAAGGGCTCCCAGTGGTCCCAGAGCACCACACTGCACCCCAAGGTGACGCACAATCCTTTGCCAACCACACGAGAGCCAACAGCAACATCTTGCTTATGGCAAGGAGCACGCTCCCACCTCAGGACTGTCCTCTCCCATATCCGTCCAAGCAGCGCTTCGGCTGTCACCGCCACCCCCCCCCACCCCCCGAATGAAGCATCGCCTCAGGACCTCCTCGGCTAGGCGGCTTGGAGTCAGGAGGGTAAGGGGTAGAGGTGGGAAGGAGAAGCTGGGGGGGTTTGTACAGAAATACTGATGATTTCAGACTAATGTTCGGTTTAAATGGTTTTTATTTAACAAAACCTTGCAGCACATTGGCTCAGATACCTGCACCATTACACGCTGGTGATTCCTTAACATCAAAGGGTATAATCACACTTAGCTTCAATCAACGTAAACTTTAACTGTCACCAAGGTGATGCCCACCATTGATGTATGACCTGCACCTGCAGCAGTGTGTCAGCCTTGTAAATAACACCAATGTTCTTTCAGGCAAAGCTATCATTGATGAGCTCCTGATGTAAGGCTCTTGCAGCTATCATGCCACCACGATCCCTTTCATGCGGCCTATAGGGGGGCGGGGGCATGGCTTCAGCATCAGCCTCATTGTTTGGCCCGATGTCAGCATCCGCCTCCTCATCCTCCTCTTCCTCTCTCTGGTGAGGTGGACTGTCAGAATCATCAGGCAATTCTTGTCCCCTCCTGGTAGCCAAGTTGTGTAGCATGAAGCACACCACCACGAATTGAACTACCTGCTCAGTGTGGTATTGTGCTTGTCTCCTGAGTGGTCCATGCAGCTGAAGCGCTGCTTCAGCACTCCAATGGTTTTCTCCATGATATTGTGAGTTGCTCTGTGGCTCTCATTTTATTGCCTCTCGGCTTCAGTGTGGGTGTCATGCAGGGGGGTCATCAGCCAGGTGGTGAGGCCATATCCTTTGTCCCCAAGCGTCCAGCATTGACCTTGTGGCTCATTGTTAAACAAATCAGAAACAGTGCTTTCAAGCAAGATGTGCGCATCATGGATGCTGCCTGGAAATTGAGCATTCACTGCCACTATGATTTGCTGGTGGTCGACAACCAGCAGGACATTTTCCTGAAAGTCTCAGCATCCTGAAAAGGTGCCCGCATCGCGATGTGCGTGCAGTCTATTACTCCCTGAACCTTGGGGAAGTTTGCAATTCTGGAGAAACCTATAGTCCTCTCACCCTGTGCCTCCCTGGTCATAGGGAAGCTGATCAAGTCCCTCCTGCGTGTGTACAGATCTTCAATGATCTGTCTAATGCAGCAATGTGTGGCATGCTGAGAAAGTCCACAAATATCGCTAGCTGTGGCCTGAAAAGAACCCGAGGCATAGAACGGCAGTGCCGTGGTGACTTTGACCTCGATGGACAGTGCAGTTCTGATGGTGCTGGCAGGCTGCAGGTTTGCCCTTATCAGCTGGCATACCTCAGTGATAACCTCTTTCTGGAAGCGCAGTCTCCGAAGGCAGGTGATGTCGGGCAAGTCGAGGCAAGAATGTTTCTCCTTGTACTTGCGGGGGGTGTAACATCTGATCCTCCTCATCTGTCTGTCACTTTGTACATTGGGCACATAATGCAGTGCAGTGTTCCTTCGGTGATGTTGAGTGTGCTGCATGTATTTGGTCACCAAGAGAGGGTGAGAAAGGACAGGCCCCATTGCAGTAGCTCTCTGTTTTCTACCGATTGCACACAAACAAAGAATGTCCCTACGAGCACACCTCTTCAATTCCAATCGGTCACAGTGTGGTCAAGATATTTTTAGAGATGTTCACATCAACTTCAACGACCTGCAGAGTACATCGGAACTCCGCCGAGGTTGAAACACAGCAGCCTTTTAAAGGACACGACATTTGATCTACAACATGGCGTCCATAACGCTGTGATTCGTTCTGGTGAGTTCCACTTTTTGTGGGTGGCTATTTGAGCGAGCAATATTTTGGGCAAAATGTGTGCGAGGTGGTGAAATTGGCGATGGGCGACCTCCATGGCCGCTAGTTTGGATAAATATGCTCTTTACGACAAAAAACAGTTGCTCGGTGTTAATATTGAATTTCGGCGTTAATTCCATGCGGTAAGTAATGCTGGATGATATTATCAGCGTTGAATTTGCCCATCCTGCTGATTCCGCTCAAAAACAGTGGATGGGGGTAATATTTTTTCTCGTCATTAACCACATGGAGAAAGTAACGCTCAGTGATAAGTTTCTGAAAAATGCCTGCCAGTTTCCATTTTGTGCCAAAATGGACGATATATGGGCGTTTTACATCATTTCAGCAATAAAATGGCCGTTATGTGGGCATTAAACAGGCAAAAAAAGCAGAGGTTCTAGCCCATAGAGTACATCGTTAGTCAGTGTACAACATGACAATCAGTAAGCAAGAAACCACCATCAGCACCACTACAGCCATGGAAATGGCCTCCCAGGGTCAGGGTGTGGCAAAGGTTACATGTAGATTTTGCTGAGCTAGAAGGACAGCAATTGTTCAATGTGATTGATAGTCATTCGAAGTGGGTAGAGGTGTTTCCGATGTGGAAAAAAACAAGTAAAACACTAGACAATTTGCGAAGATTGTTTTCTTCATATGGCCTCCCAGAAGAAATTGTGTCTGATAATGGGCCACAATTTTGTTCAGAAGAATTTGCACAGTTCATGACCAGAAATGGTGTGAAACATACATAAGTTCCACCATACCACCCTGCTTCAAATGGTGCAGCAGAGCGCACAGTACAAATTGTAATATGTGCTCTCATCAAGCAAATGTTGGATCCAAATCCAAAGAAACGACAGTTGTCGTTAGACCACAAACTGGCAAATTTTCTGATTACTGATCATAATACTCCTCATACAACTATTGATAGAACACCAGCAGAGTTGTTTCTCAAATGACAGCCACGAACCAGGTTCTCATTGTTAAAGTCAAATCAGGCACAGTCAGTAGAGAAGAAACAATTAAGGCAGAAGGAGAATCATGATAGAGGTAGAGTAAGAGAGAGAAATGTGAAATTGAATCAGAAGGTTAGAATGAAGAACCATACCATAAATGGTTAAAGTAGTTACCAGGAACAACAGTGAAGATATGTGGCCCTCACACATATTTGGTCAAGATGTTTGATCATGGAAACGTTAGGTTTGTTCACATTGATCAAACGTTACCTACAGATGTGGAAGAAGTTGAAAGTTGGAATGATTTGATTATTTCTGATGAGTCAGATAGTATTGTTACAAGTACAGTACTAGTAGCAAATCCTAGTATTAGAAACAAGTCCAAGAGAAAGTCAGAATTTAAGTCTGAGTCCGAGTCAGGCAGACAAACAGTCTGAAGTTGTAGAGAGTCCAAATGTAGATCAAGAGTTGCTCTTGGAGAAAAACTCTCCTCAGGCTCAGCCTAGAATGAGTCTACGTTCGGCACCAAGTTTGGAAAGTTCTGTTCAAGAGCAAAGGTATCCTCTTCGAAACAGAAAACCAGTGGTTAAGTTTGATTTATAAATATGGAAATATAAATCCATGGGCTAGACTTTCGGCTTCATTGTCGCCGATTTTCTCGGCGGTACAACTGTTTTTACGCTCGGC
This sequence comes from Pristiophorus japonicus, assembly GCF_044704955.1. Taxonomy (NCBI): domain Eukaryota; kingdom Metazoa; phylum Chordata; class Chondrichthyes; family Pristiophoridae; genus Pristiophorus; species Pristiophorus japonicus. Next base: position 152,438,342 of record NC_091981.1, on the reverse strand, counting down.
GAAAGTTTCCACTTAAGTTTCTTCATGGTATCATCCACATCCGAAGATGCCCGCCGGGACCAAACTGCCCACGTGCAACGCCGAGAACAACCACCAGGGTAAGTTTGGCCTCAACCACTGACGTCCAGATCGCCGAGAGAACCGCCCTGTAAAAGCTGCTTAAACAGAGCAGTAAGGGGGTCCCTGCAAAGTAAGGTAAGTCAAAGGTTCTTTGTTTATTTTTTTTTAATTTTAAAATGCCGATTAGGTTTAAAACTGTCTTGGGAATGCTTGTACATTTTTGTTTTTCTTTTAAATGAATTTTTTTTTAAGTTTCCCCCACTCCTTAGGCCCAACCACAGCTTCGGACTAAATTTTAATACTTACCATCCATTCCAGTAACGATCGCACCTTGTTGCTAACTTTCCACTTACCTGCTGAGAAAACTGCTGACAATGAGTGTGCTAAGCCCATTTTCTCAGCGGGCAATTAGTTTTACTTACTTTAAACATAAAAATGGAAATTCTCGCCAGCTTTTCTCGCCGAACGTTAACGGTTCTTCTCAGTGGGCAATTGGGCGTTGAGGGCCTTTAGGGAAAGTCTAGCCCCATATCTTTTGTTGTGTATAACCATGCAAGTTATGCATAATGGGCCGCCCAGACCTGTGTGAGAACACCACCCGCAAGTCGGTGCTATTAATACAGCTGGAGTGCCGGGCCCTGGAACATCATGGGCGAAGGTTAGGTGAATGAGGGTACAGGGCCCAGAAGAGCCGAAGGCCCAGGGGCAGCACAGGCCTGCCCACACTGCGATATGTGTGTGCACTAGGTCCGTGCAGCAGAGTAGGTCTCCAGTCGTCCTGGTTCAACCCTTGCCACTGGATAAAGGCCTAGCTCTGTCAAGCCCGTGTGGTGGCTGATGTGCAACGGTCACCACACGTTAAAAAAATTAACTCACAGGCATCTTCCACCCCCTCAATTGGAGTTCAGGACTGGAACATCGGGTCCTTCATTGAAACATCTGTGAACTCTTGTGGGAGCAAGTCATCCTCGTTCGAGGGACCGCCTAAGATATGCATGATGATTATTTTGCTATGATTACTTCTTCATTAAGGAGGGAGAAGTGTAATAATGCTCCACCTAGTGGACTACTGTGGTAATGCATAATATTGGGTGGTAACTAATAAAAGGATCATGTGACAAAGTCACATGATGACAGTTTCTGTTGAAGCCATCTTGTAGAGTGTGTTTGTAAGTGATGTCGTAAGAATATATCAATGATGGAGCGATTAAAATCAAGAATGTGCAAGAGGCCAAAATTGGAGGAGCGCAGAGATCTCAGACGATTGTAGGGTTGTAGGAGATTACAGAGAAAGGAGGGGCGAGGCCATGGACTATCACATGGTTAGCACAGGCAAATCAGATCACAGAATCCATGCGGATTGGTCATCCGTTATAGACCCAGATCAAATTTCCTTTCCATTGACTTAAGTGGAAAGGAAAATAAGACAGAGTGCACAATGGGCAGCAGGTTTTCCACTACTCCCGAAAGTGAAAATTGGCCCCAGACTGCAGCCATGTTGGATTTTGTCAGATTATTCACTGGGGACAAATACTTAAATAAAACAAAAAATTCTCTGATTTTATTTAAAGTTGAGAATGCGTCAGCGAATCCCCAACTTAATTTAGTTATTTTTTGAAGTGTGTCCTTCAGAAATACAAACCGAAAGCAGACCAGGCCTGCAACCAGAGGCAGTGTGCAGGTTATGGTACTGGACTGCCCATCGAGAGGTTGGGAGTACAAATCCCACCATGTCAAGTTGCGAAAGCACATTCAATAAGCTGGTTAATTGTGAGCTGGCGCAGGGAAAGTAAATAACCATGAAAGCTGCTGGATTGCTTAAAAATCCAACTGGTTCACTAATGGCCTTCGGGAAACCGAATTTGCTCCATTTCTGGTTTGACCATCAGGTGATTCTATTTCACATTACATGGTTGACTCCTAATGCCATTCTGAAGTGGTCTAGCAATCTGCTCAGTTGTTAGCCCAACTAGGGATGGGCAATAAATCCGGTGTTGGCCCCATCCTAACAAAAAGCAGGAGTCAGGGCCTTCAGGAGAAGAGAAAAGTAGCATGAAATATAAATGTTCAAAAAATCCAATGCCTCAGACTCAACTGTGTTGTCAGTTCCCTTTTTTTTTAAAGCTTTCCATTGAATATCTTAAATTGCAAATGATGTAGTAGAATTATGCTTTGATAGCAAAGTGGCTCAGCAAGCAGAGCTACATCTATTACAAAACTTGCTGCCTTGAGAACAAAACAAAATAATATTTTAATGGGTTTATTTTAATGATTTGCCATGCAGAAGGTTGAATTTTTCAGCTCAATGCACTGTGGTTAGAAAAATATAAATAGCAATGTGGACATATAGCCTTTGCTGCTTGTGAAATTCAAATGAATTTATGTACTTACAGATATAACCAGAAGATGGCAGCATTCATTTACAGTTAAACATAATGATGGTAAAGGGAAACATTACAAGGAATGCTGTGTGAATCAGTGCTGTCAGTGAGGAGCTTAGTCTTCCGGCACCGTAAATCATTAATTTGTTTATTGTCAGTAACAGGACCAAGTGCTGATGATGTACTTTTCTGACAAGTTTCAATCATTGCTGAGGCGCACCCCTCGCCTCCACCTCAACTCCAAACCAATCTCTGAAGGTTGAGAAATTTATGGGAAATGCGCACCTGATTTCTGAATTTTGCTGCCGGTCGACAAGGCCTCCCTGTCAACAGTGCAGATGTGCAACATTTGACGGAAATGACATAGAATTACATAGAAATTACAGCACAGAAAAAGGCCATTCAGCCCAACTGCTCTATGCCGGTGTTTAGGCTCCACACAAGCCTCCTCCCATGCTACTTCATCTCAGCTTATCAGCATATTCTTCTATTCTTTCTCCTTCGTGTGCTTTTCTAGCTTCCCCTTAAATGCATCTATGCTAGTCGCCTCAACTACTCCTTGTGGTAGCAAATGCCAATTTCTAACTGCTCTCAGGGTAAAGAGGATCTCCTGAATTCCTTATTGAAATACATGTCAGCTTGGCTCAGTTGGGAGCTCTCTTCGCAGTCAAGGCTTTGGATTTGAGACCAATGCCAGAGTAGGGAGTTTATAATCTAGGCTGACACTAGTATTGAATGAGGAATACATCATTAGCAGTATTATCTGTTAGATGACAAGTTAATTCAAAGTCCCACCTGCTGCCTCAATACTTCAGATGGATATTAAAGATCCCATGGCACGATACAAAGAAGAACACACAGTTTTCCCACCAAAAACAGAGTAACTGGTCGTTTATCTCATGGCTGTTTGTGGGATGTTGCTCATGTAGATTGGCTGTTGCTATGGTAACAACAGTCATTGCCTTTCAAAAGTTATTCATTGTGTGATGGAGTTTAACATTTTTAAATGTAATAAGGGCTATGTGAATACATGTGTTACATTATATAGTGTCAAGCATCATAAATACTGTTCATTTCTGCTCCTCCGATTGCTTAGTGAGTATATGGACAGAAGCAGTTGGGTGGGCTAGGGTTACTAGAATCAGCTCAAGTGACAGCTGCCAATAAGACTCGGGACAGGGAGGTGCCAGCAGGAACTGGGTGGGATCACTACTCCGAACGACATTTGGGTCAGGACACCACACATTTCAGTCAAGTTATCCTGTCAAGGTCATGTTCTGCTCTATAAAATTAGCTTCACAAAATCATCATTGGATTTCAGCTAAGCTTTGCACATTTCACGCTTGGATGAACAACATTTTTGTCATTTATGCTAATTGTGTGCCAATTTAGAAGCATTAAATGAGCACTGTAATTCCCTAACATAAAAACAGAAAATGCTGGAAATCAGTTCTGATGAAAGGTCACCGATCTGAAATGTTTCTCTCTCCACAGGTGCTGAGTATTTCCAGCATATTCTGTTTTTTATTTCCAGCATCCGCAGTTTGTGCTTTTGTACTGTAATTCCTTAATTGTTTTGTCTTTCCTGTTTTTGAATTCACATCAGACATAATTGGCCAAAGTGTAAATGGGAGCACCCACCATTTTGATTGGCAGCCATTAAGCCCAATCAAAAATAAAATAACTATTTCTGAGCCAAAGAGGAAACATATCCATTTGTGCTAATACATGAAAAAGATGAAAAAATTATCAATTTATTTACAACCATATATAATCTTCAATGGAAACAGAAGATATTTTGAGGTGATGTAAAAGTTTTCAAGTTTAGGAGGAGGATTGATAGCTGATCCAGACAAATTGTGGGAATGGTTCAAATTCTGAGGGCCAGAATTTACTGTAGCCAGCGAACGAACGCTGCACACCGTTAAGACTTGCATTTTCCCATTCAATGTCTATGTCCTTTTGCACTAAAAGTTGCTGGGCCATAAATTCAATTCGGCTCAAAAACGGGGGCAGGGATCGTGATGTGTGATTTGTCCCTGCCCATTGAAAGTAATGCAGGCTTCGCACTACCTGCTAATTACCATGGTTGATGCATGCATCATCATCATCATCAGTGCACTGCTGAGTGGCTCAGCGCTCAGCAGGGAGCCGAAGTTCCTGTGAGGCCAGCTCTATTTAAAGCTAGCTTCCACTTTTAAAGGCAGTCTGCACCTCTTAAAGGTGAGGTGCATTCTGCACTCAGCAACTGCTGGAAATGCTTGTCAAGGCGACTATGACTGAGTAAAGGCTCAACAGGGCAGAGAAAGAGCAGCAATGTTCTCTGATCTAGCACTAGAGGCCTTAGTACAAGGGCTAGGTCCTCTACCTGGAGTGGACCAGGAGGTCGCACATGAGTTCTGCTGCAGAGGACTCAGTTGAGGACTTCGATGGGGTGGCCTACAGAAAAAGGGTGATAGGCCTGAACACAGAAATGTTTGGATTGGCTTTCCTGCCAGAGAGCCTGTTGTCACTGTCAAGAGTCCGGCATCAACTTTGCACAGGGCTTTGTGCAGAGCTTGGGGCTCTTCATTAACAGGATGGAAGTGATGGGCAATTCCAATAGCTCACTTGTGGACCCAACCATGATGCAGAGTCTGATGGCCGATGTCTCAGCTTCCATTCAAGCACAAGTGGAAGCCACCTAATGTTTGAGTGCTGCGGTGGAAGCTCAGACTTCAGTCAAACAAGCTCAGATTGCTCTCATCCAGGCTCAGCTTGTTGTCACACAAGCTCAGCCTGCTGCCATCGTGGCTGAGTATAGCAGTGTGGAAAGTGGCTTGCAGAGTGTCTCAGCAGTCCAGCAATCTGTCCTCCAATAGATTACTAGTATTGCTGAGGCGTTGACCTGGGGAAGTGGCAGTGGCTCCGTGGAGCACAAACTTGCTGTTCTCTCTCAGGGTGGCAGCATTCGTACTTCGACCACTGCCATTCTGTCAGTGCCCTTGCTGTTGCCCGACAGTCAGCCAGTCCAGACTCCTACCACCAATGCCGAGGTGGTGCAGTTTACAGCCGGGCCTTCTAGGCCCATAGCTGCTCCAGGTCATCATGCAAAGCTACCCCACTGAAAGCCAGCAGTCTTCCACCAGCCATGCTGCAGCCACTGGGGTAGGAGCATTAGGACAGGCAAAGGCACGAGGAAGACAGGCACTAAGAGAATGCACAAGAGTGATTAGTTGACTTTGTTATGTAGTATTGCTAGATTGATTTATAAATGTTGTTGGTCATATTTTGGATTTGTGGTGGCTTTCATTTCAGCATTGTAGCCAAAGGAACGCTGTGATGTTCCGTAACAGAGGAATGGTAAGGTGGGGAAGTGTTGAGCGACGGGGATCTGGGGTTTCATTCTGGGGAACCAGAGACTGATGATTCCGATGCTGTGCTCACGGACAGCCTGTCTAGAATGTGGTTGTGCAGGCTGCCTCCACATTTCCTCCTCCTCCTACTCCTGAGGTGGTAGCAGAATCTCTGATGGCAAGTCCTGCACCCTCATAATGGCCATGTTGTGGAGGATGCAGCAGACCACCATGAATTGGGACACCCGATCCGGTGAGTACTGGGGGGCACATCCCAAGTGGTCAAGGCAGTGGAACTGTTGCTTCAGCACCCTGATGGCCTGCTTGATGAAGTTCCTGGTGGCAGCATGGCTTTTATTATATGACTCCTGGCCACGAGAGGTGGGGTTGCGGATGGGAGTCATCAACCAGGTATAGAGCGGATATCCCTTGTCACCAAGGAGCCACCCTCCTGGATACAGCGATGGACGGCAAACTGCGAGATGTTTGCTAGATTGCCTGTTCCAGCCTGGAAGGAGCCACTTTTGAAAAAAATTCAGGGCCACGGTCACCTTGAGGGCCGCTGGCAGCACCGTCGTCGTCCTGCTCTGAGGCTGCAGGTGTGGTTCCAAGTTCTGTGACCACCTCCTTGGTGAGCAGAGTAGCCAACCACACTGCTCCCAGCTAGGAGAAGTGCTACCTGAAGACCCTAGGTGGGTAAGGCCTCCTGCTGAGAACCTCCCCTCTCCGCATCCTCCACTTCCTTCTGCTTTGCTGCCTCTGCTCCATCTCCCTGTCATGCTGCAGTTCGAAGGGGATTGCAAGTACTGCCCCCATGACTGGGAGCAAGTGGTTTGCTCAGAGGCCTTCCAGTAATAACCAACGCCTTCCCAATGTCCAACAGCACTCCTGGCACACCTTAATAACTTCTGATATCTCTTACAGCCACCCAGTACTCCTATAAGCTCTGCAAGAGCAAGTACAAAAGCAACAAGCAACTTAGCTGCAAGTTGGATGCATCCCTTTAAGTAGCACTGTGCATGTTTAGGACAGAGCATTGAATGGAGTGGTGACGTTGAAAATGGCAGGTCATGCTTCAAAACAGCATTTCACGCTGACTGACATCACGATCTGCCTACTCTGCATACTACAGTTGCACGCACGTACCGCCCACGCTATCACCCTCATCAAGATGGCAAACAGCACGGACCACACTGGAAATGGGGAGAAGTGAGGCAGACGCAACATTTTTTTAAAAACAGCCAAAACCGTGGCACGACGGGGTTGAATTTCACGGCCGCTGTCCAAATAATGTAGCGCCTCTTCAGGGCACCTGGGACCTGTGTGAACAATGCACGCAACTGTGTATCTCCTTCACCCGTCAGATTGAAGAATCGCTAATGAACAGTGCAGAGTCTGAACTAGGAAATGTAATTTAGAATATTGAATTCAATGTCAAATCCTAACCAAGGACAAGTCTTCTGTGTTGAGTTTAGTCTGTATCTATAGTGCAACTACTGGTACTTCATGCCGTTGAATACATCTGAATGGGGAGCCAGATGGCGAGATGCTGGTTTCATGCAGTTCACGGAGTTTGCATCTCGGACAGCAACCTTGGGATTTTCATTTTTAATTTCGCTGTCCTGAAGTTGCTTTTCAATTTGTGTATAAATAACGGTGATCGGTGTCAGTTTTACTGTTATTTTTACAGTAAATTCTGGCCCTGAGGGTTAAATATTAATTAAAAATTCCAGTCATTTGGTGACTTTTATCACATGAAGGGTAATCGACTCCAGGAACAAGTTACGAGGTATAGCAATTGAAGTGGTCAGCAAAAATGGGTTTAAAAGGGACTTAAGTGTGTTTTTACTGCGAGAAGTGATAGAGGCATGAAGGATAAGAAGATGGCTAGGTGGGGTATGGAACAATCAAAAAGAGACAAACCTGTTGTGCCTAATGATATTTTATTACCTTCTTTTAAACATTCTTGGTTCAAAAGTTGCATCATAGGATAGTCACAGACAAATGCAGCAAATTTCTTCTCTCTGCTATTTCAGTGGCGGCATTAGCCAATTTATTTTAAGTAAGTTAACATCTTAAAATAGTAGAGAGAGGAATTTCAGACCTGCAGTCCGTGTTCCTCTACTGCATGGCATTGTTTCAGGGCCGTCATGCTTTTAATAAAAGACTAAAATATCAATGATCATAACATCTTTATCATGTAACAGTGATTTATTAAACCCAGATTGAACTTCTGATTTTTTTTATGCGCGAGATAATTGTGAAATAAGAAATGGGAAGAAATTCTCTGCTCGCTACACATTCCTTTGAAATTAATTTACAACATGGCTTCAGATGGGGGTGAAACTTCAGTGGGGGCATAAAATGGGTAGTAGCAGATCAGCCGCCCGTTACATACCGCGGCAGATTTACTTTTCCACCCCCACCGAAGTAAAATCTCACCTCCCATATTGATCAGAGAAATTCTTCCGCCTTGGTTTGTACTTGTCGGCTTGCGTGAGGAAGCAGCTCTACTTACCTGCACACGAACGGGTCTCCAGTGCCTGTTCAGGACACAGGTGCTCATTTTCCATTGCCTGGATGATCACTGCCTTTGTCCGCACCTGTACTCCACCAAACCCGAGATCTTCATTATTCACACAGGTTAGTTGACAAGAACTCCACACAGACCATTCTGTCAGGTAACAGTCACCTGCAAGCATCAAATAAAATGTCTCAGTTCAACACCGATGTAAAAAAATATTCAGTAAGACTTGCATTTTCATCATCATAGGCGGTCCCTCGAAACGAGGATGACTTTCTTCCACGCCAAAAAAAGGACGAGTTCACAGGTTCTTCAATGAAAGATCCAAACTACATCCTGAAGAGTGGAAGATGCCTGTGTGTGAATTTTTTTTAACGTGGGGTGGCCTTTGCACACCAGCCACCACACGGGCTTGACAGAGCTAGGTCCAGTGGCAAGGATTAACCAAGATAACTGGAGACCAGCTCTGCTGCACAAACCTATCGCAGTGTGGGCTGGTCCGTGCTGCCCCTGGGCCACTGGCCCCAAACTCACGCCTCCCCTGGGCCCCGATCACGAGGGAACATCAGCGGCAGGTCGGGGCCATAAAAGGAGCAGTGAGCGGTGGCCATGGGCAGCGTGGAGGCATGCCACTGCAAGGTACAGCACGTGCTGGTGCAGGAGGGCAATGGCTGTGAAGAGTAACATCATCAAGATGCAGGTCGGTGATTGGAGCGTGGGCAGATACAGCAGGAGTGGCAAGAGACTTTAGGGGGACTTGCATTTTATGGTATATATGTCATGCATGGAATCTCGTACTGCAAATAATTTTTCTTGTAAATCGGGAGTTAATAACATCACATTACATCATAAGAACGTAAGAATTAGGAACAGGAGTAGGCCATCTAGCCCCTCGAGCCTGCTCCGCCATTCAATAAGATCATGGCTGATCTGGCCGTGGACTCAGCTCCACTTACCCGCCCTCTCCTCGTAACCCTTAATTCCCTTATTGGTTAAAAATCTATCTATCTGTGACTTAAATACATTCAATGAGCTAGCCTCAACTGCTTCCTTGGGCAGAGAATTCCACAGATTCACAACCCTCTGGGAGAAGAAATTCCTTTTCAACTCGGTTTTAAATTGGCTCCCCCGTATTTTGAGGCTGTGCCCCCTAGTTCTAGTCTCCCCTACCAGTGGAAACAACCTCTCTGCCTCTATCTTATCTATCACTTTCATTATTTTAAATGTTTCTATAAGATCACCCCTCATCCTTCTGAACTCCAATGAGTAAAGACCCAGTCTACTCAATCTATCACCATAAGGTAACCCCCTCATCTCCGGAATCAGCCTAGTGAATCGTCTCTGTACCCCCTCCAAAGCCAGTATATCCTTCCTTAAATAAGGTGACCAAAACTGCACGCAGTACTCCAGGTGCGGCCTCACCAATACCCTATACAGTTGCAGCAGGACCTCCCTGCTTTTGTACTCCATCCCTCTCGCAATGAAGGCCAACATTCCATTCGCCTTCCTGATTACCTGCTGCACCTGCAATCTAACTTTTTGGGATTCATGCACAAGGACCCCCCAGGTCCCTCTGCACCGCAGCATGTTGTAATTTCTTCCCATTCAAATAATATTCCCTTTTACTGTTTTTTTTCCCAAGGTGGATGAACTCACACTTTCTGACATTGTATTCCATCTGCCAAACCTTAGCCCATTTGCTTAACCTATCCAAATCTCTTTGCAGCCTCTCTGTGTCCTCTACACAACCCGCTTTCGCACTAATCTTAGTGTCATCTGCAAATTTTGTTACATTACACTCTGTCCCCTCTTCCAGGTCATCTATGTATATTGTAAACAGTTGTGGTCCCAGCACCAATCCCTGTGGCACACCACTAACCACCAATTTCCAACCCGAAAAGGACCCATTTATCCCGACTCTCTGCTTTCTGTTAGCCAGCCAATTCTCTATCCATGCTAATACATTCCCTCTGACTCCGCGTACCTCTATCTTCTGCAGTAACCTTTTGTGTGGCACCTTATCGAATGCCTTTTGGAAATCTAAATACACCACATCCATCGGTACACCTCTATCCACCATGCTCATTATATCCTCAAAGAATTCCAGTAAATTAGTTAAACATGATTTCCCCTTCATGAATCCATGCTGCGTCTGCTTGATTGCACTATTCCTATCTAGATGTCCAGCTATTTCTTCCTTAATGATAGTTTCAAGCATTTTCCCCACTACAGATGTTAAACTAACCGGCCTATAGTTACCTGCCTTTTGTCTGCCCCCTTTTTTAAACAGAGGCGTTACATTAGCTGCTTTCCAATCCGCTGGTACCTCCCCAGAGTCCAGAGAATTTTGGTAGATTATAACGAATGCATCTGCTATAATTTCCGCCATCTCTTTTAATACCCTGGGATGCATTTCATCAGGACCAGGGGACTTGTCTACCTTGAGTCCCATTAGCCTGTCCAGCACTACCCCCCTAGTGATAGTGATTGTCTCAAGGTCCTCCCTTCCCTCATTCCTGTGACCAGCAATTTTTGGCATGGTTTTTGTGTCTTCCACTGTGAAGACCGAAGCAAAATAATTGTTTAAGGTCTCAGCCATTTCCACATTTCCCATTATTAAATCCCCCTTCTCATCTTCTAAGGGACCAACATTTACTTTAGTCATCATGACACCCTCCTGTGTGGATATTGTATTGCAGCACATTGTAGGACCAGTATGTTGTGCCATTTAGTACAGGTTCCGTATTCCCAGCCCACTGGATTTATATTCTCAGTCAATCTGAATTGAAGAGGCACCAAGTGGGACGAAGGAAAATCCAAGGAAAACCCTCTCTCAAGCACTTCGTACTTATTAGTTCAAGCTGTGCTTGCTGGAGGCTGAGAGCAGGCTGTCCATCTGCCACTCTCCCAGCTGCTATGGAATTCCTCATGTCAATAATTTTGGCGAAAACCCAGAGTGAGCATAAAAAGGGAAAATCATGTTTTGTACTCATGTTGCCTTTTCATGAAAATTATGAAGAGGAGGAATTTCACTAAATTGTGCCTGTCAAGTTTCAGGAGTTCAGATTATGCTGCGACAGGGGAACAGTTGTGTACAAATATTGTTATTGAGTTAAACCTGCTCCATGGGGTTAAATTCACTGGACTGGCAGGTATAGTGTGGGTTTCCGATGGGCATCTGAACTAGTGTTCCCGAGATTGTGAAGGATAATTAGACTTTGTAGTTACTGGTCATTACTGCTCCAACAATCCTATTTATTTGAATTCCACAGGGGTCACTGCCAAGCTAAGCTGATGAATTCTGCTCCTGGGAGGGGAGTGGGGTAATGAGTTTGAAAGAAAGAAAAAATAAAGACTTGCATTTATATAGCACCTTTCACGACCACCGGACATCCCAAAGCGCTTTACAGACAATTAAGTACTTTTGAAGTGTAATCACGTTCTACTGTAGTAAGCGCTTCAGCCAATTTGTGCACAAGCAAGCTCCCACAAACAGCAATATGATCAAGACCAGATTATCTGTTTTAGCGATGTTGATTCAGGGATAGATTATGGCCAGAACACCGGGGCTAACTCCCCTGCTTTTCTTTGAAACAGTGCCATGGAATATTTTTATGTCTATGTGAGAGCGCAGATGGGACTTTAGTTCAATGTCTCATCCGAATGATGGCACCTCCGACAGTGCAGCACTCCCTCAGTACTACACTGGGAGTGTCAGCTTAGATTTTTGTGCTCAAGTCCCTGGAGTGGGCACTTAAACCCAGAACCTTCTGACTCTGGGGCGAGAATACTACCAACTGAGCCACGGCTGACACAAAGCTGACATTGACTGTAGTCAGGTTTTTAAAATAGGGCAGACATAGGTGTTTGTGTGTCATGTTGGCTGTGAGGGGTCTGAATAGTTAGAGCGAAAGTTTTGAGGATCTTCACTGAAGCAAAGTGGTTTGGAATGTTGAAGGTTAGCTAAAAGACCTCGATCTGGAATTTCAGGTGAGCAAGTGATGGAAATGATGGTGAAATCGATTGACATCCCTCCTCCATTGTGAAGAGAGCACTGGGATCAACTTCCCAGCCAATTTCCCTCCCATCCCCCGTCCTAATGCCACTCCCTGGGATCGCTTGTCGGGAGGTAACGGTAGGCTCAGGGAAGCGACAGTAACAACCTGGATATCTTGAAGTTGAGGGTAATGGCTGATGCCTAAAGGGCTGCAGCTCCTTCCTCCTTTGTTGTTCTTCTGTCCACTTAAAAGCTCCTCATTGCCACTTTAGGTCTTATTGCAGCATTCCTGTTGCAAGACCACCTCATTCTCCTCAGGCTCTGACAAAATCCCTTTGGCTGCGGGGAATCCTGCTGGGGCCCTGCCTTGCATCACTAATGACCCCCGACCAGGAAAGTGGGTTGGGATTGGGGCAGAGTTGGAAGGATAGATGGAAGTCTTAACTCTGTCCCATTAAGGAAAATCCATTCCTTCTTGTTTAACAAAAGCATGGTGTGTTCTTTATTTTGAATCATTACACAAAGATAAATTGTACCAAAGGAACAAAGTGAACCTAATCATAACTATTACTTTGTATGTTCACCTTGCTGTGGAACAAAGCAGCACAACAGTTTGAAAGAAGTCTTGCCTCACCGAATGTTAACTTAAGAGAGATTGAGGAAATATATGTGTAATATACACAACAATTCAATTCAGATAAAAAGGGAGTACTATTGTTACACTCCTGGGTTACACGATCACACAATTAGACATCGGGCAATGTCAGTCAACTGCCATAACAATAAGACACTTAAACTACTTAAGGGAGTGACTCACACTGCGAAACTCAAGGAAGTATATACCGCAGACCAAATTCATAACTGTGCCTTGAGCCCAAAAAGAGTGCTCCTTACCACAGTATGATATATCTATTTTTCACACCTGCTAACCTTATAGGCTCAGAGTGGGATTGGCTATTTGGTTATGAATTATGGATAGCTTTGTGCTGTAGACTCACTATAATAACAGATATCATGGAGAGTTAAAGCTCTGGAACTCAATATCAGCAATTAAATTACTTTCTAAACTGTGGATAATGAGCTTTCATAGTCCAATGTCATATGAACCATATATGTACATAATCCTATATTCATCAGAAAAATTATAATGCATGTTTCCTAATTCTATTTGTATAGATTAATCTCACACAGTTCCACAACAGAAGCTGCAAAAAGTAGTGCATAAATCTGCAGGAAAAATAACACAAGGAATATTTTTAAAAATTTAGAGCTATGGGTATAAATAATAAATATTAAACTTTGATACTGTTGACAAATAATGCAATACATGCTGAGGAGACATTAAAATATAATGCATTATACATTACTTAAAAATCAATGTAACTGTGGTAATACATTACTGATGATTGCAGAGCAGTTTCCATTCAGCGTGTCTAATGTAAAAGTAACATTGAAAATGTCAGTAATCTTCTTCCATAAGTGACTTATTTCTGTTCAGCAAGCCTTTGAAAGGTTGTGAATTGCTTCATTTATTTAATCATGCTGCCTATACGTACTGAACTGTCCAACACAGCCTTAAATGTTGTTTAGTTTCAAAACAAGGATTTAACATTCCCTGTTTGATTTTGAGTGCGCTGGTTAATGTATGTGTGTTAAATTCCTGTCTGTGTTACTTTAATACAATTGCTAACTCATTTCAAAAATAAATAAGTTAATGATTCATCCATGACAGGATTTTAATGTAAATGTATTGGCCGGTGAACTAAAATAGCGTAGAGAAAATTAAGCCCCCATATAAGGAATGTTCCAGGATTGATAAGATTGAGTAATGTTTGGAGAAAGATATCCTTTGTAACAAAAATACTTTCTGTTAAGTTCAGAATAACTCCACGAGGCTGTGTTGTAAGCTCAAACTATTGTGACCTTGGTCTCTTTAATATAACTCCAAAGTGAGGCAGCAGCTCCAGGGTACACAGGTGACCCATAGGTCTCCCACAGGTGTGCCCCCTAGTGGCAAGTCTGACACATAGGTTAGGTTCACATACATAACATCACTTCCTCTCAAAGTCTTAAGTACAAATTATTTACAGGTTGAGGCGATCTGATGCTCTGCGTTCCCGGGCCGATCGTCTGAGTTGAAATCCTGGCATGGGTGAGTTGGTTCGATTATTGCTGCATGGCAGCACAGCTGGTCTGATCAGACTGTCGGGCATGGTGGGTTCATCCTTGTGGTTGACAGCGAGGTCAGTTGCTGGTTGGGTTGGTGGATCGTAGATGGTAGGGTCTTCTTCAAACTGTTCTTGGTTGTCCATGAATCGCAGTTTGGTCTGATCCAGGTACTTTCTGCACGTCTGCCCATTCAAAAATTTTACAACAAACACTCTATTCCCCTCCTTGACTAAGACAGTGCCAGCAATCCACTTGGGACCGTGACCGTAATTTAGAACAAACACCGGATCATTAACCTCAATGTCCCGTGATGCCGCCACACGATCATGGTACACGTTATGCTTGTGCCGCCAGGTTTCTACGTGATCATTGAGATCCTGGTGGGCTAAGGACAGCCTGATTTTGAGTGCTCTCTTCATTCACAATTCTGCAGGGGGAACCCCGGTGAGTGAGTGGGTGCACCTCCGGTAGCTGAACAAGACCCTGGATAACCAGGTCTGCAAGGAATTGTCCGTTACGCGTTTCAATCTTTGCTTGATGGTTTGGACTGCCCGTTCCGCTTGGTCATTGGATTTGGGCTTAAATGAGGCAGACCTGACATGCTTAATGCCATTGTGGGTCATGAACTCGTTGAATTCCGAGTTGGTGAAACATGGTCCATTGTCACTGACAAGGATGTCGGGCAAACCATGGGTGGCGAACATGGCCCTAAGGCTTTCAATGGTGGCAGTGGACGTACATGATGATATTCGGTTGTTCGTCACCTTGTAGTCCCCGCAGATTCTGACCGTCCCATCGCTCTTTAGTACCAGCACGATTGGACTGGCCCACTCATTGAACTCGATTTGACTCATTGAAGTCTGTCCAGCTCCATTTCGACTTTTTCTCGCATCATATATGGGATTGCTTGGGCCTTGTGATGAACAAGCTGTGCCTGTGAAGTTGCCGATGCCTGGTTCAAATAATGGCGGGAATTTGTTTAGCACTTGGGCGCAAGGGGCATCATCTACTGAAGATAGTGCTTTGATGTTGTCCCAGTTCCACCGGATCTTGCCTAGCCAGCTCCTGCCGAACAGCGTTGGGCCATCGCCTGATACAATCCATAGTGGTAAGTCATGCACCATTCCGTCATACGATACTTTCACTGCCGCACTGCCGATAACAGATATGAGTTCTTTGATGTAAGTGCGCAGCGTAGTGTGAATCGGGCTCAATTTTAGCCTCTGTGCCTTGTTACTCCACAGTTTCTCAAAAGCCTTCTGGCTCATAATCGATTGACTCGTCCCCGTGTCCAATTCCAAAGAGACTAGAAAGCCGTTAAGTTTAACTTTTAACAGTATCAGAGGGCTTTTGGTGGTGAAGGCATGTACCCCATACACTTCCTCTTCATCCTCAGGTTGGGTTGCCTCTCCTGCTCGTTCAGCGTGATCCACGCTGGATTGGTCGCTCTCTGCTGACTGCCACGTGGTGAGTCCGAGGTCGCTTGCGCATTCACTGAAGGTGCCCCATTGTTCCATATAGTGCTTGAATCGACATTGATGGGCTCTATGACTGCCCCTGCAGCGCTAGCATGGTGTTAATGGATTCGCATTAGCACTCCACAACGGCCTCTGAGTCACCCTAGGCCTGGCCTCTGTGGTCGTGTGGGCCCTACCATGTACAGTTCTGCCTGCTGAAGGCATTATTTTATGCACAGTATTTGCCGGTGAGCTTCGATTCTGTGAAGATATCTGTTTCGTGTTGTCGCTTGTGGATATGAAGGCCTGGGCTATCATGATGGCCTTGCTCAGATCTAGGGATTCGGCAGACAGTAGTTTGCGGAGGATGGCCTCGTGGTCAATCCCGAGAATGAAAAAGTCCCGCAACATTTCCCCCAAAGATCCTGCAAATTCGCACTGTCCCGCAAGACATCTTTGGTCGGCGACAAAACTCGCCACGTTCTGGCCCTCAGAGTGATGGCGCGTGTAAAAGCGATACCTGGCCATTAAGATGTTCTCCTTTGGCTGGAGGTGTTCCCGAGCCAGCACACACAGCTCTGTGTAAGTCTTGTCCGTAGATTTGTCGGGGACCAGTAGATTTTTTGAGGAGGTCATATACCAATGACCCACATGCGGTGAAGAGAATCGCCCTGCGCTTGATCTCCGTCTCAGCCATGTACAGCTCGTTTGCCATGAAGTACTGGTCGAGACGCTCAACGAAGGCTTCCCAATCATCACCCTCAACAAATCTCTCAAGAATACCAATGACAGCCATTTCCGCGTGAAAGTTTGTGATCTGTAACTCGTCGCCAGTTGCTAAGTTCAGAATAACTCCACGAGGCTGTGTTGCAAGCTCAAACCATTGTGACCTTGGTCTCTTTAATATAACTCCAAAGTGAGGCAGCGGCATGGTAGGATGCCTTTTATACCTGCTTGCTCCAGGGTATACAGGTGACCCATAGGTCTCCCACAGGTGTGCCCCCTAGTGGCAAGTCTGACACATAGGTTAGGTTCACATACCTAACACTTTCCTTTTTTTATAATCAGGAATGAAAAATTACAAATAAATTAGACCATGGCATCGATGGCACTTGTTACCTAAATCTGATCATTATGCTCTCAATGGTAACATCAGACACTCCCTAACCAAGCAGTATGGCCCAGATTCTTGTGTAACACCCTTTATTTAACAAATTGAACGCACTGTATTCAGAAGCTAGAGCAGATTTAAGAGCTTAAATTAAGTAAATGTAAACGTTTAAGAATGTAAGAATTAACAAGAATCTTTGTGCAAGGAGTATAAATTTAGAAAATTTATAAAATTTACACTTCTGTGAAGTGCCGTCTCATACTTTCAGCATAGTCTTAGAAAACCTACAGCACCTGGGCACGGGACAGTGCAGGCTGCTTGCAGTACAATCCGCTTGTCTCCATTCACTGCAGGCTCTAGGTCGGCACATAACTCCTCATCCACAACCTTGCCAGGATCTTCACTGGATCCATCGACTACAACACACGATATGTTTCGAAATCGCATTCCATCTCCGCACTGAGCATCCTTTAGCAAGAGAAATAAACCATTGTGATTCAACTGAAAGTCATGTGACTGCGTCAGTTATGTGAGATTGACGGAAGTAGTTGTTGGGTAAGGGTGATACAATTTGGGAGGATGAGTATGGAGACGAATGGTCAAGTTTCTAAAAGCGTAGAGGAGCAGAGAGATTAAGAGTTCCAGTACTGAGATCTTTAAACGTGGGAGTACAAGTTGATAACAATATTTTTAAAAAGCATATTGCAACGTAGCTTTTATAAATAAGTGCAAAGTGTACAAAATTAAAGAGGTAATGCTAAACCAATACAAATCACTGATTAGGCCTATAGCGTGATATTGTGTCCAGAATTGAGTGTTTTATCTTTTGAAAGATGTCAAGGCTATGGAGAGGGATTAGATGAGATTTACAACAACAACTTATATTTATATAGCACCTGTAACGTAATAAAAAAATCCCAAGGCACTTCACATGAGTGTTACCAAAAAAAAAACTAAATTTAACACCGAGTCTTATAAGGAGATGTTAGGGCAGGTGACCAAAAGCTTGGTCAAAGAGGTAGGTTTTAAGGAGCATCTTAAAGGAGGAAAGAGAAGTGGTGAGGCAGAGAGATTTAAGGAGGGAATTCCAGAGCTTAGGACCTAGGCAGCTGAATGCATGACCACCAAAGGTGGGGAATTTAAATCTGAGGATGTTCAAAAGGCCAGAATTAGCAGAGCGCAGAGGTCTAGTGGGAATGTAGGGCTGGAGGAGATTACAGAGATAAGAAGAGGTGAAGTAATGGAGGGATTTGAAAGCAAGGATGAGAATTTTAAAATTGAGATGTTGCTTAACTGGGAGCCAATGTAGATCAGCAAGTACAGGGGAGATGGGTGAGCGTGACTTGGCACGAGTTAGCACACAGATGGCAGATGACCTCAAGTTTATGGAGGATAGAACTGGGGAGGCCAGCCACTGCATTGGAATAGTCAAGTCTAGAAATGATAAAGGCATGGTGAGGATTTCGGCAGCAGATAAGTTGAGGTAAGGGCAGAGACAGGCAATATTACGAAGGTGGAAATGGGCAGTCTTAGTGATAGAATGGATATGAGGTAGGAAGCTCAATTCGTGACCAAATATAACACCAAGCATGCGAACAGACTTGGTCAGCCTTAGACAGTTGATCAAATCAGTGGAAATGGAATGGAGTTTGTGGCGTGAAGCGAAGACAATGGCTTTGGTCTTCCTGATTTTTACTCATCTAGTGCTGGATGTTAGACACACATAACTAAGGTAATATCACGGATGAGAAGCTTTAGTTATGAGGAAAGATTAGAGAAACTGGACTTCATTAGAACAAAGAGGGCTAAGAGATCTAATAGTGTTCAAAATTATGAGTGGCTTTGATAACTTAATAATCTGAGATAATGTAGATCAATGAGTCAGTAACTAGAGTACATACATTTAAGATTACCACCAAAAGAACATTAGAAGAATTATTTTAATGTAGAGTGTTGTAAGGAAATGGAATGCCCTACTAGAAATGGTGGTGTAAAATCTATAAAGCTTTAAAAATGGAAATTTGAAAAAGAAAATAAATGAAAAAGATTCATGGAAAGAGATGGGAGTTAAGTGGATAGTTGTTTTATCTGCTATAAAATTCCATGAATCTATTTTAATGCAATTTATCAATCAGCTGCTGGAAGGACTTGGCGGAGCATTGTGCCTAACCAAGCTGTTCTTTCCTCATGTCAAGCCTCCAGTCTCAGGCATGATGATCCGTTGGGAGGTTGTTGCTGCACCATGGTGGGGAGATGGTCAGCTGACTCCTCAGTGTGGTGCAGGCTTCCCACCAGATTGCCAGGATCAGAAATACTACTGAGTAATTCTGGGCTCTTGTGAGTCTTTACTGTGGGCTTCTGAAGTGGAGAGTGTCTAAGAGAGCTAGTAGGATGGCATTTAGATTTATGTCGAGCAACATGTTTAGGAGGAGGCCGTATTTCCCAATAGTGTCACTTAAAACACCTTGGGGCCGAAATTCCCGGTTGGGGGCGGAAAGCTCTCCTGGGTCGGACATTCTGCACCCGGCGCAGAAGTTCCACCCTGGAAGCGAAATTCGGGTTACCGCTGCTCACTGGAAATGGAGCACAATGTCGCACACTATCCTTCTTATCGGGAGGATTGCGGGGAGCTACCCAGGCACATTGCAGAATGCTACACGGCCTCTCCCCGTAGTGCTGATGCGTTTCAACATCTTCTGTTAAAGGAAAGTGACTCTGTAGGCCCGTTGATGGCCTCCACTGGGCCACCAGGGCTAAGGGGTGCCGTGGCTACAGTCCAGCACCGAAACAGAGTGCCAGGCTGCATAATCGTGGCCCAGACCCTGCGAAAGGAGTGGACAAGGGCCCAACCGGTAATGGGGGTAAAAAAAAGATCGCGGAGTGAGGCGCAGCACACATCCCCTTTAACTTTCACCCCACGATTGGTATCCAGCCCAGGTCGTGCCCCATGAGACTGTCGCAGGCCAATTTTGCCGCTAGGTGTAAAGGAGTCGCCACGCATGGCAATGACTTCATCGCCGGAGATGCAGTGGCCTGGAGTGCTACCAGCAGGATGTGGTGCTAATGCATTCACGCCTCCGCTAACTCCCATGCGATTTTGCGGGAGCCGGTAGCATATCCACCCCCCTCCCTGGGCGAAAGCACTTTCGCGCCCCGTTAGCGCCTCCAGGGGGTGCACAACAGGGGAATTTTGGCCCCCTTTTCTTTTGAGGAGATGCACCTAGCTCAGGGGTTTCCTTGTCTGTCATCCTGTCCAGAGGAACCTGGCACTGTGCTTGTTGAGATCCCAGTAACATAGTGCCATGATGTGAATAGATATCTGGGATATGTAGATTAGGAGGGGCAAGCATATTCCTCTTTCTGGAGCTCAGGCTCCCCAGCAGTGATATGGCAGGTTTTTGATCGATTTCGGTTGTCATATATGTTGGAATGAGTAGGGAGATTTTCTATAGCATGCTGGGAAGTTGTGGCAACTAATAAATCTGTCTTTTCTCAGGCAAGTGTGAAGGCCTCCAGTAAGCACACACCCTTTGTGTTGAACTCATTAAGATTGTTACATGATAATTGGCGAAATTCTTTGAAAAGAAAAAAGACTTGCATTGATATAGTGCCTTTTATGACCTCAGGCCATCCCAAAGTGCTTTACAGTAATTAAATACTTTTGAAGTGCAGTCACTGTAGGAAACACAGCAATATGGATGAATAAAGGGACAATATGTATGAATATAAAGGGGCTGCAGGAGAGGTCAAAACTAAAAATCATGGTTTAAAAACCAGTATTAAAACACTCTACCTAAACGCATGCAGCATTTGAAATAAAGTAAATGAGTTGACGGCACAAATCATTACAAATGGGTATGATTTGGTGGCCATTACAGAAACGTGGTTGCAGGGTGGCCAAGACTGGGAATTAAACATACAGGGGTATCTGATGATTCGGAAAGATAGACAAGAAGGGAAAGGAGGTGGGGTAGCTCTGTTAATAAAGGATGATATCAGGGCAGTTGTGAGAGACGATATTGGCTCTAATGAACAAAATGTTGAATCATTGTGGGTGGAGATTAGAGATAGTAAGGGGAAAAAGTCACTGGTGGGTGTAGTTTATAGGCCCCCAAATAATAACTTCACGGTGGGGCGGGCAATAATCAAGGGAACAATGGAGGCATGTGAAAAAGAAACGGCAGTAATCATGGGGGATTTTAACCTACATATTGATTGGTCAAATCAAATCGCACGGGGTAGCCTGGAGGAGAAATTCATAGAAGGCATATGGGATTATTTCTTAGAACAGTATGTTACAGAACCTACAAGGGAGCAAGCTATTTTAGATTTGGTCCTGTGTAATGAGACAGGAATAATAAACAATCTCCTCGTAAAAGATCCTCTCGGAATGAGTGATCACAGTATGGTTGAATTTGTAATACAGATTGAGGGTGAGGAAGTAGTGTCTCAAACGAACATACTATGCTTAAACAAAGGGGACTACAGTGGGATGAGGGCAGAGTTGGCTAAAGTAGACTGTAAACACAGACTAAACGGTGGCACAATTGAGGAAACATAGAAACATAGAAACATAGAAAATAGGTGCAGGAGTAGGCCATTCGGCCCTTCTAGCCTGCACCGCCATTCAATGAGTTCATGGCTGAACATGCAACTTCAGTACCCCATTCCTGCTTTCTTGCCATACCCCTTGATCACCCTAGTAGTAAAGATTCATCTAACTCCTTTTTGAATATATTTAGTGAATTGGCCTCAACAACTTTCTGTGGTAGAGAATTCCACAGGTTCACCACTCTCTGGGTGAAGAAGTTTCTCCTCATCTCGGTCCTAAATGGCTTACCCCTTATCCTTAGACTGTGACCCCTGGTTCTGGACTTCCCCAACATTGGGAACATTCTTTCTGCATCTAATCTGTCTAAACCCATCAGAATTTTAAACGTTTCTATGAGGTCCCATCTCATTCTTCTGAACTCCAGTGAATACAAGCCCAGTTGATCCAGTCTTTCTTGATAGGTCAGTCCCGCCATCCCGGGAATCAGTCTGGTGAACCTTCGCTGCACTCCCTCAATAGCAAGAATGTCCTTCCTCAGGTTAGGAGACCAAAACTGTACACAATACTCCAGGTGTGGCCTCACCAAGGCCCTGTACAACTGTAGCAATACCTCCCTGCCCCTGTACTCAAATCCCCTCGCTATGAAGGCCAACATGCCATTTGCTTTCTTAACCGCCTGCTGTACCTGCATCCCAACCTTCAATGACTGATGTACCATGACACCCAGGTCTCGTTGCACCTCCCCTTTTCCTAATCTGACACCATTCAGATAATAGTCTGTCTCTCTGTTTTTACCACCAAAGTGGATAACCTCACATTTATCCATATTATAATTCATCTGCAATGCATTTGCCGACTCACCTAACCTATCCAAGTCGCTCTGCAGCCTCATAGCATCCTCCTCGCAGCTCACACTGCCACCCAACTTAGTGTCATCTGCAAATTTGGAGATACTACAAGACTGGAGGACTTTTAAGGAACTCTTTCATAGTGCTCAACAAAAATATATTCCAGTGAAAAAGAAGGGCGGTAAGAGAAGGGATAACCAGCCGTGGATAACCAAGGAAATAAAGGAGAGTATCAAATTAAAAACCAATGCGTATAAGGTGGCCAATATTAGTGGGAAACTAGAAGATTGAGAAAATTTTAAACGACAGCAAAGAATGACTAAGAAAGCAATAAAAAAAAGGAAAGATAGATTACGAAAGTAAACTTGCGCAAAACATAAAAACAGATAGTAAAAGCTTTTACCGATATATAAAATGGAAAAGAGTGACTAAAAAGCAAATGTTGGTCCCTTAGAAGATGAGAAGGGGGATTTAATAATGGGAAATGTGGAAATGGCTGAGACCTTAAACAATTATTTTGCTTCGGTCTTCACAGTGGAAGACACAAAAACCATGCCAAAAATTGCTGGTCACGGGAATGTGGGAAGGGAGGACCTTGAGACAATCACTATCACTAGGGGGGGTAATGCTGGACAGGCTAATGGGACTCAAGGTAGACAAGTCCCCTGGCCCTGATGAAATGCATCCCAGGGTATTAAAAGAGATGGTGGAAGTTATAGCAGATGCATTCGTTATAATCTACCAAAATTCTCTGGACTCTGGGGAGGTACCAGCGGATTGGAAAGCAGCTAATGTAACGCCTCTGTTTAAAAAAGAGGGCAGACAAAAGGCAGGTAACTATAGGCCGGTTAGTTTAACATCTGTAGTGGGGAAAATTCTTGAAGCTATCATTAAGGAAGAAATAGCGGGACATCTAGATAGGAATAGTACAATCAAGCAGACGCAACATGGATTCATGAAGGGGAAATCATGTTTAACTAATTTACTGGAATTCTTTGAGGATTTCACGAGCATGGTGGATAGAGGTGTCCCGATGGATGTGGTATATTTAGATTTCCAAAAGGCATTCGATAAGGTGGCACACAAAAGGTTATTGCAGAAGATAAAGGTACGCGGAGTCAGAGGAAATGTATTTGCATGGATAGAGAATTGGCTGGCTAACAGAAAGCATAGAGTTGGGATAAATGGGTCCTTTTTGGGTTGGAAATCGGTGGTTAGTGGTGTGCCACAGGGATCGGTGCTGTGACCACAACTGTTTACAATATACATAGATGACCTGGAAGAGGGTACAGAGTGTAGTGTAACAAAATTTGCAGATGACACAAAGATTAGTGGGAAAGCGGGTTGTGTAGAGGACACAGAGAGGCTGCAAAGAGATTTAGATAGGTTAAGCGAATGGGCTAAGATTTGGCAGATAGAATACAATGTCGGAAAATGTGAGGTCATCCACCTTGGAAAAAAAAACAGTAAAAGGGAATATTATTTGAATGGGGAGAAATTACAACATGCTGCGGTGCAGAGGGACCTGGGGGTCCTTGTGCATGAATCCCAAAAAATCAGTTTGCAGGTGCAGCAGGTAATCAGGAAGGCGAATGGAATGTTGGCCTTCATTGCGAGAGGGATGGAGTACAAAAGCAGGGAGGTCCTGCTGCAACTATATAGGGTATTGGTGAGGCCACACCTGGAGTACCGCGTGCAGTTTTGGTCACCTTACTTAAGGAAGGATATACTAGCTTTGGAGGGGGTACAGAGATGATTCACTCGGCTGATTCCGGAGATGAGGGGGTTACCTTATGATAATAGATTGAGTAGACTGGGTCTTTACTCGTTGGAGTTCAGAAGGATGTGGGGTGATCTTATAGAAACATTTAAAATAATGAAAGGGATAGACAAGATAGAGGCAGAGAGGTTGTTTCCACTGGTCGGGGAGACTAGAACAAGGGCGCACAGCCTCAAAATATGAGGAACCAATTTAAAACCGAGTTGAGAATGAATTTCTTCTCCCAGAGGGTTGTGAATCTGTGGAATTCTCTGCCCAAGGAAGCAGTTGAGGCTAGCTCATTGAATGTATTCAAATCACAGATAGATAGATTTTTAACCAATAAGGGAATTAAGGGTTACGGGGAGCGGTCGGGTAAGTGGAGCTGAGTCCACGGCCAGATCAGCCATGATCTTGTTGAATGGCGGAGCAGGCTCGAGGGGCTCGATGGCCTACTCCTGTTCCTAATTCTTATGTTCTTATGTTCTTAAGCAGCCAATTTGCGCACAGCAAGCTCCAAACAGCAATGTGATAATGACCAGATAATCTGTTTTAGTGACGTGGATTGAGGGATCAATATTGGCCAGGACACCAGGGATAACTCTCCTACTCTTCCTCAAAATAGTGCCGTGAAATCTTTTACGTCGAAGAGAGCCGACGGAGACTCGTTTTAACATCTCATCAGAAAGGCGGCACCTCCGGCAGTATAGCATTCCCTCAGTACTGTGCTGGAGTGTCAGTCTAGATATTTGTGCCCATCCCTGTAGTGGGTGATTTGAACCCACAACCTTCTGACTTAGAGGTGAGAATGCTACCAACTGAGCTACTGCTGACACCACGGTGGTTTGGAAGATGCTGGGTAAGAAGGTGGGAGAACTGGGGATGATTATTTATGTTACCTCAAGGCTCATTACCCCACTGAGCTCTGTAGACACCTATTGCAAACCATCCTCTTTATAAATGGTCCTTTGCAATGAAGAGCTGTCCCACAAGTACACCTCCACTCATTATTGTGTGCTGCTGTGCAGTGCTGGATGACATGGGATGACTTCTGCGAGCATTACCGAGGCTGCCCGATCTTTGTAGAAAACTGAATCTCACAACCTCCAGTTGCAGCAGAATGAAAGGTCAACTCA
This sequence comes from Pristiophorus japonicus, assembly GCF_044704955.1. Classification (NCBI taxonomy): domain Eukaryota; kingdom Metazoa; phylum Chordata; class Chondrichthyes; family Pristiophoridae; genus Pristiophorus; species Pristiophorus japonicus. The sequence continues at coordinate 152,413,013 of NC_091981.1, read as the reverse complement.
GAATCCTCACAGTGCTTGCCTCACTCCACACTAAGACTAGTCCTACGACAAGTGGTGAGAGAACCAACACGACCTTGACCTCATCCTCACCAATCTATCTGTCGCAGATGCGTCTGCCCATGACAGGATTGGTAGCAGTGACCACCGCACAGTCATTGTGGAGACAAAGTCGCATCTTCATACTGAGGACAGTCTCAATCGTGTTGTGTGGCACTACCACTGTGCTAAATGGGATAGATTCAGGACAGATATAGCAGCTCAAAACTAGGCATCCATAAGGTGCTGTGGGCCATCAGCAGCAGCAGAATTGTACACCACCACAATATGTAACCTCATGGCCCGGTATATCCCTCACTCTACCTGTTATGTATGCAACACTATATAACCAGCATTCTACTGCCACCAGAGGGTGTATCTTTTGGAGTCCCAAGGGATTCCAGCATCCCTTGGGAGCACTGTATATAAGCAGGTCTCCCATGCTGTACCAGCACTCTGGAGTTAGAATAAAGAGACGAAGTTCAGACTTACTCACGTCTACAGTACTCAGTCACCTTGCTTAATTCAAGACCTAACAACCGGCGACGAGATAACGAACCATGCAGAGAATGCAGAGAACTGTTGGTATCCTGGAGAAATTCTCAGAAGGGGATGATTGGGAGGCCTTCATGGAGTGACTCAACCAATACTTCGTGGCCAACGAGCTGGAAGGGAGTGTGAACGCTGCCAAACGAAGGGCGATCCTCTTCACCGTCTGTGGGGCAACAACCTATGGCCTCATGAAGAATCTTCTTGCTCCAGTGAAACCAACAACCAAATCTTATGAAGAACTGTGTACGCTGGTCCGGGAGCACTTAAATCCGAAGGAGAGCGTTCTGATGGCAAGATATCGATTTTACCCATGTCAATGATCTGAAGACCAAGAAGTGGCGAGCTACGTCGCCGAACTAAGGCACCTTGCAGGACATTGCGAATTCGATGGATTCCTGGTGCAAATGCTAAGAGACTTTTTGTGCTTGGCATTGGCCCTGAGGTTATCCTTCGCAAACTATTGACTGCTGAAACACCGAACCTGAGCAAAGCCATAACAAAAGCCCAGGCGATAACACAAAACAAATTTTGCAGCATAAAGATGTTTCGGCAAGTACTGTACACAAAGTAACTTCGTTTTTAGGCTGGAATGCATATGGCAGAACGTACACGCCTGTAGTTGCACAACCTCAGATGACTCAGAGAGCTCCATCAAGCGTTAATGCGAAGCAATTGACACCTTGTTGGCGCTACGGAGGTGATCATCGAGCCCATCAATGCCGCTTCAAACACTATGCGTGCAAAGGCTGTGGAACAATTGGACACCTCCAGCGAATGTGCAGACGAGCTGCAAATCCTGCAAACCACCACGTTGCAGAGGATCAATCTGAACTTGAGACTCAAGCAGAGCAGGCAGAAGTGTACAGGGTACACACCTTCACCACGAAATGTCCACCAATCATGTTAAGAGTTAAACTGAACAGAATTCCAGTATCCATGGAATTGGACACAGGTGCGAGTCAGTCCATCATGAGCAAAAAAGCCTTCAGCAGGCTGTGGAGCAACAAGGCACACAGGCCCAAGCTGAGCCCTATTCATACCAAGCTGAGAACTTACACTAAAGAACTGATCCCTGTTATTGGCAGTGCAGCAGTAAAAGTCTCCTATGATGGAGCAGTGCACGAACTACCACTATGGATAGTACCAGGAGATGGCCCCACACTGCTTGGCAGAAGCTGGCTGGGAAAAATCCACTGGATCTGGTACGACATCCGAGCGCTTTCGTCCATCGACGATGCCTCATATGCCCAGGTTCTGAGCAAGTTTCCATCGTTGTTTGAGCCAGGCATCGGAAGTTTCTCAGGGGCGAAGGTGCAGATCCACTTGATTCCTGGTACATGATCCATCCACCACAAGGCACAGGCAGTGCCATATATGATGCAAGAGAAAATGGAGATCGAGCTAGACAGGCTGCAATGAGAGGGCATCATCGCGCTGGTGGAGTTCAATGAGTGGGTCAGTCCAATTGTTCCAGTTCTCAAGGGCGATGGCATGATCAGAATTTGTGGGGACTGTAAAGTAACGATTAACCGTTTTTCGTTGCAGGACCGCTACCCAAGGCAGACGACCTATTTGCGATGCTGGCAGGAGAAAAGACATTCACCAAGTTGGACCAGACCTCGGCCTACATGACGCAGGAGCTGGCGGAATCTTCGAAAGGCCTCACCTGCATCAACACGCACAAAGGTCTGTTCATCTACAATAGATGCCCGTTTGGGATTCGATTGGCCGCGGCTATTTTGCAAAGGAACATGGAGAGCCTGCTAAAGTCGGATCCGCAATTGATCACAGGTCGGGACACCATCGAACACTTGAAGAACCTGGAAGAGGTTCTAGGTCGGCTAGATCATGTGGGACTCAGGTTGAAACACTCGAAGTGTGTTTTCCTGATGCCAGAGGACGTGTTCTTAGGGAGAAGAATCGCGGCAGATGGCATCAGACCCACTGACACCAAGACAGAGGCCATCAAGAACGCGCCGAGACCACAGAATGTGACGGAGCTGCGGTCATTCCTGGGACTCCTCAATTATTTTGATAATTTCCTACCCGGGTTAAGCACCTTGCTAGAACCGCTACACATGTTGCTACGCAAGGGAGATGACTAGGCATGGGGGAAATCACAAGAGACCGCTTTTGAGAAAGCCTGAAATCTGTTATGTTCCAACAAACTGCTTGTCTTGTATGATCCATGTAAACGTTTAGTGCAAGCTTGTGATGCGTCTTCGTACTGGGTCGGGTGTGTGTTACAACAAGCTAATGAATCGGGACATTGCAACCGGTTGCTTATGCGTCCAGGAGCTTGTCCAAGGCATGCGTATACAGGGTAAAAATAAATGCATCAGTATTTGTTTGGGCTTAAGTTCGAGTTAGAAACTGACCATAAGCCGCTCATATCGCTATTCTCAGAGAGCAAAGGTTATCAATACCAATGCCTCTGCTCGCATCCAAAGATGGGCGCTCACGCTGTCTGCATATAACTATGTAATTTGCCACAGGCCAGGCACAGAGAACTGCGCTGACGTCCTCAGTCGGCTACCATTGCCCATCACTGGGGTGCAAATGACACAGCCTGCAGACTTGCTCTTAGTAATGGATGCATTTGAAAATGAAAAGTCAGCCGTTACGACCCGCCAGATCAGGACCTGGACCAGCCAGGATCCTTTACTGTTCCTTGTAAAAAAAACTGTGTCCTCCATGGGAGCTGGTCCAGTGTCCCAGCGGAGATGCATGAAGAGATCAAGACATTCCAACGGCGTAAAAATGAAATGTCCATACAGGCGGACTGTCTTTTGTGGGGTAATCGCGTGGTTTTGCCCAAGAAAGGCAGAGAACTGTTCATATGCGACCTACACAGCATCCACCCAGGCATAGTAATGATGAAAGCCAGATCCCGTGTGTGGTGGCCCAGCATCGACTCAGATTTGGAGTCTTGTATGCGCCAATGCAACCCTTGCTCTCAACTGAGCAATGCACCCAGGGAGGCACCGCTATATTTGTGGTCATGGCCCTCCGAACCGTGGTCTAGGATCCACATTGACTTCGCTGGCCTGTTCCTAGGCAAAATGTTCTTGGTTGTTGTGGATGCTTATTCAAAATGGATTGAGTGTGTGATAATGTCTGTAAGCACGTTCGCTGCCACCATCGAAAGCCTACGAGCCATGTTTGCCATGAACGACCTGCCTGATGTCCATGTCAGCGACAATGGGCCGTATTTCACCAGTGCTGAATTCAAGGAATTCATGACCCGCAATGGGATCAAGCACTTCACATCTGCCCCGTTCAAGCCACATCCAACGTCCAGGCAGAACGGGCAGTCCAAACCATTAAGCAAAGCTTGAAACGCGTGTCGGAAGGCTCCCTGCAGTCCCACCTGTCCCAAGTCCTGCACAAGATCCCACTCACTCACCGGGGTTCCCCCAGCCGAGCTGCTCATGAAAACGGTGCTCAAAACAAGGCTCTCTCGAGTCCACCCTGATCTCCAAGATCATGTCGAGGGCAGGCGGCATCAACAAAGCATGTACCGTGATCGTGCAAATTTGTCACACAATATTGTAGTCAATGACCCTGTATTTGTACTCAACTATGGACATTGTTCCCAAAATGGCTTGCTGGCACTTTCATAGCCAAAGAAGGGAGTAGAATGTTTCAGGTCAAACTCGCAAATGGACTAACCTGCAGAAAACATTGGGACCAAACCAAACTGCGATACACAGACTGCCACGAGCAACCTGAAGAGGACACCACCAACTTCGACCCTCCGATACACACACAAATGGCAACCGACATCACTGTTGACCACGAAGCTGAACTCATCATCCCCAGTAACTCAGCAAGGCCAGCTGTGCAGCAGCCCAGTGAAGGCCCAACCAACTCACCTGCACCTGTGTTTGTACCAAGATGATCAACTAGGGAACGGCAAGCCCCAGATCGTCTCACCCTGTAAATAAATGTACTATTGACTTTGGGAGGGAGTGATGTTATGTATGCAACACCTTGTAACCAGCATTCTACCATCACCAGAGGGCACATCTGTTGGAATCCCAAGGGATCCCAGCATCCCATGGAAGCACTATATATAAGCAGGCCTCCCATGCTGTACCAGCACTCTGGAGTTAGAATAAAGAGACTAAGGTCACACTTACTCACGTCTACAGTACTCAGTCACATTGCTTTATTTGAGACCTAACACTACCATTACCATCAAGCCAGGGGACCAGCCCTGGTTCAATGAGGAGTAAAGAAGAGCATGCCAGGGGCAGCATCAGGCATACCTAAAAATGAGGTACCAACCTGGGGAAGCTGCAATACAGGACTATGTGCATGTTAAAAGCCATAAACAGAGCTAAACGCTCCCACAATCAACGGATCAGATCAAAGCTCTGCAGTCCTATCACATCCAGTCGTGAAAGGTGGTGGACCATTAAGCAACTAACGGGAGGAGGAGGCTCCATGAAGTTCCCCATCGTCAATGCTGGATGAGTGCAAAAGACAAGACTGAAGTGTTTGCAACCATCTTCAGTCAGAAGTGCCAAATGGATGATCCATATTGGCCTCCTCCTGAGGTCCCCACCATCACAGAAGCCAGTCTTCAACCAATTCGATTCACTCTATGTGATATCAAGAAACGGCTGAGCATACTGAATACAGCTATGGGCCCCGACAACATCCCAGCTGTCACGCTGAAGACTTGTGCTCCAGAATTAGCTGCGCCTCTAGCCAACCACAACACTGGCATCTACCCGACAATGTGGAAAATTGCCCTGGTATGTCTTGTCCACAAAAAGCAGGACAAATCAAATCCAGCCAAGTACCACCCCATCAGTCTACGCTCAATCTTCAGCAAAGTGATGGAAGGTGTCATCAACAGGGCTATCAATCTGCACCTGCTCACTGATGCCCAGTTTGGGTTCCATCAGGACCACTCAGCTCCAGACCTCATTACAGCCTTCGTTCAAACATGGACAAAAGAGCTGAATTCTAGAGGTGAGGTGAGAGTGACTGCCCTCGACATCAAGTCAGCATTTGACCGAATGTGGCATCAAGGAGCCCTAGTAAAACTGAAGTCCATGGGAATCAGGGGGGAAACTCTCCACTAGCTGGAGTCATACCTAACAAAAAGGAAAATGGTTATGATGGTTGGAGGTCAATCATCACTGCCCCAGGACATGGCTGCAGGAGTTCCTCAGGGCAGTGTCCTTGGCCCAACCATCTTTATCTGCTTCATCAAAGACCTTCCCTCCATCATAAGATCAAAAGTGTTCGTTGTTGACTGCACAGTGCTCAGTTCCATTTGCAACTCCTCAGATAATGAAACAGTCTATACCCGCATGCAGCAACACTGGGACGAAATTCAGGCTTGGGCTGATAAGTGGCAAGTAACATTCACGCCACACAAGTGCCAGGAAATGACTAGCTCCAATAAACAAGAGTCTAACCACCGTCCCTTGACATTCAATAGCATTAGGATCGCCGAATCTCCCACCTTCAACATCCTGGGGGTCACCATTGACCAGAAACTTAACTAGGTCAGCAACATAAATCCTATGGCAAAAGAGCAGGTCAGAGGTTGAGTATTCTGCAGCAAGTGTCTCACCTCCTGACTCTCCAAAGCCTTTCCTCCATCTACAAAGCACGTGAGGTGTGGGATGGAATACTCTCCATTTGCCTGCAGTGTGTACCATCTACAAGCTGCCCTGCAGCAACTCGCCATGGCTTCTTTGGCAGCACCTCCCAAACCCGCGACCTCCACCACCTAGAAGGATGAGCAGCAGATGCATGGGAGCACCATCACCCCCAAGTTCCCCTCCAAGTCACACACCAACTTGACTTGGAAATTTATCACCGTTCCTTCATCGTAGCTGGGTCAAAATCCTGGAACTCCCTCCCTAACAGCACTGTGGGAGTACCTTCAGCACATGGACTGCAGCAGTTCAAGAAGGCGGCTCATCACCACCATCTCAAGGACATTTAGGGCTGGGCAATAAATGCTGGCCTTGCCAGCGATGCCCACAGCCCATGAACAAATATTAAAAAAATAAATTTCACCCAATCCTGGTGGATAGTGCTGGAAGAACTATGGCCACAAAAGAAGACTCCTGAAAACAAATTAGTCCTACCTCCAGCCCTTATGGAAGGATGTCTATGAAATGTCAGGAGTTATGTCTGGGGTATACGTCCCTCTGGCCCCAAGCCCACAAGTATTTGGCCTGCTGCCAGTAGATCAAAAGCTTCCATCACTGGCAGATTTGCACAGATCTCTATGCTACAATGTAAGACCCCGCATAACAGTATGTGATATATTTATCGTTCAGAGTGAGTAATGTGTGGGCTGTATGTAAAAAGGAAGAGAGTTGCAAAAGTAAATGAAGAGAGTAGCAAAACTAAGTGTTTATCCCTTAGAGGTAGAGACAGGTGAAATTATAATTGGTAATAAGGAAATGGCAGAGACTTGAAACAAATATTTTGTATCTGTCTTCACAGTAGAAGACACAAAAAGCATACCAAAAGTAATGGGGAACCAAGGATCAATAGAGAAAAATTACTTGAGAAACTAATGGGAGTAAAAGCCAAAAAATCCCCTGGACCTGACGGCCTACATCCTAAGGTTTTAAAAGAGGTGGCTGCAGAGACAGCAGATGCATTGTTTGCGATCTTCCAAAATTCCCGAGATTCTAGAACAGTCCCAGCAGATTGGAATGCAGCAAATGTAAGCCCGCTATTCAAGAAAGGCAGGAAAAAGAAAACAGGGAACTACACGTCAGTTAGCCTGACATGAGTCATCGAGAAAATGCTGGAATCCATTATTAAGGAAGTGGTAACGGGGCCTGCAGAAAGTCATAATATGATTAGGCAGAGTCAACATGGTTTTATGAAAAGGAAATCTTGTTTAAGAAAATTATTAAAGTTTTTTGAGGATGTTACTATCAGGGTAGATAAAAGGGAAACACTGGATGTAGTATATTTTGATTTCCAAAAGGCATTCAATAAGCTGCCACATAACAGGTTGCTACGCAAGGTAAAAGCTCATGGGCTTAGGGGTAATATATGAGCATGGGTTGAGGATTAGTTAATGGACAGATAACAGACAGTAGGGATAAACGGACCATTTTCGGGTTGGCAGAGGGGTGCCGCAAAGATCAGTGCTTAGGTCTCAGCTGTTTACAATCTATATTAATGACTTAGATGAAGGGACTGAGTGCAATGTATCTAAGTTTACTGATGATTCAAAGCTAGGTAGAAAATTAAGCTGTGAGGTGGACACAAAGGGGCTGAAATTGCCCACCGCTGGAAAAGGAGCGCACCTACCCCGTTTCTGGTGATTTTACCGGTGTGGTGGATACGGTGGCCTCTTGAGCGAAATTCCACTCTTTGGCTTTTTTTTCTCGGCGGATATGCAGAAGTTTACACTCTAGAGAGGCGCAAGTTGGGGGCGGGCCGAGTGGTCACCGCTATCAGTCATCAGCGGTAGCAGCAGTAGGTCCTCCTCCTTAATGGGAGACACACCGCCATTTTACAAGGACTATAGCCTCATTGCACCAGCAGAAAAAAGCAGCTTTTGGCACCGCGCTACGGGACCAAGATATTTTCGGCGGAATTTTGCCATTGGGTGTAACAGCAGTGGTTCACGCTCTTATGACACACCTGGGATAGATCGGCAGCAGCGGAGTGGTGGGAGAGGTGGGGAGTGGGTCACTGTCGGGATACCGCAGGAGCGGAATTTTAAAAATGGTAGCCATTACATGAGAAATCAGTGGCCATTGCAATCCGTAACATGGCCACCGATTTCCGGGGGTAACAGGCCTTAAAGGAAGGCCCCAAAGAGTCTTCAAAGGGATATAGACAGGTTAAGTGAGTGGGCAATAAGGTGGAAGATGGAGTATAACGTGGGGAAATGTGAGGTTAGTCACTTTGGTAGGAAGAATAGACAAACAGAATATTTTTTAAATGGTAAGAAACTATTAAATGGTGTTCAGAGAGATTTAGGAGTGCTCATACAGGAAACACAGAAAGTTAGCATGCAGGTACAGCAAGCAATTATGAAGGCATATGGCATGTTGGCCTTTACTGCAAGGCGTTTGGACAAAATAAATGGCACTTGACAAAAAAAAAAATGGCAAGGCGTTTGGAGTACAAGAGTAAGGAAGTCTTACTACAATTGTACAGGGCTTTAGTGAGACCACACCTGGAGTACTGTGCACAGTTTTGGTCTCCTTATCTGAGAAAGGATACACATGCCTTAGAGGCAGTGCAACAAAAGCTCACTAGACTGATCCCTGGGATGAGAGGGTTGTCCTATGAGAAAAGATTGAGTAGATTGGACCTATACTCTCAGGAGTTTAGAAGAATGAGAGGTGATCACATTAAAACATATAAGATTCTGAAGGGGATTGACAGGGTAGGTGCTGAGAGATTGTTTCCCTTAGCTGAAGTTTCTCGAACTAGGGGGCTTAGTTTCAGGATAAGGGGTTGTCAGCCATTTAGGACTGAGATGAGGCGAAATTTCTTCACTCAGAGAGTTGTGAATCTTCGGAATTCCATACCCCAAAGGGCTTTGGATGCTGAGTCGTTGAGTATATTCAAGTCTGAGATAGATAGATGTTTGGACTCTAGAGGAATCCAGGGATATGGGGATCGGGTGGGAAAGTGTTGAGGTCGAAGATCAGTTATGATCTTATTGAATGGCGGAGCAGGCTCTAAGGGGCGTATGGCCTACTTCTGCTCCTAATGTTCTTATACTTATGCACATGGAGCTGGAAAACACGAAGATATATGGAGCCCTAGCTTGCAGGCTGTTCTCCCATCTCTCAATCCTGCATAAACAGACTGATCTTAGGGCTACTTGCTGAGGAGACAGGCCCCAGAAACCTGTTCAACTCTGGGAGGACCAGCTGCTGTCTCAATTATTGTTAACCTCCCCGACCTGAACACCCAGCCATCATTGTGTGCTCCTCATTCTTATATACAGAACTGTATAACTATATATATATTTATACAACTCATTGCATACACCTGTCATTTATTGTGAAAATTATATTACAGCACATAATTTGTATTAAATCATGCCCTGAGAAAGTGTGTACATGTCTCATTCGAAATAAATAAAACTGTAAAAAAAATAGATTGACCAAAGAAAGGCAGATGCAATTTGTTAGAAAGGACACCACTGATCAGAGTCTTTTGAATAATTCTCGTTAAATAGCTACATGTGCATTTTTGAGAATATATCTACAATATCTCATTGAAATGAACAGAAAGAAAAGGCTTTTAAATGTTGTTGTGATTGGACCACCATGTAGCAGACTTGTTTGAGTAACTGGAAGCACTGCCTGTGTTGCAAAAACAAGACACAATATGATAAAGGGCGCCACAGCTCAAACAGCTCACCAAAATAAACAGATCCCCACCACCCAAGACTCAAATCCTGCCTCAACCCCTTTTTGAATCCTTCCCCAATCCGTGACCCCAGCGGCGGCTCTACAGTCCCATGAGATTTACAATCTCTACTTAAGAGAAAATAGAAAGAAAGAGGCCCCCAGAAAACTATAGGGAGGAAAGTAAAAATCAATTTTAAAAAGCAGAGAAGACAAAGGGAGAGTGACAATAGAACAAGAGGGAAACAGAAATGCCAACATAAAGACGGTAGACATAGATAAGGAAAACAACATTTACTCCAAATTTGAGTGGGCAACACCACGAGAGATTAGCTCATCCTAAAGCTAGAACAATCATTTGGTTTGTTTATTATGGAAATTAGTAACTTAGATCAGAATTTTTTTATTGACATTAAACAGAAGAAAGTACAAAGATCAAGATTAATATACCTCAACTTTACACGGGCCCCATTCACTATATTGCCATCGATAGCAAGGCTTGATTAGGCAAGGTTTGGACTGTTCCAGTTGCATTATACATGGTCTCCCGTCTCCCTGGAATGGCTGAATCAATGTCCTCTTGCGCGTCATTAACCCTAAATAAAGAAGGTGCAGATGTCACATTTACTTGGCTATAAGATCCTCCCACACACTTCTATAAAATCTACAATTAAAAAGAAAACAGTAAAATTGAAGTCCTAAACTTTATTTGTTCTGTTAAATAAAATCAGGAGAATGCTTGCTTTTCTACATAAATAATGACCAAACAAAAATCACATTTTCAGATATTGTATGGTTCACAGCCATTCTTCAGTTCCATTTTTGGTTAAAAGAAAAACTTCTCCCTCTCATAGGACCCAAATTTGGCCCACCCCGTTTTTTTGGTGCACTCAATGGAGTTGCGCCGACTTCCTAGGGTGAAAATGGCGTTGAAAGATCTCCCCGGATTCTGGCCGCTCTGTGGCCTCTCCCATGGCTTGGCGCGGCGTGGTCTGTCCATTAGGGGACGGAACTAGGGCCCTGCGCGAAAAACAGTGCCGGAAGCTCAACGCATGCGCACTGGAGGTTTCGCGCATGCACAGTAGCTCCTGCCCTCAGCCGGAGAGTCCTCAGAGAAGTTCTCGTCGGAGAGATGTCCTCATCAGAGCGAAGTCCTCATCGGAGAGAAGTCTTTGGAGAGAAGTCTTGGAAGTCATCGGAGAGAACTCCTCGGAGAGAAGTCTTGGAAGTCCTCGGAGAGAAGTCGTCAGAGAGAAGTCCTGGAAGTCATCGGAGAGAAGTCCTGGAAATCGTTGTGGAGAAATCCTCGGAGAGTCGGAGAGTCCTCGAGAGAGTCAGAGTCGGAGAGTCCTCGAGAGAGTCGGAGTCGGAGAGAGTCAGAGAGGAGTCGGAGACGGCCCGCTGACTTTCCGGGCCGAGTTAGGAAGGTAGGACATAAGTTTTATTTTTTATTTATTATTGATGGTTTTTATGCTTCTTGAATGTTGTTGTGAAGGTGTTTAGTGCTTTGCAAGGTCCTCTCTGTTTACTTTCCCCCCCACCCCCCCTCCCATCTCTGACTACCTGCGCTGATTTCTTAACTCTCCCCAAGGGTTTTCTGTGCGGTCACAAGTGGCCACATACGCTGGCCTAAGTTACTTTGGAGCAACTATTAGCTGTCCAAATGGACAAAATGGGTGTAGGTAGCTGGTAACGCCCAATTTTGAAAAAAAAATGAAACAAAAAAAATCCTAATCAACTCACTTACACTGGCGCAAATTAAGTGTGCAGAATGGGGATTTTTAAGATACTTCAGAAAAATCAAGTTGCTCCAAAAAAAACGGAGCAACTCCTGGACAAATTTGGGCCCATAGAATGGGAATTTGGGAGCAATTATAAGGCACCATTGTAATCATTTTCAGCTTTTAAATTGTGAGAGCAATGCTTGACACATTATAACCACAGACTTATTCCCTAAGAATTGATTAAGACCTTATAATCACTTCAGAATGTTTTTCAACTAATATATGTATACATATATACACAGGTGCATCGTCCCGAATCTGGAATTTCAAAAAACTGATATTTCGGTGAGTTGCGAGGAGCGGAAGAGGATCAGCGAGGTCCAAAATCCGTCAAAACCCGAAATCTGGCACAGGTTCGGTCCGCAGTGAGGTCTGAAATCCAGCAAAACCAAAAATCTGGCACGGATTCGGTCCTGAGGACTCCGGTTTTCAGATTATTGATTTTCTTGTCTGAAATCCGGAAAAACCGAAAAACCGGCATGGATTTAGTCCCGCGGATTCTAGATTTCAGACATTGTACCTGTATATACAAACATACATATATAGCATATGTTTACACACATATACATATACTATATATATATAATAAAGATACATACACATATATATATATAATATACACACACACATTTTACATATAAAATGCAGTGAAAACTCCAGTGTCAGTCTTAGTCTATGGCAAAATCCATTACGTCTATAAGTGGTTTTGTGATAAGTCTTTTAACTTTGTTATGGCCTGTCATGTACCATTAGCTGTATAACCCATTACTGGTACTGTATTCTGGCTCTGAGAGTCAGCACTACAAAGGCATAGTGGTATCACAGGAAACTTTAAAACATTATTAGGATTAAAGATAATAATCTTATGCTTTACATGAAGTTTAATCTGAATAGAGCTGGAAAAACTGAGACCTCACCTCTACTTGAAAGTGAGATGCAATGCAGCCACTGCATGAGTTCAACCCATCCTTCCAGAGCAGCCACTGATGCTTGGCTTCTTATGCATTTATATGGCAATGTGTTCCGGAAGAATGCATATGGATTCTTGTGAGTATAATTGTTGACATTAAAGTGCAACTGAATGTTAAGTTAAACTGGGTCCCGCTGGGTTCTAATAAATTGCATTAGTATTAGTACGAACCTGAAAGACCACATGACCGAGAACAATCAGACCAGGACGACCAATCAGAGAATTGACAATTCACTGGACATTCCACAGCACACGATGCGTTCATCTGCCACGATTTTTCTAAACCCAGCTGTCAACAGAAGTAAAGGGCACTTTTAACCATAAGTGCTGAAAAAAGGCATCTGTACAGACAAGTTATTTACTTTTGTTTTCTTTACAGCTTTCAGAACAGAGGTTTGAGCTTATACATTTTCAAAATGATCACCTAGGCACAGCAAATATCAGAAAATTGGTTGGTTTGGAGCACCCACCTGGAAAGAGCATCAACCCAATTTTCTTTCCATTAACTTAAATGGGGTAAAATTACCTAGATTCCTTTACAGGCCTGTATTCCCACCTGCCTGATTTTATGCTAATTGCTGTGTCCAAGTGATCAACTGTGTCTGGGCACAGACCCAGGACAATCTCTCCGTACATCTCTGTCATAAAACATGCAACATGCTTACAAGCAATCAACTCATGTTGGGATGCATATGTCTGGCCCATTTATCAAACATTGCCTTTAAAGCAACCTTCCACCTGCCAAGGTTACTCCTGCTACGAGCTCACATAAAACATGTTCGGGCTGAAATTGCCCTGTGCTGCTCCTCCCATTCATGCCTTCGAGGGGGGCTAACGGGGTGTGAAAGTGTTTTCGCCTGGGGGGGGGGGGGGGAGGAGGAGGGGAGGGGGGTGGGCGGGGGGAGGGGTGGGGTTGCTACTGGCTCCCGTGAAATTGCGCGGGAGTTAGCAGAGGCACAAATACAGTAGTGCCGCGCCCCGCAAGTAGCGCCTCGATGATGTCATCGCCATTCGCGGTGACCCCTTTGCTCCCCGCGGCGACCCCTATCCGCCCTGTGCCGGAACTTGCCTAGTGCCATCCTCGCAAGTCGCGAACTGGGTCGACTTCCGCTCCAGGGGCGGAAGTTAAACGGGAGGTGTGCTGCATCCTGCACTGCCATTTTTATTCTTTGACCGACTCACTGGTCAGCCCGTGCTCCATCGATGTTGCGAGGTGCGAACGTGCAGCCTATCACTCTGTTTGGATGCCTGGCTGCGGCCACGGCACCCCTTAGCCCTGGTGGCCCAGTGGAGGCCATCAAAAGACCTGCAGAGTTCGCAGTGGTCCTCCCTTTTAACGGAAGGGAAGGGGCATTGAAATGCACCAGTGCTATGCGGAGAAGCCACATTGCGCTCCACTTCCGGTGAGGGCCGGTAACCCGAATTTCACAGCCGGAGCGGGACTTGCCCTGGAAGGTTACCGTCCCCAATTGGGGTGCAGGGAATTAAGGGTTACGGGGAGCGGGCGGGTAAGTGGAGCTGAGTCCACGGCCAGATCAGCCATGATCTTGTTGAATGGCGGAGTAGGCTCGAGGGGCTAGATGGCCTACTCCTGTTCCTAATTCTTATGTTCTTATGTTCTTGCGCACCAGGCACAGGAAGTCCCACCCCGACTCGGTTATCACCCCCAAACAGTGTGTAACCCAATTTTGTCCCTGATATTTTACTATAGCAAATCAACTAAAAGGTCACCAGGCCCTCAGAAGTGATTCCTTCAATGTGTTATTAACATCTGCATTCTACAAACTTTCTTCTCACAATTCCTCAAAGTAAGGTCAATTGAATTTGCACCACTAACATGGAGCTTTGTGGACAAGAGTTCATGTTGGATATTTTGAAGAAGGGATCAGCATGCCCTGTAGGAGTTTCCAATATTAATTTTATTTAATATATGCCTGGAAGTTGCAGTCAGTGGAAAAGACGTTCGCCGTTGGCCCTGACACAAAGATCTCGTCATCTCTGTGTCAAGAAGTTCTGGTTTTCCAATGCGTACTTCAAATCAAAAGTATGGCAGTGGCGGGGGAGGGGGGGGTGGTGGGGAGTCGGTGGAGCCCAAGTGTGAGCTGTTGTGACATTAACAAGCTGTCTAAGCAGCCAATCAAAACACACAATTCTTAGACAGCGAACAAGGAAGTGATAAGCGCTTAAAATTCTAACTTTTAAAAAATGTTGAAGAGAGCAAAGCAAAGATTGGGGCTCTCAAATAGGGAAAAGGCAAACCTGAAATAAAGACAAACGAACTTTAAAAGAAAATTACGTTTTCATTAAAATGGTAACATTTGACACTGCACAAAATTAAAATTAGTTTTTCAGGGCCATAAGCTTTGCTTAGCATTCAATACTCTATTAAAACCCCAGTTACACCTAATCCCTTTGGGTCTAACTTTTAATGGGGTATTTGACAGCGAACTTACTGCGGAAAAGCTGAAGTTTTCAGCAGTTTCCCTGATTTGACAGATTACACTGATTGTCGGCTCTATGGGGGCACAGAGCAGCCTGTGAAGGAGCAATGAATGACAGACCGCAACTTCAGGATTTCCGCATGCACCAAATCCCAAAGTTCCGGTCAGTTTCAAAGGCGGAATGATGGCAAATGTTGCTAGTCAACCGGACCGCAAATTCCGAGCCATTAATTGTAAATGAGTAACATTTACCCTATAGAGTCAGGAGAGGAGAGGGGAGGTAAGGTATAATTATAAGGTATAACTATTTCATGCTATCGTGGATTCTGGATAGGCAGAGCATCAACTACAGCTATTACAAAGATAGGGGGTGAAATTGCCCTGCGACCCAATTGGGGATGGTAACCTTCCAGGGCCAGGACTTTTAGCGGCTGCCGCGGAAGTCCTGCCCCCCACCGCGGAATTGCCCTTATCGCCACTGCAAGGAAGCGGAGCGCAATCTCCCGCACTCCACTTCCTTTAGGGGTGGTAACTGGGGTGGAGAGTCAAGCGCTACGTAGACATTGATGTATTTCAATGCCCCTCCCCTTCACTTAAAGGGGAAGGCCACTGCACACTCTGCACAGCCTCTAATGGCCTCCACTGAACCACCAGGGCAGCGTGCGACCAGGCCAGCAGGCCGTCACCCAAGACGGAGTGTGCTAGGCTGTACGATGCCGGCCCAGACTGATATGTCCTTACTATACAGTATAAGTACACACGAGGCCCATACTTGAGAGAAAGTTACTCTGTGACCAGTTATCTTTATTACCAAGACCTCAAGTGCTGAAGGTGGCTGGAGCTTCCTGTTTTATACCTGAAAGTCCAGGTTAGGAGTGTCTCCCACAAGTTCACCCCCTTGTGGTCAATGTTCTTAAGCTGTACAACTTAGGTCAGCTTATACATGGGTTACAATGATAGTTGAATACATGACATCACCTCCCCCACAAAGTCTTATTGGGATCACAGGTTAAGTCTCTCTGGTGATTTACGCTCCCTTGTAGAGCGCCTGAGTTGGGGCTCCGGTTGTTGGGCGCTGGCCTGAGTGTCTGCTGTTTGCGGTGCCTCAGGCCTGTCCGGACCGTGCACAGTGACTGGGCTCTCCTCCACTTGGTTCCGGTGTTCGGTCACCTATGGTGGAGCAAACTCTATGTCGTGTTCTTTCTCTGCTTCTTCTATGGGGTTGCTGAACCTCCTTTTAGTTTGATCCACGTGTTTGCGGCAGATTTGTCCATTGGTAAGTTTATCTACCAAAACCCCATTCCCCTCTTTGGCAATCTCAGTGCCTGCAAGCCATTTGGGCCCTGCAGCATAATTAAGGACAAAAACAGGGTCACTGACATCAATACATCACGCCCTCGCATTCTTGTCATGGTAGTCACATTGTGATTGACACCTGCTCTCAACAATTTCTTTCATAGTGGGGTGTATAAGGGATAGCCTGGTTTTGAGCGTCCTTTTCATTAGCAGCTCTGCGGGTGGAACCCCTGTGAGCGAGTGTGGTCGGGATCTATTGGCCAACAGGAGGCATGATAATCTGCTTTGTAGGGAACCCCCTTTGATTCTGACCATCCCCTGTTTGATTATCTGCACTGCTCGTTCCGCCTTGCCATTTGAGGCTGGCTTGAACGGTGCCATTCTGACATGGTTGATTCCATTGCCTGCCATGAAGTCCTGGAATTCAGTGCTTGTGAAGCACGGGCTATTGTCGCTGACCAAGACATCCGGTAGACCATGGGCGGCGAACATTGCCCATAGACTTTCTATCGTGGCAGAGGATGTGCTTGAATTTAAAATGGCACACTCAATCCATTTGGAGTACAACCAAAAACATTTTTCCCATGAAAGAACCTGCGTAGTCCACATGGATGCGTGACCATGGCTTGGCGGGCCAGGAGCTAAGGGGGGCTTCGCTGGGCATTGCCCAGCTGAGCACACGTGTTGCACCTACTTTTACAAAGTTCCAGGTCTGCATCTATCCCTGGCCACCAAATGTGTGACCTGGCAATTGCCTTAATCATGACAATGCCCGGGTGCTCATTGTGAAGTTCTCTGATAACCACCTCTCTGCCCATCTGGGGCATGACTACTCGGTTTCCCCACAGTAGGCAATCGGCCTGAATCGAGAGTTCATCCTTGCGCCTATGAAACGGTTTAAATTGCTCAGGGCATGCCCCGTGCGTGGCTGCCCAGTCCCCATTCAGGACACATTTCTTAACTAAAGACAGTAGCGGGTCTTTATTTGTCCAGACTTTAATCTGACGGGCTGTCACAGGTGAGCCTTCGCTTTTGAAAGCTTCAACAGCCATGACCATCTCAGCATCATGCTCAATTGCCCCCTCAGTGGTGGCTAGTGGGAGCCTGCTGAGTGCATCGGCGCAGTTTTCAGTGCCCGGTCTGTGCCAAATTGTATAGTCATAGTCGGCTAACGTAAGTGCCCACCTCTGTATGCGGGCCGACGCATTCGCATTTATGGCCTTGCTGTTGGCCAAAAGGGATGTTAGGGGTTTGTGATCTGTCTCCAGCGCAAATTTCCTGCCAAACAGGTACTGGTGCATTTTTTTTTTACTGCATATACACATGCTAGCACTTCCTTTTCTGCCATTCTGTAGCCCCTTTCTGCCTGGGACAGACTTCTGGAGGCATAAGCTACCGGCTGTAACTGACCATTGGCATTCACATGCTGCAACACACACCCAACCCCATAGGATGACGCATCGCACGTTAGAACAAGTTTCTTACACGGGTCATATAACGTCAACAGTTTGTTGGAGCATAATAAATTGCGTGCTCGATCAAAAGCCCTTTCCTGGCTGTCCCCCCAGACCCAATCACGACCTTTGCGTAGGAGCACGTGTAGCGGCTCTAACAGCGTGCTCAATTTGGGAAGAAAGTTACCAAAATAGTTCAGGAGCCCCAGGAACGAACGCAGCTCCGTCGTGTTACGGGGTCTGGGTGCTTTCTGGGTCACTTCCGTTTTGGACGCAGTAGGTCTGATCCCATCTGCTGCTGCCCTCCTCCCCAGGAATTCTACCTCTGGAGCTAAGAAGACGCACTTCGCCTTTTTCAATCGCAGCCCTACGCAGTCCAGTCTGCGTAGCACCTTCTCCAGGTTGTGGAGGTGTTCTTCAGTATCATGATCCGTGATGAGGATGTCGTCTTGAAAAACCACCATCCTTGGTATCGACTTGAGGAGGCTTTCCATATTTCGCTGAATGATCGCGGCGGCCGAACGAATCCCGAACGGACATCTGTTATACTCAAACAACCCCTTGTGTGTCGTGATGGTGGTCAGCTTCTTCGACTCACTCGCCAGCTCCTGGGTCATGTAAACTGAGGTCAGGTCCAATTTTGAAAAAAGTTTGCCACCGGATAGCGTTGCAAAGAGGTCCTCCGCTCTTGGTAGCAGGTACTAGTCTTGGAGTGACACCCGATTGATGGTGGCCTTGTAATCGGCACATATTCTGACCAACCCATCCGCCTTGAGCACCGGCACCTTCGGGCTCGCCCAGTCACTGAATTCAACTGGCGAGATGATGCCTTCCCTCAGCAGGCGGTCCAATTCGCATTCTATCTTTTCCCGCATCACGTACGGCACCATTCTGGCCTTGTGGTGTACTGGCCTGGCGTCTGGGTTTATGTTAATCACTACCTTGGCCCCCATGAAAGTGCTGATGTCGGGTTGAAATAATGAGTCAAATTTGTCCAGGACCTGTGAGCATGATACTCGCTCCACAGAAGAAATTGCATTGACATCGCCCCATTTCCAGTTCATGACAGCAAGCCAACTCCTCCCCAATAGTGCGGGACCATCCCCCGGGACAATCCAGAGTGGTAACCTGTTCTCCGAATCTTTGTGGGTCACGACTACCGTGGCGCTGCCTAGCACCGGAATGATCTCCTTTGTATGTGTCCGCAGCTGTGCGTCAATCGGCAATAATTTTGGCCTCCTGGCCTTGGACACCCACAGCCTTTCGAACTGTTTGATACTCATCAGGGACTGGCTGGCCCCCATGTCTAGCTCCATTAATACTGGGATGCCATTGAGGAGCACTTTCATCATTATCAGTGGCGTCCTGGTATATGAACTGTATATGTGCTCCACATGAACTCGCTGAACTTCAGCTTCTAGCAATTTCCCCCAGTATTCATTTGGCCTCGTAGGGCTTACATCGGGCCCGTCTTCCTCGTACATCAACCTGGCTGCAGACTTCCTGCACATACGTGCCAAGTGACAGCTGACGTTGCAGTTTCTGCAGGTATATTGCTGATACCTGCAAGCTCTGGCTGGGTGTTTGCCTCCACACCTCCAGTATGAGCTGGAGGCCCCGTTGTTGGAAACAAAAGGTCCATTACCAGTCGATCGTCTCTGACTGTCTCTGTAACTGTCCTTAAGCGCACCATTAACAGGTGTTGATGGCCCCATTACTGGTCGCATTGTCCATTGCGATGGCATGAATTGCCGTTCAGCTAGCCATTGTCTCTGTTGCATTCCCCCTTTGGGTTCGACTACATGCTGTGGCATGTCCGATTGCCCTTGTCTGCCTAGAGAACTGTGTGCCGCATTAACAATGTTGACTCCCTGGTCGTTTGCCGCATTTGAGCCAAGATTTTTGTCATACATCATTCTGGTCTCTTCCTTCCCTGAGATAAATGTCTGGGCTATCAGAGCCGCTGCTTCCAAGGTCAAGTCTTTGGTCTCAATCAGTTTCCTGAAAACCACAGCGTGCCCGATGCCCTCAATAAAAAAATCTCGCAGCATCTCCGCTCTGCATACATCTGAGAACTTACATAGGCTCACCAGTTGCCGGAGATCTGCCACGAAGTCTGGAACGCTTTGCCCTTCTTGTCGTCGGCGCGTGTAAAACCGGTGTCTCGCCATGTGCATGCTGCTCGCCGGTTTAAGGTGTTCCCCGATCAACTTACTGAGCTCTTCGAACGTCTTGTCCGCCGGCTTCTCTGGCGCTCGAAGGTCCTTCATCAGGAGTATGTTCTGGATGCACAAACCGTCAGGAGATGAGCCCTGCGTTTGTCGGCCGAATCCTGTCCCAACCATTCCTTAGTGACAAAACTTTGCTGTCGTCTCTCAATAAAGTCGTCCCAATCATCACCAACACAGTACCTCTCTTCTGTGCTGCTAGTGGCCATGCTCGCGTTGTTTAAATCCCAATTTCTCGTCGCCAATGATATGTCCTTACTATACAGTATAAAGGCACACAAGGCCCATAGTTGAGAGGTCATTCTGTGACCAGTTATCTTTATTACCAAGACTTCAAGTGATGAAGGTGGGTGGAGCTTTCCCTTTTATACCTGAAAGTCCAGGTTAGGAGTGTCTCCCACAAGTTCACCCCCTTCTGGTCAATGTTCTCAAGGTGTACAACTTAGGTCAGCTTATACATGGGTTACAATGATAGTTGAATACATGACACAGACCACGCCAGGGCCGCCATCGTCAAGCCGACCAGAGAGTCGACTGACAAAAAAGGATGGTGGCCCGGGGTGCTGGCAGACTCCCCTTTAAGTAACGCCCTGAGAGCAGATGTCGGCCAGCTTCACGACCCACGAAGTTGGCATTGACATCCGCTCGTGTCAGCCTTGCGGCCCATGGGCTGATAAGGGTTCGACATGGGGCGGTGAGGGATCACTGTGCACGGTGCTGCCTCCGCATACTCCCGGGCAATTTCCCAGGAGGTGGTAGCGCCCCCCCTCCCCTGGGCGAAAACTGTTGGCGGAGGTGCTTACGGGGC
The DNA here is from genome assembly GCF_044704955.1 of Pristiophorus japonicus. Classification (NCBI taxonomy): domain Eukaryota; kingdom Metazoa; phylum Chordata; class Chondrichthyes; family Pristiophoridae; genus Pristiophorus; species Pristiophorus japonicus. The sequence goes on along the minus strand of NC_091981.1, from coordinate 152,392,073 downwards.
TATAAAAAGGAGCAATTTTGACCCCCCCTCTATTCTCTATTTATTAATTTATGTAACTTTTTATATTTACCGGCTTGTGCAGACTAGTGGCAGATGTCATTTAATGCAAGCTGATGAGACTGGGGAAAGGGAATAAGCAGTGGGAATGTAAATAAACAGTGGTAGACTACAGAATACAACACATGAAGGATGTCTAGGGCACTGGGGGATAGCTTATTGAAACCATCAGTGCAGTATGCGACAGCAATAAAGAAGGCAAAGTAAATCTCAGGAAGTCTCAGAACGTACAGTTGGAGGAAATTACGCCAGTCCCAGGAGATATAGTGAACGTATACAGAGCACTGGCTCGGCCTCAGATCAGTACTATGAACAGTTTTAGTTATCATACTATAGTGGGGACATCTTGGCTTTGGAGAGGGCTCAGAGGAGGACAACTAAACTGACATGGGTGTTTAGGCTTATGAACTATAAGGTGATACTACAAATCTCAAATGTTTACCATGGAGAAAAGAATCTGAACAAGAGATCTCTCTACTTCTGTCTCCTCCTTGAAGAGGTGGCTTAAAACCTACTTCTTTCACCTGTCTTAATATCTCTTTATGTGGCTTGTGGTCAAGTTTTCTTTGATAATGCTACGGTGAAGCACTTTGGGACTTTTTTACTACGTAAAAGGTGCTATAAAATTATAGTTGTTGTTGTTGTATCAATAAAGAAAAATTGTGGTGATATCTAAAAGTATGACTATATTCGTACCATGTGTCGCCTCAGTGACAGTCAGCACTGCTGACACACAGGCCCCTAGAATTTGCTGGGTCGGGCTTGCAGAGCAAGTATACTGAAATTTACGGCACTTTCTACGCCGATCTTGCCGACGGGAACTTATGCTCAAATATCAGAAAGTTAACATGCAGATACAGCAAACAATTAGAAAGGCAAATGGTATCTTAGCCTTTGTGGTAAAGGGGTTAGAATATCAGAGTAAGGAAGTCTTGCTGCAATTACATAGGGCTTTGGTGAGACCACACCTGGAGTACTGTGTACAGTTTTGATCTCCTTAAATAGGGAAGGATGTACTTGCCTTGGCAGGGGTGCAATGAGGGTTCACCAGATTGATTCGTGGGATGAGAGGGCTGTCATATGCAGAGAGATTGAGTAGAATGGGCCTATATGTTCTGGAGTTTAGAATGATGAGAGGTGGTCTCCTTGAAATGTTTAAAATTCTTAGAAGGCTTGACAGGGTAGATGCTGAAAGGTTGTTTTTCCTGGCTGGAGAGTCTAGAACGAGGGGTCATAGTCTCAGCTTAAAGGATGAGGCATTTAGAACAGAGATGAGGAGAAATTTCTTCACTTAGAGGGTTGTGAATCTTTGGAATTCTCTACCCCAAAGGGCTGTGGATGCTCAGCCATTGAGAATATTCAACAATGAGCTCGATAGATTTCTGAACACTAGGGAAATCAAGGAATAAGGTGAAAGGGCAGTACAGGGAGCTGAGATAAAAGATCAACCATGATTTTATTGAATGGTGGAGAAGACCTGAGGGGCCGTATGGCCCACTCCTGCTCCTACTATTATGTTGTTATGTTCCTGAGAATTGCATTCACATATGTCAAAGCATAAAAACCGCCATACAATAAGGGGAAATCATAGTAAACAATCGGGGCCAGAGTAAAGTGAAGAACATACACCATCTTCCTTCTTTAGGTACTACCTTATCTTATTGATGTTATAAAAATTGAATCCAGCATTATGCAAATTAAGCACAATGGCCAAGAGTTTCTGCTTTGGGTGCAAGCGGCGATCTGGGTGCGAAATTGTGTTCGTTTTTAGAAATGAATTTATTACTCAAGTTTCTGCTCATTCTCATTTGCATATCGCTGAATGTAAAATCTCCAAATATCAGCACAATCGGGCAACGATTTAGGATGCAATTTAAAAATAAACATTTTTGCATTAAAAAATATTCCGTGATATATTTAAGAGATGCAATTTGATTAATATAGCCAAAAATGGGTTTATCACAAAAATAAGCCTTTTTAATCTAGTTCACTACCTGAGTAACCTGATTTTAAATAACTCAAAATGACTTTAAAAAACTTTAAGAACCACTGACTAGTTACATTGGTGCACAATAGTCAGTTTCTTAGTAATTAAAAAAAATCTAATATTTAAAATCTTTTAATAGGTAGCTATTAGTGCCCTTGCATCTAAAAAAAACAGCTTAATTGAAAGAGCGTCTTCGAAGGCAAACGTGTGCAATTAGCGGAAGCTCACAATGGTGATTAATTCGATCGGGGGTGTGGCCAGTTTTGTGGCCGGGGCTGGCTTCTAACGCAATGTTTTTTAAACCAGTGCAAAAGATCACAGAAACATAATTTGCACTTGAAATTCCGCGATCATTTGCGCTGGTTTGGCCAAATTGTGCAAACTAATGGAAACTGCAGGCCAATCAGCGGGTTTAAGAAAATGCAAGTATGGAATTTTTCTCTTTTGTAACACCTTGCATTTATATATCGTGCATTTAAGGTAGTAAAAAGTCCCAAGCCTTTTTAATGTAATGGATTCTGATGCCATAAAAAGCATTCAAATATATAAAAAATACAATGCAGGTCTAATTAGGAAGAAGTAAAATAAAAACTTGGTATAAAACATCAGAAGTAGTGACTTCGGGACCTGGTGCGCCTAAAATATTGCGCTTCAATTTACACCAGTTCAGAACAGGCATAAATGCAGGAAACCTGCAATCACTGGTCTTTTCAACAGAAGTGGAGTTATGTTATTGAGCCAAGTGGGGTTTTGGCAGGTTTAACTCGATAACGGTGCAAATGACGGAAGAAATTTGTGTGTAGCGTTGTTTCGGTGTAAAACCGGCATAAATCAGTTCCGCAAAAATTTCCTCAGATACTACAGCGCAACTCTGCTCTTATGTTGTAGTTAGACCAAAACTTTCTAGGACATTCCAGGCCACTGTATCGCTAAGTGGCAGGATGTACTTTCTTACTAAACATTATTTACACAGAGAGTGCTTAGTCTGAAGAGTAGTGACTGCTGGCAAATGCTATAATTGAACGAGAGAGTGAGAGGCAATTTACAATCTTTTGTATACATCTTTTAGCAGCTGGTTGAAGAGTGGCATTGATAGGGCACTGGGGGCAGACTGCTGACTGTTCATCAATGAAAATAAATAATAAACAAAAGCAATTATCACACTCAATTATTTCCAATAGATAGTGCATGGGAATAAGATTAGACAGAACCTTTCAAAAGCTCTCTCAGATAGTGCATTTGTATTTAAATAAACAAAAGTTGTGCTTGCACACATTTCATTCTAATCAGCATCAGGAAATGGCACTGGAGTGATAATATTTACCCTTTCTCGTGTGTCTATCAATTAGTTTCTTTTTAGATCTGTTTAGAAGAGGGTGGACAGGGAATGTGGTTATTCACACCCATGCAATAAACCTAGATCAGTCATGTTGATAACATTTATCCTTTGAGGATTTAGTCTTATTCCATGATTCAAAATAAAATACATTCTTCCCAATCATACAATATCTCCAAAATGACACTTTGTAATATGAATATTAAAAAATCGAATTAGAAAAATGCCCAAGCCAACTGTACAACATTTATCCTTCCAAAATATCTCCAGATTAAGTTAAAAAACTACAATTGTGTGGTTTTTTTACTGCCACATAAATGCTATTATTGTCCTTGAAGAATGAACCGGCATTAGTATTTGGCATCATGTTTAACAGCTTAACAGGATCAGAATTTGTTATTCATTTTGGAATATGAATATTTCATTTATATTTCTTTTCTGTTCAAATATCAACAACAACAACTTATATTTATATAGCACCTTTAATGTAATAAAACATCCCAAGGCACTTCACAGGAGAGTTATATTAAAAAAAATCAATTTCTAATCACTCATTTTCTGGACAACCAGACTCCTGTACTAAGCCCCCACTGCCTCCTTTATTTTGACAATAACCTGCATTATCACAATCTTATTGAACATTGCTTCCACTTGAATGAACCAAAGGACACATTTGTGTTCTCATAGGGACACAGATAATAAAGGGGAAAGTCAGTGAAGGTCTGACTACAAGGAATAGTGTGGAATGACAGCTACCCTACACACTCAATTCAAAATTACATTTTCTCTGCTTATATGTTTTGTCAATAATCATATTTGCAGGACTCCCCGTGGGAGAAACAGCACTATTAACCACAGAGATTGGTCTCTTTTAAAGAGTGGGGTTGATTTCCATTTCTACTGCCGAACAAGCAGGGTGTATTGCAGCAGTGTGGCGAGCACTGATCTAATGTTTCTTCCCCACAGCCTAAGAAACAATTCTCATTTCATTCACTTCAGAGGATGAAAAGCTGAATAAGGTTTTGAATGCAAGATCTTTCGGCTCCAAAACTAGCACTCAACCAAATGAACTGTCAGACCCTCCACCCCAATAGAGATTTGTATGTGCTCATTATGGTGGTAAGGTGTGCACATGGGTCTCTGTCAGTGCTGCACTTCATCAGGTGCTTCAGATTTTCTCTTATTTCCATGCAACTAAATGCTTGGCTTATCACCCCAGTATTTCTTTCTTTCTCTCTCATGCCCTCCTCCCTCCCTCCTTCTCTCTCCTTTTCTTAAATGATACAGCTCAGACCTGGAACCCTATGTGGGCAATCTGATTTATACACGTTATGCCACTGACACAGCGTGCTATGGAGGTGTTTGCTGTATTAGTAGCTACCTGGAGAATTCCCTTTTGAATTTTTATATGCAAATATTTACTGGTTACCTAACTTTTTATTGTATGCCATGCAATGGAACCAAAAAGCAATGTTATCAACTGCAACTTGGAAAGATAATAGCCACAATATTTACGGGGAGGCGGGGGAGCAATGTTCCCGTTTAGCGGCCTGGAGATCCCGCGCAGGCCACTCACTGGCTTTACAAAGGAAATAACTGCGCACACGCAAACAATTGTATGGCTGCGCCAAAATGATAGGGAACATTAGTGGGTGGGACTTGTCGTGGTCGAGAAACCAGGAGTTACAGGCCCCGCGGAGGTCCTACTGAATTTAATGGCAGAACCTCATTTGAATTTTGTTCTCTATTTTCCAGCCGGCAGCCAGCCAGATTGAGAGGCTGTTGGCGGGAAAGCTTGCGCTATAAGGCTGCAGCCTGGGACCGGAGAGAATGGAGATCATGGAGAGGGATGAGATCGCGGGAAGGGAGGCTGATTGCGGCAGGTTGGCTTAGGGGCTGGGGTGCGGGGGTGGGGCTGGAAAGCTCATCTAAAGTAATATTTAATAGTCCGGAAATGATTGGGAAAAAGTATCTGTGTTCAGTGAGCTGATGAAGCACGATGTCGAACAAAGCTATTTGCCCATAAATTGTAACCTCTCCAGGTGCGTACGATGTGTACACGCACCCGAAGAGGCCCCACAAGTTCTGAGTATAGGCGCGCGAAGCACATGTGCCTAAACCCAACACTTGCAATCTGTCAAAACAGATCACACGCATCCCCGGGAGAAGGGCTTTCGCGGGCGGAGATTTGGACTGTTTCCCCAATTCGTGCCCAGCGAATGTCCTTCAAACTCTTACACCCGGTAAAAGCAGGCATAAGGCCTGCTTTTACCAGCGTAAGAGTTTTAAAAGATAGAAAAAATAATTTTTATTACTTACTTTTACATTTGAAACCTTGCCCATGAAGGTAAATTTATGTTTAACACTATTAAAACATTTTTTTTAAATACATTTTTCTCTGAAACATTTAATTTAATTCAATTTTTATTAATTAAAAAAAGTGAAGTGTTTTTTTAATTAATGTTTATGTTTTATTTGATTTTAGGGATATTTTTTATTGATGTGTGCATTTTTTTTTTGTTTTTAGGGCTATTCTCAATGATAGTAATGGGAGCTTGGAACTCCCATTACTATGATGAGAACACTACATTGTGATTGGTGGTCCAGACCCACGTGACCCCAGGAAGCGCATACACTCCTGTGATGTATGGGCCTCAGCGCTGGGCTGCGCAGCTAGTCTCAGACCCTAAGTCTTTGTTGGAGTGAGACCATCAGGTATTTTCATTTTTTTTGTGGTCAGAGGCATCTGGGAAATCTCCGACTGCAATTTTTGGCCCATTTCTTTGTAGTTTCCTCCAGGAGCAGCACTTATAACATGTGACATACCTCTTTGCAGAACTTGAGATCGACCGACTTCCCATCACTGCGAACACAGTCCAGCATTCGTGTTTTAATTCCATTACCGCAGACTGCTTTATCACTCAACTGACAGGTGCTCCAATCTATGAAACAGAAGATAATTATGAGCCTCACAGTATATACTTAATATAAGAAGCAAGAAAATGAAAGGATTCGATGTTGCATTGAAGGCCATTTAATCAGTGTTTATATTACAGGGCTGGCAGGCCCGTTATTGGCAGAAATGCTGTAATATAAAATGTAGAAGGTGGGGTATCAATACTTCAGGTGACATGTAGCACCACATCAGAAGCTGGATATTATTCCTAGTTCCTCTGTAAGTGGTCATCTCTGGCATTGCAGGACATCAATTTTCTGAATGTAATTAGGCTTAACATTCAGCCCACCTACTGTTATGGAAATTCATTTCAGTCTGTTTTTGGGCCTGGAATAGGGAGTGCTGGAGGCCTGAGGCTCACCCAAAATTGGGCATCAGGCCTCATTAGCACATTGCTGGCGAGCTGCGGATGCCAATCAGGAGTCCAGAGGCTGCTCACCGGTTCCACGAGGATGAAGTTGGGCTGGTTGCTTCGCTGGAAGCGGTCCTTGGATTGATCCTAGGAGGGGACACCTAGATCAATGTCTGCTCAAAAATTGAATCAGATGTAAGATGGCACTTCCCTTTCCCTTGGTATTTTGGTCCTGCTACCTTCCCAATTTTAAGTACAAGCACTGCTGCACTGACATAAACATCGCTCAATTGATTCTGTCCCACGGATCACTTAATAACCAACAGTGATCATGAAGCAGATTTAGGGAATCAATTTTAAACTATGGAAATTTTAACATTTTACATGAATAGAATCTATTGTTTGTGGAAGAAATCCTAGATCACTTGAGCTTTTAAAAAATTCATTCATGGGATGTGGGTGCCGCTGGAAAAACCAACATTTATTGCCCATCCCTAATTGCTCTCGAGAAGGTGATGGTGAGCTGCCTTTTTGAACCGTTGCAGTCCATGTGGTGGTGAAGGTATTTCCACAGTGCTGTTAGCTAGAGAGTTTCAGGATTTTGACCCACTGACGATGAAGGAATGGTGATATATTTCCAAGTCAGGATGGTGTGTGACTTGGTCAGGAACTGCAGATGATGGTGTTCCCATGTGCTTGCTTCCCTTGTCCTTCTATGTGGTAGGTTTGGAAGATGTTATCGAAGAAGCCTTGGCGAGTTGCGGCAGTGCATCTTAGAGATGGTACACACTGCCGCCATGGTACGCTGGTGATAGAGGGAGTGAATGTTTAAGGTGGTGGATGGTGTGCCAATCAAGTGGGCTGCTTTGTCCTGGATGGTGTCGAGCATCTCGAGTGTTGTTGTAGATGCTCTCATCCAGGCAAGTGGAGAGTATTCCATCACACTCCTGACGTGTGCCTGGTAGATGATGGAAAGGCTTCGGGGAGTCAGGAGGTGCGTTAGGAGGTACAGAATACCCAGCTTCCGATCTGCTCTTGTAGCCACAGTATTTATATGGCTGGTCCAGTTGAGTTTCTGGTCCAGGATGTTGATGGTGGGGGATTCAACGATCAATGCTTTGAATGTCAAGGGGAGGTGGTTAGACTCTCGCTTATTGGAGATGGTCAGCCTGGTACTAGTGTGGAGCAAATGTTACTTGGCACTTATCAGCCAAGCCTGAATGTTGTTCAGGTCTTGCTGCCTGCAGACATGAATTGCTTCGTTATTTGAGGAGTATACAATCATCAGCCAACATCCCCAATCCTGACCTTATGATGGAGAGAAGGTCATTGATGAAGCAGCTGAAGATGGTTGGGCCTTGGACACTGCCCTGAGGAACTGCTCCAGCAATGTCTTTGGGCTGAGATGACTGGCCTCCAACAACCACAACCATCTTCCTTTGCGCTAGGTATGACTGCGGCAAGTAGAGAGTTTTCCCCCTGATTCCCATTGACTTCAGTTTTACTAGTGCTCTTTGATGCCACATTCGGTCAAATGCTGACTTGATGTCGAGGGCAGTTACTTTCGCCTCACCTCTGGAATTTAGCTCTTTTGTCCATGTTTGGACCAAGACTGTAATGAGGTCTGGAGCCGAGTGGTCCTGGCGGAAACCAAACTGGGCATCAATGAGCAGGTTATTGGTGAATAAGTGCCACTTGATAGCACTGTCGGTAACACCTTCCATCACTTTGCTGATGATTGAGAGTAGACTGATGGGGTGGTAATTGGCCGGATTGGATTTGTCCTGCTTTTTGTGGACAGGACATACCTGGGGAATTTTTCACTTTGTCGGGTAGATGCCAGTGTTGTAGCTGTACTGGAACAGCTTGGTTAGAGGCGCGGCTAGTTCTGGAACACAAGTCTTCAGCACTACAGCCGGGATGTTGTCAGGGCCTATAGCTTTTGCTGTTTCCAGTGAGCTCAGCCACTTCTTGATATCACGTGGAGTAAATTGAATTGGCCGAAGACTGGCTCTGTGATGGTGGGGACCTCAAGGGGAGGCCGAGATGGATCATCCACTCGCCTCTTCTGGCTGTAGATGGTTGCGAACGCTTCAGCCTTGTCTTTTGCACTCATGTGCTGGGCTCCGCCATCATTGAGCATGTGGATTTTCATGGAGCCTCCTCCTCCTGTTAGTTGTTTAATGGTCCATCACCATTAATGACCGGATGTGGTTGGACTGCAGAGCTTTGATCTGATCCGTTGATTGGGGGATCACTTAGCATTGTCTACAGCATGTTGCTTTCGCTGTTTAGCATGCATGTAATCCTATGTTGTAGCTTCATAGGTTGGCACCTCATTTTAGGTACGCCTGGTGCTGCTCCTGGCATGCTCTTCTACACTATTCATTGAACCAGGGTTGATCCCGTCTTGATGGTGATGGTCGAGTTAGGAATATGCCAGGCCATGAGGTTTCAGATTGTGATGGAATACAATTCTGTTGCTGCTGATGACCCACAGCACCTCATGGATGCCCAGTTTTGAGCTGCTTGATCTGTCCTGAATCTATCCCACTTAAAATGGTGGTAATGCCGCACAACACGATGGAGGGTGTCCTCAGAGTTAAGATGGGTCTTCGTCTCCACAAGGACTATGCAGTGGTTACTCTTACCAATACTATCATGCACAGAAGCATCTACAACAGGATGATTGGTGAGGACTAGGTCATGTAGATTTCCCCCTCTTGTTGGTCCTCTCATCATCTGCCACAGGCCCAGCCTGGAAACTATGTTTTTCATGTCTTGGCCAGCTGGGTCAGTAGTGGTTCTACCGAGCCACTCTAGGTAATGGACATTGAAGTCCCCCACGCAGAGTACATTCTGTGCCCTTGTTACCCTCAGTACTTCTTCTAAGTGGTGTTCAATATGGAGGAGTACTAATTCATCAGCTGATGGAGGGTGGTAGGTGATAATCAGCAAGAGATTTCCTTGTCCATGTTTGACCTGAATTCACGAGACTTCATGGGGTCCGGAGTCAATGCTGAGGGCTCCCAAGGCCAGTCCTTACTGACTGTGTGTTGCCTGCTCTGGTGGGTATGTCCTATCGATGGGATAGGACATTCCCAGGGATGGTGATGGAGGAGTCTGGGACATTTTCTAAAAGGTATGATTGAGTGAGCAGGACTATGTCAGAATGTTATTTGACTAGTCTGCTGGACAGCTCTCCCAATTTTGGCGCGTCCCCAGATGTTAGTGAGGAGGACTTTGTAAGGTTGACTGGGCTAGGGGTGCCGATGTCATGTCCGAATCCAGTGCCTAGATCTATCCCGGGTGATCCATCTGGTTTTATTCTTATTATCGTTTTTCGTAGCGGTTTGATACAACTGAGTGACTTGCTAGGCCATTTCAGAGGGTGTTAAGAGTTAACCACATTTAGGCCAGACTGGGTAAGGATGGCAGATTTTCTCCCCAAAATGACATTCGTGAACCAGATAGGTTTTTACGATTATCTGCTGGTGTCATGGTTACCACTACTGATACTAGCTTTTTATTCCAGATTTATTTAATTAACTGAATTTAAATTCCCCAGCTGCTGAGGTGTGGTTTGAACTCAAGTCTCTGGATCATTAATCCAGGCCTCTGGATTACTAGTTCAGTAATATAACCACTATGCTACTGTGATTCTTCACTGAAAAAGGTTGCATAGAAACATTGAAAATCTTATTCAATAACAATGCGAAGAAAGCCACAGTTACCTGTAACATTGTATACATAGTGAAAGCAGTTCTTGTTCAGATTGCAGGGTTTAGTCTCGGTTTCAACTGGACATGGTTTCCCTTCCCCAGGCTGCCTTAATGGAAGTGCTGACCTCTCTTGAACACTGCTACTGTTACAAGGCTGAAATAAAATATACATGCACTTTTACATGACTCATGGCAAGACCTACTCATACAGAATGTCTGTCCATTTCTGCATTATACAAGAAGAATTTCTGCATTACAAGTCAATGGAAATAAAATCAGGAAAGATTTAAATAGGCTGCTGATTTGCTATCACCCATTTTACAATATCGCACAAAGTCAAAATCTACCCCGAGGTCTCTGTTTTATTCAAGGTAAAGGGGCAGTTTCAAGGGTTTTGTCAACATTATTACACATGGCTTGTTTTATTGTTGAAATTAATTGTAATGTGTTGTTTTTAGAAATTAACATATTTCTAGACAAAGTAGTTTAACATGCTACAAGTAAATTACCACGAAAACCAAATTTGTACATGAAATAAAGGAGCCAGCAGGTACAATATTCAGTGCAACCAGTTACTGTCATATTACCAGAGGACACCTGCTCCAGGATGTCCATTCAGACATAACACAATCAGCAGGACATGGCAGCTTGCATTGTCTGGATCCCAGTGGCATCTCCTCTGGATCACAGAGGTAGTCTTCAACAGGTTCAATGGGACCATCCATTGTATTCTGCATACACCTAATGTCAGAATAAATGTTTAGTTTTACACATGCACTTGAGTCAGCCCCTTCATTTGTTCAAAATCCAAAATGTTAAATCATAGAATCATAGAAATTTACAGCATGGAAGGAGGCCATTTCGGCCCATTGTGTCCATGCTAACCAGTCTAATCCCACTTTCCAGCTCTTGGTCCATAGCCCTGAAGGTTACTGCACTTTAAGTGCACATCCAAGTATCTTTTAAATGTGGTGAGGGTTCTACCACCCTTTCAGGCAGTGAGTTCCAGAGCCCCATCACCCTCTGGGTGAAGAAATTTCCCCTCCTATTTCCTCTAAACCTCCGTCCAATTACTTTAAATCTATACCCTCTGGTTGTTGACCCCTCTGCCAAGGGAAACAGGTCCTTCCTATCCAGTCTATCCAGGCCCCTCATAATTTTATACACTTCAATCAGATCTCTCCTTAGCCTCCTCTGTTCCAAAGAAAACAGACCCAGCATTTCCAATCATTCCTCATAGCCAAAATTCTCCAGTCCAGGCAACATTCTTGTAAATCTCTTTTGCACTCTTTCCAGTGTAATCACATATTTCCTGTCATGTGGTGACCAGAACGGCACACAGTACTTCAGCTGTGGCCTAACCTGTGTTTTATAGAGTTCAAGCATTACGTCCTTGCTCTTGTATTCCATGCCTCGACTAATATTCAACTCAAGTATTCCATATGCCTTCTTAACCACCTTATCTACTTGGCCTGCTACTTTCAGAGATCTGTGGACCTGCACTCCCTTTGTTCCTCTACACTTTTCAGTGTCGGACCATTTAATGTGTATTTCCTTGCCTTGTTAAACCTCCCCAAATGCATTACCTCACATGGACCAAGAGCTGGAAAGTGGGATTAGGCTGGATAGCTCTTGGTCGGCTGGCACGGACGCTTATCTGGGTTGAATTCCATTTGCCAATGTTCCGCCCACCTGACCAGTACATTGATATCTTCCTGCAGTCCGCAGCTTTCTTCTTCATTAACAACCACACAGACTATTTTAGTGCCATCTGCAAACTTCTTAATCATACTCCCAAACATTTAAGTCCAAGTCATTGATATATAACCACAAAAACAAGGGACACAGCACTGAACCCTACAGAATCCCACTGGTTACAGCCTTCCAGTCACAAAAATACCCATCAACCATTACCCTTTGCTTCCTGCCTCTGAGCTAATTTTGGATCCAACTTGCCACCTTGCCTTGGATCCCATGGGCTAATACTTTCATCACCAGTCTGCCATGTGGGACCTTATGAAAAGCTTTTCTAAATTCCATATACACTACATCATACGCATTGCCCTCATCGACCCTCCTGGTTAGCTCCTCGAAAAATTCTATCAGGTTAGTCAGACATGACCTTCCCTTGACAAATCGAAGCTGACTTTCGTTGATTAATCCATGTCTTTCCAAATGAAGATTTATCCTGTCCCTCAGGATTTTTTCCAATAATTTTCCCACCACTGAGTTTAGGCTGACTAGCCTATAATTACTCGGTCTATTCCTTTCTCCCTTTTTAAACAAAGATACAACATTAGCCGTCCTCCAGTCCTCTGGCACCACACCTGTAGCCAGAGAGCATTGGAAAATGAGGGTCAGAGCCTCTGCTATTTCCTCTTTTGCTTCTCTTAACAGCTTGGGATACATTTCATCTGGGCCTGGGGATTTATCTACTTTCAAATCTGCTAAGCCCCTTATTACTTCCTCTCTCACCATGTTTGTCTCATCTAATATTTCATACTCCTCCTTCCTCATTGCAAAGTCTGCATCGCCTCTCTTGTGAAAATGGATGCAAAGTATTCATTAAGAATCCTACCCACGTCTTCCGCCTCCACACACAGATTTCCTTTATGATCTCTAATAAGCCCCACTCTTTCTCTAGTTGTCCTCTTGCTTTTAATCTATTTATAAAACATCTTTGGGTTTTCCCTGATTTTACTTGCCAACATTCTTTCATGCTCTTTTTTTCATTTCCTGGTATCTTTTTAATTGCACCCCATGCACTTCTTATACTCTGCTAGAGTTTCTGCAGCGTTGAATTCTCGGTATCTGTCATAAGCTTCCTTTTTTTTCTTTATCTTATCCTATATGTCCCTTGACATCCAGGGGGCTCTAGATTTGTTAGCCCCACCGTTTTTTTTTAAGGGAACATACTTGCTTTGTACCCTCAGGATCTCTTCCTTGAATGCCTCCCACTGCTCTGACACTGATTTACCATCAAGTAGCCGAAATGAAGATCATTAAGTCGATACTTAGCTTTATTAATCAGTTATCCCTCAACTCAAAAACTGCTGTTGGTTAGTTAGAGAAGTTTCTCTACCGTGTATATTTTATCAGAACTCATAACAGATCCATAAATATTATAGGTATTTATCTTTGGGAATTTTCTTGGAGGACGTTCTCTTGATTGGCCATTATAACATCCATATTTATTAACTTTGGAGGACATCTGTCACAACAGGACTCATTAGGGCCAAAATTGCCCCTCTCCTTAAGGCCTGTTACCACCGCAAATCAGCAGCCACGCTGTGGAGTGGATTGGCTGCTGACTTTTTGTGGAATGGCCGCTGCCAGCGCAATTACCTTGATCCCGCCCCTATCGCTCCGCTGCTGTCAATCGGTGCTAAGTGCGTCATCATCACGATCTACCGCCGCCCCCCCACCCCCCCCACCCCCCCGATGGCAACATTCCCCTCTGAAAATCTTTGGCCCGTCAGGTGGTGACAAAATCTGTTTTTTCCCGGTGGTCCAGTGAGGCTGTGGCCTTCTGCAATGATGGTGCGGCTGTCCTTAAAGGGGAAGATGCACTGCCGCTGCGTTTTTTTTTTGTCGGCCGACTACCATGTCAGCCTGACAATTATGCCCAGAGGTTCGGCTGGGCCACTAACAGGCAGTCTGGCACACCCTCTTGGGTGACCGTCATCGTGGCGGCCATTCTGCACCACCCAAACTTCCATCCCTCTCGTGTAGTCACCATCCCCATTAAGAGCGACTTCTGGATCCAAATAAAGCAATCCAACAAAGAGCGGAATTTCCCTCAAGCGGCGACCTCAACCACAGCTGCGGTAAAAACCATTGAAACCGGGTGCGTCCGCCCCATTTCAGGCGGGAGCAATTTCAGCCCCATTGTATCAGGATCAGCATGAGGTCTATTTATTTTATCTAAAGTCCTAACTTCCTCTCATAGCTTTTTGTCATCAGCAAACTTAAGAATTGTTCCACCATTGCTTTCATCCACATAATTGATAAAGATGGGGAACATAGTCCTGGCAGAGATCCACTAGTGCCCGGAGCCAACACACACAGCTACCATATATAACAACCAATTTGCTATCCAGTATAAAATTTGACTACCTAACTCACAAGATGCAGCCTTACTAACAACCTTCATTGAAGGTTTTTAAAAAATAAATGAAACAGTATCAACTGGGCTATAACATCTACTAACATTGTGTCCGCTTCAAAAATTTAAAACAACTTGATGAAACAGGACATTAGTTTCCAAAATTCATGTTGTGATTGCAGAATAACCTCTGCTCCTTCCAAATACTCATAGAGCACATCTGTAATAATTATTTCTAGCAGGTTGCCTATCTAACTAACATCTAACTAACATCCCGTAATTTCCAGGTTCGGACTTACTCCGCTTTTGAACTATCGGCTCCTCTTGGGTCTCACTTCAATTCATGGCAACAATCCTTGACCTCAGCAAACTGTTAAATATATGAGCCAGCACAATACAGTCCCCATTTATTTTGATACCTTATGGTGAATACCATCAGGGCCATCAGCACATTTGGCTTTAACATCAGTTCCAACTGATTATTTTGAAGGTGACAACCCCATTCCTGATTTCAAAAGCTACTTGCATTTATATAGTGCAGGAAAATGTCCCGAGGCACAAAGAAAACATGGACATTGTCAAAGAAGGAGGTATTCGGGTGGGGTGCGACTAAAAACTTGGTCAAAGAGTTGATTTTAAAGAAAGGTCTAAAAGGAGGAGAGACGTGTGAAAAAGCCAAGGTTTAGGGAGGAAATTTCAGAGCACGGAGCCTAGGTGACTGATGGCATGACAGCCAATAGTGGGTTGGATGGAGGGCAGTTGCACAAGGTGCCAATGGTTTGCAGAAGCAGAGGAGTCGAGGGTGGATTTTTTGAGGAGGAGGTAATGATGGTGGTAGGGTGACAGTCCCTGAGAGAGGGAACCAGTTATAACGTCAGATAGCATAGGGGCCAGGAAGGGAACTTGGGTAGTCTGCAGTTTAGTGGGAATGGGGTAAATGGAGCAGGTAACAGATACCGCATGATGATCAGGACCATGGACTATAGCTGCGTTTTCCCTTCGTGAGATTTGGAATCAATTGTGTGTTCCCAACACTGCTCTGTCTGAGATTAACTAACTTAGGACAGACCAGTGATTAAACCTAGGCCTTCCTGGTCTGTATTGGTCAACACCAACACTGTGCACTGAATTATCCTCTGAACTATCAGGGGAGCAGAAGCTTCTTTTTATGTGAATGAACAATATCATGCAATTTCAAATCAGACCTTTGAAATAAGATATTAATTATATTTAGCTTTACCTCACTTTCCGAGTTTGCACTCCTTCGCCACAGTTATCCTTTAGGTCCACATTGCTCACTTTGCACACACTCCATGGCTCTGCTATCCACACGTACTGACTGCAGTCGCTGTGGCAGGGAACCACCTCGTATACCTATGATAATGATGCACATAATACTGACTTAAATAAATATTAGTTACTTCAAATACTAACCTTACGGTCCTCCTCCTAGTTCACTAGCACCAGAATTGGGCTCAACTTTTGATTTCTACTCTCTCAGGAGCAAAAGGTTTTTTTTTGCAGCTCAACACATTCACAACCAAAAGATGCCATTCATTGTCCCTCTGCTACCCCAGGCTACATGATGGATTGGATCATTATTGCAGCTGCGCAGGGTTTGATTTGAGAAGCCTTTGGAAAAAGCCCCAGAGGAAAACCAAAGATCAAAGGTGGGATAAAGTAGAAGATGACCTTGGTTGATATTGCAAAACAGCCAACTATAATTATTGGCATAAAGAAAAAAAAGTGGCAGTGGGGATACCAGAATTAATGATGGTGATGACTGTGCAAAGATACTGTGAGTTCAATAGGAATCTTCCAATAGCCGTGAATGAGACAAGTACAAAAGGAGCAATCCTTCATTTAATTCAGAGAAAACTCAGAAAATATTTGCTCTTGTAAAATATGTGCTGAACCTGTCTATGAAAAAGAGACTTATTCGCTTTCGTAAAATGTTTGCTGCCAGTATCAGAGGCTAAGAAGTTTGCATTTATGTTGCAGCTACTGAGTAAGGAGTCCAGCCATATCCTGTTTACACTGCCTGGCTCCTATGTGGCTAGAACTCCAATGATCCTGCTGAGGAGAAAGTTTTATACAACTGTGCTTACACGCATATTCTGAGCTCCCCTCCCAGGAGATAAAACTTAAATATTTGAAAAGAGAAATTTTAAACATTTAAATTATTGTCAGTTAAGATAAAATAGTACCTAAGTGGATTTATACTCCATATGATATCAAACCAAAGGAGCATGAGGCCGCGTTTTCCATGGCGTGTCATGCTGATTCTTTTCAGAGTCAGGTTTGGCCTTGACTCTGGATTTACACTACAGGGTTAGTGTCAGAATGAAATATAAACACATCGTAAGAAAGAGCAAGAAACGTTAGAAATGTGCAAAATATTATAATAACTAAAGGTAAAGGTAAAGGTAAGAGTAAATACTGCTATTTTCTTTGAGTCACTTTAATATATAGTGAATTGATTAAAAAAAAGTCAAACTATGGCCACATAAGTTAGTACAGGTTGAACCTCCCTTATCCAGAACTCTCGGGACCTGGCCTGTTTCGAATGAGGGATATTCCGGATAAGGGGAGGTCACGTGTTTTCAATGTGTGTGTGCACCCAACGTGTCGGCGGACTGTCGGGCCCCGAGGTGTTGTCAAACCCTGAGGTGTCGGCGGGCCATCGGACCCCGAGGTGTCGTCGGGCCCCAAGGTGTCATCGGGCCCCGAGGTGTTGGCTCTGAAGTTGGGTAAATTTATTTTACATTGATATTTTTCGAGGATTTGGAGTAAATTTATTGTGGGTCAGTAAGTGTAAATGGGCAATTTTTTTTTCATTGATATGTTCCTCATTGTGTGCGGTTCACAGATCTACGGTCTGATAAAGAATCTACTCATGCCTAGTGATCCAACAGAGAAAACGTACGAGGAGTTGTATACATTGGTACGGGAGCACCTCAAGCCAGACAATGGCATCATCATCTCGAGACACATGTTTTATACACACGTTCGATCGGAGGGCCAGAGCGCGACGGAATTTATTGCCGACCTGAGACGTCGAGCTGAACCGTACAAGTTCGGGAGGGTATTGGCAGACATGCTGCGCAACTTCTTTGTTATCGGTATCAATCGCGAGGTGATCCTGTGCAAACTTCTGGCGGTGGGGGAGTTGGATTTAAAAAAGACCATCCTGATCACTCAATCATGTATGACGACAGACAGGAGTCTAAAGCAAATAGCGGTGAAGAACCGAACCTCGGCAAGTACTGTAAATGCAATTGATTTGGCGTTCGGCAGAGCGGCACATGGCAGGGCCTATCCGGCTGCGTTCGTGAAACCTGTGGCTGCCCAAAGTCCGCCAGCGGGAATGTATCCGACTTCTCCGTGTTAGCGTTGTGGGGGAAATCATCGGCACCAGCAGTGCCGATTTAAGCAAAACAGTTGCAAAGGCTGTCTGAGAATGGGACATCTCCAGCGCAAGTGTCCGCAGATGAGCAAGTGTGCTGCGACACACCTCGTGGAGGATGAGAGTCAGAAAGCGCGGATCCGGATATGCAATGCGAGATGCCAGAGGAGGAAGTGTATGGACTGTACTCTTTCATAACCAAGAGTAAACCAATTTTGATTCATGTGAAGTTTAACGGGATACCGGTATCGATGGAACTGGACACAGGGGCGAGTCAATCGATCATGAACGAGAGATCATTTTATAAGCTGTGGGATACCAAGACTGTGAGGCCCAGGCTGAGCCCTGTTAATGCCAAGCTGCATATGTACACCAAAGTACTGATAAAGGTGATTGGCAATGCACAAATTAATGTGTCATATAATGGTGCGGTTCACGAGTTACCGCTGTGGATTGTTCCAGGCAATGGCCTAACGCTGCTCGGCAGGAGCTGATTGGAGAAAATCAGATGCGACTGGAATGACATAAAGGTGTTGTCATCGGAGGAAGATACATGTGCCCAAGTATTGAGCAAGTTCCCCTCGCTGTTCGAACCGGGTATCGGCAACTTCATGGGAGCCAAGGTGCAGATCCACATGGACTCAGATGCAAGACCCGTCCATCATAAAGCTTGGGCAGTGCCGTATATGATGAGAGAGAAGGTTGAAATTGAACTGGACAGACTCCAGCGTGAAGGGATCATATCACCAGTCGAATTCAATGAATGGGCCAGTCCCATTGTTCCTTGTCTGAAAAGTGATGGCACAGTCAGAATCTGTGGAGACTACAAGGCTACGATCAACAGGGTTTTGAAACAAGATCATACCCATTACCGAAGGCTGATGACTTGTTTGCGACGCTAGCCAGAGGGAAGTCGTTCACCAAACTGGACTTGATGTCAGCTGCAGCAATATTCCAGAGGAATATGGAAAGTCAACTGAAGTCTGAACCCAGAACCGTCGTGTTCCAAGATGACATCCTGATCACCGGTCATGACTCCAAGGAACATCTGAGCAACTGGAAAAGATTCTATTGCATTTGGATAGAATGGGACTCAGACTGAAACGCTCAAAGTGCATCTTCATGACACCGGAGTCGAATTCCTCAGGAGGAAAATCGTCGCTGATGGCATCAGACCTACTGACATGAAAACCAAGGCCAT
Source organism: Pristiophorus japonicus (assembly GCF_044704955.1). Taxonomy (NCBI): domain Eukaryota; kingdom Metazoa; phylum Chordata; class Chondrichthyes; family Pristiophoridae; genus Pristiophorus; species Pristiophorus japonicus. Next base: position 152,372,951 of record NC_091981.1, on the reverse strand, counting down.
CAAGAATGCACCCAAGCCACAGAATGTGATGGAGCTGCGTTCGTTCCTGGGTCTACTCAACTACTTTGGTAACTTCCTACCTAAATTGAGCACCTTACTAGAACCACTGCACATGCTATTGAGAAAAGGCGACAACTGGGTGTGGGGCGCATCGCAAGACAGAGCTTTGGAGAAAGCCACCAATCTGCTTTGCTCGAACAAGCTGCTTATATATTATGGCCCATGTAAATGTTTATTTTTGGCCTGTGACGCATCGTCATATGGAATTGGTTGCGTACTCCAACAAGCCAATGAGTCGGGAAACTTCAACCTGTCGCGTATGCATCCAAAAGTTTGTCTAAAGCGGAAAAAGCCTACAGTATGGTAGAAAAAGAAGCTTTAGCATGTGTGTATGGGGTGTTAAAAAGATGCATCAATACCTGTTTGGTCTGAGGTTCGAATTAAAGACTGATCACAAGCCGTTCATTTCATTGTTTTCCGAGAGCAAAGGTGTCAATACCAACGATTCATCCTGCATCCAAAGGTGGGCGCTGACATTATCTGCCTATGATTATTTCATTCGTCACAGACCTGGCACAGAGAATTGTGCCGATTCTTTGAGCCGGTTGCCGTTGCCCACACCAGAGGTGGAAATGCCACAACCGGCGGATCTAATGTTAATCATGGTTGCTTTAGAGAGTGAAGGAACCCCTGTCACGGCTCAACAAGTTAAGACCTGGACCAGCCAGGACCCGATTTTAATCAGTGGTAAAGGGTTGCATCCTCAAAGGGGATTAGTTTGCCGTTCCTCAGCAAATGTGCGAGGAGGCCAAAACGTTCATTTGTCACAAGGACGAACTGTCTATTCAAGCAGATTGCATATTGTGGGGCAATCGCGTTGTAATGCCTAAGAAAGGGAGAGAGTAGTTCGTGCGTGAGTTACATAGCACATATCCGGGTATAGTGATGATGAAGGCCATCGCCAGGTCCCATGTATGGTGGCCAGGTATTGATTCTGAGCTGGAAGCATGCGTGCATCAGTGCAACACCTGCATGCAGCTCAGCAAAGCACCAGCGGAATCGCCGCTGAGTCTGTGGTCATGGCTATCCAAACCTTGGTCCAGGATCCATGTAGATTTTGCAGGTCCCTTCCTGGGCAAGATGTTTTTAGTGGTGGTGGATGCTTATTTGAAGTGGATAGAATGCATAAACATGTCATCTAGCACGTCTACGGCAACCATAGAGAATCTCAATGTCATGTTCGCGACACAAGGTCTACCTGACATAGTGGTGAGCGACAATGGGTTGTGCTTCACCAGTCAGGAGTTTCAGGAGTTTATGAAACTTAATGGCATAAAACATGTAAGGTCAGCATGGTTCAAGCCTGCATCCAATGGGCAAGCAGAATGTGCAGTACAAATTATCAAGCAAAGCATGAGGGAAGTAACCCAAGGGTCACTGCAGACCCGCATGTCCTGCATACTGCTGAGTTGCAGGACAAGACCCCACACACTCACAGTGGTCTCGCCTGCTGAACTCATGATGAAAAGAGGTCTTAAGACTAAGCTATCTCTTGTACACCTGGATTTAAATAATCATGTTGAATAAGAAGCCAAAGTCAACAAGGGTACCACGATCGTGCAACTGTGTCACGTGAGATTTCTGTTAATGATCCTGTATATGTGTTGAACTATGGTCAGGGTCCCAAATGGATCGCTGGTACGGTCATGGTCAAGGAGGGCAACAGAGTATTCATTATTCGGCTCAAGAATGGGCAAACTGCAGGAAACACATGGATCAGATAAAGCTGAGGCACACAGACAAGCCAGAACAGTCGGACGAAGAAACCATCGACGACCAACCAACCTATCAGCAGACTTCAGAGGACTCGAGGGTCATCAGTGAACCCGGAATTTCCATCACGGACCTGTTCAATAAAAATGGACTTGCAATTCCTAACATGGCCACTGCCACCCCCAACAAGTCAGTCATCCAGCCATCAGCCACAACAGACGCCGCACACTCACCCAAGGCTGGAATCGAACTGAGATGGTCCACCCGGGAGCGCAAAGCACCGGACCGTCTCAACCTGTGAAAGACTGTGATAAGATCTGAGAGGGGGGTATTGTCATGTATGTACATTTTGTTTGTAGCCACCAGATGGCGTCATTGTTGGAGGCCACTGAGCAGCAAGCACATGGTGCTGCTCAGGTATAAAAGGCCAGCCATTTTGAGAGTCAGTCATTTTGGGCCTAAATAAAGCAGAGGCAAGGTTGTACCTTGCTTAGTTAAACAGTACTCAGTTTGAACCTTTATTGCATACATAACACTTTTATAATAACACCTTATCAAGCCTCTCAGAAACATCTTGGTGAGATGACTGTTGTTATATAGGCAATATAATTTACTATACTGCATGTATATCAATTACTTTACTAGGTTATCTATAATATATTAAAATCTTGTATATAGTGTGGACTGCCTGTAAATGTCACATTAACTTCCTGTCACACTATAGCCATCCCACGTTAGACATTTCACTTTAGCATATCCTCTGACTAACAGAAAACAACACCATGGGGTATCTAGTCTCTCAACTACACACAACTACACACACACACACAACCACACACACACAACTACACACAACCACACACAACTACAGACAACCACACACACATACAACTACACACAATCACACACACACAACTACACACAACCACACACACACACACACAACTACACACAACTACACACAACCACACATACACAACTACACACAACCCCACACACAACTATCATCATCATCATAGGCAGTCCCTCAAAATCGAGGAAGACTTGCTTCCACTCTAAAAGTGGGTTCTTAGGTAACTGAACAGTCCAATACGGGAATTACAGTCCCTTTCACAGGTGGGACCGACAGTCGTTGAAGGAAAGGGTGGGTGGGGGTCTGGTTTGCCGCACGCTCCTTCCGCTGCCTGCGCTTGCTTTCTGCATGCTCTCGGCAACAAGACTCGAGGTGCTCAGTGCCCTCCCGGATGCTCTTTCTCCACTTAGGGCGGTCTTTGGCTAGAGACTCCCAAGCGTCGGTGGGGATGTTGCATTTTATCAAGGAGGCTTTGAGGGTGTCCTTGAAATGTTTCCTCTGCCCACCTGGGGCTCGCTTGCCATGTAGGAGTTCCGAGTAGAGCGCTTGCTTTGGGAGTCTTGTGTCAGGCATGTGAACAATGTTGCCCACCCAAAGGAGCTGGTCGAGTGTGGTCAGTGCTTCGATGCTGGGGATGTTGGCCTGATCGAGGACACTAACGTTGGTGCATCTGTCCTCCCAGGGGATTTGCAGGATCTTGCGCACACACACATACTACACACACACAACTATCATCATCATCATACACAACTACACACAACCACACACACACACCCAACCACACATGCACACACATCCACACACACACACTACACACACACAACTATCATCATCATCATGCACAACTACACACAATCACACACACAACTATCATCATCATCATGCACAACTACACACAACCACACACACACATCCACACACTACACACACACAACTATACATGATCACATACACACACAACCCATACACATCCGTAAGTTAATGAATTCAAACAAGATAAATTTGTTTTGATTTGACACCAAAATGCAGGAAATAAATGAAAATACATAATTAAATATGAACGTAGACAAACTGCAAGGTAGAATTAACACGTATACTTTTACAGTGGATCATACTGCCTTACCTGAGCCTGGTGTGAGCACACAAGTTGTCAAAGGAAAGGCACAAAAAAGACAAAATAATATTATTATTCAACACAGTTACTCATTGTTTATACAGATCAATTCTGTTTAAAATGAAATAACACAAATTATATTTCCTAACATGTTTAAAAACCATACTGATAAGTCTTTGTTTTCTGATGACAAGAATTTTCAGCCTTGTAAATCCAATGTGATCAGTTTTGGATTTCTTGGTTTCTGTCAACTTCATGTGGAATGTGGCAGATGGGTCGTAAGCTGGGTCTGGGTAAACTTGTACCCCTTGTAAGGAGCCTTGTAAAGGGTGCCTACCAACCCAGTACAAGGTAAAGACAGTGACAGAGGTCACCAGCAGTCATGATCTCAGCCGACTTGCTGGGGTCATGTCCGTGAGGATTTTCTGGGCCATCATATTTTTTTTAATTTAAGAATATTTCTATTCAACTGTGTATATATTTTAGTCCAGCGATATATTTTAGTAAGAGCTCCCTTCAGACATGTAGACCCTACAAATGCACAGCAAACGTTACAGGGGCAAGGGCAGAGGCAGGGCACCTCATTTGCATGGGGCTGGTGAGCACCCGTAGCACCATAGATGCATCTCATGCTGCTGGACAGAACCCATTCTGATCCTTCTTTGACCCTTTGTGAAAGGGGCCGATACAAAAATAATCTAATTTTTAAAAATTCCCCATTTTCAGGGGTCTAGGCTGATTCCATAGCTTGGAACCGCCCCACCCCTTCCCCCCACACCACAGTGCCAATCTGTGCCCCTTTTGGGGACTCGTGTGCCCTATCTCATTGGCTTTGGCCTCCATTGTTATGCTGGGTCCCATAAAGGTTGTGGGAAGTGTGAACTCCCAGTGTAGTGAATCCCTGTTACCCACTCCATTCCCCAGCCCCTCCTGCCTCTGAGATAGCTGGTTTTGTAAGCAGTGGGTGGAGACTCTACCTCTTCCTAGACCAACCAGGTTTTCTCAAATAAGGTCGGGATTTAGTATATCTAGGCCCAGTGTTTTCCCAAACTGTGCTGTTGGACTCCCATCGGGGTTACAGTGGGTACCTGGTGTTCCAAAAAGCTTGATTTGACACCCCACTATTCAGTAATTACTGAGCCATAACAACGTCAGACATCGTTTCATAGAATCATAGAATCATAGTGCTCAGAAGGATGCCATTTGGCACATCGAGTCCATGCCGATTCTTTCAAAGAGCAATCCAGTTAGTCCCACTCCCCCACTCTTTCCCATATCCTTGCAATTTTTTCTCCTTTAAGTATTTATCCAATTTCTCTTTTGAATGCTACTATTGAATCTGTTTCCACCAGCCTATCAGGCAGTGCATTCCAAATCCTATCCACACGCTGTGTAAAAAAGCTTTTCCTCATGTCACCTCTGATTCTTTTGTCAGTCACCTTAAATCTGTGCTATTCATACTATTCTAACTTGTTTTACCTATTATATATTTTACAGGGTAATCTGTTTTTTACTATCACAATATTTGTACCTGTCCTTTTTATAAACTAATGTATATAGCAGATAAATAATGTAAACATTGTAGGGAAAACATAGTTGTATACTTAAGCAGGGGCTGGGGGAGGAGGGGTATACAATTTGATTGTTTTGTTTTTCCCTGTTCCTCCTTCCCTCCCTCCAGACAAACTTTCTGTTTGACCCTTATGTCTGGAACAGACTTAGCACTGCTTGACAGTTTTATATTTATTTTTTCTCCATAGTGTCTATTTAGACAGCAAATCAACCTTTTCTCTTTTTACACTTCTTAACCGTTGCTTTCCAGCTGCCCATTTTAATGAGCCTTGGCCGAACACATCAGTGTAATGAGTCTCTAAGGTGCAAAACTAGATTAGACGTATGATAGAAGTTGGCCTGATTTATTTTTAAATCACACACTATGCCGTCATTTATTCTCTTTTTGCTTTATTTTTTCTTTAAAGAAAAGGTTTTGACATCAAATCCCATGTGGAGTACTTTTTAAACTAATTTAATTGATTTTCTGATATCCACATATATACATTGGCCTTGGTTTGCCTGCTGCCAACATTGTGCTCAGCATGTTGCTCTGAATAGAAACAAAAGCAAAGTCCAAAAATTATGGGCAAAGCAGAATTCCAAATTTGAAGACCTTAATTTTTATGGGATATTTCGATGCATTTCTTTCCCTTTCTTTGTCTGCCTGGCCAGACACTTACAGCTAGGGTGGGGGTTGGGCGGGGGGAGAATGCATGGCCTGCTCCCAGCGCATCGCCTTTGCTCCCTTTAGTTGTCTTCCAAGAGACATCAGGGACTGCCTCTCCCATCTAAATTTATTTGCCCCATGCCACAAACTCAATTCAACATCTCTCTGTTCAACCATGCAGTGAACACCACAGCCAAGGACACTTCTTTGCTGTTCACACGCATGCACATTCCAGTGAGGGTCACACCACATGGACACATTGTCCAGTAAGAGTGGGGATCTCGTGGGCGTTGAACTTGAATATGTCCCTGCTCCATGCCATTGTTCAGTGCAACAATGCCACCTTCAGAAGATAATTTATGGACTAAATAGAAGTAGATTTGTGGGTTTACAGTTTATTCGGCAGAAATCATGATTCAACATGTTACAAAACTGATTTTTAAATGTTCTATCGATGCTTAGGTTTCTACATTTGTGTGTGCTATGCATTCACTAGTGGTCAGTTTCACCTAACAGTTTAGGCTGACGCAAGAACATTGAAATGAAGAAGAACCCACTACATAATCAAAAAACAGTTATATTATACTTCTATACATCTGCATATCTAATAGAACTTTCAGCCCTCTGCCACCATTAAGAGATTCAAAATTAAATTTAAATTTAAAATATTTCCAAGTGATCTAATAGACTTATTATGACTATTTTAAATTGGCTTTACATTAGATTACAGTTACACTGCAGGTTTAAAGGTGATCTTGAACCTCTTGTTTTTAAGTTAGGTTTAGAGTCAGTTTGCTGATCTGACACCTTAGTTATACTACCACTTTTGTGATGATGCATATACAGAAACCCCTATTCATTGATGCAAAAGCTGTTGTGGCTCATCATGGAGAGTTAATCAAATATCAAGTCGCCTTGACAGTTAAACCAATCAAAGATTTGAAAATATGTATTTCAGAAATCTGCATTAAATTTGTTTATAGTTACCTGGTTGGTGTGATCAAGCTTTGGACAAGGTCTTCCACCATTGTATGGCTTCTCACGCAACCACTTGGATCTGACCTTCACTCCACTGCCACATGATTTGCTGCAGCGAGACCAATTGGACCATTCACTAAGCTTACAGTCGGAAGGGCAGGGGATGATACAAGCCTCCTCTATATAAGCTGTTGACAGAAAAAGCAATTATGAAATGTATGGTAGTGACTATTAGTATAGTATTCATACTATAACAACTTTTATGGTCACAACATTGCTATGAAACCTGCTCAGCTAATGGATGCTTAATTTAAGTGACAGCATATCTCTTAAAAAAAGAAACCAAGGGATAATTATGGGATGCTCTACTCCCAGCCACAATAGACAGGAGTCAAGGTCAGATATAAGGCCATATGGTTGATTCTATGATCTGCATTCCATCTACTGAGGCTCCATGCTGATCACAAAGTCTCCCAAAATTATCCCTAAAAACTGAGTTTTGAGGTCAGTGGAAAAGAAAATCAGATGAGTTGTAAAATAGGTGGCTGATTCGTTACCACCCATTTTGAGCTACCACCAAAGAACAATTTAATTCCCAAAGTGTTAGATTAAGTTAGTTAATGCCTCTAAATATTGAGATTTTGACTGGTTATACAACACCAGGAAAATGCAACAGGTCTGAAACTGGCCAAAACAGGGTTCCTCACATGTGACATAACTGCAGCTATCTCATCTTCAACTGGCCAAAACTGAAACTGAGGACACCAGAGCGCAAGGCTGATTTCTATCCAGTTTGGCTAGCATCCCATTGGGGTTGTGTGCTGGCTTTGACTTTTTGAATGTATCACACTATGAAGAATACACAAGGTTCAGGAAAAGGTGATGTTAACACTGTAAAGGCACAGCTGAATCTAAGCAAATTTCTGGTAAAATCTTTTAATCGAAACAAATTGTCACTAACTTGGCCCTATTTACAATGTTTCAATTCAGCTGTAAATGTTGTGATTTTCCACACAATAATTCGGGAAAATCTTTTTCTGTTTTCAGTTTTCTGAATACTTCGCTGATGGGTGGAAAATTGTGGGAAGCTTTAAGTTCCCATTGAGCAAGATTCTGCACTAGGTACATACATTTGGAAAATCAGACCTACTGTCAGATATCATGAAACCTTAAAACTATTGTGAATCAGCTCATTTGCTCAATATTCCTGGGAAAAGGACTCATTGATTTCCTATCGAGCTGGTGGGGCCGATTTTTGTGACCCTTGCCCTGGGAAGTGCTAATTTCTTCTGGAGCAAAGGTCAGGAAAAAGCTATGGAAACTCATTTTGCTAGCATTCTACGTCTCCCTAATGGGGGAAGGGGTGATGGGAAGGGTGGAGGAAGACCTGTGCTTGCAGTAGGCTCAAGCCCATCACAATGATATTTGTGCAGGGGAAGGGGATATTCCTGGCCTGCAATCTCATATTTCTGAGACAACGCAGGGATGCCCAGTAAAGCAGGTCTTTGAGCACTGCTTATACCAATATGAAGACCAAAGGTGGGATTCCAGTTTATAGGTCCAGTGTCTGGAAACAAACTTGGACACATTTACAAAGTTAATTTTCTGTTGCTTTCAATAGTTAAGTCAACTTAATAGACCTTTCACAAAGTTTGATTTCGCAATGTCATACTTATAGAAGAGACAGCAGGGGAGATTTTCCTGGGTTTGTGCCTGGGTGCATTGAATCATCTGGAAACAGCAAATTTTGGAGGAACAAATCTGCAGCACAAAAATGGCTCAACACCATCTGAACCCCATGATTTATTACATCATTGAAATACATGCATGCTTATGTTGTTCAAAATTAGGGTTTATGGGTTTGAGGGTAATATACTAGCATCGATTGAGGATTGGTTAAAGAACAGAAAACAGAGAGTAGGACTAAATGGGCCATTTTCAGTTGGCAGGGTATAATTAGTGGAGTGCTGCAAGGATTAGTGCTTGGGCCTCAGCTATTTACAATTTATATATTTAAACTAGATTAGGGACTGAATGTAATATATCCAAGCTAGGTGGGAGAGTAAGCTGTGAGAAGGACACAAAGAGGCTGCAAAGGGATATAGACAGTGTAGTGTATGTAGGCACCTTTAGTAATGACTCCACGAGGCAGGGTATGATACTTAAACTGTGTAGACCTGTAGTCCTTTATTTGCAGCTCCTGAGTGAGGACAAGAAGCTGTGTGTTCCTTTTTACCCTCAGGTCTCCAGCAGCAGCACCCTCTGGTGTACAGGCAAGGTGTGTACAGTGTAATAGTTCATTCATTGTTGCATAACAGTGTTACAGACATCACACAGTAAACAGGCATGCATACACAACAACACTTCCCCACCTAAGCATTTTTCATATCCTTATTGTCATGCCCAGGGGAGGTGATCAGTGGTGGGCTATGGGAGGTTGTGGTGAGGGTTGTGTGGTTGCCAGGTGTGACTCCTGTGCTTGAGGCTGGCCTCATACACTTCCCCTGCGGGTGTTGCTGTTGTGGGATCCCTCGGGGGGGGGGGGTAGCCACAGCAGCAGTGGGTGGTGTGTATACACTGTGATGTGGGTAGTTGTGGGCAGGGCCACAAGACTGGTTGGGCTCCTTGTCCACCAATTGGGATGAGGGTCAGGTCATCCCAGGGTTTGCCAGGGAAGCTGGAGGGTATTGGCCTCATGCTCCTGGTTTTGGCCCTGGTGGCCAGGGGTTGTAGGGCAGTCGAGCTGGACAGTAGAACCTCCGGATGCAGCGATGGATCCATGTTCGAGGTTGATTGCCAGAGCCCGGAGGTCTGGGAGCAGCTTTGCTTGGACAGGATGCTGTTGTGGTCGATTGGCGGGATTCATCCAAAGTTCTTCAAAGGTCGCTTGGCTCATCGCAGACTGGCTCGCCTCTGTTTCGCTCTCCATAGAAACTGGGACTCCGTCCATGTCTACTTTCTTCATCCACGGAGAACTTTCGGTGGAGCAGGTATCAGTTCCATACTCTTCTTCCAGGGGTTGAGCAACTTCACCTTCATCTGTGTCGGAGCCTCAGTGATCAGCCAACTCATCAGAGACGCGGTGAGTAAAGCTTTTTCTGCACATCCTTTGAAGGAGTCTTTCCTCTTTGCATGCATAGTCTTTGTAGTGGCACTGGTGGGCCCTGTGGTTTCCTCAGGGGCTAGCCGGTTTGCCCCATGTGGCGGACTCAGGGTTACAGGACTCGGGGCAGCGTTTCTGTCCTTAGAAGTATCAATGTGGTGCACTGCTCTCGTCGGTTTAGAGTCCTTTAGTGCTTCATTTAGGTGGTCGCCAAAGTTGCACGGTGCAGCCAGTCTCCTTAAGTGTTCCAATCTTTCTACAAAAGCGTCCCAATCTTCCCCATCGGTAAATTGCTGAAAGATGCTGAGATTCGACAAGCTGAGCGTATGGTTCGTGACCTTGTATCTCATCCTCGTCGCCTGTTGTAGTGTATGTAGGCACCTTTAGTAATGACTCCATGAGGCAGGGTATGATACTTAAACTGTGTAGATCTGTAGAGCTTTATTTGCAGCTCCTGAGTGAGGACAACAAGCTGTGTGTTCCTTTTTATACTGGGTTACCTGCAGTGTGCAGGTAACCCTTAGGTCTCCAGCAGCAGCACTCTCTAGTGTACAGGCAAGGTGTGTACAGCGTAAGGGTACATTCATTGTTGCATAGCAGTGTTACAGACATCACACAGTAAATAGGCATGCATACACAACAGACAGGTTAAGTGAGTGGGCAAGAAAGTGGCAGATGGAGTATAATGTGGGAAAGTGTGAAATTATCCACTTTGGTGGGAAGAATTGAAAAGCAGGATTTTTTTTTTTAAAAAGGTGAGAGATTAGTAAATATTGGTATTCAGAGGAAATTGTGTGTCCTTGTGCACAAAGCACAGAAGGTTAACATGCAGGTTTATCAAGTAATTAGAAAGGCAAACGGTATATTGGCATTTATTGCCAGGAGTTTGGATTATAAGAGTAAGGAAATCTTGCTGCAATTATATAAGGCCCTAGTGAGACCACACCTGGAATACTGTGTACAGCTTTGGTCTTCTGACCTAAGGAAGGACATACTGCCTTAGAGGGGGTGCAATAAAGGTTCACTAGATTGATTCCTGGGCTGAGAGGGATGTCCTATGAGGAGAGATTGAGCAGAATGGGCCTATAATCCTCTGGAGTTTAGAAAAATGAGAGGTGATCTCATTGAAACATATAACATTCTTAAAGGGCTTGACAGGGTAGGTGCTGAGAGATAGTTTTCCCTGGCTGGAGAGTCTAAAGATAGGGGCTCATAGTCCCAGGATAAAGGGTCAGCCATTTAGGACTGAGATGAGGAGAAATTTCTTAATTCAGAGGGTTGTGAATCTTTGGAATTCTCTACCCAGAGGGCTATGCATGCTCAGTTGTTGTGAGTATATTCAAGACTGAGATCGATTGATTTTTGAACTCTAAGGGAATCAAGGGATTATGGGGATCGAGCGGGAAAGTGGGAATTGATGTAGTTCAGCCGTCATCTTATTGAATGGCGGAGTGGGCTCGAGGGGCCATATGGTCTACTCTTGCTCCTATTTCTTATGTTTTTGTGTTCCAACTACAGTAATCTTTTTCCCACGGTACTTTAGAGAAATAGCATACGGGTGTTTTTATTTTTACAAAGGTGTATTCTAATGAAACAAAACTACTGACATTTTTCATTTCTCTTCAACTTACCATGTCTGTTGCATCGTTCTGATTCGACAAGTCTATTATTCTGATCACGGCAAGCTACGGATTGATAGCGATATCCCTGTCCACACTCCTTGATATCTCCTTGGATCTTCATGCCAAGCATGATCTCCATCTTTCCCTCAGGCAGAATGCAGTCAGACAAGTTGCCTATAGGCTGGGCTGTGTACTTGTCGCAGGGACAGAACTGGGTCTCAATTAGAGGGAACTGTTGAGTGTTCCTACATTTTTCTCTCTTCTTGCTTTTCCCTGATAGTAACAATGAAAGGATACATCAGTTTAAGAAAACATCAGAATGAAACCAACTTTTAAGTGCGAGGAAACAACATTACTGCATCCAGCACAGCAGGACACTCAGAAGGTAAACTCCTGATCTCAAATTTCAGATCTAGATCCTTTCACTATGTTTGAACTTAACCCTAACAAATGGGTGCATTGTGGTCAAGTGGGAAGTTAAAGTATTAAAAATGTGAATCCTGACGCCAACTCATTACTAACCCACCCAATTCTGGGTTTAACAAAGGTGGGATGGGGGGGGGGGGGCGCGGGTGGCGTCGGGCAGTCAATCTGCTCCCAGGAGGCAAGTTGGCACTTTAAATATTATAACTGCGGCTGGCCGGGGATCCCGGGCCTTCGGAAAAAAAGTGCTTCACCCCGGCCCCCGAAGCTCTCCCACCATCAGCACCCCCATACAAATGACCCCAACGCCCCCCGGGGTCAGCAATCGGAACCCACACCCCAGGTTCGGGAATTGGACTCCAAACACCTGAGATTGGATTCCCTCCTGCCGGGGTTGGGGCTCGCACTTACCTGTGGTTGCGGCCTCCCTTCCAGCGTTCCCGCCCGACTGGAAGCCAGTCTGGCAATCAGGCTGACTTCCGGATGGGGAACCTGTCCGTGACATCACACGTACTCTATATGGAAAAACTCCACAGCATGTGGGGAAACCCAGACTTCCCACACTCTACTGTGCTCCCCTCCACCCCCCACCTCTGGGCAGGTCAATAAAGCTAAATTCCAGCCTGTATTACAGCTAAAGCTCAAAGTAGGTCGAGTGAGATGGATCACAGTAGTGCAATGTCTCAGTGAAATATTATATTGGGCCACATTGTGGTAGGATGCAGATATAATCCCCACCCTTCCAAGTTCCCAATCTTACCCATCGTGATAAAGTGTGGAAGAGAAGCCAGACACTTGCCCATAGGGAGAGACAATATGAAGAGAGAAATTTAAATGTGGAAGAGGTTTAAGGAGGGAGTCCTTGAGAGTAAGGCCAAGGCGGATGATGCCACTGCCACCAATGGTGGGGTGAAAGGGAAGGATTGCCTAAAAGGTCCGAGTCAGATGACCATCACATGCAAGAGCGATGTAAGGCGGGCAGCTTTCAGTCGGTAGTTTGGCAACCATATTTGCAGAAGTATGTAGTAGACTGCCTGGCCATCATTTTGACTAGAGATAGTCTGTGGTTTAGAAATAAGGAAGCATTTCCACCTCTGCAACATCAGCCACCTTCATCCCTACTTTCATTGAACCTCTCATCCATGCTTTGATCACTTCTAGACCCAATTATTCCAATGTCTTCCTTGCTGATTTCCCATCCTTCACCCTCCATAGATTTCAACTTGTTTAAAACCCTGCTGCACACGTTGGGTCCTCACCCTCATCCTCACTGAACGACATTCGCTACTTGCCTCCCGATGCATTAAATTAAAAATCTTTATGCTTGTGTTCAAATACCTCTATGGTCTCACCCCACCCTATCTCTACAACTTCCTCCAGCCTTACATCCCTCTTGCATGTGGTGGCAATATGACTGACCTATTAGGCAACCCTTTTCCTTCAAACTGGTGGCTCCAGCCCCAACTACGACCTCTGTGCTCCCTCCCCCCTCCTCGCCCCGAACTTATGTACAAGGACAGCAGCAGCTGCTGCTGAGCCCAGGCTATCCACTCACTGAGAAGGGAGAGAGGAGATGGGTTCTGAGCGCAGATCTCCTGGTTCGAGCTCTCTGTCCTCTGCTTTCCTCTCAACAGGCCCCACTGTATATTTTGTTCCTCCCCCTAACGCCATGCTGTGTGGTTTGTTGTTGCCCCTCCCCGGGCTAATTGGGGCAGTTGCTCTTCGAATTGCATCTTTCACTCCATGAATCCTCTTACTGCCATACATCACCGGTGGCAACTGTAACCCATTCAGTTCAAGTATCCCGCGCCTATTGAAATCAGCCAATGGCGCGTACATCGGTTCCATTTCGGATTTGAATTTTTTTGTCCGATATTGTTATTCCTGCAGTCGCGATTGTCAATAAAATGGAGAAGAAGCAAAGAATTAGGCAGCAGCTGCAAGGAGGAAAGGAGCTTCTGGGGTCAAACAGACAGTCACTGTCTTTGTGAAGGAAGAGTGGAATATGTCAAAATTAGGAAACTATTAGAATTGACATTTATTACCAGAAAAACTGAAATAGTTTGCAAACTCATTTAAATATCTGCATGGTCTAATTCCCCCCACCTCCCACCTTATTTTCTCTCCTAATGTCTTCGAAGTGTTGACTCACACTGTAGTATTATTACAAGGGTGCTGGCTGCCTTTGATGCCTAACCTCACCCATTCTTCACCTGCGAGCCTATACCTTCAGTGTTAGCAGTCTTGCTTTACCAAGGAGGGCATCACAGACAGACTTGATTGATGATACCGAATGTTGGCCTCCAGTTAACATTTCACCCTTCCAGGATGGTCCTGGAGCCGCCAGGGATAAAACATTAATTTGGACACTGCTGCAAACAATTTGGGAAAAAAATCATAGGGCCTTAAAAAAATTGTGTTTTTCATTTTTATTGTACATTTTTGTTTATTAATTCTAAAATATTGGAGATGGGGAAAAAAGGTTGTTTCACTGACAATCAAGCAGAGAACCGGGACCGGCTGATGTGCCGGGAACAGTTGCTGAGGGAGTTGGGGGTCACAGGAAAAAGTTGGAGACTGGGATTAGGTGATTGGGGCTCATGTGGAGGGAATGAGGGAGTGGGAAGGGCGTGCCAGGGGATAGCAGCAGCAGTAAGATGGTGAGTGGGACCAACGCTGAGTGAATTTTTATACAGAAAAATATTTGTGTTATGTTATGGGGGGCCTGTGGAATTTTTATAACACAGGAGGGGGGCTTCAGAAGCAAAAGGTTGTGAACCCTTGACCTAGAGAATTATTTAGAAACTTGTTTGATGAAAGCAGCATTGTCATATAGATTGCTTATGTGGTCAAACTTGTCAAGGTTATTTAAAGGTTGATGCAAAAATGCTAAATCAAAAGCACAGTAAAAATTTGTTGATGAAGTGTAAATCCAAAGATTTTTTATGAGAAATGTTCACCATAAGAAACAAAGACAAAAAAAACTATGAATTAATGATGTACTTTCAGTATGAAATGCTGGACAGAGTGCCTGTCATAAATAACTATCACATTAAAATATCTAGTTTCCACTTCCATATCATGGAAGCATGTATACAAATTTGAACAGGGTGGAACAGATTCAAGTATGCACATTTACTTTGTGGTATCAGAATAAGGTGAAATGGTCACACAGTAAGTTTGCTAAAGATATTTCTATTTGTTTTGTCACTCACCGACAAGTGTCCTCCTTCTGGTCTGTACTGTACCGCAGTCACCACTGCAGGAAGAAAATTTGGACCAGTTGGTGAACTGGCAGTCATCCTGGCAGGGCAATTGACAGTGTTGAGTTAGAAGTGGCATTGTGCCAGCCCACTTCAGGCAATTATTAATGTCCACTTGACCACCATCTTGCTTGCGACATGATATTGCTAAAAGGAAAAGAAATAGGATTCCATAAAATGAGTTGGCTGTTAATAATATTGACCTGATTGGTTGAAAAAATTGAAGTATTATTTTCTAAAGCTACTTATCATAAGAATTTGGTTTAAAATATCAAGGCCTAGAATTTGGCCTCCTTAGCACCTCCTGTTATCACCTCCAGGGGGCGATAGCAGGGCGCCAATCACTTACTGACCGGGTGCGGCGAGATGAACAACTCCCGCTAACTTCGGCGGAAGGTTTGCGGTGGCGGTCGGACGTTGCGCCCTGATCTCTTTCACCCGGAGATCATGACATCATTGTTCCGGTAGCGCCCTGGACCCGAACTTCCGTCCCCTGCAGCATCGGCAGGTGAAAACACCGGCAGCTGCAGGAGGCGCTGATCGGGAGGCCGGGTGCTTCGGGGCGGAAGTTAAAGAGGAGGTGGCCGAGGTAAGTACAAAATTTAAAAAATGGCGGTTTTCAATATTTTTGATTCCTCTTCGGCTGCACCGATCAGCCTGGCACTCTGCTGGAGTGCATGAGGCTGATTGGGCCGGATCGCAGCTATCCTTGGGGACCAGGGAGGGAAGGAGCCTTTGAACACGGCAATGCTGCGTGGCCCATTGTGCAGCGCTGCACAATACTGCCCCACCAGCTGCCTCTTGCGCTCTGGGAAGGAATTAGAGCACTTGAGTTAGTGCTCCACTTCCTTCCTGGAGCACAAACATCACATTTTTTGAAAGCTGAAAAACATTCTCACCTTGCGCTAATTTTTTCAACTTTCAAAAGTTAGCGACCCAAGCTGGGCACTCCAGAATTTCTCCCCCACCAATTTTTTTTCTTTCTTTCTTGTCTTTGTTGATGATTTAGAGGGTGTGAACATCCGAGTATTCTCCTGCTCACCGGCTGTAACTTTGGCAGAAGAGCCACTGAAACCTAAGAAAATACAGCATAAAATGTCTTCGGCTTTTCTGTTGAAGTTGCAGCAGGTGAGCAAGCAGGATAATCCCTGTGGAACTTTTACCCCCATAGAAATGTATCCCCACAATGTTTATCAAAGCAAAGGATGTCAGTGCTGAGGAATGGAATACCTTTTATTTAAGGATCAAGCCAGCTTAAAACTTATAGCTTGCAATAGATGCCGAGTAAAGCTCCTCTATCTATGTCAACAATGTGCCTTAACTCAACCTCAGAGAACACCTGTGTGATATTTCATTTCCCACACCAGCCATTCTTACGGCCCTTCCAGGTAGGAAAGTTCCAGAAGGAATTACTAATAAAACCAAAATCTGTGGGAACCCAGGATAGAATGTGGAACTGGATATGAGGTTGGATAAAAGGAATAGATAGTACTCATGAGAAATGGCATGTCAGCCTGGGAGTGGGTGGATGGGGAAGTGTTGAGTGCAGCACTGTGGGGACCAATGCTTGGATGCATGCAAACTTAAACCAAGTTTTAATGGTAGAATTAGAGAGTCACAAGGGTTTTGTGACAGGGAGAACATGATTAACGGCTACATATTCTGAATGGGAAAACCATTTGCAGCATCACCTACAGAAATCACAGGTAATTTCAAATGTCATAAGGGTGTGGATGCATTTGATATTGAAAGGTCCATAAAGAATGTTTATGGGTGACAGGGCATACTGATTTTAATAATACATTAGTCAATCTCCTGTGGTGTTGAACAAGGGTATTCAAAATCAATGTGAACTTTTCAGGTCCATCAGGATTAATGGATTGGAGATAATGGAATCAATGTGGGATGGTGAGAAAGGGAAGGAGGAGGATAGAAATGGAGGTGAGTGAAGAAGGGATGGGGATGGAGATGGGGAGGAGTTGAAGGGAGAGGGAGAGGGAGAGAGGGAGGAGAAGACAGTGGAGTTAATTCTAACTTTGTGTAATGCACAATATTGGATCACCTGCCTAATATACATAATTTCTATTGAATTCATTGGCCGGAATTTTCTGCACCTGGGTGGGTTGGGTGTGGGCGGTCACCGTGACGGGTCGCGATCCCATTCCTCATTCCATTCCGCTCCTGAGATCGACTTCCCGTTAATGATGCCTATTAAGGCAGCCCTGCACATTACCCATCCCTATTAAATGGCGCGTCCGATGATGTCTTGGATGATGCATATTCAGCCGGGATATTTAAAGGAGCCATGGCCACTTACATTTGAAGTTCATCTAGCAGTGTGCAGGCACTGCTCTGGAGCTTTTGAATATTCCAAACACTTGGAAACATGACTGCACAGATGCAGAGGGCTGCACCCAGGATCTCCGATGACATCTTCCATATGCTTGTGGAGGGAGTCAGAGCACATAGGGAGGTCCTCTTACCTTTGGATGGATGGAAGAGACCTATCCCGCAGACCAAAGGAACCTGGCTCCAAAGATCAGAGCAGGGATGTTGTCAGGTGGACCTGGGTGTAGTGCTGGAGATTAGGAAAGGTGAGTGCAAAGCCACACTCAACTTTATTCAGCTGTGCCTCTCATCACATCCTCAGCAAACTGCCTTCCCAAGTCTGCTTCTGCACATGATTATTCACGCCAACATACCTTGCATGTCCACCCATCCCTCTCTCTCTATCTACATCATCAAATCACCATTTGACTAACTACCTCTCTGTAATATAGAGCTTCCCTAATGGACTACTGCTCCACCTAGTGGAATACTGTGGTAATGCAATTCCTGATGTATATAATAAAAAGATCACATGACAAGGTCACATGACAAGTTCCTGTA
The DNA here is from genome assembly GCF_044704955.1 of Pristiophorus japonicus. Lineage (NCBI taxonomy): Eukaryota > Metazoa > Chordata > Chondrichthyes > Pristiophoridae > Pristiophorus > Pristiophorus japonicus. Next base: position 152,354,712 of record NC_091981.1, on the reverse strand, counting down.
GAGCCATCTTGTGTATGTGTATGCTTATGATGTCGTAAAGAAGATATCATATTGATGATGAAGATGGGATAATAGGATTCCCTAGCTGAAATTTTTGTTGGTGGATCATCCAGCCAACCAACAGAGAAGATTTGTGAGGTTTATTGTTTTGCAGCACAGCTAAAAATCCAAGGTAAATTTCAAGCAAACTATTGACATTGCCAGAGTCCAGATGGCCATGCCTAAGGGAATAATAGGGCACCTGGGTGAGTTCCATCATGACCAAGAGACTTTCGGAGCATATGTGGAGCAGCTAGAAATGTTTCTCACCTCAAATAGTATTGTCGAAGTCCCCGATGATGAAAATCATAACTGGGTGGTGTTAGAAAGAAAATAGGCTATTTTCCTGACTGAAGCAGGCCCCGAGGTGTATGAAACCCGAAAAATTTGCTTGTTCCCGTCAAGCCAAAGGACACACCACTGATGGAGATTCGGCAATACAGTCCTGAGCCCCTGGAAATTGCTGAAAGTTATAGTTTTAGAATATGAAATCAATTACATTGTAGCTTTAAAAAAGCTATCCATTCAATGTCATTTCGGAAACTTTCAGGACCGAGCATTGTGTGACCACTTTGTTTGTGGCATGAAGAATGAAGCAATCAAAAGAAAGTTGTGGACAATCCCGAACTTGACTTTTGATTTAGCTTGTCAGACAGTAATGTCGATGGATATGGCCGACCAATACTCCCAAGAATTTTGTGCCATTTCCTGTCATCAGACAACCAAGGTGAATCGCCTGCAGGGTAGAAGTAAAGGGCTGTTGGGCCCCAAGGTCTCAGCAACTGGCCAAGGTAACAGTGCATTGAAATCATACTATCGGTGCCTGGGATAACACATTGCTCAAAGCTGTCCATTTGTGAAGGCAGAGTGTTTCTTCTGCAAGAAAACTGGACATCTTGTGAAGGCATGCCGACTGAAGAGTAAACCGATGTTCAATGCTAGAAGTAGAAATAGCCAGACACTACATAGCATTGAAGAGATACACGTCATCGGGTGCACAAGAGTTCCTAACAATGATTCACGAGGTATCATCATCTAAGTAGACGTTGCAGGATCCAGAAAACCCATGGAAGTCGACACTGTTGCATCTGTGAGTGTAGTACCAGAATTGCTATATCTCGACAAGTTGAGTGATTTTTCAATGGAGAAGTCAAAGATAGAGCTACGAAGCTACTCAGAAGAGCAAATCCCTGAGGTAGGACATATCACTGTACTGGTGAAATACAAATATCAGTTTTTCAGAGCTTGCCTCTCATAATAGTAGTAGGAGACAAGGCTGCCTTAATAGGTAGAAATTAGTTGGGATCACTGAAGCTGGACTTTTTGTGTGGAAATTAAATTTGCATCAAAAGAGGACATCATCAAGCAATATTCGAAGGTGTTCCACGAAACAGGCGGTCCGATCCAAGGCTTCAAGATGAGTGTCAGAGTACAGAAGGACTCAAGACCAGTTTACTGCAAATCGCCTATTTTGGTGAGGGATTCTGGCCTCAGATCGACCTGCCGCTCGCCAGGAGGACCACTCCCAAACAGCAGGTCTGACCTGGCCGTGAGTCGGGCGGCAGGGAGAAGGGCTCTGAGTGCTGCAGCGCTGCACATCGCGACTATGGTGCAGATACTGGACCATTATGAGTGGGACTGCTGGAAAAAAGTTAGGTGGATGTTGCTTTACTTTATTGCTGATGGTCTGTTTAATTTGGACGTGATAAAAGCGACTGAAATGTGTCTCGGCTGATGGAAACTTTTTTCTTTGACCTTGCTGAAAGACCTTCATTGAGAAGCCCAGTGGCGAAGGCAAAATAATTATGAATAAGTGAAAAGTCTTCAGCACGTCACATTTTGTGCAGCCAAGCTGATTAATTAATTCTGTGACACTGTCCTTCAAGACGTTCTCAGGGAAGCACTACATATCACATAGAGGGTGAGAGGGTTAGGGTTAGAATGATCTACTGTAAGCCTGAGACAGCTGCAGACTCTGACAACACTTGTATGGGAGGAAAAGGGTATTAAGTTACAGCTATTTGACTTTAGGGGCAGCGCGATTACAGAGCAAACTGAGGAAGGACTACAGTCAATAGAACACAGCAAGAGACAAGCGCCATGGTAACTCAGTGGCCTACTGTTAAGGTTTCAATGATTAGACTATCACTATCACCTTGTTAATGTGTTTTTCTTTGTACTGCAAGGAAACTACTTCATAAAATCAGTTCTGATTCATCACAAAAGACCTGTACCCAGCATGCCTTGTTGTGGTGATGGACATAAGTCTATTCTGAGAGATGTAATAAATCTGAGAGATCGAATGACCCTCACAGCACATAAAGAGTAATGTGATGGACCTTAAGCTGCACAGAAAGAGTTCAGATATGTTTCTCCATATGACTCCATTGAGGGGAAGGTGTCCTGGACGAAGTGGTAATTAGTGAAAGATGGTAAAGGCTCAGTGGAGATGCCCTCCAAGAGTTATGAGAGCATTTAATGCGGAACATATTTAGGCGCATATTGTGACTGTGCAGAGGGTGTGGGATTATGTCAGGCTGAATAAGAGAGAGATAGAAGATGTTAAGAAATGGCACACAGCTGCAACTGTTGTGAGGAGGGTTTTTAATGATAAAATATGTTTTCATAACTTTATTTTTATATGTTTTTTAAAACACTTGCGCCTGTAAAAGTAGGCTATGCGCCTGCTTTTTCAGGCGCAAGAATTTTGAGGACATTTGTATGTGTAAATATTGGAAATTTGCACTTACAGATGTCCTTGCTCCCAATCTGCGGATGATCTGTTAAGCCAGAAACTTGACAGATCGGAAAAGGCAGTTTTCAGCGCATGCGCATTGCGCGCTGAAAACCGCCTTTTCCGATGTCTTCCCGGGTCCGTACAAACTTCGTTCGGGCCCGGGAACGTCGGAATTTCAGGGCCATTGTGTCACTCACAGGAGCACATGGAGCAGTAAGCCTGAGGATTGGGTGGATTTTAGAATTCAGTAAAGGAGGACCAAGAAATAGATAAAGAAAGGGAAAATAGAATGAGAGTAATCTAACGAGAGACAGAAAAACAGACTGTAAAAGCTTCTATAGGTATGTAAAATGGAAAGAATTAGCGAAAGCAAATGTGGGTCCCCTTCAGATTGAGACAGGCAAAATTATAGTGGGGAATAAGGAAATGGCAGAGAAATTAAACAAATACTTTGTGTCTAGCTTCACAGAAGAAGACACGGAAAACCTCCCGGAAATAGTGGAGTACCAAGGGTCTAGCGAGAATGAGGAACTGAAAGAAATTAGTATTAGTAAAAAATATTAGTGAGAAATTAATGGCACTGAAAGTCGATACAATCCCCTGGATCTGATGGCCTACATCCTCGGGTTTTGAAAGAGGCGGCTATAGAGATAATGGATGCATTAGTTGTCATCTTCCAAAATTCCATAGATTCTAGAACGGTTCCCGCAGATTAGAAGGTAACTAATGTAACCCCGCTATTTAAGAAAGGAGGGAAAGAGAAATCGCGGAACTACAGACCAGTTAGCTTAACATCAGTAGTAGGGAAAATGCTGGAATCTATTATTAAGGACGTGGTAACAGGGCACTTAGAAAATAATAATAGGATTGCGCAGAGTCAACACAGATTTATGAAAGGGAAATCATGTTAGAGTTTTTTGAGGTTGTAACTAGCAGAATGTATAAGGGGGGACCAGTGGATGTGATATATTTGGATTTTCAGAAGGCATTCGATAAAGTTCCACACAAGAGGCTATTGAACAAAATTAGTGCTCATTGGATTGGTGGCAATATACTAGCATGGATTGAGGATTGGTTAATGGACAGAAAACAGAGTGTAGGAATAAATGGGTCATTTTTGGGTTGGCAGGATGTAACTAGTGGGATGCCACAAGGATCAGTGCTTGGGCCCCAGCTATTCACAATCTATATCAATGATTGGTATACGAGGACCAAATGTAATATATCCAAGTTTAGTGATGATACAAAGCTAGGTGGGAATGTAAGTTGTAAGGAGGATGCAAAGAGACTTCAAAGGAATATAGCCAGGCTAAGTGAGAGGGCAAGAACATGGCAAATGGAATATAATGTGGAGAAATGTGAAGTTATCTATTTTGGTAGAAAAAATAGAAAAGCAGAGTATTTTTTAAATGGTGAGAGATTGGGAAATGTTGGTGTTCAGAGGGACCTGGGTGTCCTTGTACACAAATCACTGAAAGTTAATATGCAGGCACAGCAAGCAATTAAGATAGCAAATGGTATGTTGGCCTTTATTACAAGAGCATTTGAGTAAAGAGTAAAGATGTCTTACTGCAATTATATAGGGCCCTGGTGACACTGCACCATTGTACATACTGGAGTATTATGTACAGTTTAGATCTCCTTACCTAAGGAAGGATATACTTGCCATAGAGAGAGTACAACAAAGATTCACCAGACTGATTCCTGGGATGGGGGGATTGTCCTATGAGGAGAGATTGAGTAGACTAGGCCTATATTCTCCAGAGTTTAGAAGAATGAGGGGTGATCTCATTGAAACATGCAAAATCCTTCCAGGGCTTGACTGGGTAGATGCAGAGAGGATGTTTCCTCTGGCTGAGGAGTCTAGAACCAGGGGTCACAGTCTCAGAATAAGGGGACGGCCATTAAGGACTGAGATGAGGAACTACTTCTTCACTCAGAGGGTGGTGAATCTTTGGAATTCTCTACCCCAGAGGGCTGTGAAGGCTCAGTCTTTGAGTATATTCCAGACAGAGATCTATAGACTTTTGGATATTAAGGGAATCAAGTGATATGTAAATAGTGCAGGAAAGTGGAGTTGAGGTAGAAGATCAACCATGATCTCATTGAATGGTAGAGCAGGCTCGATGGGCCAAATGGCCTACTCCTGCTCCTAATTCTTATGCTCTTATGTTCGATGGAGAATAAATGGCTATCCATGGAGAATAGATGGCACATGTTCAGAGACCTCCTCTCAAGGAGAGATGCAAATGTAGACTTGGTTCCTCATGGCCCCACTACTGTGCAGCAAGGGCTCTCCAACTCCTTGCTCGCAGGGAAGTGCGGGTGGCCCATGAGAGGGATGATGGTGAGAGGGAACATGGAAATGGGGGCTCCTCTCAAAGCGCTTACACTTTCCCCCATTGCCTCCCTCTCAGACAGAGCCCCAGATGTCTCCTGGGATTGTGATGGCTGAGTCTGTACCTGCACAGTCGCAGGAGGAGCAGACTTTGGCCAGACCATCACAGGCTGCAAGACCCAGATTATGTCGACCAAAAGTGTCCATGCAGTCACAACAGGGAAGTGAAGCCACAAGGGTAGCACCTCGTACAAACGTGCATAAGAGAAAGATGACACACATGTAGATGCACATGGGTAAGCACTTGGGTGCTTTAGTAACTGTTTGTGTGAAGTTTCCATTAATCTGATGTTACAGATAGAAATTATTAATTTCACCACTTTCCAATCATGGCCAATTCTGTCTGCAGCTATGGAAATGGCTCAGTGAGTTGGAGTGAATTGTGAGACATAATGTTATCACCAGCAATGGTGGTCAGTTTGAAAGGAATAGGCTGGACATTGTAGGGATGCTTTATGGTGTTGCTGTGGGGTGTTTTGGAATCTGGCATGGCATATGGCAGCCATATGGGTGTAATGCCTGAAGTTAAGTAAATCTAGCCCAAATGAAGCCATCCTTGGACTCCCAGGCAGCAATGTGTTCGGGTGCTGGTGGGATCTGGACCATAGGTTTCTCCTGATCATCCTCTTCCTCATTTTCCAGCTAATGCTCCTCCTCCTTTTCCTCTGAAGAGGTTGTGTGCTCAGAGCCTTGCTCCTCATGCAGTACTAATGCTTGCTGCTGTGCTATGTTGTGCAGGGTGCAGGAGACCACGACAATTCTGGAGGCCTTGGCTGGTGCATACTGAAGGGCTCCTCCTGATCTGTCAAGGCATCTGAAGCGCATTTTCAGCATGCCTATTATCTGCTTTGTGACACTTATGGTGGAAATGTGGCTTTCATTATATCTCTCCTCGGCCTCAATACATGGCCTCCTCAAGGGTTTCATGAGCCATGTCTTCAGTGGATAGCCCTTGTCTCCAAGCAGCCAGCCGGAAAGTATGTATGAAGGTGCAAAGAGCTGAGGGAGGGTGGACTGGTGCAGCACGAAAGAGTCATGGCAGCTGCGAGGGAATTTGGCGCATAGATGCATGATGATCTTCCTATGGTTGCAGACAAGCTGCAGATTGAGGGAGTGGAAGCCCTTGCGGTTGACAAAGACTCCTGGGTGATAATGGGGTGCCAAGATGGCCACATGTGTGCAGTCAATGATGTCCTGCATTCGTGGGAAGCCAGTCAGAGCAGCAAAGGCAAGCGTCCGCTCAGTAACACTGGCTTCATCAGTGGCAAAGTTGATATAATTGTCTGACTTGTCAAAGAGGACATTGGTGACCTGTGTGATGCATCTATGGGCAGCCAAATGCGAGATGCCACAAATGTATGCAGATCCCTGGAAGGAGCCTGAGACAAAGAAGTTGAGAGCACTGATGACTTTGACAGCTACTGGTAAGGTGTGCCCACCAGGTCCTCTTGGCTGCAAGTCTTGCTCCAGCAATCTAAAAATGTCTTTGACCACCTGGCATGACAGCCTGAGCCTCCTTCACTGTCATGTTGAGGAGGCTCATCCTCTGCCTTTTTATCCTGTGTTGGGGGTATTGCCTCTGGCGTGGTGCAGCCCTGCACTGATGCCCTCTGTCCTGTGCAGTATCAGGTTGGTGAGGAGAAGGTTGGTGGTGTTGTTGTTGGTGCTGCTGGTGTTGGGCCTCATTGTGGTCCAATTCTGAGGCCCATGGTGAAACAGTATAAATGGCACCCATGCTGATGTAATAGATGGCAGGTGAAGTAGAGATGGCAGAAGCAATCTTTCAATTGTGTGACAGGTTCTACCAATGAGGTGACAGTGGATCCCGACTTTGCTGGAAAGACTTAGAGGTTTAAGGGTCTGACAAATATCTAATAATCATCTAAATTTGCTCACCAGCCTCTGCCATTTAGGTCCCTGCTGCGCTGGCAAACACGCCTGAGGGAAAGGCACGTGGGGTCCGGATGACAGCAGTTTCTCGACCCGCTCCAAGTTATTTCAAATTGCCCTTCCGACCCACCTCCAATTCCGCCCGCACAGACACCTGAAACTTCTGGCCTTAGTAAATGCTTTGTTGCTCCCTATAGCAGTGTGACTGAGATTAACAACTCAATGGAGTGCTACGTCTTTTCGTGAAGCAATTGTATCATTTTCACTTGTTCAAATGTTATTCCAAAATAGACGGTACCTTTGAATTTGGGCTACTGATGCCACAGAATTTATTTCTGGAAGATGAATAAGTAGATCAAAATGTATTTGTTTCACTAGTTATTTCCCCTTAGTAGAACCCAGTATCATTAGAAAATTAAAATCAGGGTACTTCTAATTGCTGATTGTTTGCGGGAGTGTTCCAATTGGACACTGTTCTGATTCTTCATATTTATATAATGACATCAGCTATTTTTTCCTTTGCAATTCAACTTAGTCATTAAAAATGTAAAAAGTATGCCCTTAAGCTATCGCATAAATCTAAAACAAATCAAAGTTAAACCAAGCGATTTACAAGCAGTCTGCCTGCGATAACGCTCACAGCGATGTGTAAGGCTCTTGTTATTGAAAGAGCTCCACAGTGCAGGAAGCTGGGTGGTAAAAATCCATCCCTGCTTGTAATTAAACAGGAAGTACATTTTCTTGGGAGATGTATTAATAGCTTATACTCTCATGCAAACAGCGCCCTTTGCAACCACAGTGAATGTATTTATTTGACAGAAGGGAAACATTGAAAATAATTTCCAATTCTTTGGGCCACATCAGACCCTTACATCACCTTACTATGTGTAAAAACTTCCAAGTGATCCTGTTTGTTCCGGATTTCTCATGGGAAAATTTGATTTGACGTTGGTCTGCTTTAGCTTTATTAACACAGCTGAAATTGGGTTTATCACAAAAGATAAGCAATTTTAATAGGCAAGTCTAGTCCACCACCTGTGAGTAACCTGATTTTAAATAACTGAAATGAAAATGACTTTAAAAAACTATACAGAACCATTTACGAGTTACATTGGTGTTCAGTAGTCAGTTTCTTAGTAAATTAATAAAAATATTTAAAAGCTTGTAAACTGTGCCTATTAGTGTCCTTGCACCTAAAAAATGTGTAATTTTAAGAACGTCCTCGAAGACCCACAAATGGGCCCAGTTAGTGGAAACTTGCAATGCTGATTAATTTGTTCTGGGAGCATGGCCACTTTTCTGGGTGGGGCTTGCTTCTAGCGCAATGCTTTTTAAACTAGTGAAAAAGATCACTTGCAATGAGCGTAATTTGTGCTTAAAATTTCATGATCTTTTGTGCTGGTTTGGCAGATTTTGGGCAAATTGTACTGAAAAAACAGCGCAGTATAGCGGAAACTCCTGCCCAATATGTTAAACGTGTGACAAGGAAACCAAAAAAAGGAAACTAACCTCTGGTTTGAAGCCCTGGACCACAGGTTTCATGCGCTCCAGGGCTGTCTTGACGGACATACCACGGTACTAACTGACACCGACGCCATTTGTGTGTTTTCCACCTATTAGAAAGAATACAGCAATAAGTTTCTGCACACAATTTTATTAAGAAAGAAGGAAATAACTTGCATTTTTCTTGAATACCATATTTATATTTTCGACTTTACTTCTCACTATGCATCCTCTCCAAGATGAAAGGCAGGACAATTCGGGGGTCTGACCTATGGGGAAAGACTGAAGAAACTTGGGATTTTCAGCCGAGAAAGGCCGCAGCGGGGTGATCTTATAGAGTGATATTAGATTGCTAAGAGTATAGAAAAACTTAACCCAAACAATTACATTAAATTAAACTGCAAAAGTCAAAATAGCCAACAAAGTAAAAGGCAATTTTAGGACTGATATCAGGAAATTCTTCTTCACACAAAGCACGACCAACAAGTGGCATGAGCTTCCAGATAGAATAATGGAGGCAAAAACCTTGGAAGCATTTAAAAAACAATTGGGTGCTACAATGGGGAGGGGGCATTTTAGGATCTCTGAGGATGGATAAATTAAATAGGCTTTCCTTATCTATAATTATCCTGTGAGCTAACAAGCATGACAAGTCTTGAAGATAATAAGCATTGTCTATGTAACCACCAAGTCCGCAGAAAGCCAAAGCTATTGGAATAGGTAAAGGACCTGAATCAGCAATAGAAGAGAAGTGATTAACAGCTTTCATTCCTCCCCCTTCCCCATCTCCTTCTTGACTCCGACCATCATATTAAGGTTAATGTTCTCATATTCAGGATCCTATATATCAGGACAGAATATTATTTCTGAATAGTATTTTAGTATCTCTGGGCCCAAGTTTCGAGCCGCGCCTAGAACGGCGCAGTCCCGACCTGGACCCCCGTTTTTCACGCCACAAAGTGCGCTTAAAAAAAACTTCCAGATTCTCCAGCTCCCTGCACGTCGTTTGTAGCTTGGCGCAGCGCCGCAGGAGCTGTAGGGGGCGGAGCCAGGTCCCTGCGCTGAAAACAGTGCCGGGACCTCTGCACATGCGCGCACTCTAGTGGGCGCGCATGTGCAGTAGCTCCAGGCGCCCAAAACTGTGTGGGAGGGGCCCGAAGCACGCAGCCCCTAGCCCTGGCCGAATGGCCTCACTGGGGCTGCGTGAATAAGGCTCCTCCCACGCCCAGCTCCTGCTTCCTCCCAACCCCCGTCTCCGGACCGGGCCCCAACACCGACCCGACTCCCGCTTTCCCCGCGCCCCCCCCTCCCCCGGACTGGACCTGATACTGACCCGACTCCCGCTTCCCCCCCCACCCCCCGGACTGGACCCGACACCGACCCGACTCCCGCTCCCCCCCCGGACTGGACCCGACCCGACTCCCGCTTCCCCACCCCGGACTGGACCCGACACCGACCAGACTCCCGCTCCCCCCCCCCCCAGGACTGGACCCGACACCGACCCGACTCCCGCTCCCCCCCCCAGACTGGACCCGACCCGACTCCCGCTTCCCCCCCCGGACTGGATCCGACACCGACCCGACTCCCGCTTCCGCCCCCCCCCCCCCCCCCCCGCCCCGGACTGGACCCGACCTGACCTCCCTCCCTGACCTTCCTCTCCCTCCCTCCCTCCCCCCGACCTGAACCGAACCGACCTCTCTCCCACCACCCCTCGGCCCGATCCAACGCCACCTACCTGTAAATCTGGTACTGGGGACGGACCCTGCCCAAAGTCTCGGGCCCGGCCGGGCCCGGCCCGTTCAGCCTCCCTCACCCTTCTCCTTTCTCCCCCCCATCTCCTTTCTCCCCCCCCACCATCTCCTTCCCCCCCCATCTCTTCCCTCCCTCCTCCCCCCTCCCCCCTCCCCCTTCTCCTCCTCTCCCTTCTCCCTTCTCCTCCTCCCCCTTCTCCCTCCCTCCTCCTCGGGAGCAGGAGTAGGCCATTTAGCCCCTTGAGCCTGCTCCGCCATTCAATAAGATCATGGCTGATCTGATCTTGGGCTGAACTCCACTTACCTGCCCACTCCCCATAACCCTTGACTCCCCTATTGTTCAAAGATCAGTCAATCTCCACCTTAAATATATTCAATGACCCAGTCTCCACAGCTCTCCAAGGTAGAGAATTTTAAAGATTCATGATCCTCTGAGAGAAGAAATTCTACCTCATCTCCGTTTTAAATGTGCGACCCCTTATTCTGAAACTTTTCCACCTAGTTCAAGATTTTCCCATGAGAGGAAACATCCTCTCTGCATCTTCCCAGTCAAGACCCCTCAGAATCTTATACATTTCAATAAGATCACCACTCATTCTTCTAAACACCAATGAGTATAGGCCCAACCTGCTCAACCTTTCTTCATAAGTAAAGCCCTTCATCTCAGAAATCAACCTAGTGAACCTTCTCTGAACTATCTCTAAAACAAGTATAACCCTCCTTAAATAAGGAGACCAAAACTGTATGTAGTACTCCAGGTGTGGTCTCACCAACACCCTGTAAAGTTGTAGCAAGACTTCCCTACTTTTATACCCCATCCCCCTTACAATAAAGGCCAACATTCCATTAGCCTTCCTAATTACTTGCTGTACCTGCAAACTAACTTTTTGGGATTCATGCACAAGGACCCCCAGGTCCCTCTGCACCGCAGCATGTTGTAATTTCTCTCCATTCAAATAATATTCCCTTTTACTGTTTTTTTTTTCCAAGGTGGATGACCTCACATTTTCCGACATTGTATTCCATCTGCCAAACCTTAGCCCATTCGCTTAATCTATCTAAATCTCTTTGCAGCCTCTCTGTGTCCTCTACACAACCCGCTTTCCACTAATCTTTGTGTCATCTGCAAATTTTGTTACACTACACTCTGTCCCCTCTTCCAGGTCATCTATATATATTGTAAACAGTTGTGGTCCCAGCACCGATCCCTGTGGCACACTACTAACCACCGATTTCCAATCCGAAAAGGACCCATTTATCCAGACTCTCTGCTTTCTGTTAGCTAGCCAATTCTTTATCCATGCTAATACATTTCCTCTGACTCCGTGTACCTTTATCTTCTGCAGTAACCTTTTGTGTGGCACCTTATCGAATGCCTTTTGGAAATCTAAATATACCACATCCATCGGTATACCTCTATCACCATGCTCGTTATATCCTCAAAGAATTCCAGTAAATTAGTTAAACATGATTTCCCCTTCATGAATCCATGTTGCATCTACTTGATTGCACTATTCCTATCTAGATGTCCCGCTATTTCTTCTTTAATGATAGCTTCAAGCATTTTCCCCACTACAGATGTTAAACTAACTGGCCTATAGTTACCTGCCTTTTGTCTGCCCCCTTTTTTAAACAGAGGCATTACATTAGCTGCTTTCCAATCCGCTGGTACCTCCCCAGAGTCCAAAGAATTTTGGTAGATTATAACGAATGCATCTGCTATAACTTCCGCCATCTCTTTTAATACCCTAGGATGCATTTCATCAGGACCAGGGGACTTGTCTACCTTGAGTCTCATTAGCCTGTCCAGCACTACCTCCCTAGTGATAGTGATTATCTCAAGGTCCTCCCTTCCCACATTCCCATGACCAGCAATTTTTGGCATGGTTTTTGTGTCTTCCACTGTGAAGACCGAAGCAAAATAATTGTTTAAGGTCTCAGCCATTTCCACATTTCCCATTATTAAATCCCCCTTCTCATCTTCTAAGGGACCAGCATTTACTTTAGTCACTCTTTTCCATTTTATATATCGGTAAAAGCTTTTACTATCTGTTTTTATGTTTTGCGCAAGTTTACTTTCGTAATCTATCTTTCCTTTCTTTATTGCTTTCTTAGTCATTCTTTGCTGTCGTTTAAAATTTTCCCAATCTTCTAGTTTCCCACTAACCTTGGCCACCTTATACGCATTGGTTTTAATTTGATACTCTCCTTTATTTCCTTGGTTATCCACGGGTGGTTATCCCTCGTCTTACCGCCCTTCTTTTTCACTGGAATGTATTTTTGTTGAGCACTATGAAAGAGCTCCTTAAAAGTCCTCCACTGTTCCTCAATTGTGCCACCGTTTAGTCTGTGTTTCCAGTCTACTTTAGCCAACTCTGCCCTCATCCCACTGTAGTCTCCTTTGTTTAAGCAGAGTACGCTCATTTGAGACATTACTTCCTCACCCTCAATCTGTATTACAAATTCAACCATACTGTGATCACTCATTCCGAGAGGATCTTTTACTAGGAGATCGTTTATTATTCCTGTCTCATTACACAGGACCAGATCTAAGATAGCTTGCTCCCTTGTAGGTTCTGTAACATACTGTTCTAAGAAACAATCCCGTATGCATTCTATGAATTTCTCCTCAAGGCTACCCCATGCGATTTGGTTTGACCAATCGATATGTAGGTTAAAATCCCCCATGATTACTGCCGTTCCTTTTTCACATGCCTCCATTGTTCCCTTGATTATTGCCCGCCCCACCGTGAAGTTATTATTTGGGGGCCTATAAACTACCAGTGACTTTTTCCCCTTACTAACTCTAATCTCCACCCACAATGATTCAACATTTTGTTCATTAGAGCCAATATCGTCTCTCACAACTGCCCTATCATCCTTTATTAACAGAGCTACCCCACCTCCTTTCCCTTCTTGTCTATCTTTCCGAATTCACAACTTTATCCCGACTCTCTGTTTTCTGTTAGTTAGCCAATCCTCTATCCATGCTAATATATCACCCCCAACACCATGAGCTCTTATCTTGTATAGCAACCTTTTATATGGCACCTTATCGACTGCCTTCTGGAAATCCAAATACACTACATTCTGCTGGTTCCCCTTTATCCACTCTGCTCGGTATATCCTCAAAGAAGTCTAGCAAATTTGTCAAACATGATTTCCCTTTCATAAAACCATGCTGACTCTGCTTGATTGTATTATGATTTTCTAAATATGCTGCTACGATTTCCTTAATAATGGACACCAGCATTGTCCCAATGACAGATATTAGGTTAATTGGTCTATAGTTTCCTGCTTTCTGTCTCCCTCCTTTCTTGAATCGGGATGTTACATTTGTGGTTTACCAATCCGCTGGGTCCTCTCCAGAATCCAGGGAATTTTGTGTAGATTACAATTAATGCATCCACTATCTCTGCAGTAACTTCTTTTACGATCTTAGGATGCGGGCTACCAGGGGATTTGTTCAACTTTAGTCCCATTAGTTTGCCTAATAAGTTTTCCCTAGTAATAATGATTGTTTAAGTTCCCCGCTCCCTATAGCCCCTTGTTTATCTATTATTATTATTGGGATGCGTTAAATGTCTTCTACCATGAAGACCGACACAAAATATTTGTTCAAAGACTCTGCCATTTCCCTATTTCCCATTATAAAACACGGAGCTCAAAGACAGGTGTGAGAGCAATGAGTTTTGGTTCATGGGACACTGGCACTAGTACTGGGGTGAGAAGGAGCGGTTCCGTTCGGATGGGCCCCACTTAAACCATGCTGGGATTAGAGTCCTGGCGAGTCAAATAACTAGGGCTGTAGAGAGAGTTTAATCTAATTAGTGAGGGGGAGGATTCAGATGAGTGAAAATTTAAAAATGTAAAGAATAAGAATAAGGCAATAGAGCAGGGTAGCACGGGGGGGGAAATGAAAACCAAAGTGTGCTAGGAATGGACAGAATGTATAAACATAACGGTGAATCTGAAAGTGGGGTCAAAACAGGAATTAATGGTAAAAAAAACAAATTTATAAGCTTTATCTGAATGCATGCAGCATTTGTAACAAAATAGAAGAGTTGATGGCACAAATAGATATAAATGGGTATGATCGGATAGCCATTACAGAGACGTGGTTGCAAAGTGACCAGGACTGGGAACTAAATATTCAGGGGTATTTGACAATTTGGAAGGACAGACAGAAAGGAAAAGGAGGTGGATTAGCACTGTTAATAAAGGATGAGATCAGTGCATTAGTGAGAAACGAGCTGTGGAGGCTTGTCATTGAATATATTTAAGACGGAGATAGACAGATTTTTGAACGACAAAGGATTAAAGGGTTATGGGGAGCGGGGAGGGAAGTGGAGCTGAGTCCATGATCAGATCAGCCTGATCTTATTAAATGGTGGAGCAGGCACGAGGGGTCAAATAGCCCACTCCTGTTCCTATTTCTTATGTTCTTATGTTCTTATGTTAATTCCCCGGTCTCGTCCTCTAAGGGACCAATTTTTACTTTAGCTACTCTCTTCCTTTTTATTTACCTGTAGAAGCTCTGAATGTGTTTTTACATTTCTTGCTAGTTTACTCCCAAAAATCTATCTTCTCTCTCTTTACTATTTTTTTAGTCGTACTTTACCGGTTTCTAAAAATTTCCCAATTTTCTGTCCTACCATTAATGTTCGCAACATTGTATGCCTTTGTTTTTAATTTGATACAATCCTTAATTTCCTTAGTTAGCCACGGATGGTTTATCCTTCTCTTAGGCAGAATATTATCTGGATGGCGGCAGATTAGGAAAAGGGGAGGTGCAACGAGACCTGGTTGTCATGGTTCATCAGTCACTGAAAGTGGGCATGCAGGTACAGCAGACGGTGAAGAAGGCAAATGGTATGTTGGCCTTCATAGCTAGGAGATTTGAGTATAGGAGTGGGGAGGTCTTACTGCAGTTGTACAGGGCCTTAGTGAGGCCTCACCTGGAATATTGTGTTCAGTTTTGGTCTCCTAATCTGAGAAAGGACGTTCTTGCTATTGAGGGAGTGCACCGAAGGTTCACCAGACTGATTCCAGGGATGGCTGGGCTGTCATATGAGTAGAGACTGGATCAACTGGGCCTTTATTCACTGGAGTTTAGAAGGATGAGAGGGGATCTCATAGAAACGTATAAGATTCTGATGGGACTGGACAGGTTAGATGCGGAAGAATGTTCCCGATGTTGGGGAAGTCCAGAACCAGGGGACATAGTCTTAGGATAAGGGGTAGGCCATTTAGGACTGAGATGAGGAGAAACTTCTTCACTCAGAGAGTTGTTAACCTGTGGAATTCTCTGCCGCAGAGAGTTGTTGATGCCAGTTCATTGGATATATTCAAGAGGGAGTTAGATCTGGCCCTTACAGCTGAGGGGATCAAGGGGTATGGAGAGAAAGCAGGAAAGGGGTACTGAGGAAATGATCAGCCATGATCTTATTGAATGGCGGTGCAGGCTCAAAAGGGCCAAATAGCCTACTCCTGCACCTATTTTCTATGTTTCTATATTTCGAATGTCTTTCTTTCTCACTGGAATATATCTTTGCTGAGAGTTATGAAATATCTCCTTAAATGTCTGCCACTGTTTATCTACTGTCTTGCCCTTTAATCTATTTTCCCAGTCCACTTTAGCCAACTCAGTCTTCATACCTTTATAATTGCCTTTATTTAACTTCAGGACATGAGTTTGATTCCCAAGTTTCTCACCCTCAAATTGAATTTGAAATTCTAACATGCTATGATCACTCTTCCCTAGAGGATCGTTTACGATGAGATTAATTAATCCTATCTCATTACATATTACCTGATCTAAAATAGTCTGCTCCCTGGTAAGGCCTGCTTTTACCAGTGTAAGAGTTTAAAAAATAGAAAAATAAAACTTTAGCACTGATTTATACATTAAAAACCCTGTCCAATAAAGTAAGTTTATTTTTAGTTCTGTTAAAGCATAATTTGTTTTCCCCAGAAAAAATATTTTTGTTTAAAATATTTAATTAAATGGAATTTTAATTCATTTAAATATGTAAGTTTTTTATTTATTTAATGAGTTTGTGAATTTTTTTTGGTAATCCCCATTCATACTTTATGGGAGTTCTATTCAAAGGGAATCACAAAAATTATGAATGGGTATCCCCTTCTTTTATTGATTGGGCAAGCCCACGTGCTCCCAGGGAAGCTTGCGAACTGCATGTGCCCCGGAATACGTGGCTTCATGGGTACCCGGAGAGGGCCAGGAGCGTGAATCTACGAACCTCCCGGAACACCAGATAAATTCAGATATTTTTTTGATGTCGGAGGCACCGCAAATTTTCCCTCCTTATCTCCCCTCTGGGTTTTTTTTTGCCAATTACCTTAAATTTGTGTCCACTGGTAACCAATCCCCAGGCAGTAGAAATAATTTCTCCCTGTGCACTCTATTAAAACCCATCATAATTTTGAACAGCTCTATCAAATCTCTTTTTAAACTTCTCTGCTTTACTGAGATCAACCCCAGTTTCTCTAGTCTCTGCACATAACTGAAGTCCCCTCAACCCTGGTGTCATTCTAGTCAATCTTTTCTGCACCCTCTCTAAGGCCTTGATATCCTTCCTAAAGTGCAGTGCCCAGGATTAAACAAAATACTCCAGCTGAGGCATAACCAATGAATTTTAAAGGTTTAGCATAACTTCTTTCCTTTTGTACTCTATACCTCTATTTATAAAGCTAAAGATCCTGTATGTTTTTAAATAGCATTTCTTTTAACTTGTACTGCCAATTTCAAAGACTTATGTATGTAACTAGGGGCTAGAACCTTCACTTTTGTGCTTATCGCCCAAAAATGGGTGTTATTTCCGGCGTGGGCATTAAAAAAGGGTTTTCTGATCGCCGGCTTCTCGCCCATTTTCAAAACACCTAGTTTCCATTTTTGAAATTGGGTGCTACCGCGAGCGATATCAAATGGGCGGTAGCGTAACATTTTTTTGACCTTCTGCCGTAAAGCGTGGCCGTCCTTAGCAATGGCATGGCAACGCTCGATTCCCGCGATTCAGGAGGTCAGGGGTCATCATTACATGTGCAGAAGAGGAGACAGAGAGAGAGGGAGCTCAGAGGCACTGAAAGCATGTGTGGCTGTGGTGTGTGCTGGTCTGGCTGTTGTGGGAGACATGACGGAGATTCACCAGCAGCAAAAAGCCTACTAAGCACCAAGAACATAGTTGGCACTGAGTTTTTGTCCAACAAATAAGATATAACATGGAAGGGATGGAGGAGGCCCTGGAGCTGCTAGCCAGGAACACTGGTGGCAGAGGGCTCGCAGTGGTCCTGGAACACCCCAAGGTGCCGCACCCCCATTGCCAACCACACGAGAGGCAGCAGCAACATCTTGCTTCTGGCTCGGAGCACGTTCCCACCTCGGGACTGTCCTCTCCCGTATCCATCCAAGCAGCGCTTCGGCCGTCATCCCCCACCCCCCGTCCCTAATGAAGCATTGCCTGAGGACCTCCTCGGCCAGGCAGCTCAGAATCAGGAGGGGAAGGGGAAGGGGTAGAGGTGGGGAGGAGAAGCAGAGGTGCAGAGTTGGGGGGGGGGGGGCGGAAAAGGTTGGTTTGAACAGAAATACTGATGATTTCAGACTATATTAACAAAACCTTGTAGCACATTGGCTTAGTTGGCTGCACCATTACACGCTGGTGATTCCTTATCAAAAGGTATAATCACACTTAACTTCAATGAACTTAAACTTTAACTGTCACCAAGGTGATGCCCACCTTTGATGTATGACCTGCGCACCCAGCAGTGTGTCATCCTTATAAATAACACCAACGTTCTTTCAGGCAAAGCGATCATTTATGAGCTCCTGACGTAAGACTCTTGCAGCTATCATGCCACCATGGGCCTTTTCATGCGGTCTACGGGGGGGGTGGGGGGGCGGGGAGGGGGGCATGGCTTCAGCGTCAGCCTGATTGTCTGAGCTGATGTCAGTGTCCGCCTCCTTGTCCTCCTCATCCTCTCTCTGGTGAGGTGGACTGTCAGACACGTCAGGCAATTCTTGTCTTCTGGGACTGGACAGGTTAGATGCAGGAAGAATGTTCCCAATGTTGGGGAAGTCCAGAATCAGGGGACATAATCTAAGGATAAGGGGTAAGCCATTTAGGACTGAGATCAGGAGAAACTTCTTCACTCAGAAAGTTGTTAACCTGTGGAATTCCCTACCGCAGAAAGTTGTTGATACCAGTTCATTGGATATATTCAAGAGGGAGTTAGATATGGCCCTTACGGCTAAAGGGATCAGGGGGTATGGAGAGAAAGCGGGAAAAGGGTACTGAGGTGAATGATCAGCCATGATCTTATTGAATGGTGGTGCAGGCTCAAAGGGCCGAATGGCGTACTCCTGCACCTATTTTCTATGTTGCTATGTTTGACCCTCCTGATAGCCAAGTTGTGTAGCATGGAGCACACCACCACGAATTGAGCTATATCTTGGAGCTCGTCTCCTGAGTGGTCCAGGCATCTAAAGCGCTGCTTCAGCACTCCAGTGGTTTTCTCCACGATATTGCGAGTTGTTCTGTAGCTCTCTTTGTAGCGCCTCTCGGCATTGGTGTGGGTGTCACGCAGGGGAGTGATCAGCCAGGTGGTGAGGCCATATCCTTTGTTACTAAGCATCCAGCATTGACCTTGTGGCTCATTGTTAAACAAGTCAGATACAGTGCTCTCATGCAGGATGTGAGCATCATGGATGCTGCCCGGAAATTGAGCATTCACTGCCAGTATAATTTGCTGGTGGTCGACAACCAGTTGGACATTCAGGGAATGGAATCCCTTGCGGGTCCTGAAAACCTCTGCATCCTGAAAAGGAATGTCCCGACGAAGACAACTCTTCAATTCCAATCGGTCACAGTATGGTTTTACAGATGTTCACATCAACTCCAACGACCTGCAGAGTACATACGAACTCCACCGAGGTTGAAACACAGCAGCCTTTTAAAGGACACGATATGTGCTGTAGAACATGGCGTCCATAATGCTGTGATTCGTTCTGGTTAGTTCCACTTTTAGTGGGCGTTTTTTTGGGCAACCAATATTGTGGGCGATATGTATGCAAGGTGGCGAAATTGACGATGGGCGATCTCCATGGCCGCTACTTTGGGTAAATATGCTCTTTACGACAAAAACAGTGGGTGGGCATTAATATTGAATCTCGGTGTTAATTCCATACGGAAAGTAACGCTGGCCGATATTATGGGCATTGAATTCGCCCATTCTGCTAATTCCACCTCAAAAAAGTGGGCGGACGATAACATTTTTTCTCGGCATTAAGCACATGGGAAAAGTAACGCTCGGTGATAAGTTTCCGAAAAATGCCTGCCAGTTTCCATTTTGTGCCATAATGGACGCTAAATGGGCGTTATAAGTCATTTCAGCGTAAAATGGCCGTTAATTGGGCATTAAGCAGGCAAAAAAAGTGGAGGTTCGAGCCCTACGTCTCTCTGTTCCTGCACCCTCCTTAAAATAGTACCATTTGTGATCATTTACAAACTAAAGCAACTAATATATTTATTTACATTGAATTAATAATATGAACACAGATTTGTACAATATATAAACTTGCATACAATAAGGTCTGTAATGAGTCTATTGGTGTAGTGAGTCCTGCTGGACTGCTGCAGGTGATGGGTTCTGCTTCGTAGTCAACCGCAGTGTCGGTTGCCACAGGTGTGTATGTTGGGGGGGGTCAAAGAAGGTAGGGTCCAATGTGGGTTGCTCTGGGTCGTCTGTGAGTCTGAGTTTGATTTAGTCCAAGTGTTTCCGGTGAATGAGTCCATTTGAAAGTTTGACCTGAAACACCCTAAACCCCTCTTTGGCCACAACAGTGCCGGGAAGTCACTTGGGACCTTGTCCATAGTTCAACACAAATACAGGATCATTGATTTCAATTTCGCGTGGCACATTTGCGCTATCATGATATATACTTTGTTGAAGCCGCCTGCTCTCTACCTGTTCATGTAGATCAGGGTGGACTAACGAGAGCCTTGTCTTAAGTGCCCTTTTCATGAGTAATTCAGCGGGTGGAATCCCAGTGAGCACGTGGGGTCTCGTGCAGTAGCTAAGCAGGACTCAGGATAGGCGAGTATGCAGTGAGCCTTCAGTTACCCTCTTCAAGCCATGCTTGATGGTTTGCACTGCTCTCTTTGCCCGACCATTGGATGCTGGTTTGAACGGGGCATATGTAACATGTTTGATCCCATTACATGTCATGAACTCTTTGAACTTGGCACTGGTGAAACATGGCCCATTGTCGCTCACAAAGACATCAGGCAGACCGTGCGTGGCAAACATGGCCCGCAGGCTTTCAGTGATGGCAGTGGATGTGCTTGCTGACATTATCTCACATTCAATCCATTTGGAGTACGCATCTACAACCACTAGGAACATTTTACCCAAAAACGGGCCTGCATAGTCGACATGGACCCTGGAGGGTCAAGACCATAAACTTAGTGGCGCTTCCCTGGGTGCATTACTTAACTGCGAATATGTGTTACATTTGTGCATGCAGGACTCTAAGTCTGCATCAATACCGGGCCATCACACTTGGGATCTGGCTATCGCTTTCATCATCACAATGCCTGGGTGAGTACTGTGGAGATCACTGATGAAAGTGTTCCTGCCCTTCTTGGGGACCACTACACGATTACCCCACAGAAGGAAGTCTGCCTGTATAGACATTTCATCTTTGCGCTGCTGGTACGGCTTTATCTCTTCCTGCATTTCCAATGGGACACTGGACCAGCTCCCATGAAGCACACAATTTTTTACTAGAGACAGTAAGGGGTCCTGGCTCGTCCAGGTTCTAATCTGTCGGGCTGTGACGGGTGATTGCTCACTCTTGAATGCTTCCATTACCATGACTAAATCTGCGGGCTGTGCCATTTCCATCCCTGTGCTGGGCAATGGCAGCTTACTGAGAGTATCAGCACAGTTTTCTGTGCCTGGCCTGTGGAGGATGGCGTAGTTGTATGCAGACATCATGAGCACCCATCTCTGGATGTGGGCCGATGTATTCGTAGTTATCCACTTACTTTTGGAAAAAAGGGATGTCATTGGCTTATGGTCAGTTTCCAATTCAAATTTGAGTCCAAACAGATATTGATGCATTTTCTTTA
The DNA here is from genome assembly GCF_044704955.1 of Pristiophorus japonicus. NCBI lineage: Eukaryota > Metazoa > Chordata > Chondrichthyes > Pristiophoridae > Pristiophorus > Pristiophorus japonicus. The sequence goes on along the minus strand of NC_091981.1, from coordinate 152,333,247 downwards.
CCCCATAAACACACGCTAACGCTTCTTTTTCAATCATGCTGTTGGCTCTCTCAGCCTTAGACAGACTCTTGGATGCATAAGCAACCAGTTGCAATTTCCCAGATTCATTAGCTTGTTGCAATACACACCTGACCCTATACGACGATGCATCACATACTAGTACCAAACGCTTTAATAGATCATACAACACAAGCAATTTGTTTGAGCATAACAATTTTCTAGCTTTTACAAAGGCATTTTCTTGGCTCTTGCCCCATACCCATTCGTCTCCTCTACGCAGTAAGGCGTGTAGTGGTTCTAACAGTGTGCTGAGACCCAGTAAGAAGTTACCAAAGTAGTTCAGGAGTCCTAGAAACGACCGCAGCTCCATCACGTTCTGTGGCCTCGGTGCATTCTCGATTGCCTCTGTCTTCGAATCGGTGGACCTGATGCCATCCGCCGCGATTCTTCTCCCCAGGAACTCCACTTCAGGCACCAGGAAAACGCTGAGCCCCACTAAGAACCACCTCCCGGTTCTGCAGAATCTCGACTGTGGTCCTGACCTGTAACCAAGATGTTGTCCTGGAAGACCACCGTGCGTGGGACCGACTTCAGTAAGGTTTCCATGTTTTTCTGGAATATCGCCGTGGCTGATCGAATCCCAAATGGGCATCTGTTGTAAATGAAGAGACCTTTGTGCGTGTTGATGCAGGTGAGGCCCTTCGATGATTCCTCCAGCTCCTGCGTCAGGTATGCCGAGGTCAAGTCCAGCTTCGTGAACGTCTTTCCTCCCGCCAGCGTTGCAAAAAGGTCGTCTGCCTTTGGTAGTGGGTATTGATCCTGCAGGGAGAAACGATTGATAGTTACTTTGTAATCACCACAGATTCTGACGGTGCCATCTCCCTTGAGGACTGGGACAATTGGACTGGCCCACTCGTTGAATTCGATCGGTGTAATGAAGCTCACCAGTTGCAGCCGGTCCAGCCCGATCTCCACCCTTTCTCTCATCATGTACAGTACTGCTCTCGCCTTGTGATGGATGGGTCGCGCTCCCGGAATCAAATGGATCTGCACCTTTGCTCCTTGGAACTTTCCGATGCCTGGTTCGAACAGCGAGGGGAACTTGTTTAAGACCTGGGCACACGAAGTGTCATCAACGGAAGAGAGCACTCGGACGTCGTCCCAGTTCCAGCGAATCTTTCCCAGCCAGCTCCTGCCGAGCAGTGTGGGACCATCGCCCGGTACCACCTAAAGTGGTAGCTTGTGCACCGCTCCATCGTAGGAAACCTTTACAGTGGCACTGCTGATTATGGGAATCAGATCCTTTGTGTAAGTTCTCAGTTTAGTGCAAATGGGAGTCAGGACTGGCCTTGCTGCACAACAATTTATCGAAAGTCTTTTTGCTCATAATGGACTGGCTCATGCCCGTGTCCGGCTCCATTGACACCAGGAGTCCATTTAATTCAACCTTCAGCAATACCGGTGGACACTTTGTGGTAAATATGTGCATCTCAGACCTCCTCGGTTTGAGGCTCTGGTTTGTCGTGATCCACCGTGGATCTGTCCTCCTCTGCAACATGGTGGTTTGCAGGATTAGCAGGGTTTGCAGCTCGCCTGCACATACGTTGGAGGTGTCCCAATGTTCCATAGCCCTTGCAAATGTACCCTTTGAAGCGGCATGAATGGAAACGATGATCACCCCCGCAGCGCCAATAAGGTGTTAATGGCCTTGCATTCATCACCCTTGATGCTGGATTCTGAGACATCTGCAGACGTGCAGCTGCAGGCATGTGGGGCCTGCCCTGTATGTTGCGATTTGAAAACAACATCACTTTTTTCACAGTACTTATAGCAGCACTCATGTGCTGAGAGATTTGCTTAGTATTGTCACTGGTGGCAATGAACGCCTGGGCTGTCGCTATGGCTTTACTCAAGGTTGGGGTCTCGACAGTCAAAAGTTTGTGAAGTATCACTTCATGGCCAATGCCAAGTACAAAGAAGTCCCTGAGCATCTGCTCCAAATGACCTTCAAATTCGCAATGTCCTGCAAGGCATCTCAGCTCAGTGACATAACTCGCCACTTCCTGACCTTCAGACCTTTTATAGGTGTAGAACCGGTACCTCGCCAACAGAACGCTTTCCTTCGGGTTCAGATGCTCCCGGACCAGTGTGCACAAATTATCATGCAATTTCTCTGTGGGTTTCACTGGAGCAAGCAGATTTTTCATGAGGCCATACATTGGTGCCCTGCAGACGGTGAGGAGAATCGCCCTTCGTTTGGCAACGTTCGCTTCTCCTTCCAGCTCATTGGCCACGAAGTATTGGTCGAGTCACTCCACAAAGGTTTCCCAATCATCTCTCTCCGAAAATTTCTCCAGGATGCCCAATGTTCTCTGCATCATTGGGTTCTTCATCTGTATCTCGTCGCCAGTTGTTAAGTATGAATGAAAAGGAGTCTGACTGGATACTGTGAGTTCGAAGTAAAGTGTGACCTTAGTCTTTTATTGCAGGTTTCCAGAGTGCCTCTCCAGCCTGTGAGGCCTCCTTAAGTACCTGTGCTCCCAAGGGATTGTGGGATCCCTTGGGACTCCAGCGGATGAGCCCTCTCATGGCTACACAAGGTATTTACAGGTTTACATATACAACACTAACTCTGTACTTTATCATACAGGTAACTGATACATTTGCCCCGATATTTAGAGTGAGGCAGGGAGGGGAATAGTGGGTGCGCGGAGTGAGGGGAATTCTGGATGGGAAACATATCTTTTTATGTAGTGAATGGGAAAGTTTGGAACATGTATAAAATGTTAACTGTTTAAAGAAAACTACATAGAAATTTGTATAAATTGGGCAAAATGCGAGTCTGATCTGATTAGATTGTATTCACCTGATGGACATTTTTACCTGTAATTACTGCAGACTCGAGGGCTCTCACAGTCCTTCTCCTCGAAGAGCGTGTCAGGGCAATCATGCCCTCCATTTGATGGCAATTGAATGATGACACGATGCCGGGATTGTTTTGTTATAGTATTATCTCCTGAAAGTAATGAAATATTACAATGGTTAATAAACAAGACTTGGATTGTATGCACTATAAGAAGTTACGAGACACTTACATGCACTTATTTTCCATGTACATTTTAGGAATTAGCACTGCCAATGCAGAGCTTTGTTCAACAGGAACACATATGAAGGGTTTTGATCGAGTAGGTAAGGAAAAACTGCTTCGACTGACAGAGGAGTGTCAGCAACCAGAGGGCACAGATTTAAGATGCTTGGCAAATGAATCATGGGTGAGAGGTGGAGAATTTATTTGATGCAGCAAGTTGTTATGAACTGGAATGCACTGCCTGAAAGGATGGTGGAAGCAGATTTAATAGTAACTTTCAGAAGGGAATTGGCTATATGCACTTGAAAAGGAAAAAAAATGCAGGGCTCTGGGGAGTGGGACAAGGTTCTGGCTTCTCGTTGCTAGCAGGGACTAGCACTCTCAAAGAGCCGACATACTCACAATGAGCCAAATGGCCGTTTTCTGTTTTGTATTATGCTCATTAAATGAAGAAAAATAGCAACATTTTGAACCAGTTTGGATAATTAAGATAGCCTGTGTCTTTAATAGAAAATACAATGCATGTGTAATAGGAAAAAAAAAATTATTCTGAAATCCAGTGATCCCAGTGGGGAGCAGCACTTATGGGAGTGTATCTTAGGAAATGGTGAGATTGTAGCTCTTGATCTTAGTCTACAATTTAATAATTTTAATGGATGGAAAATCATGGCTGCATGCCCATGGTTTCCCTAGAGGCACTCCTTGCAAGCATCGGATCATGGAATGACCATTAATATTACTTTATTCTTTTGATCCCATGGCAAGAATAGGTCCAAAGAATTGGTGTAGTTCAATCCATCTTGGATTTTTGGGGGTAAATTTTATTGCCAGTGTGGGGTCTTCCCTGAAGGGAAAGTGGGTTCAAAACCGAGGTTCAGAGCTCACTGTGCTTGATTCATGGCATTCCCAATTTCCCTGATAGATATTTTAATGAAAAGAATATTCAAGCACGCTGCAAATCATGTGCATTGACCTCAGTGCTTGAATCTTTGACCTATGTTCCATCGATCAAGATTGTGCTGGGAGCCTCACCCCACGCAGTGTACCCCATAGTGTCAGTAGCTGGAAAGGAGGAACATGTGTGTGTGTATTTATGTATATATTTACAGAGGTAGATTTTTGGCTTCACCAGTTGGGTGCTGATCAGGTGGAGCTGATGACCACCTCTCTATGCAATTTTACTGATTGATTTCAAATGAGATGACAATGAAATGAAAACCAGGTGGGTACAATCACATGATCCACTCAGCCAGATTACCAGGGAGGCAGTAGACAAAAATCTGCCCTGGGAAGTGGAAATTGATTATGGTCCACTTTTGAGTGCATGACCAGTGGCGCACCGACCAATGTTCCCCATAATTTTGGGGGGCCTGCATGGTGCCTTTAATGATATGCTCGGTCCATTCAAAAGTCCGCGCATCTGCGTTTTTTACAATTTAAAAGCAGGCTCACTGGCTGCGCGGGACCCATGAAGTGCTGCACGTCCTTGCAGCTTAAAGGGAATACTGGTGCTGACAGCACGCACCCCAATCAGGAGGCTTAGAGACACCCCACGATTTGCTTATTTTGGGCGCGTTGACAGCGCCTATGTTACCCTTACCCCCAGGCAGCTCGGCCTTTTCCAAAGGTGAATGCATGACCAGGAGAGGGGGAATGGAGCAGGAATAGGGTGGGGATGGTGGGGAAATCATGAGTGCTGTAGAGTCAGGGAGCACTCCTTAGCAGCACGTTCTAATTTATTTTTTAAAACATAAACCTACATTTCATTGGGGGCTGCTGAAGAATCCTAAGCAGAGTATGCCTGGCATCTGCTTCACTGAATGCCAACCAACCTAAGGGGCCTAATGCCTATTTTAGGTCGTCACCAGGGATGCCAGAAAAATGGCCCACCCAATTTCGAGTCAGATGTTTTTCAGGCGTCCTTTGGGTGCACAATGTTGGACTCCAGAATAGGCTCATGTTGCGCCTTGTTTACACTCGTAAAGAAGGTACAATGAGGTCCGATTACTACCCCATTATTGCCAGAATCAAAATTGTTGAATCATTTTCAGACAGACACAAGGTAAAGGCATTGGGAAACATGAAAGGGAAAAAGCAGAAGAAATGTATGAAAGAGCCAAAGAACCAAAGACAAATAAGGTGTAGAACTGCAAATTATGGGGGGAAAATTGCAGTCAGAGGCTTCCTTCGGGCGAACGCTTCCGAACCGAAAAAGATCTATGGAAATACGCCATGATCCCAGAGGAACGTAGGATTTTGGTTGGAGGCCTCCATTAGCTGCGCAGCATATGGGAACATGTCTTCCAGATACATATTCGTATCCTGGAATCACGTGGGCCTGGACCACCAATCACAATGTAGTATTCTCATTGATAATAATGGGAGCTCTGTTTTTACGAGCTCCCATTGCTATCAATGAGAATACCTCCCAAAAACAAGAAACACAACACAATAAATTTAAAAAAAAGCTCACATTTAAAATGAATTGAAATTAAATGTAATTAAATGTTTTAGAAAAAAATGGTTTTTTAAATTATTTTTTAATGTGTTTTAATAGGGTTAAAAATAAACTTATCTTAATGGACAGGGTTTTTAATATAAAATGAGTGATTAAATGTAATGTTTCTATGTTTTAAAACTCTTATGCTGGTAAAAGTAGGTTATGCGCCTGCTTTTGTCAGGCGTAAGACTTTGAAGGACATTTGCTGGGTAAGAGTTGGGCAAATAGCCTAATCTCTGCCCTGCAGATGTCCTTCCTGCGGGGATGCGTTGGATCTGTCAAAAGAAAGTTTGCGGATCAGAAAAGCCGGTTCTCGACACATGCACATTGCGCGACACGAAAACCGGCATTTGCAAGGCCACAATTTTCGGCCAAAAAAATAGGCTATTTAGGTCATACTTGTTTAAAATGAACAGAAAGGAATTAGCAGTTGTAGGATCGGTGGCACGAGTTTAAAGTTTCAGCTGCTTTGAATAGGATAAAGAAGTGAATCCAGTTCTTTAAAATGGGCATATTTAATCATGCTGCCATCATATGAAAAGATGATTTGGTTGCTGAAGCCCATCATGTATAAGGTGGAAAGGGTCTGTGACTCATTGGGTGCCAGCTTTAAAATTTAAAAAATGTAGCACAATGCTCTAATGAGAAATGATAAGTGCAGTCTAATGTTACGATGAAAGCGTGCTTTCTGCATGCTTCATTTGGAGAATAAAAAGTCAATCACCCATACAAGAACAAATTATAGAAAGACTAGCCATATGAGATAAATGAACTTCAAAGGATACAGCTCAGAGCACACAAAGGAAAAATCAAGAGAATGATTTAAGGTTTGAAATGCTTTTACATTTGTACAATACATTGAAGACATTTTTTAAATCAAAGCAGTTCTGAAAAATAAAAGCTCAAAATCATAATTCCAAATAAATAAAGAAGGCAGGCCATTAATTTGTTACTTGTATATTTTTATATATAGAAATAAATAAATATATATATATATTTATTTAATATATTATACTTAATGTCTTCCCTCTGTACTAACTGGAACACTAACCCTAACCCTAAATGACTGAGTTTTATATATTTACAAATTTCTGCTCCTGACATGGAGCTTCGCCCACCTGGAGCCCGCATTGGAAATTTAGACAAGGAAGTCAGAGGGTCGATTCATTTCAATGGGCAGCAAATCCTACAGCCTGTTGATCTTTGTGCTTCTGATGGACTCCACAACAAAAACACAAATTCATAAAATGTAACTTTTTGCAGCCAGCAAAAAGAGGAAATATTCCTCCCATCTGCATGTGTTGCTTTCAAGCCATGGTGCCAGTGACAAAAGAATGGTCTACACAGGGAATAGAACCCCTTTCTTCTATAGACACAATGAAGACATCAACCATTCTCAACTCAGATACAGCACAGATTCGATGACAGTAAATCTGCCTTTCCAGTACATCAACAAATGAATTAAACCCAATCTTCATCAGTATACAACCCATAAGAACATAAAGATTAAGAGCAGGAGGAGGCCATATGGCCCCTTGAGCCTGCTTCACCATTCAATAAGATCATGGCTGATCTTCAAACCCAACTCAACTTTTCAGTCCGATCCCCATATCCCTTAATTACCACAGCTCGTTGACATGAGACCCAAGCCTTTTCATCACTCGGCCCTGATTTGAATACACCAGGCCCGACTCCTGCCTGATCCCATGTCAATGACATGAGGTAGGTGGGTGGGTGCAGGATGAGCATGACAGCGGGCTTCTGCTGAGGACCTGTAAGTGGTTTGGTGGGAGGCGGGCTGGGGGGAACGCAAGCAATCATGGCCAGGGAAGGGAGGCCTTACAGGATGCAGAATAGCACTCCTATCCCTTCCGGCCCACAAGGAACCTTTCTAAAAAAAATAAACTCATCTTCTCAGCCATCTTCTGGGCCTGCAGCTCCTTGGTGCTAGGTTTCCCTGGCCAAGCACGCATCAGGCGTCAACCTCATTAAGCCTAGTTAAAATGGCACCGGGGTCTGAATAATGTCATTAAACCCTGACAATTTCATTCCACACACTGCTAAAATGGTGTGGACAAAGGTAAGTGCCTCGCTGCCGATAATTTTACCCCTCGCATGTCCAATTCACATCGGGTGCAGGGGGTTAAAATCTGGGCTCTAGTTTATGAATTTACAGATTATGGAATTGGGGATCAAGAGCTTATGCTTCTTGTACCCCTTTTCAGTATGAAACCTGTGTATTTATACCTGTAATGTAACAAACATGTCAGTACTCACCTTCTTTACATGATAAACGACAAGGTGTCCAGTGACTATAAGATGTTACAATGCAGTCCTTTCTACATGGCAGGAGACAGGGTCTCACTGTGTCTGGTCGTAGACTTTCAGGGCACCTGAAGCAAAAAACACATTTTTATTAGATGTTCTTTAGAGGCAAGGTTACAATATTTTAAAATGGAATCAGTGAGTATATTGACCTGTATATTTTTCAGTTTCTTAATTAAAAAAACAAAATACAGACAATCATGGCTATTTCCAAAATACTTAAAAAAATATAATTCACAACATAGATTGATAAGATCTGTTGGTACAGATGTAAACAAGTAGAAGCCTATATCTTCCTACTACTTCTTACCACTCACCTTGAAAGTTCCTATCAGCGGATGTGATGTATTTGGATTTCAAGAAGGCATTCAATAAGGTGCCACATAAAAGGTTACTGCACAAGATAAAAGTTCACAGGGTTGGGGGTAATATATTAGCATGGATAGAGGATTGGCTAACGAACAGAAAACAGAGAGTTGGGATAGAAACATAGAAAATAGGTGCAGGAGTAGGCCATTCGGCCCTTCGAGCCTGCACCTCTATTCAATGAGTTCATGGCGGAACATGCAACTTCAGTACCCCATTCCTGCTTTCTCGCTATACCCCTTGGTCCCCCTAGTAGTAAGGACTACATCTAACTCCTCTCTGAAGGTGGTCCTCACTCTGTAACTGGGATTGCTCCCTCATCTCACCTGCGAGGCATTAGGCTCCTGGTCAGTAAAGCCGGCCCCAAGGTATCTGGTGGCAGGGAATTTGGGACATGCGCTAAACCCTGCAGGAAGGTCCGCCAGACCCGAAATGTGGGTGGACCAGGACTAGTTTCACTAGGCAATAACCTTCCTTCTGATGCCTTCACGACTGAAGTTCACCAGATGCCAATAAGCTGCAAGATGTGAAAGCAGGGTGGCGGAGGCACTGTGGATGCTGTCTACCTTGGCCTTAACTGGAGGGCGCATATTAAGTCCACCCAAACTGTCCAGGAAATTGGTATGATGAATACAGCTATAGCCTGAGGCCTTTGCGGGAGCCCAAGTAAAAACTAAAGCCCCCACGCTCCCCCCTCCCACCCACCCCCCCCATTCCCCCAAGTGAAGGGGCCTCCGGAACCCACAGTTTCAGACTCGCTCACGCTCATGTTAAATACACGAAAAAGCCTAAACGACTGGAGATTGTGGTCCGACTCAGACTCCCAGCTTGGCTTCTGAAGGGGGGATGGCTCCGGGAAGCTGCCTCGGGCTGAAGAGACAAGGAAGGCTGACAATGAGGCTCTGGGAACAGAGATGAGGGCCTCAGGATCAGCCTTCCCTGCCGGTAATTTTGGGTAATTTTCCAGTTGGCAAACAATAACTTGTGGGGTGCCGCAGGGATCGGTGCTGGGGCCTCAACTATTTATAATCTGTATTAATGATTTGGATGAAGGGACCAAGTGCAACATAGCCAAGTTTGTTGATGATACAAAGATGGGTGGAAAAACAAGTTGTGAGGAGGACACAAAAAATCTACAAAGGGATATAAACAAGCTCAGTGAGTGGGCAAAAATTTGGCAGATGGAGTATAATGTAGGAAAATGTGAGGTCATCCACTTTGGCAGAAAAAATAGAAAAGCAAATTATAATTTAAATGGAGAAAAATTGCAAAGTGCTGCAGTACAGGGGGACCTGGGGGTCTTTGTGCATGGAACCAGTGGATGTGGTGAACTTGGACTTTCAAAAGGCTTTTGACAAGGTCCCACACAAGAGTTTATTGTGCAAAATCAAAGCACATGGTATTGGGGGTAACGTGGATAGAGAACTGGTTGGCAGACAGGACGCAGAGAGTCGGGATAAACGGGGTCCTTTTCAGAATGGCAGGCAGTGACTAGTGGAGTGCCACAAGGCTCAGTGCTGGGACCCCAGCTCTTTACAATATACATTAATGATTTAGATGAAGGAACTGAGTGTAATATCTCCAAGTTTGCAGTTGACATTAAACTGGGTGGCGGTGTGAGCTGTCAAGAGGACACTAAAAGGCTGCAGGGTGACTTGGACAGGTTAGGTGAGTGGCCAATGCATAGCAGATGCAGTATAATGTGGATAAATGTGAGGTTATCCATTTTGGGGGCAAAAACACGAAGGCAGAATATTATCTGAATGGCGGCAGATTAGGAAAGGGGGAGGTGCAACGAGATCTGGGTGCCATGGTTCATCAGTCATTGAAAGTAAGCATGCAGGTACAGCAGGCAGGGAAGGCGGCAACTGGTATGTTGGCCTTCATAGCTAGGGGGTTTGAGTATAGAAGCAGGGAGGTCTTACTGCAGTTGTACAGGGCCTTGGTGAGATCTCACCTGGAATATTGTGTTCAGTTTTGGTCTCCTAATCTGAGGAAGGATTTTCTTACTATTGAGGTTGCAGCGAAGGTTCACCAGATTGATTCCCGGGATGGCTGGACTGACATATGAGGAGAGACTGGATCAACTGGGCCTTTATACACTGGAGTTTAGAAGGATGAGAGGGGATTTCATTGAAACATATAAGATTCCGACAGGACTGTACAGATTAGATGTGGGAAGAATGTTCCCGATGTTGGGGAAGTCCAGAACCAGGGGACACAGTCTTAGGATAAGGGGCAGGCCATTTAGGACTGAGATGAGGAGAAACTTCTTCACTCAGAGAGTTGTTAACCTGTGGAATTCCCTACCACCTCCTGAATCGCGGGAATCGAGCGTTGCCATGCCATTGCTAAGGACAGCCACACATTACGGCGGAAGGTCAAATAAATTTTACGTTACCGTCCATTTGATATCGCTTACGGTAACGTCCATTTTCAAAAACGTAAACTAGGTGTTTTGAGAATAGGCGAGAAGCCGGCGATCTGAAAATCCTTTTTTAACATCCATGCTGGAAATAACGCCCATTTCTGGGCGATAAGCACAAAAGTGGAGGTTCTAGCCCATGGTGTCTATTAAAGTAGGCCTTTTGTTTTCTACAGATTAGACTGTAACATTGATTTTTATTAATGCTTTGTTATTTAGCTTGAGCTATTGCTGTAATCGGACTCCAGATCAGTGTACAAGGTGATAGAAAGTTAACCACATGTGTCTGTGTTTACAAAAAGAGCTTTTTGCCATGCAAGATTGATTTGGGAGATAAGATAGCTCCTTCAAACAAGAGAAAACAGAACTCAATCACACAAATTCTTTGGATTCTATTAAGAGCTAGTGAAGGAAAGGTGGACATGCATTTCAAATGCAGCGCTTTGCTCATGTTACAAGCTCATTGTCATCCTGTCAGCTGAAGAGAAGGGGCTTCGACCTGCCTATAACTTGTTGTTCTATTCGATCAGACATTCTTATGGCCATGCCCTCCGAGAACCCTGTACATAGTGAAATGAAATGTATTATGAAGGTTCCTGCTAGTTCATTAATTAATTAGGCAGTTTATTGGACATTGTCTATCTAGAGTGCTTTAATTCAGCTATTTAAGTGAAAAACATTTGATGTGAAGCCTGCAAGAACTTGTCAGACCAAAACATGAAACTCCTGCCAGCAAACTCATTACTCAGCGCAGCAGCCCCGACCTGCGAGAACCATCAGCAGCAGGTCGGGGCCTTAAAGGAGGAGCAACGTGGAGCATACCACTTCAAGGTACAGCGTGTGCTGGTGCAGAAGAGCAATGGCTGTGAAGAGGGCAACTGGATTGGACGTCACCAAAATCCAGATCGCTGATTGGAGCATGGGCAGGAGCGGCGAGGTCGGGGTGAAGGAGCGACGAGGTCGCGGCAGAGGAGCAGCGAGAGATCGTGGAGTGATGTGGTTGGGGCCTAGAAGAGGCGAGGGCCTAGGGGCAGCATGGGACAGCCCATACTGTGATGTGTGTGCATTAGGTCCGTGCAGCAGAGCTAGTTTCCAGTCGTCTTGGATAATCCTTGCCACTGGACCAAGACTAAGCTTTGTCAAGCTCGTGTGGTGGCTGGTGTGTAACGGCCACCACACGTTAAAAAAATCCATACACAGACATCTTCCACCCTTCAACATGTAGTTCGGGACCAGGAATATTAGGGCTAGACTTTGCACTTTTTGGCTAAGGCCGAAAAAAATGGGCCTTGTTCCAGCGATGCGGGATCTATCGCCCGTGCTGATCGCCGGCTCAAGGCCCATTTTTTTTTTTGCGATTTTCCAATCGGCCTTACCCCAGCGATGTCAAATGGGTGATGTGATTTCTCAGCAATCTCACGATCGTCCAAAGAAAACAGAAGTGAATGAAAAAAAAAAGCTTCCCTAGCAACGCATTACTGCGCATGTGCAGGTTGATTTTCTTTCCAGGTTGATGCTCCTTCTTGCGTTTTGGGAGGTCAGGGGTCATCACACATGCTCAGAAGCTCTGTGAGGGTTGGGGGGAGAGAGAGAGAGAGAGAGAGAGAGGAGAAAGTATTTTGTGGTCTGAATAAACTCATATTAATCGACATGGAGGCATCACTTGAGAGGCGTAGGGCCAAGCCTTTCAGCGAGGAGGCCAATGAGGCCCTCGTGAATGTTAGCAGCACCAGGTGGGAGGATCTGACATGGGGTGGGCATGGGAAACCTCCACCCCGTGCATATCGGAGAATTTGGACAGAGATTGCCGAGGTGGTCATGTTGACATCTAATGAAACGCGCACACCGGACCAGTGCCGCAAACGTTGGAACAGCCTACTGGCAGCTGCGAGAGTAAGTTGAAATTTATAATGATCTAAATAGTAACTAGAATTTGCAATGTTATTTGGTTACATTTAAACATAACTAAATTATGAATAAATTTATGCAACCTCGCATAAAGTTGAATGTTGTAATGTGAAATATGCAACGTAATGCTAATTTGTAATAGAACATTTTAATCTGTCAATCTTAAATGTCTTCAATGTCTTAAATCCCCTGATCCATTTGCTTATGCCGTGCAATGTTATCGTATCATTTACAGAAGAAGATCTCGATCAATAATCGGGAGCAACGCAGGACGGGTGGGGGCTCTGCCATGATGCATAGTTGAGGTGCTAACGAGGAGCTCGCGGTGGCTTTGGTGGGGCCAGAAAGCCATTCGGTCACATCCCGTGGTGTGGCCGAACCCACCCTTGAGACATGTGAGTAATGAGAAATGTGCATTGTGCAATGTGTGAATCATTAGTAAACACTGAAAATATCGTAGTTACGCATGTAATGTTATGCAATTAAAATGTAATTTGATGTTATGCAATTACAATGTAATGTTATGCAATTATAATATAATCTGATATATAATGGTGATGTACTATAGATGTTCGAATGAGGTCATGTTAAAGCTTGTGATCACCTGTGCATATGGGGTAATGGAAAGCATTGCAATGTTTTGGCTTCAAGAAAAATTGTAATGCAATGATTTGAATAGTTAATCATTGTTTATCAAATTAAAGGTCAAGTGGTCGTCGAGTCAGTGGAGTCCACTACCACTGAACTGTCTCCAACATCGCAGGAGGCAGAGGAAGAAGAGGAGCCACTGCAGACTCCTGCTGCTGTGCTTTAGCAGGAGGAGGAGGAGGAGACGGAGATGGAAGAAGAGGAGATATTTTTTGCGGGGGGGGGGTGGAACAACCTGCGGCCATCTCAGTTGAGATGGAAAAAGCACCGGGACCAAGCGGTGTGCAGGTGGCGACGCCAAAGCACGTCATATTACAAACGCCGACCCCACGGAGGTCCGGTCAGCATGGTGAGCAATCGCCTGCCTTGGAGGGCCAGACAGAGAGCTTGATTTCCCTGTGCAGGGAGACGGTCGTGACTGGTCGTGACCTTATCCAGGGGTTTGAGGGATTCTCTGCGAAATGGAGCCAGTTTCCAGCATCCTGGAGCGAGTTCTGCCAGAACTTCTCCAACTGGTCTTCTGAGCAGTCACAGACTGCAAGAGAGATCTTGGAGGCTATTCGGCAGCAGACAGCCGCAACCAATGCCCTACGGCATGCGTTGCTGGCTGGACACGGCGCTGCACCCCAAGGTGTCGTGTCTGCTCGCAGCGAAACTCCGAGCACGCAAGCGAGTACCGAGGGCACGGTTCCTCCGGACTCGGAAGTAGAGCCTCAGGCTTCCGCTTCCTCTCCGTCACCTCCATCACGGCAGGAAGTCTTGAGATCCCACTCTGCACGACGTCTTGGTGTCGGTCTGCGTAGACCAAAATGGGCGGGTGGGGTGCAAACAGGGGGTGGGGCAGGATCTGGAAGAAAACGTGGCCACAGGTAGGGAGGGGGGAGTCATTCTCTACAGTTCACTTGTTTTAAAATGTTCACTTGCTGTTATCAATTTATTATACTCTTGTTATTGTTATTGTTATTGTTACTAAATTGGCCAATTGCTTTCAATAGTTAAATGTTCATTTGTTCACTTGTTATCATTACTTAACTGTTCACTTTCCATTCTTTCTGAAATGGTCACTTGTTATCGTTACTGAAATGGTAACTTGTTAGCATGACTTAAATGGTCACTTATTATCATGACTGAAATGGTCACTTGTTGTCATGACTGAAATGGTCACTTAGCATGACTGAAATGGTCACTTATTGTCATGACTGAAATGGTCACTTGTTGTCATGACTGAAATGGTCACTTGTTATCATTACTTAAATGGTCACTTGTTCTTTAAAATATTCAATTTATTATTCTTCTAACGTTTTGGGGATTTTGAGGGAAGGGTGGGTTGGTGCGGGGGTGGGGGGTTGAAGGGAGGGTGTTGTTCATTAGTTCTTAAAACAAATTTATGTTTGTTAATAAAAAAAAAATTTCTACAACTTTTGTACCTTCTCTCTTATTTAAATAAGTTTTACAACATACAGTTCTTCATGCAGATTTGTTTGTTTATTCTGTTTCACCACGGAATATCATTAAATAACTTCAGTGCGTAAAAACTGTTTAATAAATAATTCCAATATATAATGAGATCTATTTAGCATAAATAAGGTGATAATATCTATTTATTTTCCCTGTCCCAAATTTCTGAGTACAATTTGCATCAATTTTATTCTCGAAACAACTCAGAACAATTCTCCACCCTTCCTCAGAGGCTAAAAATGGCGTCCGTCATACCAATTTCCCTCTCTAAGGCCCTGAAAAAGCAACTATTTTTGAGCAGTGTTTTGGGCCTTGCATTGGCCCAGCGAAGTGCACGCTAAGTGCTGAAACTTGGGATGGGCGATCATTTGGGCGATCATCTCAGCGATCAAAGTGGAAACTTGGGGGCCTATTTTTCCGGCGATATTCTGGGCATAGTTTCCACTTTTTGCTCAAAATGGGCGATAGAGGTCCATTTTGAGCCATAGATGGGCGATGTGAAGTGGAGAGTCTAGCCCTGTGGTCTTCATTGAAACACCTGTGAACTCATCCCTTTTTGGTGTGGAAGCAAGTCATCCTCAATACGAGGGACCACCTATGATGATGATGATAGTTTAAATCATAAACATAACGAATAGATATTTTCAGTTAAAAAAATCATGTTTATTTTGGAGATATTTTGTACTATCTTTCACTGTATTCAGTCAATAAATTTAGACTGACTACCTCGGTAAGGTAATCATAAAATGGCAAAATTATTGCACTAATAATATTTGTCGTTCAGAGAGCGAGGGCTTATTTCTGCAAGTGTAATTTATGTTAGGAGCTCATTTTTATAATTGCAAATATATATTTTACCAACAGATGTTTCTTGAAAGATTAAAATTACTGGATAATATTTATGGGTAAAGTGTTCATATAACATTCCTCGGTCTGTTGTTTTGATGTAGGAGTTATGTTCAAAATAAATAGGCTAATGCCTCAGAGTGCTCTGAGGTGTTTTTCTACATGAGGGGTACTATATAAATGTTGTTGCCATTTAACACATTTGCATAAAATTCCATTGCTATTTATTTCAAACAGTTTAAATATCATGTTCAGGAAGCACACAGATGAATTATATGCAAATTTTTAACCAAAATAAATTAATCTCCTTAGCTTTCAATGAGCAAAAAAAGCAAAATTACATGACTGTGCCTGAGTGGAACACAAACATCGTGAAATCTTTTCATCTGTGTTAGTAAGCAATCTTCTTTTTACAATTTAATGGTGATTCTATTTATAATCCTGTAAACTACAACACATACATAAAGGCAATTTCTATACGTAGTCATTTGAAACTGCAGCACTGTGATGCACCTTTTTACACTTCATTATAAAAATATTTTAGTCCTTAACGTCCACTGAGGTTCTCCCAATCTCCAACCATAGCTTCGCCGGAGATTGTTGGAGCAACCAAGAGAAACAGAGTTAATGGTAATTATCAGCCATTTACACTGGGGGTTCTGTCGATCAGCCACTGAAGTTAAAGCTGTAGATTGGAAAACTCCCCTCCCACCACCCATTGACATTTCAAGACAATTGTCTCTGGGCTAGATTTTACACTTTTGTGCAGATCGCCCAAAAATGGGTGTTATTTCCGGCGTGGGCGGTAAAAATGGGTTTTCAGATCGCCAGCTTGTCGCATATTCTCAAAGCTCCTAGTCTCCACTGTTGAAATTGGGCGTTACCACGAGCGGTATGAAATGAGCGTTAGCGTTAAATCTCTCTGACCTTCTGCCGTAAAGTGGCACCGTCCTTAGCAACGGCATGGCAATGCTCGTTTCCCATAATTCATAAAGTTAGAAACATAGAACCATAGAAACATAGAAAATAGGTGCAGGAGTAGGCCATTCGGCCCCTTGAGCCTGCACCACCATTCAATAAGATCATGGCTGATCATTCACCTCAGTACCACTTTCCTGCTTTCTCTCCATACTTGATCCCTTTAGCCGTAAGGGCCACATCTAACTCCCTCTTGAATATATCCAATGAACTGGCATCAACAACTCTCTGCAGTAGAGAATTCCACAGGTTAACAACTTTCTGATGAAAGAAGTTTCTCCTCATCTCAGTCCTAAATGGCTTATCCCTTATCCTTAGACTATGTCCCCTGGTTCTGGACTTCCCCAACATCAGGAACATTCTTCCTGCATCTAATCTGTCCAGCCCCATCAGAATTTTATATGTTTCTATGAGATCCCCTCTCATCCTTCTAAACTCCAGTGAATACAGGCCCAGTCGATCCAGTCTCTCCTCATATGTCTGTCCTGCCATCCCGGGAATCAGTCTGGTGAACCTTCTCTGCACTCCCTCAATGGTAAAAGAACGTCCTTCCTCAGATTAGGAGAGCAAAACTGAACACAATATTACAGGTGAGGCCTCACCAAGGCCCTGTACAACTGCAGGAAGACCTCCCTGCTCCTATACTCAAATCCCCTAGCTATGAAGGCCAACATACCATTTGCCTTCTTCACCACCTGCTGTACCTGTATGCCAACTTTCAATGACTGATGTACCATGACGCTCAGGTCTCGTTGCACCTCCACTTTTCCTAATCTGCCGCCATTCAGATAATATTCTGCCTTTGTGTTTTTGCCACCAAAGTGGATAACCTCACATTTATCCACATTATACTACATGTGCCATGCATTTGCCCACTCACCTAACCTGTCCAAGTCAGCCTGCAGCCTCTTAACATTCTCTTCACAGCTCACACTGCCACCCAGCTTAGTGTCATCTGCAAATTTGGAGATATTACACTCAATTCCTTCATCTAAATCATTGATGTATATTGTAAATAGCTGGGGTCTCACACTGAGCCCTGCGGCACCCCACTAGTCACTGCCTGCCATTCTGAAAAGGACCCGTTTATCCCGACTCTCTGCTTCCTGTCTGCCAACCAGTTCTCTATCCACGTCAGTACATTACCCCCAATACTATGTGCTTTAATTTTGTATACCAATCTCTTGTGTGGGACCTTGTCAAAACCCTTTTGAAAGTCCAAATACACCACATCCACTGGTTCTCCCTTGTCCACTCTACTAGTTACATTCTCAAAAAATTCGAGAAGATTTGTCAAGCATGATTTTCCTTTCATAAATCCATGCTGACTTGGACCGATCCTGTCACTGCTTTCCAAATGCGCTGCTATTTCATCTTTAATAATTGATTCCAACATTTTCCCCACTACTCGGCTATCAGGCTAACTGATCTATAATTACCCGTTTTCTCTCTCCCTCCTTTTTTAAAAAGTAGTGTTACATTAGCTACCCTCCAGTCCATAGGAACCGATCCAGAGTTGCTAGACTGTTGGAAAATGATCACCAATGTATCCACTATTTCTAGAACCACTTCCTTAATACTCTGGGATGCAGGCTATCAGGCTCTTGGGATTTATCAGCCTTCAATCCCATCAATTTCCCTAACAAAATTTCCCGACTAATAAGGATTTCCTTCAGTTCCTCCTTCTCACTAGACTCTCGGTCCCGTAGTATTTCCGGAAGGTTATTTGTGTCTTCCTTCGTGAAGACAGAACCAAAGTATTTGTTCAACAGGTCTGCTATTTCTTTGTTCTTCATTATAAATTCACCTGATCCTGACTGCAAGGGACCTACGTTTATCTTCACTAATCTTTTTCTCTTCACATATCTATTGAAGCTTTTGCAGTCAGTTTTTATGTTCCCTGCAAGCTTACTCTCATACTCTATTTTTCCCCTCCTAATGAAACCCTTAGTCCTCCTCTGCTGAATTCTAAATTTCTCCCAGTCTTCAGGTTTGCTGCTTTTTCTGGCCAATTTATATGCCTCTTCCTTGAATTTAACACTATCCTTAATTTCCCTTGTTAGCCACGGTTGAGCCACCTTCCCCATTTTATTTTTACTCCAGACAGGGATGTACAATTGTTGAAATTCATCCATGTGATCTTTAAATGTTTGCCATTGCCTATCCACCGTCAACCCTTTAAGTATCATTCGCCAGTTTATTCTAGCCAATTCACGTCTCACATCATCGAAGTTACGTTTCCTTAAGTTCAGGACCCTTGTCTCTGAATTAACTGTGTCACTCTCCATCTTTATAAAGAATTCTGCCATATTATGGTCACTCTTCCCCACGGGGTCATCATTACATGCACAGAAGAGGATAGAGAGAGAGAGTGAGAAGAGAGGGACTGAAAGCGTGTGTGGATGTGGTGTGTGCTTGTTTGGCTGTTGTGGGAGGGACGAGGGAGATTCACTAGCAGCAAAAAGCCTACTAAGCACCAAGAACATAGTGGCACCAAGTTTTTATCCAACAAATAATATATAACACAGAAGGAATGGAGGAGGCCGTGGAGCTGGTAGCTAGGAACACTGGAAGCTGAGGGCTCCCAGTGGTCCCGGAGTACGGCACTGCACCCCAAGGTGCCGCACCCCCATTGCCAACGACACATGAGAGCCAGGAGCAACATCTTGTTTCTGGCTCGGAGCATGTTCCCACCTTGGGACCGTCCTCTCCCGTATCCGCCCAAGCAGCGATTCGGCCATAATCCCCTCCCCCCCTAAATGAAGCAGCGCCTGAGGAGCTCCTTGGACAGGCAGCTTGGAGTCAGTAGGGGAAGGGGAAGGGGTAGAGGTGGGGATGAGAAGTGTGGCGGGGGGGGGGGGCGGAATGGTTGGTTTTTACAGAAATACTCATTGTAAGGAATATATAGCTGTAGCAGGCAAAGAGCAGACAGATAGGTGGTCAGAACATAATGCTGAAGGTAGTGAACTAATCAGTATTAGGAGGGTCTGAGGAATCGGTGATGGTATGGATTATAATTGCCTATTGTATATAACACTTGCTTATGTAGGTATAGCACACTTATAACAAATTAAACGAATGGATAATTCATCCTTAACCTTAGAAACACAAAACAAAACAGCCGAAGTCAGCAGTTACAATTTTGATTAGAAGTCTCTGAGGAAGAGATAAGAAAGCCAATGTTTTGGAACAGTTACTTCGGGTGTCATATACACTATGGCAAAGTGAAAATCATGGAACAAACACAATTAACATATGATGGGAGATGGACAATTGCATGTACCACTCAGAGCCAGTCTGATAAGAAACGACAAATCAATGTAACTCCGCTGAAGCACTAGACCTATCGATGATTTTGTAGGAGGGTAGCTCCTCTTCCAAACTGTATGAATTATACTTGAAACCTCTTGTATTTTGAAGGTTCCACATTGAAGCCTTCCTTGCATTTTCTCAAAATAAAGCCGGTTAAACTGAAGGTTTTGTTTGTTTAATTCCTGGTCGTTATACGGAGGGCGAAGGACGAGGTGTCGATTACCTATATCAGGTAGTCCGCCCCGAGGAAGAGAAGTCTTCCTTTTACCCCAACCTAAAGGGCAGGTGTCGACTTCCTATATCAGGTAGTCCGCCTCGAGGGACAAATGTTCGGTTTAAATGTTTTTTATTTAACAATGGCTCGGCTCAGATAGCTGCACCGTTATACACCTTAACATTAAAGGATATAATTACACTTATCTTCAATCAACAAACTTCAACTGTCACCAAGGTGATGCCTGCATTGATGTATGACATGCACACCCTGCAGTGTGTCAGCCTTGTAAATACCACCAACTTTCTTTCAGGCAAAGCGCTCATTTATGAGCTCCTGATGTAAGAGTCTTGCAGCTAGCATGCCACCACGGGTCCTTTCATGCAGTCTACAGTGGGGCGGGGGCATGGCTTCAACATCAACCTGATTGACTGGGCTGATATCAGTGTCCGCCTCCTCATCCTCCTCTTCCTCTATGTGGTGAGGTGGACTGTCAGACTCTTCAGGCAATTCTTGTCCCCTAAGTTGTGCAGCATGGAGCACACCACCACAAATTGAGCTACCTGCTCAGGGTGGTATTGGAGGTCACCTCCTGAGTGGTCCAGGCATCTAAAGTGCTGCTTCAACACTCCGATGGTTTTCTCCACGATATTGCGAGTGGCTCTGTGGCTCTTGTTGTAGCGCCTCTTGGCTTCAGTGTGGGTGTCACGCAAGGGGGTCATCAGCCAGCTGGCGATGCCATATCCTTTGTCACCAAGCAGCCAGCATTGACCTTGTGGCTGATTGTTAAACAAGTCAGATACAGTGCTCTCACGAAGGATGTGAGCATCATGCATGCTGCCCGGAAATTTAGCATTCACTGCCATAATAATTTGCTGGCAGTTGACGAGTTGCACATTCAGGGAGTGGAATCCCTTACGGTTCCTGAAAACATCTGCATCCTGAAAAGGTGCCCGCATCGCGATGTGCATACAGTCTATTGCTCCCTGCACCTTGGGGAAGTTAGCAACTCAGTAGATTCCTAGAGCCCTCTCAGTCTGAGCCTCCCTGGTCATAGGGAAACTGATAAAGTCCCTCCTGCGTGCGTACAGGGCTTCACTGACCTGTCTAATGCAGCAATGTCTGGCATGCTGAGACATACTGCAAATGTTGTCAGCTGAGGCCTGAAAAGAACCTGACACGTAGAACGACAGTGCCGCGGTGACTTTGACCTCGACGGACAGTGCAGTACTGATGGAGCTGGGAGGCTGCAGATCTCCCCTTATCAGCTGGCATACCTCAGTGATAACCTCTTTGTAGAAGTGCAGTCTCCGAAGGCAGGTGGTGTCAGGCAAGTTGTGGTAAGACCGCTTCTCCCTGTAGTAGCAGGGGTGTAACGTCTGGTCCTCCTCATCATTCTGGCATGTCTTACATTGGGCACATAATGCTGTGGAGCGTACCTTCTGTCATCTCGAGTCTGCAGCATGTAATTGGTCATCAAGAGAGGGTGAGAAAGGACAGGCCCCATTCCAATAGCTATCTGTTTTCCACCGATTGGTCACAAAGAATGAATGTCCAAATGAAGACACGTATTAAATTCCAATCGTCCACAGTATGATAAAGATGTTTGTTCAGATGTTCACATCACCTCCAAAGACCTGCAGAGTATATCCGAACTCCCTCGAGGTTAAGGCAGAGCAGCCTTTTAAATGATGCGATATGTGATTTAGAACATGGTGTCCATACCACTGTGAGTAGTTCCGGTTAGTTCCACTTTTTCCCGGCGTTTTTTTGGGCGAGCAATATCGTGGGAGAGATGTGTGCGAGGTGGTGAAAGTGACACTGGGCGATCTCCTGGATGTTAGTTTCGGCAAATGTGATCTTTATAACAAAATAAAGTGGGCGGTCGGTATTATTAAATCTCGGCGTTAATTACATGCCAAAAGTAATGCTGGGTGATAGTTTCGCCCATTCTGATGATTCCGGTCAAAAAAAGTGGGTGGGCAGTATTATTTTTTCCCAGCGCTATGCACATGGGGAAGGTAACACTCGGCGATAAGTGTCTGAAAAATGGGTGTCAGGTTCCATTTTGTGGCTAAATGGGCAATATCTGGGCGTTATACATCATTTCAGTGGTAAAATGGACATTAAGTGGGCATTATGCATGCAAATAAAGTGTCAAATCTTGCCTATTCTCTTTAAAACATTAAATAAGTTTGCATCAATGTTGCTGTGCACAAGCAGGTTTTAGAAAAATAATTCAATCAAAACAGTTCCATTTCAATTTAATGGAGAAATCTAAGCTAGTGCTTATTTGAAGTTTTGAAGTGAAATATTGATTATTTTTGTAGTGTGCTGAAGGTCAAGTTAAAATCAAATGATATGAAAAAGTGTTTTTCAACAGAGATGGACGCAGCTAGATAAATCTTATGTTCTCTTATTGATTTGATTATACAGGTACAATGATAATCCCCATTTATCAGGAGAGTACAAGAAGCTTCATCTTTGCAGTTTTCATGAGAAGTGTCTCTGTTTAATCTATTGTATTTAGAAAAAAACCTATCTTGGATAACATGAAGGATCAAGATACAGTTGTCGTTCTTCTTCCTGAATCATCTGACCCTTCAGTACTTAGACAATCTGATCTGTGTGAGTCTTATGAAAGATTAAAGGCCATTACATCTTTATAACAACAGGAGTAGCATGTGTGTAGAATTTATCTGGTGTCATTTCAAATTAATCTGGCATGAACAGAGAAAAATTCACCAGTGACAGAAAAAGTTTGTGTTTCGACTTCGGTGTGATCAGCCCATTAACGATTACAAGACCGTTCATGCGTGGTTTTAAAAAAGACCAGTATTCATCTTTCACCAGTGCAGATATTTTTATCTGGGCAGGGTGGGGTGGGGGGGGCGGGGAGTGGGAAAATAAGTAGAATTTAACAAAAGAAAATGAAGCACTTTTTACTGTGCGCACACTATGTATGTGTGGGAGTTGACACCGTAAAGTTTTCATTCATTTTTAGCTGTTGATATTAAATATTATTTCCATATGGAATTATTATTTTTATCTCCCTGGGGATAATACTTACTGCTCATCCTTTGAGAGGATTCAGTTAAGTTGAAAAATGATCATATATATATATTCTAGAATTGATAAGCGCTATATGCTAAATGTAAGGAATTAACATTTGTTGCAGTTTCAGCTCTCTTTTCAAGTTGCCTTGCTTTCAGTAATCAGTTTCGCTTGTAAGTGAACCTTGTCTCATACAATCTGGAAACTGTGGTGCTGAAATTGCCCCCTTCCATAAGCTCCATTGCATCTCTAAGAGGCGGACAGGGGCAGACAGATGGGGTTAGCTGCCAGTCGGTGCCACTGACAGCATTCCCCGGTGACGAACTGTCTGTAGCTGGCCGGCGCATCTACCCTTAAAGGGGAGGTTGCCCTGCCGGCGACTCCATCTTATTGTTTATTGTCATCAGGAGGATATTGGTGCAGTCCTGCATACATTTCAATGATCTCAGTAGATCAGGAAACGTTAGCACAAAGCCAACCTCATCCTGCTATGCCTCTCATCACATCCCTATTACTCTGCCTTCCCTACCCTACTCCTATGCAAGCGCAGGGCATTTCTGAACCAAAAGCAACAATCCAATTCGGGAGCAGCAAAGCAGCTCTACAGAAGGCTGAAGGACGAGGTCCAACAAAAAACCCGCAACCTAAAGAATAGATGGTGGGTGGAGAAAGCACAGGAGATTCAGCAGTTGGCCGACAGCTATGACATGCGAGGATTCTTCACCGCAGTTAAGTCCACCTATGGTCCAACCCTTACTGCTGGCCAAGAACGGGAAGACACTCATCAATGATACCAAGGCAGTCAGGGCACACTGGAAGGAGCACTTCGAAGATCTCCTTAATCAAGACTCTGCCTTTGACACGAGTGTCCTCGACTCCATCCCGCAGCATGCTACCCGCCACCATCTCAGCAAAACCTCAGCCCTACATGAGGTAGAAAAGGCCATCCATCAGCTCAAGAACAACAAGGCACCAGGAGCAGATGGAATCCCTGCTGAGGCACTAAAGTATTGTGGAGAGGCACTATTGATGCGAATGCATGACCTCATCTCTCTCATCTGAAAGGAGGAGTGCATGCCGGGAGATCAAAGAGATGCTGTAATCGTGACCATCTTTAAAAAAGGGGACAAGTCCGACTGCGACAATTGCAGAGGAATCTCCCTGTTGACGACCACTGGGAAAGTCATCGCTGGAATCCTCCTCAAGCGTCTTCTCCCTGTGCCTGAGGAGCTCCTCTCAGAGTCACAATGCGGATTCCGTCCACTACGGGGTACAACGGACATGATCTTCACGATGCGGCAACTGCAAGAGAAATGCAGGGAACAGCACCAATCTTTCTGCATGGCCTTTTTTGATCTCACAAAGGCCTTTGACACTGTTAACCGCAAGAGACTATGGAGCGTCCTCCTCCGTTTTGGCTGCCCCCAAAAGTTTGTCTCCATCCTCTACCTGCTCCACGATGACATGCAAGCCGTGATCCTGACCATCGGATCCACCACAGACCCAATCCACGACCGGATCGGAGTCAAGCAGGACTGCATCATCGAGCCAACCCTCTTCTCGATTTTCCTCGCTGTAATGTTCCATCTCACGCTCAACAAGCTCCTCACTGGAGTGGAACTAAACTATAGAACCAGTGGGAACCTGTTCAAACTTCATCGTCTCCATTCAAGACCGTCCCATCCTCTGTCATCGAACTACAGTACGCGGATGACACTTGCATCTGCGCACATTCAGAGGCTGAACTCCAAACCATCGTTAACATCTTCACCAAGGCGTGCAATAGCATGGGCCTTACACTAAACATCCGTAAGACAAAGGTCCTCCACCAACCTGACCCCACCACACAACACTGTTCCCGGTCGTCAAAATCCACAGCGCGGCCTTGGGCAACGTGGACCACTTTCCATACCTTGGGAGCCTATCAGCAAGGGCAGACACTGATGACGAGGTCCAACACCACCCCCAGTGCGTCAGCGCAGCCTTTGGTTGCCTGAGGAAGAGAGTGTTCGAAGACCAGGACCTCAAATCTGGCACCAAGCTTAAGCTTATGGTCGACAGGGCTGTAGTGATATCCGCCCTCCTGTATGGCTCAGAGACATGGACCATATACAGTAGACACCTCAAATCGCTGGAGAAACACCACCAACGATGTCTCCGCAAGATCCTGCAAATCCGCTGGTGGGACAGATGCACCGTTAGTGTTCTCGATCAGGCCAACATCTCCAACATCGAAGCACTGACCACACTCGACCAGCTCTGTTGGGTGGGCCACATTGTCCGCATGCCCAACACAAGACTCCCAAAGCAAGCGCTCTACTTGGAACTCCTACATGGATGAGAGCCCGACATGGGCAGAGGAAATGTTTCAAGGACACCCTCAAAGCCTCCTTGATAAAGTGCAACACCCCCACCGACACCTGGGAGTCCCTGGCCAAAGACTGCCCTAAGTAGAGGAAGAGCATTTGGGAGGGCACTGAACACCTCGAGACTCGTCGCCGAGAGCATGCAGAAAACAAGCGCAGGCAGCGGACGAAGCTTGCGGCAAACCAGACTCCCCACCCACCCTTTCCTCCAACCACTGTCTGTCCCGCCTGTGACAGAGACTGTAATTCCCGTAATGGACTGTTCAGTCACCTGAGACTCACTTTTGGAGTGGAAGCAAGTCTTCCTCGATTTCGAGGGACTGCCTATGATGATGACTCGGTCAGTTACCCTTCGTAAATGCAGCTTCAGAATATGAGTCTGCAAATTCCATGAGCAAGGGTTAGATTTCACACAAACATAAGAACATAAGAAATAGGAACAGGAATAGGCTATATGGCCCCTCGAGCCTGCTCCGCCATACAATATGATCATGGCTGATTTGATCATGGACTCAGCTCCACTTCCCCGCCCGCTCCCCCGAACCCCTTATCCCCTTATCATTTAAGAAACTGCCTATATCTGTCTTAAATTAATTCAATATCCCAGCTTCCACAGCTCTCTGAGGCAGCAAATTCCACAGATTTACAACCCTCAGAGAAGAAATTTCTCTTCATCTCTGTTTTAAATGGGTGGCCCCTTATTCTAAGAGCATGCCCTCTAGTTCTAGTCTCCTCTATCAGTGGAAACATCCTCTCTGCATCCACCTTGTCAAGCCCCCTCATAATCTTATGCATTTCGATAAGATCACCTCTCATTCTTCTGAATTCCAATAAGTAGAGACCCAACCTACTCAACCTTTCCTCATAAGTCAACCCCCTCATCCTCGGAATCAACCTAGTGAACCTTCTCTTAACTGCCTCCAAAGCAAATATGGAAACCAAAACTGCACGCAGTATTCCAGGTGTAGCCTCACCAATACCTTACATAGCTGTAGCAAGACTTCCCTGCTTTTATACTCCATCTTCTTTGCAATAAAGGCCAAGGTACCATTGGCCTTCCTGATCACTTGCTGTACCTGCATACCATCCTTTTGTGTTTCATACACAAGTACCCCCAGGTCCCGCTGTTCTGCAGCACTTTGCAATCTTTGTCTATTTAAATAATAACTTGCTCTTTGATTTTTTTTCTGCCAAAGTGCATGACCTGACACTTTCCAACATTATACTCCATCTGCCAAGTTTTTGCCCACTCACTTAGCCTGTCTATGTCCTTTTGCAGATTTTTTGTGTCCTCCTCATACATTGCTTTTCCTCCCATCTTTGTATTGTCAGCAAACTTGGCTACATTACACTCAGTCCCTTCTTCCAAGTCATTAATATAGATTGTAAATAGTTGGGGTCCCAGCACTGATCCCTGCAGCACCCCACTGGTTACTGGTTACCAACCAGAGAATGAACCATTTATTCCGACTCTCTGTTCTCTGTTAGTTAGCCAATCCTCTATCCATGCTAATATATTACCCCCAACCCTGTGAACTTTTATCTTGTGCAGTAACCTTTTATGTGGCACCTTGTCAAATGTCTTCTGGAAGTCCAAATACACCACATCCACTGGTTCCCCTTTATCCACCCTGTTCGTTACATCCTCAAAGAATTCCAGCAAATTTGTCAAACATGACTTCCCCTTCATAAATCCATGCTGACTCTGCCTGACTGAATTTTGCTTTTCCAAATGTCCTGCTACTGCTTCTTTAATAATGGACTCCAACATTTTCGCAACCACAGATGTTAGGCTAACTGGTCCATAGTTTCCTGCTTTTTGTCTGCCTCCTCTTTTAAATAGGGACATTACATTTGCAGTTTTCCAATCTGCTGGAACCACCCCAGAATCCAGGGAATTTTGGTAAATTAGAACCATTGCATCCACAATCCCTGCCGATACTTCTCTTAAGACCCGAAGAATCAAGCCATCAGGTCCAGGGGGATTTATCCGCCTTTAGTCCCATTATCTTACTGACTACCACCTCCTTAGTGATTGTGATTGTGTTAAATTCCTCCCCACTATAGCCCCTTGACTATCCACTGTTAGTGTTCTCTACCGTAAAGACATAGAATATATTTGTTCAGAGTTTCTGCCATCTCCATGTTACCCATTACTAATTCCCCAGTCTCATCCTCTAAGGGACCAACATTTACTTTAGCCACTCTTTTCCTTTTTATATACCTATAGAAACATGCTACATTAACCTCTCTCTAAAACAAGGTTTATTTGGGCCTCATTTGTATCACACGTCACATTTAGAAGAACTCTCGTGCTGTTTAAAACTCCTGATTATAACCCTCTTAAGTGTCAACACTAAAATTTCTGTTTACTGCTTGATGCGGATGTTTTCAAACAACTGGATATGCTAATTGCCAGCCCTGTGCTGAAGAATCCAGAACGCCTTGTGGTGATGGAGCATCTGCCTGCCCCCGTTATTATAAGGGGGTCCCGAGACCAGAGTAGCAACACCCTCTGTCAGGAGTTCCTGTGGCTCAGGGTTTCAAAGGAATCTTGCTGATGGTTTGGTGCTCAGACCAAGCATATGTTTCTGTAAGGGCCTGAAGTGGAGCTATCTGGGGCACTAGGTCTGGACTCTGAAAAATATTGTTATTTTTAACAATTGTAAAGTAATTCCATTTGTGACGGGATTGCTGGGGCCATCTGTTGTTCCTAAGGAGGCCCTGATAATTTCCTCCCCCACCACACCACCCCCAGCTTTGCTGGACTTTCCAGCATATTTCCAACGGTGGATGCCCCAGGGGCACACTGAGTAGTGCGGGCGGCTACTATTGTCTTCGGCTGACCCTAGAAAATCTGCCGGGTCAGCAGCAGCCGTTGTTAGTAGGTGTGATCTTGGTGTCATTCCTGGGGTGGCTGGTCTGTGAATTTTCAGTGCTAAATATATTAAAATGATTTTATCTAGCAAGCACTTCTTGTTTTTATGCTTCTTTCCTGAGTACTATAATTTGTCATCACACTGTACAGCCAGCACTCAAAATAGATTTTGAAAACATTTTGTCTGACATTTTTTTCTTAATAACTGCAATTTCTAACGTAAGCTTGTAAACAAATAAAATACATATATAACAATAAAGCAATTACATTTACATATTGAATTGTCTTTTTTATCTTTTAATACTTGAGAATGTGCATTGTGCCCAAAGTTGGTAATTTGCTTAAATGTTTCTCTTTGGCTTGGCTGTTTTCCAATCATTATTTGAGGAATAGCTGAAGGACAAATTTCAGAAGCTCATCCAAAACTCTGTTCCAGTATCCGATACTAAATCCCACTTGCCCATCACTCAACCTTGCTGACTTACAATAACTCCCAACCCCCCATGCCAGAAATTTGAAATTATCATCCTTTGTGTGTCCCTGCACATCCCTATAATCTCTTCCAGAGCTGCAAACCGCAACATCTTGTTCATTTCATCTCTCCCTTTGCCTGACCACTGGTGGCCTTTAGCCACCTAAGCCCTACACTCTGGAAAATAAAGATCACTCTTAAACTGAATACAGACTTCCGCATCTCTATCCCTCCAAGATTTGAAATTTAGCAACAAAGCTGAACAAAAAGACGGATTAAATGGAGACAATAAATTCATGTCAGAGCAATAATGAGCAGGAACCTGCAGCCACTTTTGGGGATCAAGTCTTCTTAAATAGATTGCACAATCACTGAATTTCTTACATAGCCCTCGGCCATAAGTGTAACCCAGATCATGTTTATTGGGCTAGTTATCATGGATTACTGTCCAATTGTAATTGGGTAAATGCATGCATATTAAAATTGAATAAATTAAATGATTTTAAATTAATCTAGTGTGAAGGAAAGATTAGTTAGAACGAATGATGTCACAATATCATGGTACTTTATACGGCAACACATAAAATGCATAGCACAGGTGCAGCGTCGAGAATCCGGAACACTCGGGATCGAGGCCGTTCCGCATTCCGTGCTTTTCCAGACTTTCGATCGTCTTTCTGATGCCATGAATCCAGAAATACCCGAGCCCAGGTTCGGGTATTTCCGGATTTCGGAACGTCAGAAAGCGGGGGGAGGGGGGGGGGGCGGGGTTGGCAGGAGCTGTTCGGACCCGTCGAGGAGGAGCTGTTTGGGCGGGACCCGCCGCCAAGGAGGTGTTCAGGCAGGCACCGCCGTGAAGGAGGTGTTCAGGTGGGCACCATCACAAAGGAGGTTTTCGGGCGGGCCAATGAGGAGGCTCCGAGGTAAAGGCAGCGGCAGCGGGCGAGACGAGGGGCGGTGAGACGAGGTCTGAGGTCGGGCAGTGGCGGGACTCTGAGATCGGCAAGGTCGATGGGTTCGGATTCCGGAACATTTTACGGATTTCGGATGACCCTGCCACCGATCAGTCCGGATTTTCGACGTTGCACCTGTACTCGCAATCATATTTCTATTTCAGAATTATTGTCAAACATTGTACTAATGATAGGTTAAGAGATAAACATTTTAATTGAATTACTGCACTATTAGAAAAGCCATATTCATAACATTTCAAATTAGGACCTGAAATTATGGTCATGATTGAGATGTTTTTCTTTTAGTGAAAAGTGAAGGAGAATATAGCTGGAATCACAGAACAGTCCAAATGGCTTCTTACATAATTTTCAAGATTGCCTTATGTTTTAAGATTAATAGCACTGTGCTCGAGAGAATGGCTCCCAGAATCTCAGACTCCCAAATGTCTTCTTCACAGAAACAGATTTAATAATCCAGAGTCTGTCAAATGTAACATTCTTCCTCATGATTCTCAATAACCTATTTAATGAGGTATAAATCCGTTTAGAAAGCCAAATGTAGCAGGCTCATAGGAATTATTCTGCATGGATGGAATTAACATAAACTGCATGCAGCTATGTGTTTTGTTCCAGCTAGTCAGTTCTCTAAAGTATTCTTATTAAAGCTTAGTCCTGTTTCAAGAAGCTAAAAAACAAGTACCACAGGTTGCTTTCTACAAAATACATGAATATTTTCTACCTGTTCTTTGCAATGACCAAATCTCAGAAGTTAGTGCTGTTTTAAATTAAGCTCCATCATTTCATAGAAATAAGATTCGGAAACTACAGCAGCAATTGGAAAATGTAATTATTTCCAAGAAGAGTGCTCTGAGGGGTACTAATTGATAGTGGCTGATAGTAGTCGACTCGATATTATGGGGCATGGGGCATGAGGCCCAAGGCTGACTCTGCACCCAATCCGGAAAGACTATATATTGTCTCATCATGCTCTCCAGGATGATCTTGGAGTAGTGAATGGTTTTGACAGAGGAAAGATAACCAGCTGCTTCTTTTCTCCACTTCCAACCATCTCCTTAAACCTATTGCCCCTCCAAGCTCACCTCCAACAAGTGCGAGGACTTCTTTGTTACCAAGATTGGGACCGTCTACTTCTCCCCCCTTCTTCTTGCCAATTAAACCAAACCTGTCTTCAGAATCCTGCTTGCTGTATTCCTGAATATGTGTCTCTCTGCAGCTTCTGTCTAATCTCTCTCCACACTCTCTCTGAGCTCATCTCATCGAGGAGACCCACCTCCCGCTCTCTTGACCCCATTTCCACTGAACCGTTGTCCACCCAACTTCCATTCCTGGTCCCCATGCTAGCTGACAATATAAATGTTTCCCAGTGCTCAGGTACTGTTCCCCCTCTCTTTGGCCCAGCATTGGTGGCTATGACTTCCGTCTCTAAGGCCCACACTTTTCAATTCCCTCCCTAAACCCTTCAGTTTCTCTATCTCCTTTAAGACCATACTTTAAAACCACCTATTTGACCAAGTTCTTACTTTACAACATCTCCTTTTTTGGCTCAGCGTCCATTATTTTATTATGCCTCAAGAAAGTACATTTAGATGGTTTTCTATGCTAAAAGCGCAGTATAAATGCAAGTTGAAGTGATCTCACTTTTGCATTGGAGTGGCAAGTACCCAAGAACATAACATAAGAAATAGGGGCAGGAGTAGGCCATACAGCCTGCTTTGCCATTCATTAAAATCATGGGTGATCTTCAACCACAACTCCACTGTCCCGCCCAACCTCCATATCCCTTGATTCCCCTAGAGTCCAAAAATCTATGGCTGGAATTTTCAGCTGAAAGAACGGGAGTGTTGGAGGCATGGGGGGGAAGTGAAAGTTGTAAAAATGTGATCAGCGAACCCAGCCCGCCTCCAACCCGCCCACTTTCACCTTTAACTCAGGTGGAACGTGGGGGGTGGGGGGGCAGTGAGCCAACATGCTGCCAAGAGGCGGGTTGGCAATTTACATATTATGAGGCCTGAAGCCTCTACTTTAACCTGCTGTGCAGGTTTTACTGCAGACAGCCGGGGATCCCGGGGCTCAGGATTCCCGGTAGCTGCAACAAGGCAGCCTCAGCCTTGGGGAGCAAAAGTGCTTCCTCCCAGCCCTCCAAGGTCCCTCACCATCAGCTTGGCCCTACCCAGGGCCGGAGTCGGACACACCCCTGGGACCAGACCTCTCCCCCGAGACCTGGAATACCCCCACACCCCCAGGATTGTGACTCGGCCCTGGGGTCGGGGATCGGACCCTCCGAACCCCCGGAGCTTGGAATCCCCCCCTCCCTCACCATCCTGGGCCCAGCACTTATCTTATCCTGTGACCTCCTACTCCTAGTTCTCTGCATGATTGGGAGTCAGCCTGTCAATCAGGCTGGCTTCCGGGTGGGGAACCCGCCCCTGATGTTGCATGCACAATGTGGAGAAAACTCCACAGCGTGTCGGGATACCCGAACTTCCGAGTTTCCCGACATCTCCTGGGTACCCCCACACCGTGTGGGTGGGACCTGGGAAAATCCATCCCAAATGTATCTCAGCCTTGATAGACTCAACAATTCAGCATCAGTCCTTTGGGGTGGTGAATTCCAAAGATTCGCAAACCTACGTGTTATATATGTAGACTTGTATTTACTTTGTATAGCCACCAGAGGGCTCATTCCCCAGAGTGCCAAGGGATCCCATAATCCCTTGGGAGCACAGGTATTTAAGAAGGATTCACAGGTTGGAGAGGCACTCTGGAGACCTGCAATAAAAGACTAAGGTCACACTTTACTTTCAGCTCACAGTGTTCAGTCTGACTCTTTCTCCATACACAACAACTGGCGACGAGATACAGTTAGCAAACCCAAAGATGCAGAGAACAGTGGGCATCCTGGCGAAATTTTCGGAGGGAGATGATTGGGAATCTTTTGTGAAGCGACTCGACCAATACTTCGTGGCCAACGAGCTAGATGAGAAAGAGAGCGCTGCCAAACGTAGAACGATCCTCCTCACCATCTGTGGGGCACCAACGTATGGCCTCATGAAGAATCTGCTCACTCCAGCGAAACCCACAGAGAAATCATACGACGATTTGTGCACACTGGTTCGAGAGCATTTGAACCCGAAGGAAAGCGTTCTGATGGCGAGGTACTGGTTCGACACCTACAAAAGGTCTGAAGGCCAGGAAGTGGTGAGTTATGTCGCCAAGCTGAGATGCCTTGCAGGACATTGCGAATTTGAAGGACGATTGGAGCACATGCTCAGAGACTTTTTCATACTTGGCATTGGCCACGAAACCATACTTCGCAAGCTTTTGACTGTAGAGACCCCAACCTTGAATAAGGCCATAGCGATAGCCCAGGTGTTCATTGCCACCAGTGACAATACTAAGCAAATCTCTCAGCACATAAGTGCTGCTACAAGTACTGTGAACAAAGTGATGTTGGTTTCAAATTGTAACGTACAGGGCAGGTCACACATACCTGCAGCTACACGTCCGCAGACGTCTCAGAGTCCACCATCAATGGTGATGAATGCAAGGCCATTAACACCTTGTTGGCGCTGCGGGGGTGATCATCATTTCCATTCACGCCGATTCAAGGGATACATTTGCAAGGGCTGTGGAACAATGTGACACCTCCAACGAGTGTGCAGGCAAGCTGCTAAGCCTATTAAATCTGCAAACCACCACGTTGCAGAGGAGGACAAATCCACGGAGGATCACTACAAACCAGAGCCTCAGATAGAGGAGGCAGAGGTACATGGGGTGCATACATTCACCGCGAATTGTCCACCGCTAATGCTGAATGTTGAACTAAATGGACTCCCGGTGTCAATGGAGCTGGACACAAGTGTGAGCCAATCCATCATGGGCAAAAAGACTTTCAAAAGGTTGTGGTACAACAAGGCCTCAAGGTCAGTCTTAACTCCAGTTCGCACGAGACTAAGAACTTACACTAAAGAACTGATTCTTGTAATCGGCAGTGCTACCGTAAAGGTCTCCTACGATGGAGCAGTGCACAAGTTACCACTCTAGGTGGTACTGGGCGATGGTCCCATGCTGCTCAGCAGGAGCTGGCTGGGAAACATACACTGGAACTGGGACAATGTCCGAGCGCTATCGCCCGCTGATGATACTTCATGTGCCCAGGTCTTAAACAAATTTCCTTCGCTGTTCGAACCAGGCATCAGGAAATTCCAAGGAGTAAAAATGCTGATCCACCTAATTCCGAGGGCGTAAACCATCCATCACAAGGCGAGAGCAGTACCTTAGATGATGAGAGAAAGGGTAGAGATCGAGCTAGACCAGCTGCAATGAGAGGGCATCATTTCACCGATCGAGTTCAACGGGTGGACCAGTCCTATTATCCCAGTCCTCAAGGGAAACGGCACCGTCAGAATCTGTGACGATTACAAAGTAACTATCAATCATTTCTCCCTGCAGGACCAATACCCACTACCAAAGGCCGACGACCTCTTTGCAACACTGGCGGGAGGAAAGACATTCATGAAGCTGGATCTGACTTCAGCCTACATGACGCAGGAACTGGAGGAATCATCGATGGCCCTCACCTGCATCAACACGCACAAAGGTCTTTTTGTTTACAACAGATGCCCGTTTGGAATCCGATCAGCGGTGGCGATATTCCAGAGAAACATGGAAAGTTTACTGAAGTCGGTCCTGCACTCCGTGGTCTTCCAGAATGACATCTTGGTCACAGGGCAGAACACAGTCGAGCATCTGCAGAACCTGGAGGAGGTTCTTAATCGACTCAACCGCGTGGGGCTCAGGTTAAAACGCTCAAAGTGCGATTGCTTGGTGCCTGAAGTGGAGATTTTGGGAAGGAGGATTGCGGCGGACAGCATCAGGCCCACCAACGAGAAGACAGAAGCAATCGAGAACTCACCGAGGCCGCAGAATGTGATGGAGCTGCGGACGTTTCTGGGACTCTTGAACTACTTTGGTAACTCCTTACGGGGTCTCAGCACCCTGCTAGAACCACTACATGTCTTACTACGAAAAGCGGGCGAATGGGTTTGGGGCAAAAGCCAAGAAAATGCCTTTGTAAAAGCGAGAAAATTTTTATGTTCAAACAAATTGCTTGTGTTGTACGATCCATGTAAGCGTTTGGTACTAGCATGTGATGCATCGTCATATGGCATTGGGTGTGTATTGCAACAAGCTAATGATTTCGGGAAACTGCAACCGGTTGCTTATGCATCCAGGAGTCTGTCTAAGGCCGAGAGAGCCTACAGCATGATTTAAAAAGAAGTGTTAGCGTGTGTCTATGGGGTAAAGAAAATGCATCAATATCTGTTTGGGCTAAAATTCGAATTGGAAACTGACCATAAGCCACTTATATCTTTCTTTTCCGCGAGTAAAGGGATAAATACCAATGCATCGACAGCATCCAGAGATGGGCGCTCATGTTGTCTGCACACAACTACGCCATCCGCCACAGGCCAGGCACAGAAAACTGCGCCGATGCTCTCAGTAGGCTGCCATTGCCCACCATGGGGGTGGAAATGGCGCAGCCTGCAGATCTAGCCATGGTTATGGAAGCATTTGAGAGTGAGCAATCACCCGTCACTGCCCGGCAGATCAAATCTGGACAAGCCACGACCCCTTATTGGGCTCAAGTTTCCACATGATTCGCGCCTGATTTTTAGGAGCAACTGGTGGAGAACGGACTATTTTAGAAATCGCAATTCTCACATTTTTTTTCTGCAGTTCTAGTCAGGTAGAACAGTTCTAGTTTAGAACAGAATTTTTTCTTCAAAAGGGGGTGTGTCCGGCCACTGACGCCTGATTTGAAAGTTTCCACAGTGAAAATGTACTCCAAACTAAAGTAGAATGGAGCCAGTGAAGATTTTTGTAGAACTGAAAAAACCTGTTCTACACATTAAAAAATCAGGCGCAGGTTACAAATTAGGCGTCCAGAACGAGGTGGGGGGGAGGGGAACTCATTAAATTCTACAATAAATCCTTATTTATACTTCTACAAATATTATACGAATAAATCCAACCTGAATAAACATTTATAAGCCAAGAAAAGATTAAATAAACCATCTTCCTACTTGTGTGAAAGTGCTTCAGCCAGGGAGAATTCTGCAGCCGTTCGTGCCGCTGAGCGGGAGGGGGAGAGAGAGAGAGAGAGAGAGAGGGAGGGAGAGAGAGAGAGGGGGAGGGAGGGAGGGAGGGAGGGAGAGAGAGAGAGAGAGAGAGAGGGGGGAAGGATGGAGAGAGAGAGAGGAGGAGGGAGGGAGGGAGAGAGGGGGGGGAGGGAGGGAGAGAGGGGGGAGAGAGAGAGAGGGGAGGGAGAGAGAGAGAAGGGAGGGAGAGAGAGAGAGAGAGGGGAGGGAGGGAGGGAGAGAGAGGGGAGGGAGGGAGGGAGAGAGAGGGGAGGGAGGGAGAGAGAGGGGAGGGAGGGAGAGAGAGGAGAGAGAGGGGAGGGAGGGAGAGGGAGAGAGGGAGGGAGAGGGAGAGAGACAGAGGGAGAGAGAGAGAGAGGGGAGGGAGAGAGAGAGAGGGGATGGAGAGAGAGAGAAGGGAGAGAGAGAGAGAGAGAGAGAGAGAGAGAGAGGGGAGGGAGAGAGAGGGGAGGGAGGGAGAGAGAGGGGAGGGAGGGAGAGAGAGGGGAGGGAGGGAGAGAGAGGGGAGGGAGGGAGGGAGAGAGAGAGAGAGAGAGGAGAGGGAGAGAGGGGAGGGAGAGAGAGGGGAGGGAGGGAGGGAGAGAGAGGGGAGGGAGGGAGAGAGAGAGAGGGGAGGGAGGGGAGAGAGAGAGAGGGGAGGGAGGGAGGGAGAGAGAGGGAAGGAGGGAGGGAGGGAGAGAGAGGGAGGGAGGGAGGGAGAGAGAGGGGAGGGAGGGAGGGAGAGAGAGGGGAGGGAGGGAGGGAGAGAGAGAGGGGAGGGAGGGAGGGAGAGAGAGAGGGGAGGGAGAGGGGAGGGAGAGGGGAGGGAGAGAGAGGGGAGGGAGAGGGGAGGGAGAGAGAGGGAGGGAGGGAAGAGAGAGGGGGGGGAGGGGAGGGGGAGAGAGAGGGGAGGGAGAGAGGGGAGGGAGAGAGAGGGGAGGGAGGAAGAGAGAGGGGGGGGAGGGAGGGGGAGAGAGAGGGGAGGGAGGGAGGGAGAGAGAGGAGGGAGAGAGAGAGAGAGAGGGAGGGAGGGAGAGAGAGGGGGCGGGAGGGGAGAGAGAGAGGAGAGGGAGAGGGAGAGAGAGAGAGAGGGGAGGGAGAGAGAGAGAGGAGGGAGGGAGGAGAGAGAGGGGGGAGGGAGGGGGAGAGGAGAGGGAGGGAGGGGAGGGGAGAGAGAGGGGAGGGGAGGGAGGGAGGGGGAGAGAGAGGGGAGGGAGGGAGGGGGGGAGTCGACGGGGGGGGGGGGGAGTGTGTGCTGTGTGTGTGTGGTGGCAACAAGAAAGCACAAGAGAGAGAAAACGAAAGAAAAGACAAAGAGAAGAGAAACCAGACACGCAAGACAAAGAAGAGAGCCGACAGA